>NC_048302.1:118365666-118970339 GCF_013100865.1 Trachemys scripta elegans
ATTTATTAGAGCATAAGCTTTCGTGGACTACAGCCCACTTCTTCGGATGCATATCCGTGGGCTGTAGTCCACGAAAGCTTATGCTCTAATAAATGTGTTAGTCTCTAAGGTGCCACAAGTACTCCTGTTCTTCTTTTTGCGGATACAGACTAACACGGCTGCTACTCTGAAACCTTCAATTATATGGTGGACTTGCCTTAACTCGTACATCGCTGTGGGAAGTGGAGCTGCTCTATAGTGCTGCCTTCAGGTCCACAGATGGTACTGCAGGCACTCCCTACCTTAGTCTGCAAGGTTTGGCCACTTGCTAAGGGAAAGGGAGCTTGTGTCAGTCTCCAAACAAAAATAGCAACTCATCATTCATCCGTCTGCGCCTTTAAACAAAGAAAAAAAGCCAACAACCTTTCAATGCAAGTGTTTAGTTGCAGCATTTAGGGCAAGGCCCTGGCCTGGGCCTGTGTTAGCTCAGTGCAGCTGCTCCTCCTCTGTCCCAGTCTCACCCAGCCCCTGAGTAAAAACAGGCAAGTGTCCTTAACTGGCCTACTGGTTCTTGATTGGTCAGTATTTCCTTCTGGCCCTGCTAGGCTTCTGGAGGACTGTCTTGTTGGTCGCTGGGTTTGAGTGGATTTTCCTTGGGCGGGGAGTGTCAGGGCGCTGATGCCTTCAGCTGGGGGCAGAGAAGACCTGATACACTCTACCACAATCATGCCATGTAGCTTCCCAACCCCTCCTATATAAATTATAGAAATAATCTTCTCAATTTATGGCTAACTAGGCTTGAAGAAAGCCAAACTTACATTGAGGTGTCAACATTTTGTAGGTTACCTGAATATCAAGCTTTCCCTTAGATGCACAGGGAGGGTCTATACAGCAGCTAGGAGGTATAATTCCCCGTTCAGGTAGATATACATGCATTAGCTCTGCTCAACCTAGCACCTAAAAATAGCAATATGGCAACAAGCACACAGGTGGCAGCTTGGCCTATCCACCCAACTACATACCAAGGTTCAAGTGGGATTGTACTTGGATGGCTAGCGTGAGCTGTAGCCTGTAGTACCACAGCCACACTGCTATTTTTAGGTGATTTCAAGCAGAACTAGCACGTCTGTCTACCTATGCCTGGAGTTACACCACTCAACTGTTGCATAGATGTACCCACAGTCACGTTTCTTTATGTTAGAATGTCACCCTATTTGGGACTATGTAAATTCCAAGATGATTTCAGAGGGTAGAGGATATAGCCCATACTGTAACTGCAGCCAGAGCAAAGTACCTTAGATCTAGGGCGCATGCTTAAATATTGTCCCAGGCATAGAGCTAGCAAATTGTTGACCCCCCAGCAACATGACTAAGCAAGAGAGCTGGCCCCATATCAGGAAAGTCATCAAAATTGACCCTTTCCCTTAAACTATTTCAATGAATCAGCATTGTACGATGAAAAAACATTTTGTTGGAAATTTCCCAACCAGCTCTGTTACACAATGTCTGGCAAGCTTTTGTGATTGTTCTCATACAATACCCCGATCCCCATGCCAAGCCATGTTGCCTTTCTTGTGTACAGAGCTCTGCAGGCAAATGGGAGATTTAGCCCTTCCTACCTCCCACCCGGCTGATTTTGCCTTTAATCATTAAAGAACTAAAACCAACTTTGCAGACATCAGCTCCTGCCACCTCGTATTCGGTGGTGGAGTGCTGTGCACCAGTTTGGAGTCGATCGTCATACACCAAACTGGTGGATACAGCAGTTACATGCTGCCATGCGTATCATCTCCAGCACCCTGTGTCCAACTCCACTCCCATGGCTCTCAGGCCTGGTCCACCCTGGGGTGTGTGTGTGTGGGGTGGGGGGCAGGGATCAATCTAAGATACGCAACTTCAGCTATGAGAATAGCATAGCTGAAGTCTACATATCTTAGATAGACTTAGAATCACTTCGCATCCTTGAGGCACGGGATCAACGTCCACAGCTCCCCCGTCGACTTTACTTACACCTCTCGCCGAGCTGGAGTTCAGCAGTCGATGGGAGAGTGATCGGGGATCGATTTATCATATCTGCACTACATGCGATAAATCGATCCCCAATAGATCGATCGCTACCCGCCAATCCGGCGGGTAGTGTAGACATACTCTCAGTTCTGAGCAATATTGCTCCTCCTCATATCAGATAAGAAGTTGCCACTGGGAAGTTACTGGAGAAAGTACGCCCCAACTCAAGCCTGCCGCTGCACAATGACCTTTTTAAACCATCAGCTGCATGTTTATCTTCATGTCGCCCATTATGGTCTCATCCGCCACACCAGGACGTTAAGGCGGGAAACACTCTGGTGAAAGGAATGGATGTCTGTTATAATCCCCAACCAGTCCCTCGTCACTGACCCCACAATCTGCCTGCCTGGTTTTGACCTGTCCCATCACCAATGGTCCCTGTTGAACAGGTTCCGGACCGGGCAAGATCTCCGTGCAGCCAACCAGTATTGCTGGGGCCTTCATGACAGCCCTTTGTGCAGTTGAGGCGCAACACAGACGATGACACACATTGTCGAAGAATGCCTGCAGTGGCCTAGAAGAACTGCATCACACCACTGAAGATGCCATCACTTGGCTAGACAACTATGCACACGCTAAAGACATTTGGATTAAGCATGACAAATTGCTAAAAAATAAGCAACACTACTCTGATTTAACATCCGTTTCTATTTTGAAAACAAACCAGCCCATGAGCTATGACCAGATAAAAAGGGTGCATCAAACTCTTAAGGAAAATGGCTAAGGCTACGACTCAGATGACCTGTGTTTAAATTCTGCATCTGCCACAGACTTTTGGCAATCTACTTAATTTAATCTCTCTGTGCCTCCATTTCCGATCTTCTGCTTGTGTGTTGTATCACTCTTGCTCACTCTTTGCCTGTCTTATCTATTTAGCTTGTAAGTATTTTGGGCGGGATCTACGTGTATGTACAGTACCTAGAACAATGAGAACCCAATCTGTGCTGGAGCCTTTCATCACTACAAATTAATAATAAATTATTATTTTGCTTTATTAATAGGGCCCTACCAAATTCACAGCCATGAAAAAGGCATCATGGACCGTGAAATCTGGTCTCATCCATGAAATATGGTCTTTTGTGTGCTTTTATCCTATACTATACAGATTTCTTGGGGGAGACCAGCATTTCTCAAACTTGGGGTCCCAACCCAAAAAGAAGTTGCAAGGTTACTGTAGGGGGAGCTCATGATATTGCCACCCTTACTTCTGTGCTGCCTTCAGAGCTGGTCGGCTGGAGAGAGGTGGCTGCTGCTGAGGGCCTCTCTCCAGCTGCCCAGCTCTGAAGGCAGTGCCATCACCAGCAGCAGTGCAGAAATTAGGGAGCAATACCACAACTAACCTAATTGCCTTCTATGATGAGATAACTGGCTCTGTGGATGAGGGGAAAGCAGTGGATGTGTTATTCCTTGACTTTAGCAAAACTTTTGATATGGTCTCCCACAGTATTCGTATAGGCAAGTTAAAGAAATATGGGCTGGATGAATGGACTAAAAGGTGGATAGAAGCTGGCTAGATCATCAGGCTCAACGGGTAATGATCAATGGCTTCATGTTTAGCTGGTAGCCGGTATCAAGCGGAGTGCCCCAAGGGTCAGTTTTGTTCAATATCTTCATTAATGATCTGCAGGATGGCGTGGACTGCACCCTCAGCAAGTTTGCAGATTACACTAAACTGGGAGGAGTGGTAGATACGCTGGAGGGTAGGGATAGGATACAGAGGGACAAATTAGAGGATTGAGCCAAAAGAAATCTGATGAGGTTCAACAAGGACAAGTGCAGAGTCCTGCACTTAGGATGGAAGAATCCCATGAACTGCTACAGACTAGGGACCGAGTGGCTAGGCAGCAGTTCTGCAGAAATGGACCTATGGGTTACAGTGGATGAGAAGCTGGATATGAGTCAACAGTGTGCCCTCGTTGCCAAGAAGGCTAACGGCATTTTGAGCTGATAAGTAGGGGCATTGTCAGCAGATCAAGGGACATGATCATTCCCCTCTATTCAGCATTGGTGAGGCTTCATCTGGAGTACTGTGTCCAGTTTTGGGCCCCACACTACAGGAAAGATGTGGAAAAATTGGAAAGAGTACAGCGGAGGGCAACAAAAATGATTAGGGGTCTGGAGCACATGACTTATGAGGAGAGGCTGAGGGAACTGGGATTGTTTAGTCTGCAGAAGAGAAGAATGAGGGGGGATTTGATAGCTGCTTTCAACTACCTGAAAGGGGGTTCCAAAGAGGATGGATCTAGACTGTTCTCAGTGGTACCAGATGACAGAACAAGGAGTAATGGTCTCAAGTTGCAGTGGGGGAGGTTTAGGTTGGATATTAGGAAAACGTTTTTCACTAGGAGGGTGGTGAAGCACTGGAATAGGTTACCTAGGGAGGTGGTGGAATCTCCTTCCTTAGAGGTTTTTAAAGGCCTGGTCTATACTACCCGCCTGAATCGGCGGGTAGAAATCGACCTCTCGGGGATCGATTTATCGCGTCCCGTTGGGACGCGACAATCGATCCCCGAATCGGCGCTCTAACTCCACCAGCGGAGGTGGTAGTAAGCGCCGCCGACAAAAAGCGGCAGAAGTCGATTTTGCCGCCGTCCTCACAACGGGGTAAGTCGGCTGTAATACGTCGAATTCAGCTACGCTATTCACGTAGCTGAATTTGCGTATCTTAAATCGACTCCCCGCTGTAGTGTAGATGTACCCAAAGTCAGGCTTGATGAAGCCCTGGCTGGGATGATTTAGTTGGGGATTGGTCCTGCTTTGAGCAGGGGATTGAACTAGATGATCTCCTGAGGTCCCTTCTAATCCTGATATTCTATGATTCTATGATTAATCCCCCTACAATAATTTTCAACCCCTGCCCCCACAATTCCCTCCTGGGTCAGGACTCCTACAGTTACAGCACTGTGAAATTTCAGATTTAAATATCTGAAATAATGAAATTTATTATTTTTAAAATCCTATGACCGTGAAATTGACCAAAATGGGCTGTGAATTTGGTAGGGCCCTATTTATTATACATAAAACAAAGTTGACAGTAAAGATTTTTTTTCTCAAGCTGTCAAATGGTCAAAATATGTTGGTACACTTTCCTTGCTATAGAATAAACCATTTCATATATTTTATAATTTCAAAAGGGGCTGTACAGAACCCTTTGAGGGGCTGAATTTTCTTTTTTCTCTCTCTCTCGTGTAGATGAGTTAATGATCTCAAAATGTGTTTGTGAGAAAACCTGTTCCCAATCCACCACCACCACAAGTGAAGTATGCAAAATATTGTGTCCATTACAAAAATACAATGTTGCAACTCTGTTTCAAGAATATGTATATAATTTAAAGTGTGGTTACAATAAGTATCTTGAATTTCTTGTTTGCTGCGCCACATTAGAAGCCAAGGCATTTTTTCACATAACAAAAAGTCCAGGGCCAGATCCTCAGTGGTGGAAAGGGGCATAGTATTAAGGCAGTTGTCAGTTTTCACTAGCTGAGGAGCTCATAATTCCATATTCAGAAGGGTCTAGTCTGTCCATATTTATATCTAAACAAGGTTTATATGGGATATTTACAAACCGAGGTGATCAAACTATTTGTTATGGATAGTGTTTTTTACAAACACAGGTGTTGTTCCTGCATCATCTTTCGTGCAGGCAGACTTCTGCACTAGTGTGGTACATTGTGCATGGTTGGGACCTTAGAGCGTTTTTTGGTTAGAAATTTGGTTTTGAGTTAATTTTCTCTCTTCCCCCCGACCTTCCCTCCTCAGATATGTTCTTTTATTCATATTTGGGATTTGTCAACTGTATTGTTTCTGCTTGGATGGATGAAACTTTGGTGTTGTTTTTTTGAAAGGAAGAAAAATGAATAGGAACAACACATTGTTGCATATTCTTGAATCAAAATTGCAACATTTATTTATGTGAAGGACAGGGGTGAGGGTTATATTCGAGTTCTTCGGAAGGTACTTCAGCTAGTAGATTGGTAACAGGTTCTCTCACACAGTCTCTCACTGCTTATGAGCTGAAGACTGAAATTAATGAAACCCTAGGCTTTGCCAACACTTTCAGAAATTCATGGCAGTGGTCCAAACATCCACAAATAATGAATAATATTGTGCCAGAAATCAAAGCAAGCCAAGCCATGTTTCTTTATTTGTGATAATATCACTTATTTCACTAATTGGCTACCTCTATTTGTAAATAAAAACCTATTTTTAATTATCACTCACCTGCTGATGCTAAAATCCTTTTTTGAAAGTAACCCCCAAAATCGTAATATACAAAATGATACTGAACCTTTTCCATTTGAGACAAGTTATTTGTTACTTATGGTTCTGCAGTTGGCATCTCTCTTTTTACAGGACCATTATAAAAATATTGTTTTTGAAAAATGTGTGTGTGTGCGCGTATGTACACACACTCTATATACATGTGTGTTACAGTTCAGGGCAACTGCACCTGTATTTCCTCTCTACGGTCAAACAAGGACACCCACCGTAGGCTTCAGGCTCATCTGGCTGTCATCTCTCTTGAATGGAGACATGCATCTCCATCCCTTCTGACTGGGATATTTCCAGGCACAGCCCCAACTATATTGTGATATCCAAGCCAAAGATTCTGTCTAAGCAGGCCTGCTTACTTTCTCTTCAGAGACTAACAACAGAGTAATTGCCCACAGTTATAAGATACCACATAGCACTTCCTATGCAAACCTATTTTGTTCTTAAGGTAAAAGCATTACAGAGAAGACTTATTAAAAACAAGAGAAGAACCTACACAGATGCTAATAAGCTTACTAGAGATCACCCCAACCCAAACATGGGCTCTGGCAGTCCTTCAAAACCCCACCCAACAGGTTTCCTTGTGGTTTCAAATTCATCAGAGCTTCAGCTCAGAATATGCACCTAATCTTGTGGGGCCTCAGTAAGCCCAGTCCTTCCAACATTTCCCCAAGGATTGAGGCTCTCCGTGACCAGGAAGAAGGCCATGAGCCTGTTTAAAACCAGGCCATTTATCCAAAAATCCTTTCTTTGTCTGTTAGTTCCTGGAGAAGCCGGTTTGAACTAGAATATGCAAAACTCTCCAGGGTGTAGCTTCAAAGGGCTGATAACCAAAGGAATTACATTAATTATAATTAATGGAGATATCCCATCTCCTAGAACTGGAAGGGACCTTGAAAGGTCATCGAGTCCAGCCCCCTGCCTTCACTAGCAGGACCAAGTACTGATTTTGCCCCAGATCCCCAAGTGGCCCCCTCAAGGATTGAACTCACAACCCTGGGTTTAGCAGGCCAATGCTCAAACCACTGAGCATCCCTTCCTCCTAGAGGAGTTAGACACAGTTCCACAAAGGCACATACACAATTGCATTTTTAATATAATGGACCCCAAAGATATTAAACCTAATTCAATAAGGTTTAACTTAAGTTAATAAAGATTTTATTAATTCCATAAGGTTTTAGGTATGTTTTATAGGGCTGAGAGTGGTGGCCATCATTAAGATTGCCCAACACTTGCCATTATCAAACACTGTTTTCAGTTGCTTATAACTTTACCAAACTAACAGTTCAGGCTGAAATTTTTCACACTAGCTGTCTGATTCAGGCTGTGTGGGTTTTGCTGTTTTAATTTCAGGCAAAACAGTTCAGCCATTTCTGAGAACAATGCTAGGGAAAAATACACTGTTTTGCCAACATTAAAAAATTCTGGCAATGTTTTCTTTGAATTGGTCTGGCACACCCATGCTTTGGAACAGGGGCTTGAAATTTGGTGGTGGGGTGAAGAAGAGGTTGGCCTCTGTGTTGGGGATGTGCATTTTGTCCTCCTCATGAAAATTTGGCCACGTTATATATATTTTTTATTAATGGAGATATCCTATCTCCTAGAACTGGAAAGGACCTTGAAAGGTCATTGAGTCCAGCCCTCTGCCTTCACTAGCAGGACCAAGTACTGATTTTGCCCCAGATCCCTAAGTGACCCCCTCAAGGATTGAACTCACAATCGTGGGTTTAGTAGGCCAATGCTCAAACCACTGAGCTATCCCTCCCCACATTTCATACACAGACTTGCTAGAGCTTTGCAGTGAAGTTCCCCAAAGATTCCATAGACACTGGACATGTTCCAGCCCAGGGATGAGCAGGACTTTCCCTACAATTGCAGGTCTGGGTGGGCTACTGCAGGTTGTGCCAAGTCTGGGTCCTGGCACCTGAACTGAGAGCCTGCCTCTCTGTTGTTCTCAAAGACCTCCCTGGTGGGTCCAGAGAGTGTAGAGGAGAACATAAAAATGGACATATTGAGCCAGACCAATGGTCCATCTAACCCAGTATCCTGTCTTCCAACAGTGGCCAGCACCAGAGCCTTCAGAACAGGGCAATTAACAAGTGATCCATCTCCTGTTGTCCAGTCCCAGCTTCTAGCAGTCAGAAGTTTAGGGACATCCAGAGCATTGGGTTGCATCCCTGACCATCTTGGCTAATAGTCATTGATGGACCTATCTTCCGTGGGCTTATCTAATTTTTCTTTGAACCCAGTTACACTTTTGGCCTTCACTGCATGCCCTGGTAATGAGTTTCACTGGTTGACTGTTCGTTGTGTGAAGAAATTAGTTCCTTAGTTTGTTTTAAACCTGATGTCTATTAAATCACTGGGTGACCCCCTCATTCTTGTGTTGTGTGACGGGGTAGTGAATAAAAAAGTGTATTTTTTCTCCACACCATTCATGAGTTTATAGACCTCTATCACCTCCACTTCCCCCTGTCGACTCTTTTCCCAGCTGACCAGTCCTAGTTCTTCTCTGTACTTTTTCCAATTCTAATATACCTTTTCAAGATGGGGCAACCAGAACTGTCTGCAGTATTTAAGGTGTGTGTTTACTATGTATTTATATAGTGGCATTATGATGTTTTCTGACTTATTATCTATCCCTTTCCTAATGGTTCCTAACATTCTGTTAGCTTTTTCGACTGTTGCTGCAAAATGAGCAGATGTTTTCAGAGAACTATCCACAATGACTCCAAGATCTCTTTCTTGAGTCATAAATAGACCCCATCATTTGTATGTATAGTTGGGATTATGTTTTCCAATGTGCATTACTTTGCATTTATCAACACTGAATTTCATATGTCATTTTATTGCCCCAGTAACCCAGTTTTGTGAGATCCCTTTGTAACTCTTTGCAGTCAGCTTTGGACTTAAGTATCCTCGGTAATTTTGTATCATCTGCAAACTTTGCCACCTCACTGTTTACTTCTTTTGCCAGATCATTTATGAATATGTTGAATAGTACTGATCCCAGTACAGATCCTTGGGGAACCTGTTATTTTCCTGTCTCCACTGTGAAAATTGACCATTTATTCTTACCCTTTGTTTCCTATTTTTTAACCAGTTACTGATCCATGAGAGGACCTTTCCTTTTGTCCCTTGCTTTACTTATGAGCCTTTGGTGAGGAACCTTTTCAAAGGCTTTCTGAAAGTCCAAGTTCATTATATCCACTGGATCACCCTGTCCACATGTTTTTTGACACTCTCAAAAAATTCTAATAGATTGGTGAGGCATGATTTCCCTTTACAAAAGCAATGTTGACTCTTCCCCAACATATCATGTTCAGCTGTGTGTCTGATAATTCTGTTCTTTTACTATAGTTTCAACCAATTTGCCTGGCACTGATGTTAGGTTTACTGGCCTGTAATTGCCACAATCTCCTCTGGAGTCTTTTTTTTTTTTAAATGGCATCACATTCCTATCCACCAGTCATCTGGTACAGAAGCCAATTTAAATTATAGCTTACATTCCACAGTTAGTAGTTCTGCAATTTCATATTTGAGTTCCCTCAGAACTCTTGTGTGAATACCATCTGGTCCCGGTGACTGATTACTGTTAAATTTATCAATTTGTTCCAAAACCTCCTCTAATGACAAGGTGCCTGCTTTGAATCCAGAGGATACAAGACCCACATCTGGAGGCGATGGAGGGGAGCAGATTGGGACAAGGAGCCTGGGAGGAATGAAGACTGGGGAGGGGCAGGGAACTGGGACAGGATGGCAAAGAGAATGATATAGGGAGCTTGGGGGATGAGGGAAGAGCAGAAGAGTACAAAACTGGTTGGGCAAAGGGGTCCCTTTAAGGTTGTTCAGGAAACCTTTGTTCTGGCATTTCCTAACTTCTGAGTGCTTGACTTTGCAATCTTAATATTGTTTTAGTGTAGCGAGTGTGTGTGTAAAATATGTTGCAAACACTGTGTCCAAGTGAAATAGGTTACAAACAAAAAGTAAAAGAATAATTACAAGGAGCATAATTTGGAGTCTGACTAAAACAAAGAGAAATTTAGATTTACTAATTGATTGCCTTGCTCAGATTTTGATCTTAGTGTAAAGTCTCTTGTTTGTGTTTGTGATTATTCTATTGTGCTAATTGTCTTTTTTTCATCACAATGGTCTCATTAGACTCAGAAACCCTGCAGGCAAAGCCAGCTGCTGGCATGATGCAAATTTTTAAAGGTCAAAAGTAGTTTGACACTTTTTGTCCAATTGACCGTGTGCTTCTGGACAGTTTGTTTACTCCAGTAGTTACATTTGTTGAGCAATCTACAGGCCCGATCCTGTAAAATGCTCAGCACCTCCTGAGAAGTACTGAGTATACCAACTCCTGTTGATGTCAATGTGGATTAAGGGAGCTCAGCCCCCCCACAGCATTGATCTTCACGGAAGCCATTGCAAATCAGGAGGCTTTTAATGGGGGTAATTTCTGTTCACAGACATTTATTGACTTTAGATCGATGACATTTTATTTAGTGCTGCTCAGAATTCAATTTAGATTTCAATACTTGCTTTAGGTTAACTTGAGCTCATGGAGCTTTTTTGGGAACAGCAAAGGATAGATTTTATTCTTGTCCCTTACAAGTGCAGAAAGAAATCAATCTGACACTGAAGAGCTGGAAATGCCAGCAATTATTCAGAGATAAAACTTCTTGATTAGTTGTAGCCAATCTACCCTCTTTTAACCTTAAGATATAAAAAAGTTTGCATGTGCCTCTGGTTTTCCTCTTTAAGGGCTATGTTGCTTCTTTAAGGCACAGGCCTGTATGGTACACCACTCAGGATTTGCTCTAGGAGGCACTGTGCCTCAAGAAGAACACAATATACATTATTCACACAGCTCTCCCTATGTTCGGACTAGTAAATAACTGCTAATAACATGATATGGTAAATGTTGCTAAATGGCAATCACTGAAGGATTACAACAAGTAATAAAAAATAAAAGTTCCTGGCTGCATAAGATCTCTTAGTTTTTTGTTTTTTTTTCCCTTGGTATAACCTAGATCAGACTAGGCTGAGTACGGTCAAGTTCACGTAGCATGTCAATTACTGTGATTTCTAGAAAGGTAAGTGAGAGTGTCCTCAGGACACCTATATTTCATTTGTATTTTCTACTGGTGAATTGGAGTCTTACATAATGTCTTGAACTTGTAGAATGTGTAGAGCTTTCCTAGAGGTTTATCTGCCTCAATAAAAGTCAGGATACTAAGGAAGATTCATTCTAAAAGTCCATTCTAAAATATCCCAGCCAAGGTTTGTCTGAGGCAAGCAGATCTCGAGTGCTCATGAACAGATCAGTGTGATACATTTTTCTCAAAACATGCAAAACTCACCTGGTTTGGGGTTTTCCTTCTTACGCATCTGAAGCTTAACAGCTTCAGCAAAAAGGTAATGAAGGTTCATGAGCAGTTTGAATAAACGTAGGCCTAGTTATGAGTGAAGCTGGTTTAATTTATTGTTTCATATTGAAGACTTGTAAGATGTTTGGTTTTGCAGAGATTTGGTAGAAATCCAAGTGAAACTCAAGAGTTTCAACTGAGTAACAATTTGAATTTTCGGGTCCATCTGAGTCCCACCGCACAAAACAGAAATTGGGGAGTGAAAGGGTGAACTAACCTGAATGAAACCCAGCGAGAATTAGACTGGTTGGTCTGGATGCTGTCAAGTATTAGAATTTGTAGTTCAGATTACTACCCAAATCCTAAAAGCATAAAAAATTAAGATCCAGTATTCAACCCAAAATGATGCAATAGCTGTTCTCAGTAGATTTATGCCATTTCCATCTTTCCCCCATCAAAATCCTCCAGAGCTCAAAATAAAGAGGTTGGATACCTGCATAGCTGGATATCTGAAATAATCATGCAGCCATCACAAGAAAAAACCAAACAACAGAGCTCACCTAGAGCAGTCACAATTAGAAACATGCCTTGTCTATCCTGAGGAGCAGATAGATGGTTTCTTCCTTTCTCGGAACCATATTTTAGGGTTCACTTTGTAAATCCATTATATCCTTTTTACATATTTGTTTCAAATTAAAATCTCAAGCAAATTTTGCATAGAGATATAAAAAAGGGAATTCTATTTTTAAGACGCATAACAACAAAAGAAAAATAAATAATCAAGTTTTTACCTAAGGATTTGACGCTTGTAGAAAAGATGCAGTGATAATTGTAGGTACTATCATCATGATATTATCATTTTCAACTAATCTGGTATTCAATTGAATTCAATCTGCAAAATAAATTGACAAGAAATGTCATCAGTGTCAAATTAACATTTTAAACCTATTAGAAAACACTGCTAGCCTCATATTACAACAAAATCAATGGCTCAGTTTAGGAAGCCATTCACTATCATGCCATAGACAATGACCCCTATCTTAAGATTTATCAAAGTTCACAGGTCAATGAAGTGGGAGGATCTCTGCTTGTCCTAACCCTTAGTAATAACCTAATGGAGCAAAAAACTAAGTTTTAAGTGCTGATAATTTAGTCTATGAAATTCATGCCTTTTGACCCTGAACTAAGAGACAAGAGAATCTCATCTTGTCTTCAATTAAATGTAAAACTGTTTTAAACACCTTATCTGAGACAGGATTCACAAGGTCCTCATATTTTTAATGCACTCTTTTAAATTGCAGTATAAATAACTGTACAGATACTGGATGTGGCAGATGAATTTTTCACAACTATAGGGTAAAATCTTGATCCCTTCTGAAGTCAATGAGACAAGTCCCCATTGACCTCAGTGGGGCCTGGATTTCATCTATGTTGTTTTGCAATCATGGGACTCTGTCTTTTCCTCACTAAACACATGCAATTCCCAATGATGCCATCGACAGCAGAATACACTCTGTAAGGGCTGAAGGCAGTGTGAGAAGGAGAGAGAGATGAGATGGTCTGAAAGGGATAGCTGACTTGGGTTATACCATTTCTAAATTGCAGAAAACATTTTTGTCTAAAATTGGCTCTAGTCCTCAATAAATCTTCATTATTTGGTAAATCCCACATGGCAAGAATATTAAAAACCATGATCAGCATGAGTTACCGGGCTGTATAAGCCCATGGCTGTGTCCAATCTGCAGTATGTATACTATTTGTATTCAGAGTAGCAGCCGTGTTAGTCTGTATCCGCAAAAAGAAGAACAGGAGTACTTGTGGCACCTTAGAGACTAACAAATTTATGCTCTAATAAATTTGTTAGTCTCTAAGGTGCCACAAGTACTCCTGTTCTTCTTTTTACTATTTGTATTGATAATGTCCTTCCACTAGGACTCTCCAAAAACCAAATATTGCTTCAGAGGCAGGTCCAAAACATAGGGGTGGGGGGGAATTGTTTGGGGCTGACCCAAAATGAAAATGTTTAGAATTTTTTGGTGAACTGAAATGTTTAAAAAAAGTTTCATTTCAATTATGAAGGGCTTTTTTTTTTTAAGTTGTTTTTAATTAAAACTGAGGGAAACTCCAACATTTCTAAACATTTTTCTTCCTTGACAGAAACAATTTACTGAAATTGACCTGAATTCACAAATTGTTTCGATTGACCTGAACCTGTATTTTTTGGTGAAAAAGGGTTTCACATGAAAAATTCCACCTAGTTCTAATTTACACTATATAAAACCCCACGCTTAATTCATGCCACCTCTAAGCTTGGCAGTTCATAACCCTGGCACCCCTGGGTTTGCCCCATTGGTTATGAAAGTAAAAAAAATTGCTTGAGCCCCGGCACCTCTTTCATTACAAATTAAGCACAGGTAAAACCATAAAGCTAGTAGTTACTCTGGATTGCATAAGTGTAACTGAGATTAGAATCTGACCCCTTAATTCATTTTAAAGATACAGAAAATGCCAGTCAATACTGCCAAGAAATCATGTTTGCAGTGTTTTTTTAGCCATGTTAGTCCCAGAATATTAGAGATATAAAGTGGGGGAGGTAATATCGTTTATTGGACCAACTTCTGTTGGTGAGAAAGACAAGCTTTTGAGCTATGCAAAGCTGATGAAGTTGGTCCAATAAAAGATATTACTTCATCCACCTTGTCTCAGGAAATCAATGGTGATTTCTTTTTATTTTGTTTGTGAGCCTACAGTTCTTTGTCTAGAAGGATGGGGTTTGCACCGTGACTCTGTATTGCATTGCTCAGATGTGGGGATGTATCATCCCTACACCAACCTAATGAAAAGTTCCATGAGGAGGTAAGGGTCACGATGGGACACTTGCCAGGTAAACAAATCATGGCCTTATGTAAGGCCCCCTGGTGGTCTAGGATTATATAAGATGATCATGGCCTTATGTAAGGCCCCCTGGTGGTCTAGTATTATATAAGATGAGGTAAACAAATCATGGCCTTATGTAAGGAACGGTTGAACCAATCGGTGTGGGGCTATACATGTGATAAACACATGATTCTCCTTCTTGTCCAATCCGTAGATGTGTTGTTATAGCCTAATTGTGTTATGTAATGTTGAGAAAAACTATAAAAGAAAGCTTGCAATAAACAGAATTCGAATTCAGCTTGCAACCACATTGGTCGTGTGCTTTATCTGCTCCGCATGAAACCCCACACTCAGACTCTCAAAAGTTTTCAGCATTGGCCTAGCAGTGCTCAGTCAATGCTGAGCACTTTTGAAAGTTCTGCCCTGCATCAATATAAGCAGTGATGTTTCATAGCTACAGTTAGGGCCTGATCCTGCAAAGCCTCATGCACATGTTTACCTTTAAACATTCCCTTGAAGTAAATGGGAGTATGCACATGTTTAAAAGTATGTAAGTGTTTGCATGATCGGGGTCTAAACAGAGAGAGAACTAAAGATAGCCACAAAAATGCAATAAGTGACCAAAGTATAATGGAAACTGTATAATGTAAAATGGTTCATAACCTTACCTTTACTTGGCAATAGCACATCTGTCACAATTATTATTATCATCATCTATTAGTTACATTACCATAAGCTTAGGAAGCCCCAGTCATGGACCAGGACCCCATTGTGCTAGGCACCGTACAAATACAGAGCAAAAAAGATGGTTACTAAAATCATGGCTTTCTTTCACTAAAGATAATATTCATGAATGGAACTCATGGGGGGCGGAAAATCACAAAATAAAATGTAGAGGAATGTCAACATTTTCAAAAGCATTTTCACCTCATTTATTTTCAAGATTTTTCATTCTTCTACATTTTCTGCTGAATTTTTATTTAAAAAGTTGTTTCAATATCATTAATTTTAGAAAACAAAGGTTTTTTATTTAGAAATGTAAATATTACACTGAAAATACAAACATATAAATTATTTTCTAAATCAACTCTCATTTCAATTTTGAAAAAAAATCCATCAATTAAGATGACCAGTCAAAATCAGCAATGGGGGAAAAAATGTTTAATAGACACTGAATAACAAGCAAGTGAAATATAAACCACATGGATCCTCTTGGGTCTGACAGGCCACATGACAAGCAAAAATAAACCACAGCTAAGGACAACAAAGAAATTTTGCCAACTGAAGTACTCTGATTTTGTAGCAAGTTTTGCTGTTTAACCTTAAGCTTCTGCTCCTGGAGTCATGTGATTACATGAGAAACTAAGATTCCGTTTTTTAAAAATAAATTGGTTTCTAGCCCTCATGGCTGCAGGGAAAAACTTGAAAGGATGAAGCCATGTTTTTTAGTGGCCTGAGTCATGATTTTTGCTTGGGGCAGATAATACTGTAACAGGCTGGATTTCTCATCAAAATTGTCTATTGGAAGCAAGAAAATTGTTGTGGGAAAATTACACTTTCAGAATTTGTTCCAAAGATTTCTAACAGGTCTTACACTACCTAAAGTCTCCAGCATGAAATAACAGGTGAAAAAAGTGTGATTGTGGCTAGATTGTCCTGTTATATGCCAATGTGTAATGGGAGCAGCAGTACAGCACTGAATCAACCTGAGAGCACCAGCAACTACCTCCTGGTTCACAAGGGTTTTTTTCCAACCACTACTTCGAGGGAGTGCAGCATAGTCCATCCTACTATATGGCCAGCCAGCTCTGCTGGCCAGTGTATAAAAGGCAGACCACAGTCCCTCTTTCTCTCCACCATGCTCAGCTAATGTGTGCCTTCCAGGGGGCAGAGGGGTGCTAATCAGAAATCAGACACTATGCTTCCCTGACTTTGGGAGCTGCAGGTTTTCCAGGCCATAAAGGCAGGGGGAGGACAGATATTTCTTACTCCCCCTCTCCTACCACACACCCACATAAGAGCTAGACAAAATCTCAGCTCTCCTAAACAACATTCAAAAGATGATGACAATATTCTGGAAGCTCTGTAAACCTGGTGCTATTTCCCTGTAGTTCCATCCCCTTTGTCCCACTCAGGTAGCCCAAAGGGGCAGTAACCCACCTGCAAACGCCTAGCAAAACAAAATTCCTGTTTGAAGCCGCCTGGGCCATATGTCTCTGAACTCACCCTTTCTTGGGGCATCCTTCTGCTTATCAAGGCAAAGAGAGCTTGGATGGAACAGCTATGTTATTTGCATGTAAACAATACACAACTAACATACCAGTAACCAGAGCCTGGTGTTACTGACTGCAATTCCCCGCTGTCCAGAACCATGCTTTCTATTACAACTTTGGTATCTGCAGCCATGCTCAAAACAATCACAGCTGTTCCACACAGGTGTAGGGAGTGTGGTGGATTGGAAGTAGTCCTCCAATGGTGTAGGATTCTAAACCTGTGGAACTTAAAGCTGTCTGGCCTCAGGTTTTAGTGTATTGGGGCCAGCTCTAGTCCCAAGAATCAGGAAGGTGAAACCAGCCATCTGACTCCTTCTGTGCTCAGACCCTAGCCCATAATCTTGTTTACAGGACAATCTACATTACGGTAGACAAACTGCAATTCACCTAATATAAAACACAAATGTATAAGCTGTTCAAAAGCTATGCAACTGGAACAGTAACTCATCAAATGTAACTTGAGTTATAAAACTATTATACCTTAGAGTGCTAGGATTCAACTCAAGTAGAAAGCAAAAAAAGAAGGTACCAATGGGCTCGACTTCTGCCCTCACATACGTTCATGCAGTTCCTTCAACTGGGACCTGCAAACATGTATCTGCGGGCAAAATACTGCCACATGTTAGCAATTAGCATATACTGCTCAACAATAATATGTTAATAGTGGTAAAATTATTCAAGTCTTAGGAATCTTCTTTCAGGTCTGATGAGTGCATGTTCCCCCCCCAGAACATGTTGGAACCTAGCAACTGATCCCAACGTAGATCAAACACAGAATGCAAGACAGTGATTAAAAGGCCCACGCCCTGTTCACACAACACTGCCCGTCAAGTCTCTGAAGTTTAGGGTTCCAACTGAGAAAACTTGTTTTAATTCCCAGCATCAGAATGTGCTTCTTTTAATCACTCTTCTTCTTGTATCCTGTGTTCTCCCTCCTCCAACTGAGAAATCTTTACTTGATTTGGCTGATTCCTTACAGGTGGCATTAAGTAGAAATGTTTTTAACTTGCAAAGCACACAGCAAGAACAAAGCTGAGTATGGTTTGATTTTCCCCGCCCTCACCCAAGTATATGCAGTGGTGCTGCAACTAGGGGTGCTAGGGGTCCTGTCACACCCCGTGGCTGGAAGTAGTAATAACAGACACCAAATCCATGGTTTCCATTATCAACACCCCCACTATAAAAACTGTTCCAGCACCCCTACATATGTGTACAATGAAGTGAATTCTGCAGGTTAAAAACAATAAAGGCTTAAAGGGCCACATTTTTAAGCGTATTTAGATGCCAAAATACCTTTGAAAATCTGGCTCAAAGTCTCTAAGGCACAGCCCCATGCTGGGGACACACAAACGCATTCAACCGTGCCTCAGGGAAATTTTACTAAGATTCAGCCTTAGAAAGGCACAATCCCTCCTCAAGATACTTGATGCATACCAGGTGCTGGAGTATCCTGTTTTGCCCCTGCATGACTGGCCCATGGGCATATGTAGAAGAAGACAATGACTCTAAAACAGTCCCTGTGCTCCCTTTAGAGAAAGGACTGCCATTGTGGCTGGCCCTACACAGGGCATGAAAGAGAGAGGATTCCTGTGGCCTCTTTTTCCACACACCTGACCCTAAATTAAATTAACAGGGCCAGACCCTCAGCTGGTCTAAATCAGCATAACTTCACTGAAGCCCATAGCATTACTCCAGTTTTGACCAGAGTAAGGCAATGGTGAATCAGGTCCACTATTGCTTAAAAATTATAAGCCAGTTTCTGTTTTCAGTTATACTGGTTTAAATTTGGAATAAATCTGACTACAATGGAGGCACTCCCAAGTAACTGAGCTTTTCTTGTTCAAGGACTGTATTGTAGGACTTTGTTTGTTTGTTTTTGTTTTTTAATTACATAATGTTTAAAAAGAGATTGGCTATAGCTGTGGAAATTTAATAGATGCCTGCTATATAAATAGTAGATGAGATCAGGATCTTGTCCTACATGTTTCACATGCTACTTTTCATGAAAAATATTTGCTTTGACTCTCCTGCACTGTACTGAATAAAACAGATTTCTGGCTAATAGTTATGTGACAAAAGTTAAGAAATGTGCAATAGCCTTTGGGCTTTACCTGAGGCCTCTGTCATTAGCCACTGACAAGCAACTAATTAAGAAGTACCCTGTACTCTTTCCTTAGATTCTTGTCTTGGCACTTCTAAGATTACAGCATGTGACAGGATGGAAGGGCGTTAGCCTTTTCAGTCTGACAGTTAAATGTACAGATTGCTGTTTGAGCCACAGGGCATTTGCTAAAAGAAATCATCCTTACTGAGCTTGCTAGAATGGACAGAAACTTGAAACATCTGTGATGGCTACAAAATCCCACATTAGGAACCTGTTTTTTTACAATGAAGCATACTATGCATATGATATTAGTGTGATATTAAAACTACTGCTATGTGATGGAAAGACTGCTTTCAACTGCTTACTTGACTACCTGCTCCTTATGTAGTATTTCAGGCAAATAAGTATGAATGACTCATACTGGGCCATTACAGTAAGATGGTTGTTCTACAAATGGACTTTAGGCCCAGTCCTGCAGTCCTTGCAAATTGAAAACTCCTATTAGTTTCAATGGGAACCTTTCTTGGGTGAGAGCTGAAAGATAGGATTGTTTGGAGATTTTTTTTATTTAATATTATATAGTGGTTTTAAAAATAATAATAATTAATAATAGCTGGCCACAGCAGTGGGAACTTCATAGATATCTGCTATTAAATCTCTTTAATGTTCTCATGTATTTCTATCACTTCTGAGTGTGTTTGCTATCTGTTCCTGCCACAACTTTGAAAATAGTTATAGTGAGTCTTTATTCAGTGGCCTTATGATGGGAACTAGAATAGAACCCACTGGATTACAACTGATGACATTTAAGCAATGAATAGCCATATCTTTACAGGCATAGTTTAGCACATCCCTGAATGACACATCAATACTGAAGAGACAAGGTAGGTGATGTAATATCTTCTATTGGATCAACTTTTGTTGGTGAGACCTGAGGAGCTCTGTGTAATTCAAAAGCTTGTGTCTTTCACCACCAGAAGTTGGTTCAATAAAAGATATTACCTCACCTACCTTGTCTCTTTTGTATCCTAGGACCAACACACTGCAACAACATTGCAAACATCAATACCAAGGCTCATATATGTGCCACTACAAAACTGTGCCTTTAAAAATTGGGCTCAGAATGTTTATATACTGAGATAATTAAAGTAACTAGTGAAAAGGTTCAGGTTCATATCATTTTATTTTATCCTTAGCGCTCACTGTTCTAACTAGTCAATGTGTGAAAATATAGAAAACAAGTCAGAAGAGGGGAACACATTTTTTGTCAATGTGCATAAAATTGTCATGCCACCAACAGAGGATAGATCAGCTGATAGTTCATTGGATCTTAGCCTAAAGGCCCTAAAGAAGCTCTTTTTGTGACCCAGCTTATACTGATGTACTTGTGGCACCTTAGAGACTAACAAATTTATCTGAGCATAAGCTTTCGTGGACTACAGCCCACTTCTTCGGATGCATATGCTTTAGTCCACGAAAGCTTATGCTCTAATAAATTTGTTAGTCTCTAAGGTGCCACAAGTACTCCTGTTCTTTTTGCGGATACAGACTAACACGGCTGCTACTCTGAAACTTATACTGATGACGTGCTTTTCCATCTCCTCCAAGTAAAAGATTGATGCTCTGAGCAAAATATTACTGCAGTTTTAGTTCTCATATGTATCAATTATTGTTTCTTAATGAAAATGTGAGCTTGGGTTTTTTTAATATCTTTGTGATTTGAACTCCTCGTTTTTTGGTTATACATCTCCACACTCACAATGGGCCAGATCCTTAGCTGTGGTAATGTAAAACCAATTTACATTAGCAGAGGGTCTGGACCATGAACTTTTCAGTATTGTACTGGGGATTTCTTACTTTTAGGTAATGGTCACACTTTCCTTTTAATTTTTAGCTGAGTGGAATAGTTGCTCACTAGCCTGAAACTGTAAGTTTTTAGGTATCTTCGTTTCACTTTTTAGTTTGGGATTTGAGGTGGATCTTTTTTAATGATTTCTCAAGTACCATCAACAAGCAGCAGACTCTTCATTACGGAAATAGTATTATATAGCAGATGATGGTGATTTTCTTTGTTTTTATGGGTCTTTACCACCACTAGGTGGAAGTAGTCTTATAGGTGGATCAATAGCACAATGCCCTATTGTTTAAGTCTTTGTGGGTACTTTTATTCTTTTTCCTTATGAAATTACTAGGATTATACACTAATTCTTTCCTGCATGTCCACTGATTGCAGAAACTTTTATAAAATATCCTTTACACCATATAATATTTTCCCTTGTGTATAGTTTCTCATCATATTCCTCAATTTCAGATGCAAGGGACTTGATTCTTCCCTTAGTTACACTGCTGTAACTCTGGAGTAACTGTGTTGTGGCAATAAAATTACATTAGTGAAAATCAGAACTTGAGATTAGAATCAGGCTTGGGATCTATTCTAGTGGTGCAGGATCAAGATTATCATCCTAATTAATTATTTCTGCTACACATAATAATATTACTTAATTAACAAAGAAAATAAGTTCCTTCTAAGCTAAACATTGGGTGGTTCCCAAACTTGTTCCGCCGCTTGTGCAGGGAAAGCCCCTGGTGGGCTGGGCCGGTTTGTTTACCTGCCGCGTCCGCAGGTTCGGTCGATCACGGCTTCCAGTGGCTGCGGTTCGCTGCTCCAGGCTCCGGCTTCCAGAGCTCCCATTGGCCTGGAGCAGCGAACCAGCCCGGCCCGCCAGGGGCTTTCCCTGCACAAGCGGCAGAACAAGTTTGGGAACCACTGGTTTAAACTAAAAGGTTAGGCCCTGCTTCCTCAGCAATTCCTTACACGGAACTCCCATCAAGTTAAACAGAAGTCACATAGAGACCAAAGTAACTGCAGGGAGGGAAAAAACTAGCCATTTATTTTAGCACCTTAAGATCTGCTCACTGACCGCTCACACTGCAAAAACATGGAAATATCAGATCTTACCATGAGGAGATACACATCACAATAAGATGAATGGTGAGAGCCAAATTCCATTCTCATTAATGCTGTTGTAAATTTGGAGTGGCTTCATTGAAGCCAATCGAGTTACTACAGATTTACACTAGTGAGACTGAGAATAGAATTTGGCAAGATCCTCAACTGGTGAAAATTGGCACAGTTCCCTTGACTTTAGTGGAGCTATGCCAAGTCACCCCAGCTGAGGATTTAGCCCGAACTTTAATTTGCTCCACTGGCATAGAATCATGCAACATGTGCAGTCACACATGGTGCCCCCTTACATATTATTTTTGCAAATAATTATTTACTGGCTGCTCTGTCAACAAACTTGTATGTCCTTTGAAAATGCTACAAAATCAGCAGTCCTCATCTTGGCCCTGATCCAAAGCCTCTTGAAATCAATGCAAAGTCCACCATCGACTTCAAGGTGTTTTGGATGAAACTATCTCCACAACAACTCTTCCAGGTCTTTTAACAGCTATTGCAGTGTAATGGGGAGGGACTGGATGTTGTAATTTTGGAAGGTATCTGGAGAACCTTCTAGGCAAGGAGTTGTTCCCTAACCCCCAAGAAAAGCTTTTGATTCCTATCACCTATTTAATACAAGGTATGAGGGATTTAAAAATACTGGACAAAATTGTGGCTTTAAGCCATCTTCCTCACAAGGCTTCCAGGATCTCCCATTGGAATGGTGAGATGCTGCATCATTTCCTACCGGAGGCTGTAGTTTAAGCCCCGGTTGAGTCCTAACCATCCAGTGTTAAAAGTAACTCAATCCACAAACCACTTTCTTCTTGTGAAGTCTGTCTCTAGATAGAAAAATTACTCATGAGCCAGTGCTGAGTATGTATTGTTGTTATATGTTCTATGTCAAAAAATCACATAGTTGGAGTAAACTAACTAACATCAAGATTAGGTTTTGCCAGAAGGCTCAAGGTTTTGTAAGTTGGTGGGTGAAAATGCACATATAACCTTGCGGCTTCCACCTCAGAGTGGCTCCCAACCATCCCAATTTAACAGTAGCATTGTACTCCTCACTTTTTCCTGATATTACTGTCCAGACCCTGCTCATCTCTGGTCCAAACAATGCAACCTTCACACTGTAAAATTGGAGTGCATCCATTGCTAAACGTCAAAGTCCTGGATTCAGCCAAGTACTTAAGTGTGTACTTAATTGTAAGCCTGTTCTTAAGTCCATCCCTATTCAATAATATTCTTAAGCATGTGCTTAACTTTAAGCACATGCTTAAGTTCCATTGATTTCAAGTGCCTTGCTGACTCTGCTGAATGTGCTGGCCCAAATAGGGAGTAAGCGTAGGGCTTTCCAAGTGGCTCAGCATGCAGGCTGCACAGTTCTCTGTGGGACAACATGTAGGGAGTCCAGTGCACTAAAAATTATACACCAAAAATGCAGTCTCTGTGCTCCACAAGCACAGAGATTACAGTTGTGCTACGCCTTTGTACAGTGGGGGCAAAGTTCCTTGCATTCTCTTCCTCCACCTTTACACAGGCAAAAGGGCCTGTTTCAGGGTATGTTTTGCACTGAATTACAAGCAAATTGTGCTGATTGGCTGAATGGCTGTTTTCTGTGTGTACAACTTCATTCTTGGACATGTGCTCTTCTTATTTAAAAAAATTGCAGCATTTGGATCCTTCCATTTAGGATTATTCATCATGTTCTCACAATGTGTTACAATTTTTAGTCGTTGTACAAAAAGTTTGTTTGGGTGGAAGTGCTGGCTGTTTTCTTTATGACCAAACAGACAAGTGTTTCAAAGGTGCAACTTTACATGCATTTGACTTGTGTGAGACCAAACCCCAATATTTGCCTGTAAAACTACATCACTGAACATCTGGGCCTGAAAAAGTGGTTATATACAGTCAAATTTAGTATTTAACAATTGGGTCCTGTTTAACGGAACCTTGATCCTGGAATCTAATCTATACAGGAATCTACTGCAAAATCTCAGTGAAGTCAATGGGACTTTGCACAGTCAGGTACAGCAGTCTGACCACAGTGATCAGATGAGGACCAATCAGATTGTTGAATCAGGGCCTAAGGCTGTAAGCCCTTCAAGGAAGGGACCCTGTCTATTTAAATGTTCTTATATAGGACCTAGCTAATGGGGCAGGGACCTTGATTGGGAACTTTGGTAGTAATCATTTATTTATTATTTGTTATTATTCTAGAACTGGCTATATAGATCCCAATTCAGGAAAACATCCATGTTCAAGAGACTGCTTAAGTACATGCTTAAATCTTATTGAAATCAATGGCACTTAAACAGCTAAACAGACAGATATCACTCAAAATATTCCTGAACATTTATTGTATGAAAAAAATTGTACAATTAATCAAATAACATATTTGGCAAATACTATGACCCTGATTCAGGAAAGCACAGATGCACATGCTTAAACTTAAAAGTCTGTTAAACTCCATGGATTCTGCAGTTTTTCACATCTCTTCCAGCATTAGTTGCCATTGGCCAGTAGTCTCTCCAAGTCAGGCTATATGGATGATATTTTCAAGATCCTCTAAAGATCAATCTTTACATTTCACACCTTCTTCAGCCTCAATCAGCTTTGTCATCAGATACTCTATTTGAACATTAGTAATGTGGAGAGGCCACATCCCTGGCATACTCCTGATTCTACTAAAAAACAATCTCTAATAACAACCATTGACCCTTACACAGCTAACCATACATTGCTAAATTTCCTCCACTAGGCACACTTAAGTCCTTAGACACCCCATACTGGTGTACCGGTATACACAAGGCTGATCAATGCACTGAAGTCTATAAATGGGATGTTAACTTCCTTTTGTCACTTAGTCATTTTTCTGAAACATTCCTCAGAGCATAAATTGCAAATCAAAGCTATGCATGCCTCCTATAAAACAGAAACAAATGACCTGCTGATGCTGCATGTAGATGGCATTGACACTGAAGGAGTGAAGAGTTTTATCTTGCTGGGTAGTGAGTTGACAGCAGGAGGTTCCTAAGTCTGAAGAAGTCACACATTGGATCAAGCTTACATCAGTGGCATTTCAGCATTTTCAGAGGCTTCTGTTTGAGCGGCTGGATACTGGTGTGAAAATTTCTATCTGAGTGTTCAACGCAGCAGGAATGATAACTCTGTTATATGGAACAGAAACATGGCAGATAAAAACAGCTGGGGAGAGGACACTAATGTCAAAAGTTATTGTGTATTCTTAACACCCATTGGTTTGAGTTTGCCACAATGAGGAGATACGTAAGCCATCCATGGAAGGTGCAGTCTTGCACCAGTTGAGAACAAGACAATTCTAATGGTGGGGTCATAGCCAATGTGCAGAAGACTTTTTATAGAAGGTTTATAGAGCTGAGATCAAGTGAAGTAGAGCATGAGTCCAGTCATGAATGAGGCTGAGATTCTGAAGTTTAAAAAAACTAATCCTTCCCATACTGACTCTAGTTGAAGGAAGAAGATTTGCAAGGGACTATTCAATATGGAAGTCCATTCTACATGCCTCCAAAGCTACATAATCACTACCAGCTGTCAGAACAAATATATAATGATAACTAGTTAATATATGATAGTGAGGATCACAACTGAGGTTATATAGCTCCTTATACATGCCCATTCTCTGCCTTCATGCTGCTCTTTTGTTACCCTGATACCTAGAGAATAAGAACAGATACATATGAAGCTTGAGACTTACTTGCATTCAGTGTGGACTGCTCAGCCTAGCGCTTAGTCTTCCTTGCTTTCCCAATGTATAGGCTTTACTACATTTGCACTGAAAGCACAATGATTTTTGTTGCTTGCTGAATTATTTGTTAAGCATTGAACTCAATGCTTAAAATCAAGTGCATGCTTAAGTGCCTGGCTGAATAGAGATGGATTTTATCCTGTGCTTATAACTGAGCACATGCTTTAGTACTTTGCTGAATCGGGGCCTAGATGTTCTGATTAACCCTTACATAGATGTCCCATACAATGACATACAGAATAACTATTCTAGAGATTTTTTTTAAAAAATCTAGCTATAGATTTTATATTAGGGACATAATTCTCTGCTCAATTCTATAGCTTTTTAAAGTAATTTCTACAGAATTCTTTTCATCCCTACCACATTTGGCCAAGGAAACTGTTTAACTTAAATAACGATCCCTTGCTGATGTGCCTAATATGCAAATCTATGGCAATTTCAACCATTTCACATCGAAAATCTTACTTACCAGGCACCTTACAATAAACAGAGTGCAATATATATCAGTCCCTTTTCATTCCAAAATATCTTCCTACTGGCCAGAACTCCTCTCTCGGGTGCAGTTAAGATGCTTCTTGTAATAAATTTGTTAGTCTCTAAGGTGCCACAAGTACTCCTGTTCTTCTTTTTGTGGATACAGACTAACACGGCTGTTACTCTGAAACCTGTCATGTACACAGACTCACACACAAATATATATATACATATACACACACACAGACTTAGACTGTAAGCTTTTTTGGACAGAGACTGTCTTTCTGTTATGTGTTTGTACTGCACCTAGCACAATAGGAGTCCTGGTCTGTGACTAGGACTCCTAGGAACTATGATAGTATAGATGATAATAATAGACAAATGCAGGAAGTCTAGTCTCTGAGGACTGAAGGATATTAGCATTTATCTAACACCTTTCAGCTATACAGGGTCTCAGAGCACTTTGCAAGAATTGCAGTTATTCAGGAGACTGCCAGAAGAAAATGCTAAACTATTTTCTAAAGATGCTTGATTGAATGATGTCTTTTAAAGCTACTGTATAGCTCATGGAGCTGAAGAAAGGGGGGTGAGGCAGAGAAGAAAAAGAAAATAAAGTGCCTAGAGATTGCAAATGGGAAATCTGATGCTTAGGTTTAAAAGTGAACAGTGTCCGGTGTCTATAATAGCTACAAATGAAGCCAATCAATAGTATGTACAAAATACCACTATAATGCTCTATAGTCTTAGATATCTCTAAATGAATACAGATGGCATGTCTTCTTCGTCTGAAGTACTTTGATCAGATGGAATATTACATAGATTTTTGTCCCTAACAAAGCTTGACTCCAAACAAGACACAAAATGGAATGGGCCAGAAGGTCGTGTTAACCTTGTGGTTTTATAGCAAAGTGCAGTGGGAGACAAAAAAGGTCCGATGTTTAGAAGTTTTGCACATGGGTAGAGCCAGAAAGTCTGGCTGCTATCTGTTATCCTAGCATTAGCAGGCAAAAGAAAAAGCGTTAATGGGGGTTTAAGGAAAAGATTGGTAACCTAATATTAGTGAACCAATATGTCTGTCACTTCTGTGTTCATTAGTTTGATCAATCTGTCAAAACTTTAGGAGACTGAATAATGGTAATAAACCTAGCAGTTCGCATTCAATAGCAATCACAATTCTACTTGTATATGGTCCATTTCAGAATTTACCATCTATGTTTTACTGTACAGTGTTTTGTCAGACGCTGCACTACTGCATATATCAGGTTAGGCTGACAAGTGGGTACTGAAGGAGGCAGAAAAAAAATTGTCTAATAAACTGAATATTACTGAGGGAAAATACTGAGAAATCAGATGTATCTTCTTCTGAAGTTCTTTTGGTATATACAATGCAACAGTAATACCAAAAGAAATAACTGTCTCTGTTAAATACAAACAATAGCAATAATGCTATGCACTTCTCTAGCATCTTCAGTCCAAGGATATCAAATAATTTAACAAACATTAACACATTTATTCTCCCAACATCCCTTGGCAGATAGTATTTTTACTCCCATTTCACTGATAAGGACACCAAGGCAAAGGGACATGCTTTCAAAAGGGAAGCCTACCTTTTGGCTTATGCAATTTGCACCCACATTTTCATTCCAATTAAACTGGTGGCATAAATCTTAGTATTTTCACCTTAACTACCTATCTGTTGGCACTAAATAAGAAGTTAAAGGCTCCACTACTCTGATATTTACTTGCAATTCATTCTGTAGCTGCACATTTTGCAAATGCCAATTGCACTTGTGAGATAAGTGGTTAGGCTTCAGCCCTGGAAATCTGTGGCATAATATAGGTCTCCTGAATGCCAATCTTCTCCCTTAATCCCAAAACCACCATTCCTGCCCAAAGCAGGAACAATAAATTGAAGCTGTTTCCATAAAACTTTTGTTGCTACCCACTTTCAAAACAAAATTATCTCTTTCACACTCTCCCGATTCCTTCAATCTGTTTCCCTGCATAATGAGCTTTATGACTCATTTTAATGGCAAAACCAGCCTTGAGCTACCTTTAAAAAACAAATGCAGGCAACTGTGTTCCTCCACTGGTGTACACATGGATGTTGCTGTCCAGCTGTCTTGGTCAGTGTCTGTCCAATATTTGGGATCATAGAGGATATTTACAAAAACACTTCCCCTCCCCCCCGACCTCTTAAAAAATCACAGAGGCTGTGATTCTATTTTTCAAACACCTCATTCTAGAGAGAGGGCTTCAGTACAGTCTGGGATTTCAAGAGTTAAAGTAAATGGGTGAGCACTAAAGAGTTAGACAAAAGTTTGGGGGTCTGCTGCTGCAAATCATTTACCCCGCAACAGGCAGGCATTAGGTGATGGGACTGGCAAAGTAGACTCCCAATCTGAAGAAGCAGGATGAAGTGACCTAAAGTAATAAGGGGTGGACAGTCCCCAGGTCCCCACACTTCCCATAAGCCATCTAAAGTTAAACAGTAAGAGAAGCAAAAAACATGTTGGAGGGATGATGAAAATGTAGCCTATTACTAAGCTTAGACAATTGAATTTGAGGATTTCCTCTCTGGTCCCACCATCCTGTAATCTCTGACTTCCCTAATTCTGCTCCCACATTGCTTTTATCAGGGGGTAGCCATGTTAGTCTGTATCCACAAAAACAACAAGGAGTCCGGTGGCACCTTAAAGACTAACAGATTTATTTGTGCATAAGCTTTCATGGGTAAAAAACCTCACTTCTTCAGATGCATGGAGTGAAAGTTACAGATGCAGGTTTTTACCCATGAAAGCTTATGCCCAAATAAAACTGTTAGTCTTTAAGGTGCCACCGGACTCCTTGTTGTTTTTGCACATTGCTTTTGTCTTCACTCAGCACTCCCAGGGTGCTTAAAACTTCCTTAGACTTTACAGAGATACTTTCCTGATCTTCTCCTAACATCTTCCCCTACCACTGCAATTTTTTCCTGTTTCCTCTGAGCCTCAGGCTGATTCAGCAACCTAGGTCACTTTCTAAGGCCTAGAGAATAGAGTATGGGCCTGATTCTCCTCTCACTGACACTGCTGTATATGAGGGATGACACTACTGAAATCAATGACATTTCTCCTTAGATGATGCTGATCTGCACATTTGGCTTCAGATGCTCTCTTATTCCCATCTCACAATGGGCCTGATCCTACAGAGTGCTGAGTGACTCCTGAAAGGTGCTGAACATCCTCAAAACCCACAGAGGTCCATGGACGTTCAGAGCACTCAGCACCTCACAAGTCTGGGCCCAAGGAAAGTGTGCTCATGGCTGTGGTATCTAATCTTTAGTGTCTGAGGGATAAATATGATAGTTCAAAATGGCTAAGGGCCCACAGTCTATACTTTAATTATTTGTACTGTAAATTGTCTGTTAGCTTAGAGTGTAAACTCTTTGGGGTACAGACAGTCTTTGTATAGCACTTGACACAATGGGGATCTGCTCCACAACTAGGTCTCGTAAGCACTACCACAGTACAAATAACACTGCTCTACAGCCAAAATGCTTCTGAAATAAATGTAGTCAAACTTTACTAATTCTGGGTCACTGAGAACGAAAATGATGCTTAAAATTGTTGATTGGCTCTAGTTTTCAAGATATGCTATTGGGTCAGTATATACGACCCTTGACTTGGGAATGGCGGAGGATAAGTGAGTTATAAAGGGAAGGGATCTCAATTTAAACCAGAAATGACTAAAATACATCTTTGACTGGATCTATGAATAAATCTATGACTGGGTTTGGACAGTACTTACTTTTTAGGCAAAACAATGAATGATGCAATCTGAAGCTGGTGTTGCGTCATACATGATATGAATTGCATCATGTTATTCCTAGAAGTCATGGATGATGCAATCATAACGAAGCTTACATCACTCTGCTGAACAAATTGCCCTATATCAGTTCTAGAAATCATACAGTGTCGTGCTCTCTTATTTATCAGTGTTTGATTTTGCAAAGGGATACATTTCTTTTTAGCCAAAGTGAGCAGAGATGCCTCGTACTTGTGTGAACAGTGCAGATAACTTCTGCTATGTTTCTGGTGAAGTGACTTTTGCATCACAAAAGTGCAGTATAACCACTATGGTTAAGAAAGCCTATCACCTTTATTCTGGCTGCAAAATTGGAGATCAGGACAAGAGGTGGGCCCCACACATATGCTGCAACACTTGTGCAACAAATCTTCGCCAGTGGTTGAACAGGAAAAGGAAATCTATGCCTTTTGCAGTGCCAATGATTTGGAGAGAGCCAACAGATCATACCAGCAATTGTTACTTCTGCATGGTGCCTCCAGTTGGGAAAGGTGTGTCAAAGAAGAAAAAGTGGACTGTGCATTATCCAAACATTCCATCAGCTATATGCCCAGTACCCCACGGAGAAGGACTGCCAGTTCCTGATGCACCAGAATCATTCTCACTTGAGTCAGACGAGGAAGAGGAAGAGGATGAAACTTCTGGTCCTGAACCATCAATGTCACAGGACCCACATTTTCTCCCATCCTCCTCCTCTGAACCACACCTCATAACACAAGGTGAACTGAATGACCATGTCAGGGATTTGGAACTACCCAAGAGTAAGGCAGAACTGTTGGGTTCCAGACTACAGCAGTGGAATCTCCTGGCAGGTGATGTTAGGGTTTCCATATTCCGTGACCGTCAAAAGGATCTTGTCCCATTCTTCTTCATGGAAAGTGATCTTGTAGCCTGCAACAACATTGATGGTGTGATGGCAGCCCTCAACATCGTTCACGATCCAGATGAGTGGAGACTGTTCATTGATTCATCGAAGACGAGTCTTAAAGCTGTTTTACTGCATAATGGCAATGTTTTGCCATCAATTCCAGTTGGTCATGCAGTCCATATGAAGGAAACCTATGACAACATGAAACAACTTTTGAGGTGCATAAACTATGACCAACATCAGTGGCAGCTTTGTGGCGATTTGAAGGTTGTTGCTCTCTTGCTTGGTCTGCAGACTGGATACACAAAGTACTGCTGTTTTCTCTGCAAATGGGATAGTCGTGCAAGAGATTCCCACTACATCAAGAAAGACTGGCCACTCCGACAGTCATTGGAGCCTGGGAGGAAAAGTGTTCAGCATCCACCACTTGTTGAATCAAGGAAGATTTTGTTACCACCCTTACACATCAAGCTGGGTCTGATGAAGAACTTTGTTAAGGCCATTGACAAAACACAAGCAGCTTTCAAGTACCTCCGTGGAAAATTTCCAAGGTTAAGTGAAGCTAAGATAAAGGAAGGTGTCTTTGTTGGTCGTCAGATTCGTGAACTTCTTCGAGATGATGCATTTGACCATGCACTGCGTGGCAAGGAAAAGACGGCATGGAAAGCCTTCCAGTTAGTGACAATAAATTTTCTCTGAAACAACAAGGCAGACAACTACAGGTTGTTGGTGGAAAACCTCCTCAAGGCATACAAAAGCCTTGGTTGCAACATGTCACTAAAGATGCATTTTTTGCACTCTCGTCTAGATTTTTTTTCCACCGAACAGCGGAGCAGTGAGCGACGAGCACGGCGAGCGATTTCACCAGGACATTGCAACAATGGAGAAAGGCTATCAGGGCAAATGGAGTCTATCAATGCTTGCAGACTATTGCTGGACAGTGACAAGAGATGCTCCATTTAATGAATACAAGAGACAAGCCAAGAAGTGCTGAGTAGACACTGAATAGGACTAAACAATGTACATAATAGTTTTTTGCCTTTTGTTTCATAATAAATTTTATTTATATAACCCTTTTGCTGATTTTTAAAGTGTTACATAAACAGGACAGGTGAAATATTATCATGTAAAGCAACCATAAACACATGAAAAGACCTAGGTTTACAATTTATGATTAAAACTCTACTATCTACACAATATACATAGACATAAAATGTAAAAACTTAAATATCTTAGAAACAGTAGCCAATCAGTTGTTTTAATTGTCATATTTGAATTCAGCACATCAAAATACATAATAAATAGCACATTTTATCTCTGAAGCAGACGACTTCTCAAAAATTGTAGACCAGTGTAACAAATAATTGCCAAGACTCAGGAAGACCCAGTCAAACTCCTATCCTGCTTTCCCTGGGGCTTCCTGGGTACATCTACACAGCATTTAAATACCCACAGCTGGCCTGGGTCAACTGACTCAGGCTCGTGGGGCTCGGGCTGCAGGGCTGTTAAATTGCACTGTAGACATTTGGGCTTGGCTGGAGATGAGGTCTGGGACCAACCCAAGCCCAAACATCTCTACCGCAATTTTTAGCCTTGCAGCCTGAGCCCTGCAAGCCCAAGTCAGCTGACCCAGGCCAGCCATGGCAATGCCTTTTATGGTCTTTTATTCCCATGTAAACATACCCACACAGGCCGGGAAGCAAGTAATGGAGCAGCCAGAGCTGCTTTCCCCTCCTTCCCCTTTCACTTAGAACTTCAAGGTGGCAGTGGAGGTACCTTAGTAAGCAACAACCCTGATTCAAACACTTCCATTTAAAAATTGCAGTGTACAGCCAAGAAGCACATTTTAAATTCACATTCAAATACAAATGTCTTTAACAGAGTTGCCCTTGAGGCTGGACTCCACTGAGGTATATTACAAAGCTAAGGGTGTTTAATTCTGCCACCATGAGAGGCCCCACTGATTCCAACAGAAGAGCAGAATGTTACTCAGTATGAGGAAAGGTGACAGAATCCAGCCTTCGGGAACCATTCACACACATGGATTCAAACAAGGAGCGAGGAATTAAAAGGACCTGACTTGGCTCTTTTCCATGAATATCTCAATTAACTCAAATATTTTTTTAAATACCATAAGTGCTTAGTCTACATTATGAATTAAATGCCTTGCGGGGGGGGGGGGGGGGGGGGGGGGGGGGGGAGAGGGAGAGGAAATCCTCACTAGAGTTTCATCCCACAAAGAAAAGAGTGACCCACCCCAAGCATAATGGTGCTAGTTGGTGCTACTGTACTAAGAAGATATGTTTAGCTTCCTAATTTGCTTGCACAGCACCTACAGTACATTAGTCTCTTAGTGAAACTCCATCATAACTCCAGGGCATTCAGGAAAAAGGAGGCAAGTAGTATCACATGACCCATACCATTGCTTATTTTGCATGGCCTTTATCTGTGCTTGACCTCAGCTTGGCCTGAACATTTACCAACTAACTAGAAAATGTTATAATAGCTGAAACTGGCAGGCAGCGCCTACATAACTCAGGAATTAACAGAAAAACTGACTTAAGGAAGGTTTTGACTGCTGATCAAAACACAGTGAAGGCACATGAGGGCAAGTCTGTGCTGCACAGGTTAGTTAGCCTATGAAACTCCCATTTGCTGTATGAAAAAGTTTCCTAATTCTATTTCTCCTTTAAAAAAAATCAAATTACAATGTTTGTATCTCCTTTTAACCAGTCACTATAAAAGAATAGTTTTGAAGAAAAATTATTGAGCAGGACTATATAGGCTGGTATATATATTAGATAGATAGATAATATATAGATAGCCTATTAAGTATCAGTTATCATTAAAATAATATGCATGCCATGCAGCATGGAAGGCCTCTGTAGCTCCAAACAATATTTATTTAGGGTAGTTGTGGTATCTAGAGCACAGCAATAGATGTTTATTTCAGATTACTGCTAAATAACTGTCCTGAATGGCGTGGAGTTGAGTGTCTAGGAGCTACACTTGTATAAGACAGAAAAGAGTCCCTTTCCAGGGTTGTCACTGCCCTAAGGAACAAGGTTCCAGGAGGCCAAAAATTAAGTCCCAAATATGTAAAAGGCCAGATCCTCATCTTCTGTAAATCTGTATCATTCCGCTCATGTCAAGCTACACAGATTTACACCAGCCCAATCAAGATCCAGCCCAAATAAACCAAATGCTGAACAGCAGTTGTAATTCTGACCATATAACACAGCTGTCTTTCTATGTCGTATTCCTTTGTGACTACTTATGCATTGTCAGTGTGGACAGAGCAATAAGCAAAGTTTCCATTTCTACGCTATACTAAAGAACTGTCCAAGCAGAACAGCAGTTATACCACCAGCTCTCAAAGTCCTTTTACAGATTCCACTCAGACAAAACTTCCACTGACCTCAGAGTCCCTATGGAATCTCTTTTTGGTTTGCATATAAAAATAAAACCATGGGCTGGATTCCTGTTCTGTTATTTGAAACTAGAAATATGCATAGACAAATGGCTTCCTTTTACTAGTCTGCTGATGTTTTTTTCTGAGATTGCTTCTTCTACAGCTATCTATAGCCTTCCAAGTTTCCCATTGGATCTCTTTGCAGCTCTCCTTTGTTCTCCTGTTCCTCAGAAAATCCTTGGATGGTAGCTTGACTCACCATAATTGCTTGAATCTCTTTCTTTATGAACATTTCCCGACACAAACACTAATTCGTATTATTTATTTATTTATTTGTATTGTAATAGCACCTAGGAGCTCCAGGGCCCCAGTGTGCCATACAAACACAGCATAAAAAGACTGGTCCTGCCCCAACACACGCTGCAGCAATCTTTTAACTCAAAAACACACAACAGGCAAACAGAGAGCTGGAGTCAGTGGCAGAACGCCTTTGTCAAATTGCTTCTATGGGATTTTAACATCTTCGTGCACTAGTTTGGCACACATTAATGAAATATCCTTGACTGAGGCAAATGATTGTCAGGGGGGGAAATGTCTTTTAGTTTCAACACTTTCCTTCTGCTGAAATCCCAGCTGAAACACAGATAATTTCTTCTAAGCACTCATCCAACTCAAACTTCCCCGTTTTATCTTGGACAACATTTTAGAGAAAGAAAAAATTTCTTTCCAAACCTTCCTCTCTGCTAGAAGGAAAATACATTCCTTTCTACAATACTAAAAACCCATTCTTCTCCCCACAGTAAGCAGAATTCAACATTCAGTGTCAAATTGGTTAAATTAGCATTGCATCCTGAAATTCACCCAGTCACCAGAGTCTGCTTAGGCCTGAGGGTCTCATTTTGAACATCTCAGATTCTAAGTCCAATTTCTTGCCTAAGTTGTGCACATATTTACCACAACTGTAAGCAGCAATCTGAGTGGGCACAAATGATCAGTTAGAAAAGTAACCGGGCATTTGGGTGTACAAGTGTCTCATTTACACACACCATTGTGCTAATTCTTTTTGCAACTTAGGAACTCAACTGTGCATATGTTTTGCCATACAAAATTATTCACACCTCATTCTGAAAACCAGGCTATTGGTAAAACCAGTCCTATCCTAAAACAAAACCCTTAAACTAAAAGGTGAGATTACGGTTCTGCTGCAAGAGGTATCCTCATTTCTGTTTGAGCAACTCCAGCTAGTCAATGGAACAATGTCCACATGATTTAGACAGGCAATTACTCCTGATGCTGCTACAAACCTATGGTTACCATTTCCCTTCAGAAACACTGAATCACTTATTTATAAGCTTAGCCAAGACAGTGGCTGCCTAATAACAAGTATATTCACAACCAAGAAGGATGCTCCGATGTGTTAAACTGATGCTTGAGGAACTGAGGGAGTTGTTGAATGTAGTTGCAGTATGCTTTAAGGACAAAAAGCTCTTCAAATTGCAACCATAATTTGGGGTAACTCAATAACTGGGCTAGGTGCTTTGATTAAACCTATAGGGCCCTGAGTTGGGACCCAGAAGAAGGGGGACCCAAGCTCACCCACATCTTGCACCTCCCTCCCTGTGCCCTGCCCCTCTGTAAGGGCAGAACCTCTAGGGGAGCAATTGGAGAATGTGTGGGTGATTGAGGTTGCAGCTGGGGCCCACTCTGGGAGGACTAGGCTGGCAGAAACTATAAGGCCATGACCTGACTACTAGGCCAGCTGGTCGTTGGACTTGTCTGCTATTTTCTGTCCACATCCTCTCTAGCTCTTTGGTTTGGGACTGAAATTGATCAAATTCATGATGGGGAATATCTTCAAGTGATTAAAGGCTAGATTCTAATCTCACTAGCGGCAGCAATTTTTGGGTCCGATTTCACCCAGAGTCAGATCTCACTCGCACCTGTGTACATCTGAAGTGAGCCTACTGACTTTTCTCATATTTTAACAAATTCACTTACGTACCATTTGGTTCAACTTTCTGTGAATATCTGCACCTTTGAGTTTTATTAGCATAAATGTTCATGGGAAAGGAATGTTAAAGCTGCAATATGCGTGGAAGCTGAATTCTCAATCTGCCTAAACAAGTATTCACAGATTAAGTCTGCAAGATGAACAGTCTTCCAGTCATGGACGGAAACAATATAATGTGACTCATCTTACCAATCACAGCTAATCAGTGCAGCTCCTACAATCACTCATAAAGAACTATTTGTGATCAATCCACAGAGTTACAATACCATGTGCAAAAATGCACTGAATAATTTCAAATAATGAATTTATTCCAAGAAACTCTGATCTGCTTCTAGGTATTCTATGAGAAGAAAAATCCTTTTGGACAAATAATTAGCTTGAATTATTATCTTGGTTATACTTGTGTCAATTTAAAAAAAAAAAAAACCTTTGCTGTAAAACCACATCTAGTATCTTTAGTCCATAATACAAAACTGCAGAAGGAGAAAGATGCAGGCAGAGACACTGGGGAAAGATGCTGTCTGTCACAAATTCCTAGACCATATAAAATCAGTCCTAATTGCAATAAAAAAGGAGCATTACAAAAGGGAAAAACAGTGATGGCAGCCACACGGCTGTATCGCACCCTCACATACTTTGCAGATCCTAGAATTTCATCAGCATAATCTGAATAAAAAGCGTATGTAACATTCTCTTCTAGTGTTACGGTTACAGCCAGTGTTCCGGGTGGGAGACTAAGCATCAAAAGAGAACTTGATGAAGACTGGTTAAGTGGCAGTTTTGGCTGGCAAACCTGACCGAAAATAGTTGTTCTATTCAATATACTTAGAACTAGCCTGACTCTTCCTCCTCCAGTAAACAAACTGTTGCCAAGAAGAGCTGCTAGGGAGGTAGTGAGAACTAAAGAAGGTGAGGCGTACTTTTTCTGCTGTGCATAAATTAACAGTATTATTGGTGATCCTTCACACCCCCAGTATCTACACACACAATCCTGATTCTCTAGATTGTAAACTCTTTAGAGCAGGGAATGTATTTTTCAGTATGTCTGTACAGTGACTGCTGTTAGGACCTCTGCAATGCATATAATATAACACCATCGTGATAATGTTAAAGGTATGTGAAGAAGGGTGGGAAGTGCAAAAGAAGGAATATACTTCTGAGTCTTCCAAGAAGACAGAAAACATACACAAACTAAAGGTGTGCGTGAGAGAAAGGATGGTCCCATGGGTAAAGCATTGACCCATTATTCGGAAGAGCTGCATTCAATTCCTTGCTCTGTCAGAGATTTCACATGTGACCCGAGACAAATCATTTAACATCCCTGTGTTTCCTCAGCTGTAGAATGGGAGAATAATACATTCTTTATCTGTCTCGTCCAGAGGTTCCTAAACTCTGTGCCATGACCTCAAATGGGGTTGTGCCTTCAGCAGATGGGGTCGTGGTGATCCCTACTGTGCAGAGGATGTCATTTTGCTCCTCACAGCATGACTTTGCATGTGCAGTGTATGTGAGGCCACAGTGTATGGAGGATGCCATTTTCCTCTACAGTGTAACCTCGCATGCACCATATGCATGAAGTCACACTGGGCAGAGGATGGCATTTTGCTCTTCAAAATGGTGTCCTCCCTACTGTCTGGAGTCCTGGTAGGAAATAATTAAAAAGAGGCAATACCTGCAAAAAGTTTGGGACCCCCTGGTTAAGTCTCATTAGGTTGTTAGCTTTTGGGGGCAGGACCTGTCACGTGTATGTACAGTGAATAACACAATGGGGCCCCCATCTTGGTTGGAGCCTCTATGTATACCAGGAAATAGTCGTTCAAATAAAAATAGTACAGTGATGCATTTAGATATATAGATTGTGACAAAATTCAGCTGTGTGAAACTTTTATCAGTGAGCCATGGCAGATCTACACATCATGTTGGCATATGAGTGGCTTTTATAAGCTAACCTACAACAAAATACCACCAGTTGCCATCCTGAGAAAGGTGCAGAGAAGAGGAGAAATTATAACTGTGCCATTGGGGCACCTACTTAATCAGACAGGTACTAAAAATGGTTAAACAAATGTACCTTATGGTGACTGCATGCAACTTTGGTAGATTTTTTCCAAATGAAGAATTTACGTGGAGGCAACTCCTCAGCTTCCCCTGCCCCAGACAGCATTAGGTCATATGCACACACTAGTAGGGGGATTTCAAGGTAAAAGTAACAGGCTTTATTGTAACAGATGGATAGCTAACACTACATTGAACTGGGCCCTCATTATGTGGTGCTACAGAAGAGTGCTTGTCCTAAATTTTTGTCTGACAAGTTGCACAGAAGGGATATAATGGGGTTGAGGTAAAAGAGAAGCTGGGTATCACAGAAATCAAGAGTAGGGCAGTGGGAATATGAAAGTATCTGGCTGGGTTATTATAAGACTAGGTGAGGAAGGATGGGCAAATGTAGGTAATGGGATTCTTCAAGGGTTCCAATACTCTCTGGGGTATCAGACAAATATTCCAGGGCTCATATGAATTGAGACTCTTGAGGTTCACCAGGCACTACCAGTGACTGAACTAGAGACATGAGAGCTGGCATCATGGCTCAAAGACTGAGCGCATTATGGAGAGGAATTATTATGAAAGTCCTATTTCATAATGGATACACCTGCAGACAAGGTGAGTGAGCAAACGAGCCCTAACACCATCTTCCAGCCTGTGTTAAGACTGCAAAATGAGGGCCAGATCCTCTACGGGGGCAAATCAGTGGAGCTCCATTTATTTTAATAGAACTATACTGATTAACAGCCTTGAGAACATATCTGATTTTTCTCTGATTTTCCCCATCAATTTTATCAGTCCCTTGAGAGGTGGCTCAAGGCAAGTTTAACTGTATATCCCATTTGTTGAGCTTGATTTCCACTGCAGAGAGTTTGTGACTATTTTCTCTTTTTTTTTTTTTCCAGGAAGAGGAGTTCTTTTTATGTGAAGTTTTAATTCTTTGCAAGCTGCTGTGTGTAGCTCTGATCTTTACGCAGTTCCGTAATGTCTTAGATCAGTAAAAGTAAGGATTTAATTAAGCCTATGATTAAGGAAATATTAAACAGAGACTGCTATTAAGGAAATGTGATAGTTAGACTAGTGTATGTGTGTTCCTTGAGCCTGGGTAACATAACAAAAGACATTCTTACTTGTGTTGCAGATTAGTCTCCTTTGTCTGACATGAAGATAAATTGTTCTTCAGGTTGTTTTAATCTATATGGATATATAGTAAAGCTTTTTTAAACCCATAAAATATGCCAGTATTTCTCATCTTAGGCCCCAAATCTGCAAGCACTTATTCACGTGCTTAACATGACTCACATGAGCGGTCCCATTGATTTCACTTTCATATTGATTTCAGTGGGACTACTCAGATGGTCAAGCTAAGCATGTGAATAAGTGTTTGCAGGATTGGAGCCTTAATCATGTTTTTTTGGATTTTTACAGACAGAGAATTCAGAACTCAGGTGATTAATCATTGGAACAAACTACCAATTAGAACGGTGGATTCTCCATCTCTTGAAGTCTTCAGACCAAGCCTGGATGCCTTTCTGAAAGTTATGCTTTAGCCAAACACAAGTTATTGGGCTCAGGAGTAAGTGGGTGAAATGTAATGGCCTGTGACATACAGAAGGGCAGACTTGATCTAATGGTCCCTTCTGGCCTTAAATTCTATGAGTCTATGAAAAATGTGTATTTTCATTCCTAAACAACATTCAATGCCCCGCACCTCTCTCTCTGTAGATATCGTTTATTTGCATTTCACACATACATGTATATTTATACAGAGTATATTACAAATTATACAATTAAGAGAAATGTTTTGTAAGAGATTCCTGACATCATGTGAGATTCTTTTCCATAGCAATTATATGTTTGTGATATTTGAATATGAAAGGCACATTCAGCAGATCATTCAATTAACAAAGGTATTAACTGCTACCTTTTCCCTCATTCATTTTTACATTTAGGGCTGTTGCTTACCCCCCTCTTCAAAGTTCAAACATTAAAAGGAAGTCCATTTCTCCGTGTACATTATTCCACCCTCATATGCTGCCCGTGCTCAAGAAGCTGCATGAGGAAGTGTTTTTTGCTGAGAAGGAGAATATGAAGGAAGAAAGAATGACCAATTATAAACTCGGTTGTCTTTAGATGAAAGAACCTTTTTGTGGTATTCTTCAATCTCTTGTTTGGGCTGTCAACAGCAATTTGATAAAGAATGTTCCTGTGTCTGACCTGTTTTTTCAAGATGGTAACCTATATTGTGTATCATCTAAACCCAGAGGATAATCATCTATTATACTCTGTATTGCAGTTCCTGCATGTTGAACTTAGCCTTTAAAACTCAGATAAATTGATTGATCATTTTGTTGAGCAAGCTGCTACTAACAATATTTTACTTAAGGGAAGAAAAATTAAAGTTTCTTTAATCTGATTCTTCCCCACCCCCAATGCACACTTCAGAGGCCAAAGCTCATGATAACAGTTTTGTGGTGAATGGTCAATTGTTACAAAATTCTAATTGGTTCTGGGTCAGTCCCTTTGAAATAGCTGCTGTGCTCTAGTAATTTTTTCAATTAATTCTTAACAACTGACAAAACTCTGGATCTTGTCAAAAATTGTTCAGGTTTTTATACTAGGTATGAACAAGGAGCAAGATTAGCTTGGATTAGGGAAGCTTCCTACATATATTATCACTGAAATTTCAATTGTAATTGAATTCTATTTTTTTTATTTGCTCCCAGGACAATAACCAAATTGTTTTTCTCTATATTTTACTGAGGAATTTTTCCATATGGACAAATTATAGAAAAGAATATGTATAGGCATGTTTATGAATAAATTAAGCAAAAGCAGCTAATGTGATGGAGTTTAGTTTTATAAAGTTATCAGATCTGAGATGAATTTGAACTATGGAATACAGTTCCACAGGGCTAGAACTTTGGATCCAGCCAAACTCTGCTCAGTGCGGGACCTAAGCAAGGTACAAAGAGGTCTGTGTGCCACTTTTACACCTTCGCTCCCACAATTCAGAGGCTGGCTGGAGGCTAGTTCAGTCCCTGGTGCAATTCAGAGCAGCCCCAGGGCTGATTTATGTTATGACCAGGTGCAACCATTCCAAAGGAGCTGTTCTAACAGCTGGGAATTAGTGGAGTACAGAAGCATTCATGCCACACCCCTTTGCCATACTAGAGGAATCTCCTGGCAACCAGTTATATCAGCTTTAAGCTTCTTCGTGCAGCAAAGGAGCAGCAAAAGTAGTTCATGATCTGACCACTCTATTTCTTTTGTTTGTAATGTAGTCCTATAGGAATGAACATTTCTCTGAATGGTTTTTTGTATTATGCTTTTCTTCTGCAGCAGCTTTGGAAAAAAAACTCATGCCTTGGCATGTTATCTTTGTTGAAATGTTAAGGTCAAGATAGCTGCAGTCCTTCAGTAAATCTGTTTAGATGGAGATTACCTCTCGTATATCTCAAAGTATTAGTGAATATTTTCACTGACAATTCTAAATTATCAATAAAAGATTGATAAGTTAAGACGAAGCCAGTCGATGCTCATGTAACAAGCATTTGCTACTTCTTTATGCAAGTGCAAAAATTTTTTTATATCTGGGGACATTCATACAAACAGGACATGGGTATGGCTCATAGGGCTAGCACAGACTGGCCTAATGGGTAGAGCACTGGACAGTAACTTAGAAGAGTTGGGTGTTAGTGCTGGCTCTGCCACTGGCCTGCTGCTTGACCTTGGGCAAATCACTTCACCTCACCGTGCCTCAGTTTCCTTGTCTGTAAAATGGGGATAATGATACTGGCCTTTGTTTTGAGATCTACAAATGAAAAGCATTGTATAAAAGTTAGGTATGATAACAACTTTTGTTAACCTGAAACAGTTTTTAAGATTTTTACCTTCAGGGGCCTCTCAGAAGATGGGCTTATCTGCAGGTCCTTCCCTCCTCCTGTATCTGTCATCGGGGTGATAAAAAATGAAACTAACAGGGTAAGATGCAAATACAGTAAGATTTATTAGACCAACATGGTCTTAAAAGCAGAACCCTTGTTACAAATAATAACAGAGCACAGGTAAATACAAATGGCACTAGTAATAACAAATGGCACAATTGTTAACAGTAAATGGAAATGGACTTGAAGTCCAGAGCCCACAAACCTGATACACTGGCATCTTTAAGACTAACAGATGTATTGGAGCATAAGCTTTTGTGGGTGAATACCCACTTCGTCAGTCTTAAAGGTGCCACAGGACTCTCTGTTGCTTTTTACAGATCCAGACTAACACGGCTACCCCTCTGATACTGATACACTGGGATAACCAAAAGACAATAAAAGGAAACTACAGTACCATCTCTCTCCTTGTCCTAGGCACAAACCCTGTTTGTCCCAGGAATGGACCCCGACTGTCCCATGGAACAAACCCCGACCATGACGAGGATGGTTCTGGAATCCTGGACAGAGCCAATGAAGACTGGAGACGCTGGACCACAGGAACACTGGAACACACTGGAATGATCACCAGATAAGTGGCTTCTCTCTTCTTCCTTCTGTCTTCCGTTCCCTATGCATTGTCCTGAGTGGTAGTATGCGGACTCGCAGGTGGAAATGGAAACGGATGCATGCAATGTATGACACCTGATGTCATTAATACCATACGCTACAATTCTGACCTAGCTGGACTCCTTCCTCAGGCTGGTAGTGTGGGAAACACTGGCTGTTTCTAGGATGGACAGCCTGAGCAGCAGTGAGGCTGTCACCTATATAGTCTGCTGTTGGTAGGCAGACTATGCAATCATCATTTGTTCTAACCACTCCCTGCCTTTCCTGCTCTAATTTGAAAAAGGCAAAGGGAGGGGCAGAAACCTCTCCATGAAGGTCATCCAAAATGGAGTCCTACTTGTTGTTTTTACAGAACAAGATGGAGACTAGAGGAGAAACATACCAAACCAAGATTTTTACCCCAACACTTTGCGCCATCTTTCATCAAGTGTGTAAATGCAGAGTCACTCCACTGAAATTATTACACTGACTCCATATTTACACCATTGTCATTGAGATCAGAATTTGGAGTCCAGACTCTCAACCCTTACTATAAATCATAGTCATTACTCCAACTCATAGTCATTACTCCTGAGAGGAATAATGAAAGCAATGATACAACTCACAGGAGTAAGGACACCTGATTCTTTCCATTTTGTCATTTAATTTGTGCTCGTGTAATGTAACTGAATCCAGAAAGATTGGTGGATGAAGATGAGCTGGTTTGAATCATATGTAATTCCATTGACCCAGATCCTGATAGGACATAAACTGGTGAAACTCTAGAACAATTCTGTTGGCTTCACTGGACTTATTCCTGCCTTACAGTGATGTAGTTGAGTGCAGAATCTAGTCTACTGCCTTTGGAAGAGGCCCAAGTTTAAGATCCATTTCCCAGACTCTCAGCCATGACACGTTCCACACTTTTTGTTCCAAAGTCAACCCTTATGGTGGTTTTTTGCTCATTTTGATCACTGTTAATTTATCTGTACAATTACTGGAATTGTCTCCATAACAATATGTGTCGTCTATGTTATTCTGAAGTATGTTTTGATTTAGCAACAAAAAAATTCTCCATATTGGCTACATTTAGAAAATAAAGCTGCCATTCCTTAGCCTCTAGATCCTATAATTACAATGTTGCTTTCCACTCCCTTAAATTCTCATTCTATTATTCATCTTTTTGTAGGGCCTTCCAAAAATGGTGGATATTTTACTTTGTTTCTCGGAGTTCAAATTCTTTACCTTCTTTCTGGTACAATCTGTACTTTACTATTGGTAAGAACTTTTTTAATGTCTTTATTTGCTTCACAGGAGGAGAAGGGCCTGATCCTGAAAACTCTTTTTTTGTATGGATTCCAATTGTGGGTCTGGGTAGCTTCCAGGATCAAGCACTTAATTACTTAAGGGATCTGATTTCAAATGGCAATATGGTGTCTTTTCAGAATCTACAAATTACATTAAATTCAGCTAGTAATCAATCTGATATTTACAAATGAAATTATTAATTGTTTCCAAAGAGGTTTTGTATAATCTCTCCAATAGTCATAATTTCTGCTTGAGAACTTAACACAGCTTGTATTACCTCAACTATTTATAAAAGTGTGTGTGTGACTGCTAATTCTTCAGTAGGATTGCATGAGGCATGAGTAAAAACAACATGAATTCTCACTCTGTCTCCAGATGACTAGAAAAAAGTATGGAGAACTTTACATAATGTTAATAGACCTACAACCACACTTCAGACTTCTTATTTCATGCTCCACAGAGCAGTGTGCAACTCCGTCAAAGTGCACAAAACTGGGTTATTCGGTGCTAATTCTGGCTAGTCATCTCCAGCTCTCTTTGTTACGTTTGCACATAGAATGTTGCACTGCTCCTCAACCTTCTTGTTTTGGAGCAAATCCATGGAAGGGATCCAAAAAATAATTAAAATCAATATTGATTTGGCATGTCTTCATTAGAGCTAATTCTGAACCAACACCTTGGATCCAATCACCCCTTCAATTTTGGGAATGTGCATGTGTGTGTGAGAGAGAGAGACATACAAATCTGTATGAAAACTCAGTTTTATACCCGGCCTTTAGCTCTACAATAAACCAAACTAAAACCCCAGATTTGAACATCACCAAACTTGAGGTATGGAGGAAGGCAGGTTTCTTAAAGATCAGAATTTTGCAAGTTGGCCTATCTCTAGTCCTTATTGATTTTTAAATCTGTTAATTTAATCTCCATCATTGGTCACCAGGATGAAATATTAGGGCTGTGAAATCAATATATCTCTTATATGATTATAGAATGTTTCTAATGTAATTCTTATAAACATATTGTAATTGAACACATATACTGTTGGCAAAAATGAGTTTCCAGATCTGTGAATGTTTAATTTTTGGATTTTCTCCAACCCAACATCTCTTTGTAGTCAGTGAGTGTGTGATGTACAGTAACATCGAGGATGCACTGTTGGATCCTTCAAGATCCTACTGATGAAATGAATAGGACAATGTAGATAATTAAAGTTAAGTGTGTACTTAAGAGCAGTACCGTGCCAAGGCCAGAGTGCTCAGCTCCTTCCAGGAGTGAGCCCTTATTCAGTGGTGTTATGTGAGAGAAGGGCTGATAATTGGTTTGGTGAAATCTGAGGGCTTGTCTACACACAGTGGCACCTCTACAGCTCTGCTGCTGTAGTGCTTCAATGAAGACGCTACCTACGCAGATGAGAGGGCTGCTCCTGTTGGCATAGGTAATCTACCTCCCTCTTTACACTGGAGGTCAGGTCGATTTAACTGTGTCACTCAGGGGATGTGGATTTTTCACACCACTGAGCGGCGTAGTTATACCAACCTCGTTTCCTAGTGTAGACCAGGCCTTAGTATAGAACTCACAACCGATTTAGGGTTTGGGCCCTGCTTCCCAACAGTCTGCCCCGAGTCTGTTATTCACACTCTTGAGTCATTACAGGCCAGTGTCACACCTATGCATCAGCAATCCTATGCATCAGCAATCACCAGGCTGCCAGCCACATGCAGGAGCACAAGCTACACCTTTTCTAGAGATGTAGCAAAGACGGGAAGCATCTGAGTCCTCTTCCCTCCCATTCCTCCTCTTCCCCTTCCCCCCCTTCCCCCGCCATGTTTCCAAAGGCACTAGGAAAGAATTCTTCCGTCCACCTAGCACTGTCTCTGCTGCAGGTTAGGTCGACTTAATTACACTGCTCAGGGGTGTGGGTTTTTCACACCCCAAGCTACACAACTAAGCCAACTTTATTTTCTACTGTAGACCAGGCCTGACTGACACACACAGTTCTAGCTCTCAAACTCTTAAATGACTTGGCTAACATTTGTGAAGTGGATTGAGGTCCTCAAAGAGAAGCTACAATCTTAGTGCAAAACACTTATCTTTGTGCTCATTTTGATTAGGCCACATCCTGACCCTGCTCTTTCCTGGACACAGAGCTCTGCAGCTGGGACCCATAACCCCAAAGCACTACTCAGATCCAGGGTGGGAAGACTGTTGTATTTCCCTGTGGTTCTCCAGCCAATTTAAACATTTATATTGCGGGAGAGCCCTAAAGATGACAACCAAGATTGGCCCCCTTGTGCTGGGCACTGTACAAACACATCACAAATGATAGTCCTGCCCTACCTTCTACACTCACCCATAATACTGGGCAAGTCTGTTGAGGGAAGTGCTACCTGATAAAGGGGTAAGGCCTTCTCAGGGTGCTGAGCAGCTCCCAGACTAAGGACTAATATTGATTATTTTTAGAAAATCAAGCTGCCATTCTGTATATATGGAGCCATAGCTTTGCAAGATCTCAAAACCATGCTCATTTGCAAGTAGAAAATGTGAGGTCATTGATATGTTAAAGGAGGCTCAGATACTATGGTGCTATAAGTGTGATAACTTTCTATCTAATTTAAATAAAATGTGGGGGAGGGGAATAAAAATAAAATGCTTTATACTGAGCAAAATAATAGATTACAATAGGTAATGTCTTGCAATGCAAAGCTATTGTAAAAAAAAGTAATGGGCATAGAGCAGTCTCTTGTAATATTGCCATTTTACACAGACTGGTTATAACATTATGAATATTGCTCGCAGTTTTGGTCCCTACATTCTGAAAAACACTACCAAAGAACCAAATGCATACAGAGTTTGAGGGGGAGCTCAGCTGATGAAGCCTGAGGATTAAAGAGCTGAAAAGCAGGTCATGATAACATTGTAAACATCACCCGAGTAGGAAGAAGCACGTTCATGCTGTCTGAAAGTGATCAAACCAGGGGCGATGGCCTAAAACCAAACATTAAACGATCCGAGCCACTCATTAGGAAAATTTTCTTATCAGACAGAGTGATTAGGAAGTGGGAGAGATGTAATGGAGGTAATTGAGACACCATCACTACAACTATTCAATAATAGATTAGATAAGTAGTGGGAAAAACATAGGGAAATATCCTGAATGATGTAGGGGGTTGGGCTTAATCACCCAGGAGAAGAATAATTGAAATTATAGATTTGTTCCCTTGTAACCTAGTAAATTATGGTGTCAGGTGCAAATATCACTTATGTTGAAAATTGGACTGGAATTGCACATACACTACAACTTATCTTAGAGCAACTCCTGTAGTACTAACATTTTATTTAAGGAGGTGACACCATACCCATTTCACTGAGCTTTAAATCTTTGTGTTACTTTGACTTTGTGAAGTCAGTGGACCTACGCTGATTGACATCAGTTAAGGAGCTGAGCCATCAAATTTGTTGAAAAAACATTCTAGCTGTGTCATCCCTATCATACTGGGAGAATACTAGGGATTCTGTAACTGCTACTTGTATTGTGAATTTTATATTTAATTCTATCCACTACCACTTTTGCACTTTAGTAAAAAAAAACTTTAAAATAATCTGCCAAAATTATCAGTTTATTTCTATGGGCCTTGTAACAAGAAGCAAAACCAGTATCATGGAAAATCAGTTACTCCTTGTGGCATAAGCTTTCGTGGGCTAGAACCCACTTCATCAGATTCATGAAGTGGAAAATACAGGAGCAGGTATAAATACATGAAAGGATGGATGTTGCTTTAACAAGTGTGAGGTCAGTCTAACGAGATAATTCACTTAACAGCAGGATACCACTTCATGCACCTGATGAAGTGGGTTCTAGCCCACGAAAGCTTATGCCCAATTACATTTGTTCGTCTCTAAGGTGCCACAAGGACTCCTCGTTGTTTTTGCTGATACAGACTAACACAGCTACTACTCTGAAACCTAATACCATGTAAAGAATCTTCAACATATTCCAGAAAGATGTATGGGCTTCAAGTTTTCTACCAAATGTTATTTCAGTTTTCCGGTGTCTTTGGTCATAACACACCTCACTTGTACAACATGGGACAATCCTTTTCCCATTGAATTCAACCAGTGTTGTGCCACTGCCTTTACTAGGAGCATCATCAGACCTTCTCTCAGAAGTGGTCTGATCCAAAACTCATTGAAGTCCAGGGCAATCTTTCTTGTGACTTAGTTAGCTTTGAATTGGGCCCTATTGGATTTGTTATATGTGCTCTTCATTTTCCAGGCTTGTTTGTTAAAGGTGTAGTGATCTAATCAAATCTGACAATACTACTTCAGAGAAGTAAGGGAAAAAAGATTAATATTGCAGTTTTGGAAATGCTGACATTTTAAAATCATGGCTTTGCATCAAATTGGGGAAAGATTTATACATTTCCCTAAAAGTGATGCAGTTTTGCATTTGTAATGTTTCAGATTTGTCACATATTGTGAAGTTAATGAGTCCAACAGAAAACATGAGAATCCATTGATCCTGACATCTGACCCAGGTCAAAAGATTACACAATAAAGGGACAAGTAGACATATTAGGGACTTTTCTCTATTGATTTAGATCAGAGTTGAGTGACATGATAAAGGAGACTGATGTCCTAAATATATCAACCATCTGTTAGTTTTGACAGTGATAGTTGTAGTTACTGTGTCTCTTTTTAAGCAGACAACCATTTAAATATTGAGTAAGTGCAAGATTTGGCTTCCAATTTTGAAAGACTGAATAAAGGGTAATAAAATATTTTAAATAACGGGGAGTTATTTTTAATTTTATTTTTAAAACGATTTTGTACTTCCAATCTCTACTTCTTATTTTCAGGAAAATACATTCATTTGAGACTGAAATTTTATCTAACAAAGAGTCAGCATGGAAACATTATTAAAATACATTGAACCCATTCGGCTTTCTGCTACCCTTATGAACTCCTGAATATTAAGGGATAGCTTCATTTTAAAAGTGGAATTTTGTAGGTTGCACACTGTAGGCTGTAAGCGCATGACTTTAAACATATTTATTTTTTAAATTATATGGCCATGTTCTCATTCATTATATCTTGGCACTGATCGTGCAATTTACAATTCACTGACACTTGCACAGAGCCTCACTGAAGTCAATGGAGGAGCAGGGTCCTCCCACACATTGTAAATTTCAGGATCAGGATCTTAGAAAAGTAGCTGTATAGCACAGGCAATGACTATTTGATATCACAGACTGAATTCAGATATTTAGTTACAAATCCACAAATTAAACGCTCTTTAAATACACATGGACATCCTACCACATAACATCTATCGTGCAGTTAGAGTATATTGCAGCTATAATTTGCACATTAATGACTCCCTAAGCAAACATTGAAGTTGCATGATGATGTACCATAACAGCTCCAAATCGTCTCTCACACATTATGTGTGAAGGTGATTATGATGATGGATAGATGATGGTACACAAAACAGAAACCATTATATAAATTGTGTGTGTGTGTAATTTCAGAGACTGTTATATAGACTTTATTCCTATTGTTAATCATTTTTCAGTGCCCCCAAATGTGCTTGGCACCTCATAAAACATTCTTTTTTTAAAATATACATAAATAGATCACCTGAAAAAGCAGTGCATAGTAAATTATTTATTCATGCAATTAATCTAAGTTAGACACAGTACTCCAGCTGAGGCCTCAGAAGGGCCGAGCAGTGTGGGACAGTTACCTCATATGCCTTACATACAACACTGCTGTCAATACACTCCAGAATGATATTAGCCTTTTGAGCAACTGCATCACATTGTTGACTCATATTCAATTTATGATCCACTATAACATTTAGATTCTTTTCAGCAGTACAACCCCCGACCCAGTTATTCCCTTTTTTGTAGTGATGCCTTTGATTTTTTTCCCTTCCTATGTGTAGTACTTTGCACTTATCTTTATTGAATGTCATCTTGTAGAATTCAGAGCTGTCCTCCAATTTGTCAAGATGATTTTAAATTCTAATCCTGCACTCCAAAGTGTTTGCAACCCCTCCCAGCTTGGTGTCATCTGCAAACTTTATAAGCATATTTTCCACTCCATTATCTAAGTCATTAATTAAAATATTGAATAGTACTGGACCCAGTCCTGACCCCTGTGGGACCCCACTATATACGCCCTCCCAGTTTGACAGTAAACCATTGATAACTATTCTTTGAGTATGGTCTTTCAACCAGTTGTGCACCTACCTTTTGGTAATTTCATCTAGTGATTATGCGGTCAATGACACCTTTGGAACCCATTCTCTTCAATGGGTTTACCTGAGTGTAGCTGGCTGGAATTTAGTAAACAATTTCCCCTTGTAATGCACAATAATAAAACCTAGCTCTTAAACAGCACTTTTATCTTTAGACCACAAAGTGCTGTACCAAGGAGGTCAGTATCATTATCTCTGTTTCACAGATGGGGAAACTGAGGCATGTGGATAGAAATGATTTGGCCAAGGTCACCCAGCAGACAGAGCTAGGAACTGAATCTAGGTCTCCGAAGCCCCAATCCAGTGTCTCAACCACTAGATTATAAAATCCAGCTCACTCTCTCTTAGCTGAGTTGGCTCTGCAGGACTAACTAGTGTATAAAACAGTAAAAACTTTAGTTTTCTCACTGATGTCAGCAGATACAGCTCTGAGTACCCACACAAGGCAGATCTGCTGGGTAAGAAGGGGTTTCCATAATCACTTCATGTGCTGTTCATGGTTAGAGGTGTGGCTGGCAATGGCTGAGTGCAGTAGAAGTGCTGCTCCTGTTTGGGTAGATATTGCTTGTCTCAATTGGAGTGAGTGTGGGTCTTATTCCTAATCAAGGACTGATCCTGACCCTAATCTTACTCAAGAGCTACGCTGTGGCTTTGCTGCGAGCCCCAAGTAAGAGAAGCCGACACTCCCCCACTCCAGGCTGGCTCAGCTGCACTGGCCAGCATGCTCGGGGAGCAAAGTTATGACCCCATCCACTTTCCACCCCTGCCCAATCACCAGCAGGGGACAGGGCTCCCCTCCCCACAGAGGTTGCTCTCCCCTTCTCTTTGTAACACATGATGCAGGTGGCCCACACAGGGGAGCTACGTGGTTCCTTTTGCCTGCTTAATCCCCTATATGGGCAAGTACCACAGGTCACAGCAGTGTCCCAGAGGAGTTCCTGTTAGGGTAGTACTAAAAAGTATAGCGAAAGAGAAAATAGGTGATAACAAAGGTGCTACTTCTCTCTTGGCCCAGTCCTGCCAGTCATCCTTAACTTTAAAGTCAGTGGGAGCTGAGGGTGCTCAGCCTGCAGGATTGGGCCATGTTTTCGGCCTTTCTCGTGTGTGGTCTCTCTGCCTTGTTCCCTGGCTTTGCACTTCCCAGGATTCTGCAGTTACTCCGAATCAATATTTACTGGAATTCTACATTTGCAAGGTCTCTCCAATTGTTTATTCTCCGTTGCACAAATACAACAATAAGTCCAGCCTCATTTGATTTTGTGATACAGCTGGAGGTTTGTGCTGAAGCCTTCGTATGTTTTTTATTAGTGCATCTGTCTTCCCTTCATGTTCCATTTTTGTCAAAGTTGCTGATAACACTTAGTGAGCTGCATTGAATTTTGTATTAAGAACGATATCCGTGTTATTGATTGGTTGGGAATACAGTGGTGACACACATTATCTTCCATGTTATCAGAAGATTATGTGATCACATTGCTGAATGCCAGAGTGCATTGTCATCTCCAGTTGCCACATTTTCCTATGGCCTGTTACTATGGCCAGTGTGATATGGTATGGAAAATTGCATGGGAAGATAACATATGTCAGCTATATTCTTGTAGACCACAGCTTATTGTTATGAGACATTTTTTAAATAGCAGTCCCCTGTGGGCATAACAATGAGTGGCCCCCAAGATAAACTCCCTTGTAGTACTGTAGATTATTTTTGTATAATACAAGATGATCATGTTTCTATTTTAAGCAGTTTCTGTTTACAGTGATTATCAAATAGTAGATAAGCTCAATACTATGCTACAAAATATAGTTGTTATTTCACATCAAAACCAATGTGACTTATTATTAGATTATGTATATTAAGCATAAGAAAAACAGTAAGGACTCGGTCCTGCAAACTGATCCATGCAGTGAGAACCCCTGCATGCATGCAGACCTGCACTGAATTCTTGGACAAAACCCTTTTCCGCCACCCCTCCAAAAGGCTTGGTTAAAAAACATGGGGAGGGAAAGAATGAATCATCATGCCTGAAAGTCTGGGAAATGAATCTTAAAACTATCATCTGTCAAAGGCATTGGGCCAGATTATGCTCTCAGTTACATCAGTATAAATGTAGAGTAATGCCATTGACACCTGTGGATTTACTCTGGATTTACACCAGTATAAATGAAATCAGAAAAAGGCCCCTCATTTTTGTAATCTCTCTCCATTAGAAAGTCTTTCTAGCCCACGATGATTTTGGTTGCCCTTTCCTGCACCTTTCTGTGTCGGTTATATCCTTTTTGAGATGAAATGACCCAAACTGTGCAATATGTGCTACACAGCTCTGCTGATTTGCCCCACCAAAGGCCCTGGCCCACTATTAAAAGAGACTGCCTATCAATGATTTATATAAAGGTTTAGGTAAACTATGGCCTTGTCTGAACAACTCCTGCATTAACCCTGTACTGAATTTGTTTTATTTACCATAAACTTGATTGGGGGGAGGGATAGCTCAGTGGTTTGAGCATTGGCCTCCTAAATCCAGGGTTGTAAGCTCAATCCTTGAGGGGGCCACTTAGGGATTTGGGGAAAAATCAGTACTTGGTCCTGCTAGTGAAGGCAGGGGGCTGGACTCAATGACCTTTCAAGGTCCCTTCCAGTTCTAGGAGATAGGATATCTCCATTTATTTATTTCAATTTAGCTGGATGTGAACTGGCATTTACCTTGAAAGTAGGAAATGGATTCTCCTCTCACTTAGGCTGATGTGAGTATAAAACAGATTATGATCTTATTTATGCTGATATAAATCAGGGGTAACCCCACTGAAGAACATGTAGTTATTATAGAAGTGTGGTAGCACAGAGAGTCCTCGTGCAGGTCCAGGGCCCTATTGTGTCAGTCGCTGTACAAATACATAGGAACAGTCCTCGCCTCTTGTCTCCTCTCTGAGAAGAAGCTCCATTGCTCTCACTTTAGACCAGGTTCTGCCCAGCCCTTACAAGCATGCATAGCAGTGGGGAAGGGCGTAAGCACCTTCCCTTTCTAACATTGCTCATGTAAGGGTCAGGTAGAATTGCATCATCTGCACCCAGAGGAGTGCAGGGACTGCTCCCCCCCCTACTCCCCCAGGGGCACATGGGCCCAACAGGGGCAAGGAGGGGTGAAGAGGAGGTAGGGCCATGTCTCTGTGCTAGTCCGTGGAGCTGGTCAGCTACACAGGGGCTAGTAAACTGCATCCCATACATTATGGGGGCATAGCTTCTGCATGCCCAGGAGCTCTGGGAAGCAGCCAGCCACTCTTGAGAGTAGAGGCTGCAGTTTGGGACAGCCCTTATACAGGGGTGGAGAAGTCTTTATTCACTCCCTTCGGTGGCCAGATAAGGCCACTGTCCATCCAGTCCAATCCAAAATAAATAATTTGCTCATTCTCTTTGTCTTAAGAATATGGGCCCATCCTGAAATCCCCTGACCAGGAAAAATTGCTACTAAAAACCAATAGACCTGGTGCTGATCTCATTTACACCCATTTTAAGCAATGTAACGCAGGTGATTTATTCTCAGTTTACACCAACGTGAGGTCTGCTCTCTGTAAGCTCAAAAGCTCGTCTCTCTCACCAATAGAAGTTGGTCCAATAAAAGATATTACCTCACCCACCTTGTCTCTCTAATATCCTAGGACTGACATGGCTACAGCAACACAGCATAAAACGTGTCTATAGATTGTTAGATTTTTCTGGGCAGGAACTTTTGCTTATTATGTGTATTTAAGGCGCCTAGTACGATGAAGTCCAGTCTCATTTAGGGCCTCCAGGTACTATCCTAATACAAATAATAGGCAGTAGTACAAAATGTACATGTTGTTTTTGTTATGGGGAAGTATATTATAAAGAATTCCCTTGGGCCTGGTCTGCACCTAAAACGTAGGTTGACCTAGCTACGTGGCTCAGGGCTGTGAAAAACATCACACCGTGTGCCATAAGGTAGATGTAACCCCCTGTAGCAGGGTGGCTACCCACTCCAGCCCTGACAGGGTTAAAATCAGCCTGGGGAGAGGGCTGGGAGAACAGCCCAGGCTGAGTGGGAAGCAGGCTCAGCAGGGGCCATGCCCCAATCAGGGCCCAGCTGGCCCTATAAAAGCTTGAGTCTGGAGCTCAAGAAGATAGTCTCTCTCAGCTGTAGAGAGAGAAGGGCCTGGCTGCAAGGGAGCAGGGCAAGGCAAGGCAAGGCAAGGCAAGGCAAGGCAGGCAGGCAGGCAGGCAGGCTGGCTGGCTGGCTGGCTGGCTAGCTAGCTAGCTAGCTAGAGGAGCTGGGGAGCTCCAACCTGAAAACCCCCCAGGCTGTGGGCCTAGCTGAGGGCCTAAGACCAGTACTGGGGCTGCAGAGGGGCAGCCCAGCTATAGAGAGAGGCAGCAGGTCCAGCCCAACCTTGCCTGTGATGAGTGGCATATACTGCAGTCTGCCCCAGGGAGTGGGGCTAGATGGTGACTGGCAGTAGCCCCAAACTGAAGTGAGGTGGGGTCAGTGGGTGGGGGTTCCCCTGAGGGGGGGAGACCCTGAGACTGAGGGGTTCTGCAAGGGGGGCAGAAACCCAGTGAGGGGGCACCGGGGTCCTGGGAGGGACACAGGGCCAGCATGAGGTAAGGTGGATAACTGACCTGCAGAGGGCGCTCCTGGCTGAAAAATGATTCTAATTGAATCTAAAAATGACTCTAATTCCCAGAGACAACCAGCAGGAGGCGCCACAGGGGTGAGTCCAACGCCATACACCCTCGCTGTAGACTCTGCCAAGCTGATGGGAGAATTCTTCCATCACACTAACTACTGTCTCTGGAGCAGGTGGATTTGCTACAGTGATGGAAAAACCTTTTCTGTGCTGTAGCAAGGATTCACACTACTGTAGTAGTGCTGTGCTTGTGCTGCTGTAGCCTTTGTAGTACCTCTCTGTGGAAGCAGATGATCTCTTCTAACCACAGATTTGAAACTGACCCATCAACTAAGACCCTGGGGTCATTCCTTTGTGTGTGATAAACTTTGGCAGCAAACTTTCAAATCCCAGTTGCAGCCACTAGTCAACTGTGATACATGGGGGGGGATTTTTGTTTGTTTTTAGGGTTTGTCTACATGGGGACATCCAGGAAAATTAATCTGAATTAACTAAAGGTATGAAGTGGATTAATTGAATCACCTTAAATCCCTGTATGGATGCTGTTATTCAGATGGCCTTTATTTGGCTTAATTTAATTCACTTTGGAAGTGAATTAAGATAAACTGAATTAAAGCAACTTTAATTCTCAGTGAAGGTATCCATGCAGGGGTTTAATGCAGTTTAACTAATCCATTTCCAACTCACACCTTTAGTTAATTTGGATTAACTTTCCTGGATGTCCCCCCAATAGACAAGCCTCATTTATTTAATAGTGGGCAGGAGGTGGATTTCCTCTCTCATCTAGAATAGTAGCTAATTATCCAAAATAGTAAAACTCTGAAATTTTTCCTGGATTTCCAAATCACTAACAAAAATAACAGAGACTCCTTCCTTAGGACCCAATCGTGCTGTGGGATCAGGCATTGGAATGCTTGAGAGATTAGTTAAGGCTGGTAGTATTCTAGCTTCTCTCTGTTGAATGTGGATCAGATTATTGATTAGGGTAGCATTTATGTCAGTGATGAAGGTAACTTTTTCTTCCTTTACTTACAGATTTTACTTATATTTTAAAAGAATAGCAACTTCCTTAACACAGGGTAACTAACCATTTTCACTTACAAATATAATTAGTTTAAAATCAGAAAGAAGCTCAGTTGCATTCAGCGTAAATTTTAAAAAGTTAGATGTTTATTTGTGATTCACACTTTTTGTTCTATCCCATACTTGGTTATCTTTTAATTAAAATAATTTAATGTAGAAAAAACACCTTGCAAGTGGAGAACTGGGTGTATTATATTCAATAGCATATTATATGTAACAGTATTTTTCCATTGATCCAAATAATTGCAGTTATAGCTTGAATAATAATTATGAAAAATACTATTTCAACTGCTTAGGTGTTTTAAGAACAGGAGTACTCGTGGCACCTTAGAGACTAACAGATTTAGGTGTTTCAGTCAACTATTGATCCTAGCACTAGCTCTTTATGGAATTCAGTAACTTTGGAATAAACTCATAAGAAAGCTGCACAATTTTGGACCTAACATAGGACCTACATTACACTGAAGGTCTGTGTTAAGTCTCCTTTTTATATATAAAATATATTCCTTTAATAATATTGGGTGAGATTTGTATTCAGTTACTGATGTGAATCCAGAGTAACTCCACTGAAAACAGTAGTTATTCCAGATTCACACCGGTGTAATAGAGAGTAGAATCCGACCCTTGCATAATAACTGGTTTAATAATAACCTTGGAATAAATGGGTCTTAATTATCTGAAAGGATGGTTTTAATGTATTGCCTTTATCTGTTTCAAAGACATTTGTTGTATCAATACTATGAATGGGTGAAGTTATTAAACTCAATTTTACTTCCATTTATACCCTTTACGTCTGATGAAAATACCATTGCTGTGACCTCTGGAAAGGATGGTGGACTCCTATTAAGCTGCCGCTTGGTACCATAGTAATGCCATGGTAATAAATGCTGTATTTTGCGTAGCTATTACATTAACAATGGAAAAGCTGAGAGATTCCCCGCACGGGCTTCTTACACTGAACAGATCATCTGTCACCTAAATAAATAGGCTAGATAGTTGCACAGTATCAAATTATCCTTATAACTAAAGGCATCATCGCTTCTTTAAACACCCATCGCCAAATCTCTCCAGATATGGGGAGATTTGAGAGTTCAAAAAAAATCCTTAATTTACTCAGCCAAATACACAGACAGAGAATGAAAAAAGAGGGTGGTCCCTTGAAGCCCCAGCCATAATTTTTGTGCCCCGCAATTGAACTGTGAAGGTAGAGAGAGAGAACTTTTGGTGCAGTGTAAAGAAACAAGGAAGATACAATCAACAGAACTGGTTCGTATGCGTTATGTTTAATAATATATAAATTACTATTTACAGTGTAGTCTTTGTATAGTTCTTGGATCGTGGTTTATTCCTATTATAATGATCTGAGATAGAGGCCTTCCAGGACTTGGCGTCTGTGAGAGAATTCAAGATTGGCAATACAGTTTGGAGGGTCAAACAATGTTCCCATTTTATTAAGCCAGAAACATGGCTTAGCTCCATAGCCACTAAGGAAAGCTGTGATCCTACGGTCAAGCATTCATTTGATCAAGTGTTTACTTAGCAACTTCTTTGGCGCTGTAGTCAACCAAACGATATTTCTTTTAATAGAATTTCGTGGTTTGAAAAACAAAACAAAAGTTCCACACGGGACTTTCTTCCAATTACAGTCTTAACCCTCCCTTCTTTCTTGCGTCGGGTTCTTTCATCACAACCCACTGCTTACATTTCACACTCGGGCTGGGGCACGTAATTACGCAGACACTTATCTAGTGCATTGACTAACTGACCAGAGAGGAATGAAGAGGAAAAAGGAAGAAAAGACGGCGCTTTGCTAAAAATAATATTAAAAAAAAAAGTTTTCTCCTGCACTTCATTTGTCAACAGCCGCAGCCTCACGATGCACTTGTCAATTTCACCTAGCTGTTTCCCTCTTATCTTTGAACGTTCATTTCAACAGGTTTGGAAAACTGTCTTTCTGGGTTTTTAAACATTTTTCTTTCAGTGCTATTTGCCATAATTGAGCGCACATTTAAGGTCTTTGCCTGGTTGAGGTTTGTAACTAAAATATAGATCTAATAATAGTTGCCGTCTATAATAAAAAGTTCAACTATCAAATCATACAGTCTTTATAAAAAAGTCCTGAATCACTGATGGCATTTAGTGCAGAGGAAGAAGTGAATTTTAATAATACCACAAACGTATTTCCTCAAACCTTTATTTAAAAAAAATCCATCAGACATGCGCTAAGAAATATTATTTTTACACTGCTTAACATTAACTGTATTGAAAAGGCATGCATTTTATGTTTCTGACAGAAAAGATTTATTTTCCACCCTTTTATATAGTAGAAGCTTGAAACCAATATATGACAATTCCGTTTAGAAATCTATAAAAAATATTGTTTCATTATTCTAGTATAGCAGATAAAAATGTCCTACATTTCTGAGGGCCCAATACAAAAATGTGACCAAGGGCTTGATTTTTCTTGGAGACGCTGGAAGAGCCAGTTTAAAACCCCAAGAACCAGAATTTAGTCAAAATGTCAACAACTAAATAGTGTTAGGAAATACCTAGTTTTCGAGAATTTACAGTCGTAGAATTCTCAGGTATAGAAGAATGTAACCAGGCCTAGTGCTTTAGGAAAGGCGTAGAGGTTTCTTGTACTCACAGCCTCAACCACACGAGAGAGAGATTCAGTGTGATGCAGGACATAGCATTTGCTACTGAGACATAGATCTATATAGCAAATGAATGGTCTCCAGAATTAATGTCCCATTTTCTTTGGTTCTCAACAACTGGATCTCTACTAACAAGAAAAATCGGAATTGTAAACAAGACCTTTGTAAAAATACCCTTTGAAACTTTAACAATATTTTAGAGACAAATTCGCCTTTCACCTGAAAGAGAAAGCCAGCTTGTGATCAGCCACAGCTAATGGTTGCTTGGATTTATATTTTTATTCGTCTAGTAGTATGGGTGTTTGCATGTGTTTGGATAACATTTGAACTAATCAAACGACAGCGTTTCTCTTTTATTAAGGGTTGCTAGAGCAAGGGGGTTATCCACCCCCTTCGCAGGTGCCCGGTGTGGGAGAAAGACGGATACTGGGAACATGCAGGGTTCCAAGTTAAATGGATCCCTGGTTAAAAGCAGTAGCTTTGCATAGGACTTTGCTTTTGTCGCGTCTTTTTAATAAGTTACGGGCTGAAACAAGTGCAGGAAGACACACCAGAGAGCGGGGTGAAGGGATCCTATTGACAAGCTGTGCGTAGAGCGGAACATGCCGACTTCATCAGCCGCTAACTGGAACAAGGCCGTTCGGCTGCCGACGTGGAGGGCGGAAAGGTGCGGGGGGCGCAGCAGGATGGGAGGGAGGTTATACATCCCCATCCAAAAGGCTGAAATATTTGCCCGGATTTGGGAAACACAGGTACGGGACGGTGCTGCCCGGATAGAGCAGGGGGAAGGACAGCGGCAGTAAACAACGACGGAGGAAAGTGCTGTCTTTGTACAGGGTCGGGAAGGCGAGCGAAGCCGCAGCTGCCGCCCCCTGGGGTAGCAGTTCCCCAGGCGGCTCTGCCTGGCCCGGAGCGGGGCCCTCCAGGTCCGCAGACATTTGTCTCTTGAGCTTATTGCGGCGGTTCTGGAACCAGATCTTCACCTGGGTCTCGGAGAGCTGCAGGGCGCTGGCCAGGCCGGCTCGCTCGGCGCTGCTCAGGTAGCGCTTGGTGTCGAAGGCGGACTCCAGCTGGAAAACCTGGCTCTTGGAGAAGATGGTGCGGGTCTTCTTCTTGCTGGCCCCCGCCAGTAGCTTGCTGCTTTTCTTGCTGCAGCTCCCGCGGGCCCCGGCGGCTCCTCCTTCCAGGTGCGAGGGGTCGGGGCCGCGGGGCAATTCCTCGGGCAGGGGGGAGCCCGCTCCTCCTCCTGCTTCACCGCCGGGCCTGAGGCCCAGTCCTGCAGCCCGGTCCGCGGCCATCCGGCAGGTCTCCTTTCCTGCAGTGGCAAAGCACAACATCAGCCCTCCCCGCCGCAGCAATAGCCCGCGCCCCGCACCCCCACGCCTCCGGCTCGGAGCCCGATGGGCAGCGGGAACTGCTGAGGGCGAGTCTAGTAGTCCGGGGTGTCTAGCAGCAACCCCCAGGGGGACCCCCGAGGAAGGAGAGAGGGCGAAGAGCTTCCCATGAGGGATCCAAGGGCACCTCAAGGGATGGGGAGCCGTAGAAGAGAAATTAGGTGTCCCAGGGTTTAGGACAGGGCCATAAGGCGGCGAGAGTGGGGTAGGGTACCCGGTATAAACAGCCTGAAAGACTGGGAGGACGCGGGGAGGGATAGTTATCTATCCCGCATTCATCACCATGGCAAAGTGTAACAGGAGAACCAGATGTGTGCAGTGTGAGTGAGGTATCTATGCAGCCACCCAGCCCACACTCGTCCCCATGGCATCCAAGTCCCTGGCTGTACATGAATGCACCGTGCAATATGAATGCTGTGGGTGGGTGGGTGGGTGAATGTACAGTGTGTGCAGTGTATTTGTGTAGGCGAGTGTGTGCAGTGTGAATAATGCAGTAGGTGTGGGTATACAGTATGTCTGTGTGTATAGGTGTGATGCAGCAAAGGTGGATGATGTGTGCGCAGTTTGTGTAGGGGGGACATGCAGATGTGCATTGTGTGGCAGTGTGCAGGGGTGTGTGCAGTGTGTTCAGGGATATGGATGCAGTAGGTGGGGGGTGTTTGCAGTGTGTGGAGGTGGGGGTGTGCAGTGTATGCAGTAGGAGTATGCAGTGTATATAGGGATGTGTGCCGTAGGCGGGCGTGCAGTAGGTGGTGATGTGTGCACAGTAGGTGGGGTGGGAGTGCAGTGTATTTGGTTGTGCAGTATGTGGTGGCATGTGTGCAGACGGTGGGATGGGGGCGCAGTGCGTTTGTGTGTGGTGGTGTGTGCAGTAGGTGGGGTGGAGGTGCAGTGTGTGTGTGCAGTGTGTAGTGCTGACTGTGTGCAGTAGATGGGGTGGGGGTGCTGTGTATGTTTGTGTGGTGCTGTGTGCAGTAGGTGGGGTGAGGGTGCAGTGTGTGGTGGAGGTGCAGTGTGTGTGTGGTGCTGACTGTGTGCAGTAGGTGGGTGTGGGGTGCAGTGTGTGTTTGTTTGTGTGGTGCTGTGTGCAGTAGGTGGGGTGAGGGTGCAGTGCGTGGTGGAGGTGCAGTGTGTGTGTGGTGCTGACTGTGTGCAGTAGGTGGGTGTGGGGTGCAGTGTGTGTTTGTTTGTGTGGTGCTGTGTGCAGTAGCTGGGGTGAGGGTGCAGCGTGTGGTGGAGGTGCAGTGTGTGTTTGTGTGTGCCAAGTCAAAGATACAGCCAGAGGCTCCAGTCTCTATACCCGGGTTTCTGTAGCGTTTACGGGGCTGCTGTTCCAAAGGCCCCTCCTCCTGCTCCTCTGGGTCCAGCCGGGAGCAGCGGGCTCTGCCCGGCTCCCGCCGCAGTCTGGGGCTCCTGGCCGAGTCCGCGCCGCCGCGAGACTTGCGCTTCAAGATGCTGTCAATGGCGAACGCCAGGCAGGCGGGGGGCGGCTCCGCGCCCGGGCTCACCCTCCGGCGGCTCTCGCAGCCCAGCGGCAGCCCCGCCATGGGGGACGGAGCGGGACGCGCGGCTGCCCGGCTCCTGCCTGTCTCTGCGCCTCCGACTCCCCGCCGGCTGCACCATCCCGCGGGCCTGGCCGGAGCCGCGGCGGCGCTGAACCGCCGGCCGGGCGGCTGCCAGGAGGAGCTGTACTGATTGGCTGCGGAGGGACGGAGGGAGGGGCCGGCAACGGGAGAGGAGAGGGAGGGGGAGAGAAACGGGAGAAAGGAGGAGAGACGGGGAGAAAGAAAGAAGGCGAGAACAGAAGGAGGAATGGCTAGAGGGAGAGAGAAAGGGAGGGGTAGGAGACTGTGGGAGATGGAAAGGGGGATGAGGGAAGGGGACTTGGAGGAGGAGAAAAAAGAAGGGAGTCAGGAGCGAGACAGTGGGAAAGGGGAGGATCAACGGGAAACAAGGGTGGGGAGCGGGGGGAGGGATCTGAAGGAGGGACCAGGAGGGGAAAAGGGAGGGAGACCGAGAAGGATCCTGAAGGAGTAATGAGGAAGATGAGAGATTGGGAGGGAGGCGAAGAGGGCCCGTGCAATGGGTCTGAGGGTAGAGACCTTCAACGGGCTCTTCTGGGACATTTTTACTTACTGCTGTGACCAGCCATTTCTGGCAACCATGGATTAGCAAGATGCAGGGATGGGTGAAATCTACCAGAGACAGGGAAATATCCCGACCTTCCCTTTGAAGTGGGTGGTGAAATTGTAAGCTTATCATTATAACTTATCATTAGAAAGTTTTTCCTAATATCTAACCCAGTAATTCTCAAGGTTTTGTATGGGTGACCCCTTTCACACAGCCGGCCTCTGAGTGTGGCCTTCCCCCGGCCTTCCCCTTCCCCCTTATAAATTAAAAAAACCTTTTTACATTTAGCACTATTATAAATGCTGGAAGTGAAGGGGAGTTTTGGGGTGGAGGCTGACAGCTGGTGACCCACCCATGTAATAATCTCGCAACCCCCTGAGGGGTCACAATCCACAGTTTGAGAACCCTGATCTAACCTAAATCGGCTTTGCTGCACATGAAGCCCTACTTTCAATGGACGTGGAGAACATCTTGGACGAGAACCTGTCTTTAATTCCTTATATCCAGGCTACATCTAAACCGCTCGGATTTTTTCTGCATAACATCTGTAAAACAGCACCGTTCCTATCCATCCACATCCACCGTTCCTATCCATCCAAACACCTGTCCAGGCTCTCACCATTACAGATCTCATCCTTCTCTTTGGCCTTGCCCCACTGTAAGGTAGGTGGGCAATGTGACTTTCCTTGCCCCATTCATATCCATTCAGAATGCTGCACAAAGATGTTTTCATGGCCAATCTCTTTGATCATGTCATCCCCCTCTTTGAATCCCTCCACTACTAGCACCCCCTTCTCTATCACATCAGACTTCAGCTACTTGTATTCACTTTCAAGGCCCCTATATCTGTCCTATCATCTCGCATTTACTATTGAGTTATCAGCTCCTACATCCAACCTATGTTGCCACTTTGTCCATTTGTTACAATTTCAAACAATTATCTTCATATTTGCTCCCATGCTACTGGTAACGCTTTGGAGGAGCTCCCTGTAAATCCACAAAATTAAGGTTATCCTCCTTTCACACACACACACACACACACACACACACACACACACACACCCTTAAAACTCTCCTTGTCCATGATGTCTAAAAAAAAAAACTTGACAATGGTTAGGCTGCTGGTGTGATAAGCAGATACTGGTCAAATGCTTATCATGCTGACCAATATCACCGATCCCATTGTTGCCTTGTACTCCCCTCCCCCTCTCCCCATCTGACTGTATTCATCTGTGGTCTCTTGTCTTAAATTGTAAGTTCCCTGTGGCAGAGGCAGGTGGGTTGTTTTTTTTTTTTGTTTTTTTTTGGTTTCTCTTTGTACAGTGTCTATATCCTGGTCCTTGAGTAGGGCTCCTAAGTGCTACCGTAATACAAAGAGGAAGCAGAAGCAGCAACAGCAGCCAGGAATGGGGCTCAGGGAAGGTAGAGGAGACAGATAGTGAAGGAAGGTGACATGGGTAGAGTAAATCAGAAGGGGGAAGGTTGGTACAGGAAGGATACAGCGGATGGCAAAGTTATGGGAATATCATAGAGAAAGACAAAAGGCTATGTGGGGAGAGTCTAAGTGAAAGAAAGATATACAAGGCAGGCAGGGGAAAGATGGGGGAAATGAAAGAGTTGGGATAGGGGTTAGGGTAGCCCAGAGAGTGAAGGAGGGAAAGTGGTTAGTAAAGAAAACAAGATAGAATGGATGTAGAGGAAGGAGAGGTGTAGGAGGAATTCATGCAGAGAATGGGGTGGAGATCAGGGTGTAAAATGAAAATAAAGGGCAAGAATTTAAGTGAGAAGAGCAGGGGGCAAAGGGGAGAAGGGGAGAGGAGGAGAGAAGAGAAAGCAAAATACCAATAGCCACCAAACACTCTCTGAATATTCTGTCTCAGTAAATGTAAACCAGCTCGGGCAGGGACTATGTTTTTGGTATTTGTCAGTAGCACAGTGGAGCCTAGATCTATGATTGGAGCCCGTATGCACAATCAATATAAACGTATGATTTTAATACATACCAGAGAGATGAGATGCAGGGAAATAAGGGGGGAAGAGTTGGCCTGATTTACCTCCCACAGAAGTAAATCAGGAGTAGCTCCTTTGAAGTGACTGGAGTGATTTTCCTCTTCTCATGAGTCTCCTTCCCCTTTACACCTGCAAAACATCAGGCCTAATATATAGGATTTCTCCACATATTCTTGACTGGGAAGTGCAACCACAGAGACCTTCTCATTTGCTGCCCAAGGGGGTTGGGGGCTTCAGTTTACCAAAAAGTCCTCAGAGATGTCTGCAGATTGAGAGAGTCTATTTTTAAGGACAAAAAGCAAAAGTCTCATGTAATAAGGTGTTTGATATGTGACTTATAAGAGATTTAGACAGTGTTTGTGCCCTTCTGTATACTTAAGGGGGATATTAATGCATACAGCATATTTTCTCATTCATTCATAAGGACATTTGGAGATGTTAGTGGTTGTGATTAGAGATTTCATATTCCAGATCGATAACCCATTCATACTTAAACTTCACTATTTTGCGTCGTTTATGTGTGCATGTGTGGGTTGCGGAGGGCTTTGTGTGTGTGGTGGAGGAGTGTCCGCGGTGTGGGGAGGGCAGAGGTGTGTGTATGTATGCTGTGAAAGCGAGGGGGTGTTTGTGTGTTGTGAAGGTGGTGTGTGGTGTGTTATGGAGGGGGAATTGTGGAAGGATAGTGGGTGTATTGTGGAGGGGTGTGGGTGTGTTGTGGGTGGATGTTTTGTGTGCTGTGGAGGGCTGTGTGTTGGGTGGGGAGTGATGTGCAGTGGAAGGGTAGGAGGGCGGGTGTCTTGGGAAAGGGCCTGTTTGTTATTCCTTAACGATTTTTCCACACAGGGCCCTTCAACATTGCAGCTTTTAACAGTTGTCTAAATTGTTCAAGACAATTTGTCCCGTTAAGACAGAAAGCGTACTTTTTATTTTATTTTGTGTGTGTGCACTTCTCCATAATTGGCTGAGTGTTTAAAGAGGCCCTTCTTCTCTGATACTCAGTGTTTCAACCATGAAAAGATGCTGAGGGCAAATTCGAACCCCCTGAATAAGGGCTGATAATAGAACTGCAGACAGGCTCTTCAATACCCAGGTGCCATAGGTACCATAAGCTAAATTAAGGGCATCTTAAAACTTCCTTCATCTTTAAAGGCTACGATGGTTCTTAGAAAGAGTGGGGTTAAGACATTTTCATGACAATTAACTTCACTTTATAAATAGATACAAGATTTTAATGCTTTCGTCTGCCAGAGCACTGTACGTTTTCCACCAGGTGCCAAGAGCCAATCTTCTGTTAACCTGCCTTATTCGCCTTGCATCTAATTCGACATCTCCTGTGCAGTTTGGTGAGAAGAACGGGAGATGAACCATTAAAGAAAATAGCATGGAGGGGACGGGGGGAGTGGAGAGAAGATAGTAGTTTTATTAGTGGTAAGAAATTTTAAGACGAGAAGGGGGAATAATCAGTGAATTTCAATATGAGTGAAGAAAACTTCGCCTCGCGAGGACTCTTCCCACTTTGATTCAAATTTAGATTGTTTTTTTTCCCTCATGTTCATTTATCAGTCACAGTCCCTGCCGCAGAAGAATTTTCTAATGACATTATAGTCAGCTAGGTCTATTTACCCTAGAAAACATTTCAAGTGTACTGGGGAGGGGGGAGAGAGAATTATTGAGCTTCTGAGTATTATTTCAATATCTTATTTAAAGAAAGAAAACAATTTGAGAGAACAGAAAGCAAGAAGGAAATTGGGTGAATTTCAAGAAGGGTAAATAACTTTTAGCTAGTGTCACCTATTTTACACTCAGGTAAAGGTTAAACCTTCAAGTACGTCAGCAAAGGAAACAGAAATATAATGATCTAACGACCTGTTGACCATTCATAAACTTCAAGCTAAATGAAAAGCAAAGCGGCAATGTGTTTTTTTTTTGTTTTTGTTTTTTGCTTTATTTTAAAAATGTATCTAAACAAGAGTATGTATACCTTACAATAAGTGGCCCGACCCTGCACCCATTTAAATCAATGGGAGTTTTACCATTGATTTCAATGGGAGCAGGATCGTGCCCTGAATTATCAGTGAAGGTTCTGCTACCGCTCTGAGCTACCAAAGGTGAACAAGAGCTAGACAATGATATGATAGCACCGTTTCAGTGTACGTTTGTATTCCTACCTCTCCCTCACATCCCAAGCTGGCTGCTGTTCAGAAACTAGTTTATTCCATTGACATGTTGAATACAGTGTCTGACCGCCCCGGTTGCCCATGCAGGCAGTCGAATGACTCACTGGCAACAAAAGAAATATAGATCCTCGGAATTCCCAAAGGGATGGGATCCTCTTTTGAATCCAGAAACTAGAGGATACCAAGCTATGAGACAAACCCTGCAGCTCTTAAACCAAAATCCCCACTTTAACTTCAAATTTTGTGTGTGTGTGTGTGTGTGTGAGAGAGAGAGAGAGAGAGAGAGAGAATTCTCTGCAAGGAAACTGCCTATAGAAGAAAGTTAGATTATCGAGACACTATTTCTAAAGCTGTGTTGCGAAAGGTCACTTGAAGTATTTGTCTGGATACATTTTCTTATTCGTGTCTAGGACTTGGGGAATTAGGTGGACCTGTGGTTACTCTTCCAGACCAATAATGTGAAAACTGTGTAGAATTTTCCTGTGTAGAATTGTTGATTAAAACTTACACCACGGTTATTTAGGTTAAACTCACGTTTTCTGCAAGCTGTAAGCAGGGCACAAGAAGTAACCTGAGGATCTGCTTTCAGAAGTTGTGATTTCTGCGGCTGTCAGCCCTCAAGCTTTTTACTTATACAGCTTCTCCTGTTCAAATGGGGATATATTACTCCCTATTAAATCATTATTGTTTTACATCAAAAAACGAATCTATTCATCTCAGCAATTCAATTTCTATTACCCAGAAGATTGTTGCTCCTCTCCAGAGGATGTACAATCTTTTCTATTAAAAGCAACTACTTGTTATATTGGGAGTGTTGGGTGTTTATTTATTTTGGGAGGGGGGTTACGTCTATATTTTATTTTTATTTTATTGTCAAAGCTGCCTCTCTTCAGGTCTGTACCTCTCTAACGATTTCTTAAATGGACTGTATTTGAAGAGGGGAACGTGAATACTTTCTGCACATTAAAATACAATCTCTCAAATTCCTATTTGGTAATTATTTTCAGTAGCTAATAATTTTAACTAAATCCTGGAATTTCCTGGGAAAGCATTACAAAAATCACCTCACGTACATTGTACTTCTCTGGCACAACCATAATCTCCTACACTAAGAAGTATTCACAATCAAATTTCATTAGAAACTAGATATCCTTTCTGAAGTAACCGTCTTCATTTTTTTTCTCCTTGGTATTAAGTATTTTTATACATTTTGCAGTAAAATAGGCCAAAAAAGGAAAAGTTCACTGTTATTCGTAAATGACAACTCAATAAAAAACAATGCATAGTCCAAAAACCTGGAATTCTCTTCACATCTTCGAGTGAGATTCCCAAAATGCAGCCCTGTAGTTAGATTGGTCAAAAACTTGAAAGTAAATAACAACGCTTTTTGTTTGAAATATTTATGAATGTGATCTGAGTGACTTTAGGTAGTTAAAAAGAGCTCTTTCCAATAGTAAAATAGAAATTTGGTTACAACCGCAAGTCTGAGTCTTTTCTTTATCTTGCTTTCAAAATCCGCAAATCTTTCTATAGCAAGAAAAATGAAGATCGACAGACAGACTTCTCTCCCCATCAGACACAGCATCATCTCTTGTGTCTCCCTAGTGCAAACTTTTTCCTTTCCTAGAACATGCACTACATCAGAAATATTCTGGGAAAGCAAAGACAACCACGAGGTTCCCTTTTATGAAGGGAGGGAGAAGAGACCGGAATAAAACAAAGGCGAAAGGTTTCGAATTCTTAGTTTCATTGGGTGCACAAAAATATGTTTGGGGTCCCATAAACGTGGGAATACAATGACCAAAGCACAATAGTTATTATATAAATATATAATTCTATGGGACGTTTTCGAAACTATAGGAGAGGTGTCAAGTGCCATCAAACTATTCGAGTTAATAGGCATTTGGGGGACACAAGAAATGCAGAATCGGGCCATTCTTTTAAAAAATTCTCAATCCCCATTCTAAGCATTTTTTTTTTTCAATCTGCGGGAAGTTCAAAGCCATCGACTAATTCTCCTTCCTGGAATCCTTTGTAGACAGGAGATGATGAATGAGTTTAAATCTACTAGGGGGTTCCCTAATAAATCAATTAACGTTTGATAGGAGACACCATCTCTCCCTCTCCCCCATTCCAACCAATTCGACAAGAAAAAAAGCTTAACACTGCGGATACCCTATAGGAGTTTCATAATCGCACAACATTTTCCTATTACCGAAATTAAAATGCATTGTCAGTGAAGGCAGAGGGAGGGGGAGGAGCCCAGAATTGTTATATGGAGGGAAGTAAAGTATTTATATGTCTGCCCTGAACACCATGTTAAACTTATTTTGAATTGGAAGGCAAGTGAAATAAAGATTCGCGTATCCAATTTCAAGTGGCTCGCACTATTCCAAGTACAATTTGAAATGCCTTTCTCGAATCGATGTCGAGCTGGAGCATGTACGCAGCCCCCATGGCCTGCATGTTTACAGAGAGAAAAGAGACAATCTAATAAAAGATAATGCAGTATAAAAGAAAAAAAATCAATCGAAATATAATTGTTCGACGCTAGAGCCAACGCACATATGAGATTTATCCAGTATTGATTCGCATGAATATTTTATAGCCAGGCATATAAAAAGTTATAAGAGATTTTAAGACTGTGAGCAATAGTATCTGCAGGACTAATCGCTTAACAAGATGCTTTTCGAGCTATTGATCATTTTCAGCTTAAGCGTAATTAATGGTCAGATCTATGGCAGTTATAGAAGGGATTTAGTTCACCGAGGTCAGCTCAGACGGGTTTTACTTTTGACGGGATTCTTTGTACACATCCAACAAACTCAAGTTTTCTCGGTGTTCTGCGTGACAAAGTACTGCGTAGCTTTGCCTCTTGAGTGCCATCTAGCCAAGCGGTTGTAGCACTATTCATTACATAAATGTCAGCAGCCAAGGATTTATACTGCATAATAATATTACAGCTGTAGTATAACTGGATTTATTTTAAAGCTGTTTTGAGGTTGCTTTGAGCTACAAGGTAGCAACGTTTGTCTCTATACGTCAGGAAGAGCCCTTGCTAAATAAATATCGTGTGTCAATGAAGTCATGATATAATTCTTAGTGCAGAAGAATGACAAGGTGTTAGCCGTACCGTTAAAGTCTTAAAATATAGACTGGAAACGTTCGCTTTAAATCCATGGAGTTTTTCTGGGGTAAAAGTTTTGTATTATCAATTTCCATTTAAAACAGCGCTGGACAGTGGAGAAGAATAAAAACAATTCTAATGATTGCCAATGTTTTATGCTAGGCGTCTCTCTGAACCCTGTAGCTGTTCTTGTCAACCAGTGCAGTGACAAATCTCCCAATGTAAATAAACTAGAGGGGTGTGTGTTGTTACCTGCAAGTACAAACTCTTAATAATGTAATGCAAATCAACGGCCAGATATGCAAATAAAGCATAAGTAAGCAAGTTTTTCCTTATACGAAGTCACGTGTTGTACCTTTTAATATTTTACTATGAGAATAGCTTCAAATACAGTGTATGAAAAAAATCTGTTTATTGATGTACTCAGCACGTTTTTAAAAAAACAAACTAATGCCAAAAACACATTTTTTAAAAAAATCGGATCGATCATGTAGGCCTGCCTTCAACAAAAGAATATGGAGTAGAATCAGAAGTATAGTCATCATTTCATACATTAGTGAAAAGAAAAGCCATGTGGACAGTGGCAGGTGGTTAAGTAGCTCGATGGATTACAATCCACTCTGATATGATTGTTGTGAATCATAATTTCCCCCAATCGGGAACACTGAGCGATTGGTGAAGTTGTACATAACAGGGGGAATCATCTGTCTGTCTGCCTCTCTTCTTCCATCTAAACCTGTGTCTCCAACGTAATCAAAGCAAATATTGCGAAATAATAACACATGTTGCATAGGCAATAAATAATTCTCCCCACCCCCCAACAATAATGTCTTTTTCACACTAAATAGCCAATGTCCATTCCGATTTGAGTTCTTCACAGCTGGAGTTTTTTTTATTATCGACTGCATTCCAAAACCTCATCGCCTCAACCTCCCCGCTACCCTCCTCTGTAACCGAGAACAATATTTTAGCCTAATTCCCACCAACGTGGCAGGAGATTTTCATACAAGTATTCAACTGCCATGCAAATGAAAACTGGTGACGATCTCTTTGAGCTAGTAAAGGGAGTTCACAAGTATTGAAATAGGGGCTACCATAAATATTTCGCTAAATTCTAATGGAAAAGAACAATACGAAAAGTTAGCATTGTCTCATAAACCGGATTGTCTCTTGATGCTGCTAGTGTTCTTAATTCATTTGGGGCAAATGGCTCAGAGGGTTATGTTTTAGGCTGGAGAGAGCAAAATATCGAAAAGTTATAGCCAAGAACAAGGCATTCTTCCCGGTTCTGTATCATGGATTACTCTCCATTATTATTTGATCTCATAACAAGAACTAAGAGTAGCTTGTCGAAAATATAATTTAAGATCATAAATAAGAGTGAACACTCGCTTTCTTTCCAGAGGAAAGGGCCACACATGTATACTTCAAAATACACCCCGGATCTATGCTCCCTACACAGCCATATAGTGCTCCGAGCTGGTAGATTAAATTACATCTGATTATACCATAATATACAGGATCAAAGCTTGACCTTTCCCCCAAACTGAGTTTTACAAAGTCTTTCCTTCCCACCCCTTTTTTAAATCCAGAACATCGGGAATCCCGGAATCCCAGCCTTCAGGAATAATAACTCATCCAGTATTCATTTTAGCAGTGGATAGAGAGAGAAAGAAAAAAATAAAACAGCTCTTAAAGGGGGAAATCGTTTAGGCATGCATAATACTTGATATAATATCACATTACAGTTTAGCTTGTGTAACTAAAACTACAGTTTCCCAGGCTGTGGCCATTTGATTTGTTTTAATTGCCCGTGCCAACAATTCATCAATTACACAAAACTAGCGAGAATCTCAGCTTCCCGTATGAAACAGTGAAGCTGCGCTGTGTTTTCTTTAGATTCGTCAGGAGACCAAAACAAGTGGTAAACAGACCCTTTGGTCGTCATGGGGTGTTAAAATACAGTATTTTAAAAAGTTTTTAACCGACTGTTCTAAAGGGGAAGGAACTGTACCTCTGATACAAATTGTTATTGAGTGAAGTAGTTGAAAGGTTTTCTGCGGAATTGTTTCAAATAAAAAAACCATGCATTTTTAGAAATAGTCAGCAGGTATTTTATCATACGCTTTCGACATTTTTAACAAAGAAGGTCATCCAAATATGGAAAATAAAAATGATCTTTACTTATTAAACAGGCAATATCAAGTTTGTGGAGAAATCGCTGGGACTGGATAGAGGGCATCCGGTAAATGCTTGGAAAGAGACAGACCAAAATTAAAAAGTAATGGGTTTTTAAAGAATAAAATAATACAGCCGAGTGACCAAAGAAGGCCAAATCCAGCCTCCTATTCCTGCTAGTGTGGGTGTGCCTAATTGATGGGCTATGCCCTTCTTACAACTTACTGTGACCAAAGAGCCTTCCAACTTCCCAAACACTTGACTCTTTCGTCTAAACCTTATAGTTTTATGAAATGTCGAAAGACGATTTGGGGATAGATTCTGAAGCCCTTTCTCAACCTTCATTCATCTTCCATCCCAGTAAGATTGCAGGATTTAACCCAAAAGGAAGGTGTGGTTCCCCCCCCCCCCCCCGCCCCTGTATTAAATTGTGCCATTGTCATCGCAGAATTTGTAACGTTCTTTACATTCTTCTCATGCTCAACAAAGACTACACGTTAGGATTCGCTAAAAAGAGCATTTAGGTCAAGGAAAACGAAAGTCTATTTAACAAATCGAATCGTCGGGGTTATTATTTCTGCTGTCTAAATCTACGATTTTTAAACGGACCATTTGCAAGGTGGCGTGGAAAGACTCAATTCCACATAACTGTGTTTTCTTTGGGCACGTGACAGGCATAGACATCCTGGTGACAGACACCGTGTTGATTGTTTTCCTTCTCTTGCTTTTATAGTTACCCCCAAAGTATGTTTATTGCACGTTTTAAAATTCAAAAGCATAAAATCAAGAAATGTATAAGTCGAAATAAGAAGTATGGAGGAAGGAGGGAGGAGAATGGGGCTGAAAGGGAGGAGGGGAAAAGGGGGGGCAAAGCCGGGAAAAAGGTCCTTGCAAAGATGGATTCTCAAACGAGTCCTGTCATTTGCGATCTCAGAAACGGGACTGAGGCGGCAGGGAAGGTGGCCAGGGGGTAGCTGACAGCGTTAGAAAACCCCACCAGGGGAGGAGACATGTGAGGCAAGGTGAAGCCTAAAGCACTTGCAGGCGAGTTTTCGTGGTACAAAATGGGCACCCTTACTATCCTTTGAGCCGAGTGGGAGACGTTGGCCGCTTCCAAATCCGCAGCCAGTTGTCTTTTCCACTTATTCCTGCGGTTCTGGAACCAGATCTTCACCTGGGTCTCGGTGAGGTGCAAGGAGGCCGCCAGGCCGGCCCTCTCCGAGCTGCTCAGATAGCGCTTCATGTCGAAGGTGGACTCCAGCTGGAAGACCTGACTCCGGCTGAAGACCGTGCGGGTCTTCTTCTTGCGGCCCGCGGCTCTCTGCTCAGCGGAATCCGGCTCCTCGGCTTTGTCATCCTCCTCCCTGCTGTTGCTGCCGCAAGCAAACTCCTCTCTCCGCTCTGCTGAGCCCAGCTCGTCTGCCTGTTTCCTGCAGCCCCCTGGCCTCCCCGCTGATGACTCCTCGGAGATCTCGGGAGAGTCTCGGTCACTGGCTGATGGAGAGAGAGACAGAGGAACAAGGGTTGTTTCTTCCGTAGCCACACACACACACACGCGCACACCGTGTCTGGCTCTCCAGACTCATCGCTCGGATATTAATTATGTAATACATACAGTATAATAGAATATTTATCATGTTCATATATTTAAAAGACTCCCACACTGATTTGCACATACAAATGAACTCTAATTACCACTGAGGGATGGGACACACCGCAGCAAATAAAGCAAACACGGAGAGCTGAGAATGTGGTGTCACAGCGCAGTTGCTTTCTTGCGCTCCCTCTCCTTCCTGTTTCCACGTCCAACCCTATTTCGCCAGATGAATATTACAGGGAATCATCCTTTGCAGCACATGACACGGATAAATATTTTCCCTTCAGAAAGAATCATTGTCCAGACCAATAAGCACTCAGCTACACAACTAAAACTCATTAGGTTAAGAAATTATGCAAACAATAGCCTATAGTAAAAGAAATTACACATATGTCTATCACTGGCTGAAATTACAGATATTTCCATCAAAGGTAGAGGAGTATTTCGCCCCGTTTGGAGCTTGACTTATTTCGTATTTCGAAACTGAATGCATTAGACAAAATGTAATAATGGAACTCCTAAAGCTGCCTTCTAAAAATAGTTCAGGTTGGAATGAAAATCTTAGACTATCCAATGGCGTCAGGTGTTTTTTTTGTTTGTTTTTTTTTTTTTTTTTTTTTTTTTTTTGTAAAAAAAGATCTGTTTATAGAAAAGAAAAGGGTTTACGTTGGCTGCTTCCAGGTGTAATTTTGAAACAAGAGCCTAGGAATTAACACACCTTTGGTAAAAAGGGACCTGCTAGGATGTACAAACACATCTTTCACGTAAGTCACAGTCATGGAAACGCTAGCATATAACCTTCCCCTCTAGTCCAGAGGCGTGTGCTAAGTAACAGTTTTTTTTCCAGTAGAACAGCTGACTCCAGCCTGCAAACTTTTTCAGATGTTAGTTTCTGCACTAGAATTTAAATGTCTGCTCCAATGCTATTTGGTGCATTCAAAACACGACGGTGCAGGCCTTAGGTACTAGGGGATTGCTTTTACAGAATAATCGCTATTTTATTCCTGCTCCAGATTATTCTATTTTTTAAAATATGGATTTTTTTGAAACCAGCCCACAGGACTGATGCTCAACGTGTGTGTGTGTGTGGAGGGAGGGGGGATTGATATTTGAATTATAATTTATAATTTTTCTGAGAATTGTTCTGGGCAGATCTGGTTAGAAACAATGAGCCAGTACGAGAGAAGGGATTTTAAGAAGAGAGGAGTTGGAGCTCTTGCTTCCGAGTGCTATTTTGCCATTCATTCCATTCTCTCTTTTTGTGCCTGAGGGAAGAGTGTAGACTCCCACTGGAAATCCATTTCTGAGGGTGATTGTGCAAATATTCCAATACAGGGGAGAAATGAACATGACATTATCTGGGAACTAAAACCCCTCTGGTCCTCTAGTATAGGTCTGACACATAAATACACAGTGCAGCCCGCACTGAAAGCTGCTCCCTCTCTCTCTGCAGGGAGACAGGTACACCCAGAGATGGCTACAGGGCTGCCTTTTGCTCTAGCCGAGTAAAGAGCATTTTGGACCCCAGTGGGCTGCTCAAGAAACAAGTACAGAACCGCAAGGAAACTTACTGTCTGGACTGGTGCATCCTATAAAACTAGCATGAGCTCTTCTGTACCACTCCATTGTACTTTCCCTGAGAGGATAGGTCTGTGAACTGAACCCAAAAGGAGAGACTTGGCAGCAGACCTGCGCGCAATGGCTGCCGGCTATTCCGCTGTGCGACCGCGTCTCTTTGTGGCCATCCTCCGTGCTCTCCTGCGTCCTCTCCTCTCGGCTCTCTTTCCCCTCGGTCCCCAGCAAATTCTCGATAAAAAAAGACGAGACCCTGGCGGAGGCAGAATTGGTGGTGTCGGTGACTTCGTCCGGCATAATGGGTCCAGCTCGCAGGGGCAGAGCAGTGGGGGCTGGGAATTCTCGCTGGCTAGATCGCTAGTCAGTTTCCAAGGCGAAAGGGATCTCTCGCGCTGCACGAGCAATCGCCTCCTTTCTCTGCGGAACCCGATGGACGCTCTCCTGGTATAAAAGGATTTTTTTTCCCGGAGTAATCATTTCAGATCGCTGTTTGCCATCATTTCCTGCCAGCTAGGAGAGGAGGGGAAGGCGGGGTGCCCATCCGAGGCGCCAGATTCTGCGCGAAAACGCTAATCACGAAATAAAAATGTCATGCAAGTTAAACGTTTTACAAGCGAGGAGTAATTCTCCGATTGGACGAGCAGCCCGGCAAATGGGATTAGTCCGGGGAAAGCAGGGCAATTACTTGCAATGAGTTCAGTGGTGCTGGGGTCTGGGCTGGCTGTGTGTGTGTGTGTGTGAGTGCGCGCTGCCTCGGGGGCTTGGAGAAGCCTTGTCACTCACAGGCTTTTTATTTAGGTCAATTAGGGAGCAAATCAAAACGCAGAGAGCGGGAATGCCAGGCTCCAACTCATGGGTAGGAGGGATGGTCAGGCCAGCATCCCGAACCTCCCATTGGCTAGATTGGGCTCAGAGGGCAGCCCAACCAACCAATTCCCGCCCATGTATTGTAATAATAAGAATAATGAATAATTGGTGGATGAGGACATAAATGAGAGCAAGTTAACAAGGACCCTCTCCTTCTTGAAACATCCCCCTTTAACCTGCTCCGTCCTCTTCCAGGTTCTTTCACTCCGGACGGATCCTCCGGAATCAGTTGGGGATTATTTCTTAACATCTTTCCCCCCATCTCCTCCTTCAGAGTTGAACCCAGGATGGTTGTGAATTGCTCAGAGCTCCTGCTCTCGGTTAATTTGAACAGGAGGGGGTGGGGAGAAGAATGATCTCCCGCCCCCTTATTTATTCTAGTGTGGGTAAAGATGCTAACCCCTTTATCAATACAACAAGAAGTGTCTGTTTCAAACATGTTTGCCCCGGACAGGTCCCACTGCAAGCCATCCTGGCTGGTGGGGTGATCAGGAGGTAGTAGGATGACCCATACCTGAATGAAAGGCCGGACAATCCAGTGAGCATGGCCTGGGGGTGGGTGGGATGTGGACTGCATGCGCTAATCCCTCTCTCCCACCTCTCAGGGCCATGCTTCTTTCGATGCATGTGCTGGTTGGTTTCAACCTTTGTCTGTATTTTTTAACCTTGACTCGATTTTAAATGGCAACCATTCAACGTAACAGAGCCCGGAGCTCCGAGCGACCCGAGCTTCCTAGCCGTGGTCGCCTGCTTCAGCCTGTGACGGTAGTTCAATGTGAGCTCTTCGCCATGGCCCGAGGCGCGGGGCTGCTGCCGCTGCCTGGCCAAAGCGCGCTCGTGTGAAGCCCGAGTGCTGCGGGAAGCGTGGCCAGTTGGGTTTCCAGCAGCGCCAGCCTCTCCGAGCGCTTAAGCACATCTATTAAACTGAGAGATGCGAGACGATGTCCCTCCTAGCAGAAAACCGATCGCTCCTGACATTGAGCGCTACACGATTCAGCGAGGGTGGAATTCCCCATTCAGTACAGACAGCAGTGCGCGTGTGTGTCTTTCAGCTGCCACTTTGACATAAATATATCGGTGTCTTTTCCACTACTCCGCTACAAGGAAAGGGAACTCGGTGCTGTTTGCTGGTAGATGTTAGTTACTTCACGCGTCTCTCCTTCGGACTGGGTGGGCCAAGTTTTCAGAGAGACCAAGACGAGACTTCAGACCTAAGATCCTGGAGCTTTAGGTAAGTAAATAGACACCATGCAGGGTGCACACGTGAATAACCCCCTGGCACAACCCTGTTGTGCATGAGGTGGTTTAATACAAGCTGCTGATATTGACCAGAGGGCCAGCTGCCCCTTGTTAACTAACCTATGGACATCATAAAAAGATTGGTAGTTGTGTTGCAAAATAACAATGTAGGGGTCTAAAATCATCGCTCCTTTCCTTACCGAGACTGTCCTTTTCATATTGGATGAGCCCTCTTACTTTAAGTTTGCAGCAAACTGGACAGGCAATTATTTTTAAAGCCCCGCCTCCTCACCCCAGACCTCTAGTACCTTGAAAACATCTATTGAATTTCACCACTTGGCACAGCTATTTAATACATGGCAGGAGTTTTGAGACATTTACCACTGTTTAGAGAGAGAGAGAGATCGTAGAATCTGATGTAATTTGGGAGCATATACTGTTCCAAACCCTGCTCCTCATTGTCCTATTGCCTTCATTGCGCCTGAGTAAAACGGAGGATTTGGCCTGTTGCGTTAGATTTTATAGAGCTTTTTTCTGTTTGGAAAGATATAGTTAGGGGAAAGTCGTTTATGCTTCAGACTCTGATATTTTCAGCTGTTTCCATAAAATCCCAACATAATTCGAAAATATACAGTCCTTAAATGGAAATTGTTTGCTTCAAAGCTCAGGTGGGGCCGGGCTGGGAATACTGGGAAATTATGAGTAGGAGTCAAATACATTCACCATCTGTTTTACAACAATTATACTTATAAAATCACCATTATTCATGTTTTGTGTGACATCTACATGTGTTTAGTTTACTGGATATTTCATTTTTTCCATATATAGTTCCTAGAAGTCTATGTATTTATCTATATGTATTTATGCATATATAAAGCTTTGTATATATTATATTGTATTTATTAACACATGCACTATAATATGTATGCGAATGTTGTATATATATGTATGTATATACCTATACACATATTATACTGTATATGTACATACAATATCAAAAACTACACACACACTACGGAATTATATATTGCATATTTATGGAAAGAGAAAGTGTGAAAGAGAAAATTTACTGGATATTTCATTATATATATTCAGCAAATTCTACATATGTAATATATGAATAATGTAATATGCTAGATGTGTGTGTTTGTTTCTAGAATAAACTATGGAATTTGGACACTGGTTTACATTCTTCCATTATTAGATAATCATTACATAATAGCGCTTACGAAGAAGACAAATCTCTTCACGAATTTACTTGTATTCGTTACTTCTCACACTGATTTTCTAATCATATGTCAGATGTCGTTTGAACTTGTCCAATGACTCACTGAAAGCTTCTGTTATTCTACAGATGGGTTCAGACATCAAAATTACATGGCATGCAAAATTCTTCTTACCTAATCACATAAATTCTCATTTAAGCGCAGGATGCATTATTTGAACAGGAATCATGCGTTTGTTGTTCACCTGTTGGACTTTCTACCTGAAGTGTTGATTCCTATTTTCAGATTTATCTTAACGGCGAATTAATTTCGTGGTGTGCTGAGCGAATACGGATTTTTGCCCTGTGCTTTTCCAAATCTAGCTAGCACACTAACTCTCACATTTTGCCAGTTCCAAGACAAACCTTTTCGAGACGATACCTAACAGTAAAGGTTTAGAACTGCCGCTAAATATATAAGAAGCACATGGGGAGTAAACGTCTGACAATATTAAAGGTCGAAAAGTACTTTAAAGTGTTTGACCTGTAGAGCAGATTATCGAGTAAAGTAATTCTTCTATATTCCGCTTTCCTAACGTTTTAGAGGCTTTCCCTGCTAGGATCAACCATATTGGCTTGATTTTACTCTAAGCCACGTTTTTATTGGACATATCTCTTGCAAGCTATAAGGGCAAGTAACTCTTCAGTTAACCAGTTCTCACCGTGTCATCGCTCCCCGGGGATCTTTTCTTTGCTTACTTCGGGAAAGAACCATTGTGACTTAGAAATTCCCTAGTTTAAACGGGTGGTTAGTGCCTGCCCGTCTGTGCGTAGCACTGGAGTGAACATCCTGCTTTGTTTGCACAAGAGGAATGAAAGTGGAAATGCAGTGTAGCCTGCCCCACACAGCAACCGTGACCTCGCGGCTTCCCGGCGCGAGGAACCATGTATCGCCCATGTTCCAATCCCTGACCGATGGATGTTTAGACTCTAGAAACGTTCCCACAAGGTGTATGAGGGTCCTGGGTTTGTTATGCAATATTGGCTACAAAATAGGGAGCAACAGGAAGTGTAAAGCTACGCAAAACTGTGTGTGGAAGGGGCTGTACCTTAGCCGTTAACAATAAAGAGAGAACATAGTATTCAAAGGTCTGAACTAGGTTGTGAACAGCCAGGTTACTCTGTGGGGGAGTACATTTTGGAGAGCAGGGCTACTTTCTGAACCAACTGGGCCACCTGTGACTGCAATGTTATCCTGCTCCCAAGTCTTTTTGATGTTTCACTTGTCGGACAGTACCAGTGACATGGAAGCCTCGTTTATGGAGCAACCTCTGCTCTTCTACTGGGAAGGGAGACCGCAGTATGTTTTGAGCTGGGTCTCTGTAGGAGGCGCTTAGGCCGGTGATAATGAGTCGCTTCTCTACTGTCCATGCCCAAAAGTAGTGTTGACTATCTCGCTGGGTCGCCGCCACTCCTCTAGTAGATCAGAGGCCACGTTGTGGGTAGGGAATGCTGGTCTGTGGGAAAGTGCTACCACATTGGCTATTAAAAAAGAAAATCCTTTTGCAGCCAAGTTCACTCTAACGATAATAAAATAATAATAATAATAATAATAATAATAATAATTAATAATTAATAAAACATCTTGTGTCGAAACTGACGGGGGCCTCCTAGCCGAGAAGATCATAAATGCCAAACAACACAACAAACGCTGGCTCCCGCGAAGGGCACAGAAACAAGGCACTGAAATCCGGGGGAGTGTTGCCATCGGCTCCAGCGGGAGCAGGATCGAGCCCTACACTTGAAGGCGGGGTAGATAAGCACCTGTAACCCAACGATGAGCCGGGAACAATTGTGATTTCTCTGGAAAGCAACCCGAGTAGCGGGCTCAGGCCCAGCCCCTGCCGCTGGGTGAGCCCCAGGGAGATCGATGGCTGCGCGTAGTCCTGTTGCAGCCATGAGGCTAATTGCAGAGGAAAGGGGCCAGAATCAGCGAATCTAGCCCTTGGTGAGCTAGGCTGGGAGGCCTTTACATATGTCCCTGACCGCGCGTTGGGATGGCTGTAAATTACACCTCATGGAAGAACCTTAAACTGGTTCCGGTCTATTAGCTGAAGGATCCGTGACCCCGCACTGAAAGGCGCTCCAGCCAGACTTGCTTTCTCCACCCACTGAAATAATAGAGCCGCAGCACTGTCAAGACGCGTGTGCGGGCTATTAGTTCCTCTCATTGCTCAGCAGTGAGGCCCCGATCCCGCGTAAAAGTCGAAAACCATTCATGTTTAGTTTGTACCCATAACACTCACTACTGCTTCCACTGAAGTCAATGGGGAACCTCCTGTGTACTTCAGTGGGAGCATGATCTTGCCCGTAGAAATAATCTTATTCGTAATTCAGGTTTCTGATTTTCCTCTTTTAACTTTTGTTTTAAACCTGGAAACGATAATATAGCTTATGGCATGGGATTCGGAGACAGTGATATAGATAAACTTGCTGCTTTCTGCTCACTTAAACTATAATAAAATATGCTTATTCAATACAACAGGACAGCTATTTATAATCAGTTTCTCTAAGGCAGGTCTACACTACCCGCCTGAATTGGCGGGTAGAAATCGATCTCTCAGGGATCAAATTATCGCGCCTCGTCCGGATGCGACAATCGATCTCTGAATTGACGCTTCTACTCCACCAGCGGAGGTAGGAGTAAGCGCCGTCGACGGGGGAGCCGCGGAGGTCGATTTGCCGCTGTCCTCACAGCGGGATAAGTTGGCTCCGATACATCGAATTCAGCTACGCTATTCGCATAGCTGAATTTGTGTATCTTAAATCGACTCCCCTAGTGAGGATGTAGCCTAAGTTATAAAAATAAAAAACCCTAATAACCAGTAGATGGGGGAAAGACTGGAACTGGAATATGAATACGTCAGTGTAACCATGCCTCAGTGGGTCACAACTGAGAATGCCAAATTCAGGACAAACTGTTGAGAAATAGGGCAAACACAACCCAAAATTGGTGGTTAGTCTCCCATAAGATATACCAAACCAGCCACAAAAGTAAACTCCTGTTTCACCCCACTGGCTAACAAGAAGTCATAAAAGCAGTTTCCTTGGGTATTCAGGTTCTTTTATCACCACCAAAAACACTGGATTCAGAGATGAGTGGTTCTTTACAACCAGTCTCATCAAATGAAAAGTTCTTCTGATCCCAAAGGACCAGCCACGCACCCAAGTCAATACATAACTTAGATCTTACCTCGAAAATCACTCTGATGATTTCTAAATCTAGAGCTTTATTGAAAGAAAGAAAGAAAGAAAGAAAGAAAGAAAGAAAGAAAGAAAGAAAGAAAGAAAGAAAGAAAGAAGAGAGCTAAAATTGGTTAAAGGAATCAAATACATACAGTAATTGCAAAGTTCTTGGTTCAGGCTTGTAGCAGTGATGGAATAAACTGCTGGCTTAAATCAAGTCTCTGGTTGCTTCCAAATCATTGGAAAGACCTCAGTCCCTTGGTTAGAATGCTCCCATTAGTATAGTCCAGAGGTTTGGGCAAGAAAGAGACAAAATGGCGGTGTTTCCAGGGCCTTTTATAGTTTCTGCCATGTGGAGGGAATCCCATTGTTCTTGCTGTGGAAAATTACAGTAACAAGATGGAGTTAGGAGTCACATGGTCAAGTCACATGTCCATGCATTTCCCTAGTCACAGCAGGAAATTCCATAAAGTGTAGATAGGTATCTCCCATGGTCCATTGTCAATTAAATGTTCTTTTGATGGGCCACTCAATTTGAATAGTACCTCCAAGATGTGCTGGCTAGCTACCTTGTGCGCGTTACCCCAGGGGCAAACATTTTAAAATCCAAGTATAGAGCCAATACTCATAACTTCAAATACAAAAATGATACATGCATACAGATAGCATAATCATAACCAGTAAATCATAACCTTTTCATGGACACCTCATTTGACAGCCTTTGTACAAGATTTGTTGCAAATCTATAACAGTGATTGCAACAATGATCTATATGGTCCTATTTTAATCAGATAATGTCACAGTCCGAAATGAGATTTAAATGGTTAACCATATGTAAGATACACAAGAGACACCGAAAATAAAAAGAAAGAACATTGCTTGAAGAAAAAGTGAAGAGGGTAGGTTAAGCCAAAAACAACACTCAGCCAGGGCCGGCTCCAGGCACCAGCTTGGCAAACTGGTGCTTGGGTCGGCCACTCCGGACAGAGGCAGCAGATCCAGCTATTCGGCAGCAATTCGGCAGATGGTCCCTCACTCCCACTAGGAGCGAAGGACCTTCCGCCAAATTGCCGCCGCAGATTGCGATTGCGGCTTTTTTTTTTTTTTTTTTTTTTGGTGGCTACTTGGGGTGGCCAAAACCCTGGAGCTGGCCCTGCACTCAGCATATAATTCAGGGGAAAGATTGACTGATGTATTTCTTTGCTCTTCGGAGACTGTGGCATGTCATACAGGATTTGTGCTACCAAACTGTTGTGTTACTGGAAGGAGTAAAACTCTTGGATAAATTCATACAGTTTTTCAAGCACATAATAAGCACTTGCTTTCATTTATTAAAAAATTTATTAAAGTGAATGTTTAAAATGAAATATACACGAGTTAAGAGGCAAGGTACTGTACATCTGGGGTCAGGCTTCGGTTATGGGGGGTTACGGGTATCGTTTGCAATGATGAAAAGATACATACATATCGCATAACCTGCATAGACCCAGATTGGGGTGCAAGGGTTTTTAAAGTGTCAGTGGATAAGTGGGCTCGGGTATGCCACCCATGGAATGAATAAGGATTCCAAGTCAGTATTGGTGTAGCGGATAAGTACATGGGTGGGGTGCGTCCCTTGATCCGTCAGGGAAGGAAGTGGGTTATTTCCCTGGTCGGTGGTCTCAGTTACTCAGTGTGGTATTGACTGTGTCCTGTGATGTGTTCTGTATAAATGTCTCTGGACCACCTGATGGTGTCGGACACCATGAGCTGTCTCATGAGCCGGGCGTAGCCTCAACCGACTCCGCACGCTTTCAGAACCGGCTCGTTGTGGGGGTCCCATGAGCCCAGGGCTCCCACAATCGGGGCGTGTAGCTGGACCTTGTAGCCCTGGGCTCTCAGGGTCTCGGCCAGCGGGGTGTACTTTGACGCCTTCTGTGCTTGGGCCTCGTGGAGGGCTGGTGACTGATTTTCAAAAGGCACCCTGACATCTACAATGAGGATCTTCTTCTTTTCTGCGTCCATCAGGACGATGTCAGGTCGCAGTCTGCTGTCTGTCCTGGGGATGGTGGAGTCGAGGGTGATCTTCCCCAGGGACGGCGGGATGGCTTTCACCAGCCAGTTCTGGATAGCGTTGTGGTGGTCCCACCATGCTCTGGAGTGCTGTTTGCATCCACACAGGACGTGGGGCAGGGTCTCGTTTGCGTAGTCGCACTTCCTGCAGCGCTTGTCCCAGTTGCCATGGCAGCTGGCTCTGTTGAGGGGAACGCAGTTGAGTTGGGCCCTGTGGACGAACCGCCAGTCAGTGAACCTGGTGAAGCTGCCATGATTCAGTCCAAGATGGGATATTGAAATAAGGATAGTGCAGGAAACAAGGCTATAAGTTGTAAGTTTCCTAAATATATAGCTCTTAAGTTGAAGCCGAAATAGAAGATAAGAAAAATTCAACACTGCCATACTCAATCGCTACTTGGTCTTAATATAATGAGTTGATCTTTATATAATGCTAACAGTGCACCCTCTATTTGGTTCCATAGTGACCATCATTAAAATAACATTCATGATGAGCTTCAGAAAAAGTTTTCTGGCATAACTAGCTCTCATCAAGGGGATGGACCATCTTCTGGAAGCAGTGTGTGTGATGTCAGGAACATGATGTATCCTTTCCACTGACCAATTTTGCAATCAGGTACCAAAAGCTACACTGGGTCTGCACTATTTCATGAAATCTTGGTGAATTTAGGGGTTGTAGATTGTCCAACAAACTTTGAACTGGCAATAAATTTTCAGGATTGTTTCCCACATCTGCTGAATGATACAGACCTTTCAGCAGGCTTTCTTTATAGGGCATGAATTCCATATAACTTTGTCTGCAATTTTTATGGAGAAGATAAATCATCTCCTTGCATTCTTCTCGGTAGCAGGGAACAGAGGAAAGTCTTTAGCTGATCAGCATGGCCCCAGCTATGTCCTCTCTTGTAATAAAAAGGTGAGGGAAGGTTTGTGTGGGTGTGTGTGTTTATTCACAATTTTGACAAAACAGAGGTGTATCTAAAGGTAAACTTGGTTTCAAATAGCCGTATTGCAATGATTTTGTCTCTAACATCTCAGGTGAAAACTGTATATAAATAAAGAAAACTAGGAACAAATCTACACCGTGGTAGTTTATGATATTTCATTAATTAATAAGAACACTACAGGTACACAACTGGCAACATTTCCTCTTGAAATGATACAACTTTTCTGGATATGAAATTAAATTTAAAATTCCAAGCAGAAATAATTATACATATATCCAAACTTTCTCCCAGGAAATAAACTATTCATATTCAGGAAGCATGAATCAGATACAGCATTATTATTGGCTAGATCCAAGCTCATTGAAATCAATTCACTACAGTGGGTTTTGGATTAGGCTGTATTTGAATCACACAGGTTAACATTATTCATGTTCTTTTGATGTCCTTACAGAAAAGTCACACCATCTCCCTAGTCAACATATTTAATTTGTTGACTCCCAAATATGGTCATCAACAAAAAAACAAAACAAAACATGGGGTTCAGCTATAAAAAATACTGGAGCCTTAATTCCCAATAAAAGAAATTCTGATTACAGATTCCAAACTCTTTTCTGATGTGACTGGTCTGATAAGAGCTAAGATATACATTTTTATTCTTGTGTTTTAGAATTCCATTGGGCTTTCATACTATCTGCAGAAATCTCTCCTTTTCAGAGACTGAGATAAACATCACAGTTCTAGTTAGTTCTTCTTAAAACAGAAGAAGCAGACCTGGTGAGGGGTGGCTATTCTTTAACAGGATTCTAAAACACTTGGGAATCTGGAGAGGATGAATACATGCTGTTTGGAATATTAATGCAAAATAAATTAATTGAATGTCTCAGAAGAATCTCATTCTAAGGTGGTAATCCTAACACACCTGTGCTACATTCTTCGCTCTAGGTTATGACATGGACTATGCACATACAGGGGAGTAAGAATTCCACCTACACCCCTTCATGGACTACCTGTCCCTTGGGTCTGGGGCAGCAGGAAGCAGAGCTAGACCCCATCTTATTCCTTTCCCAGAGCAGGTGGGTGGGGAATGGGCAGGAGGAGGGGCAGGGAACTGAACAGCCTTGACTCTACTGCCTCAATGACCAACACAGCAGAGCCAGTATGGTGGTGGTACTAATTTGCTACTGATATAGGTCATCAGTAAATTACTTCTCCCCAGGGGAAAGATGGGGAGGGGAGCAAAGAGAACTGTAGTTACCCTTAGCCAAAATTAGTTCCCAGGTATATGCTGATCCTTGCTTTGGGCTGTATCTTTGTGACAAAGTAAGTAATTCCACTTTACAATATAAAGAAGCATGATATTTATTAATAAGACCAGTTAAGACTTTTATTATGACAACTTACTGTATTACTGTAGCACTTAGAGGACTCAATGAGATCAAGGTGCTAGATGCTTTACAGACATGGTGCTAGATGCTTTACAGACACATAGTAAGAGACTCTCTATCCCAAAGAGCTTACAGAGTGATTAGACAAGACAGGAAAATGGTGGGAGGAAAGAATAGAGGTGAAGTGACTTGGCCAAGTTCACACAGCAAATCAGTGGCAGAGATGGAACAGACCCCCACCTCTTTTGACTCACAAGTCTAATGTCCTACCCACTAGATCATGCTGTCTCTCTAAAACTGCTTTTAAGTGATGTCATATTACATTTCCACTTATTTGCACATTCTAATTTTGTTTGATCAAAATAAAATATATTTGAAGTAAAGGAATCATTGTAGGTTCGCAAGTGATTTATGCAGGAAATGGACACCAGTAAAGCTTTTATAGCTGTCATTGAGGCAAAAGCGCAATGTGGAAAAAGTAGTTTACCAGATCCTATCAAGTATATTTCACTCTGTTATCAACCATGACAGACAATATTGAGGCGTATTAAGAAAAAAGATCACTTTTCAAGTCTGCATACTGTCTAGCTGGTTGGTAAAACTTTGATGAAACAGTATTCCACTGGAAAATGTAGTTCAAAATCAAAATGCTTCAAAAAACTGAGGTGATTTTGTGAAAATTTTATTTAGGAGAAAACTGAGTGGGGCTAGGGGGAATTTGGCCATGTTTCATTTTCAGAATGAAACATTTCAGTTTTGAAATTACTTTTCATGTTTGAATTTTTAAAATGTTGTATTACATTATAATACTATCTATCTATCTATCTATCTATATATATAAAGTTGAAATCTAAATTAAATGCTTCAACTGATCCATTGTAAATAAATATTTATTTATCTTAACGTTATTTCATGGAGAATTCCACTGCTTTCAGGTTTCATTCAAATTGGAAATGTCAGATTTCAAAATCCTTCACAGAGCAGAATTTCTGTCCTCTGCACAGCTGTAACTGAGCACTTTCACTGCATTCTGGGGCTAAAGGAGACTTTCAACATGGCTCCAGAGTCTGAAGATTAACGTTTAGCCTTCTAAAGGAAGCCTTTGCTTTGTCTTTTCCCCATCAACTTCTGAATGATTTTAGAGTGGAGGAAAGACATTGTAACAGATAGCAATGGACCTATGAATTTTTTGGTCTGTAAGTGTATGGCTACATTGGCTTCTTCCACTAAAGTACTGAAACAGAAGAGACTTGTTAATTTAGTAAAAATTCATATCCTCCTTAATCTAATTAAATCAGGGAGTTCAGTCTAATTCTTAAAGAGGGCTATGTCAAACTGTCCTACAGTGTCTCAAAAGCAGGGGTCTCAAACTCAATTTACCTTAGGGCCAGTGCCAGTCCTGTGGTGACTGTACGTCGACATAACTTAGACTGACTTAATTTCATAGTGTAGACTTGCCCTTAGATTTTACTAATCAATTATCAAGTATAAACTCCTCAGCACTGTAACAGCCTTAACATGCAGTCACAGACAGTCCCTTTGGGTACTCCAATCTGTCTTGCCATCTAGGTAAGCTTACCTTTGTGATAGATAGCCCCTGACATCAAGGATCACAGCAATATTTAGGTTACTCACAGTCCCAAGGTACCAGTCATTTATCACAGGTCAATTGCACTTCAGATCCCACACCAGACACAACTCTTGTAGCCAATCCTATAATTAATTATCTACAGATTTATTAACTAGAAAAAGGAAACGAGAGTTATTTACAAGGTTAAAACAGGTAAATGTATATACACACAAATGAGTTCCAATCTTTAAATTTCAAAAAGTAACAGAAGCTTCTATAATATGCAAGCTCTATATGTCCTTTAGGACTAACCCAGGCTAAGAATTTGGAATCTTTTGCTTATGCCTAGTATCCTTGTTCCCTAGAGTCCAAGTAGCATAAAGATACAGTGGAACCTCAGAGTTACAAACACCTTGGGAATGGAGGTTGTTCATAACTCTGAAATGTTCGTAACTCTGAACGAAATGTTATGGTTGGTCTTTCAAAAGTTTACAACTGAACATTGACTTAATACAGCTTTGAAACTTTAAAAGCAGCATTTTCTTTTGCATAGTAACCATCTCAATTTAAATGAAACTAATACAGAAACATTTCCTTACCTTGTTAAATCTTTTTTTAAAAACTTTCCCTTTATTTTTTCAGTAGTGTATGTTTAACACAGTACTGTACTGTATTTGCTTTTTGTTTTGTCTCTGTGGCTGCCTGATAGTATATTTCTGGTTCCAAATGAGGTGTGTGGTTGACCGGTCAGTTTGTAGCTCTAGTGTTCATAACTCTAAGGTTCTACTGTACAGTTCTTCCTTCTTAGGGGTTTTTATTCCCTTATCCCCTTCTGCTTTGAGCTTCAAACTCAGCTGATGGGAGGAATTCACTTGCAAGACTTATCTTCATGGTGGAGGGGAAGAGTAAACAACAAAGTCTTTTGTCCTTTTTAACGGGTTCCACTCTAGTCTGTCAACTATAGACCATAATACCACATAACCCCTTCTGTTGGAGGTCAGCATTTTGCACTACTCAGTTTCTCTCTCCTGTCTAATGATTTACACAGTTACAACGCAAACACTCAAATATTACCTTATAAAATGGGATACAGATATTATAAGTGAGATTAATGCATGCAGCAACTCACAAGCATTCCATAAAGTCTAAACACTAAATACATTCTTATAATTCTAATGCCTATTTTAACAATATTAACATAGAGTGAACAAGACTGATCCAGCTATGTACTTGTCAGTGTTCAGTTGAGACATGGGAACCTCGGTATGAGCTGGCACCTCATTTGCCAGTGTCACGGGCCCATTTTTAATTTTGTTCAGTCTGCCTGAGGACTCCATAATCCACCCATTGTGGATTTACCAAGGAGGTAAATGAGATATTCACACATAGATCAGAGTTAGATCAACACCCCATTATAATTTACATAAAAACTATTTTAGAGATATTTTAGAGAGCTATAAATTATAGTGTCTTTAGCCCCATCCTCTTTGATACCATGAGTCCAAATGTGCAGATTCTAAGGGAGAGAAATTATAAGCAATACAATTTAGAAGCCTCTACAAATGATCAAAAGTGGCTTTTCTACACCAAATGTTGCATTTGTAAGGTTCACTATCTTGTTATTTACACACAAGATCTAGAAACATGGGATCTATGGCAATGGAAGGGACAGATTCCCAGCTTGTCGTTCACATAAAGCAACAGTTTTACCATAATGGGTGGCCAGATATCTGATCTTAAATCTGTCATTAGTCCAGGACCAAACGTCCAATGTGTACGCAATTTTGGGGTATTACATTTGGAGGCGGGGAGAAAATATTTTTGTGTTAAAAAAAACAACAACTGTGGACATTTGAGTGAGCTCTGAGGTTTGCAGTATTAGAAATAATCCTGACAGAAAGAGATAAGTGGTCAGTGCATGTGATTCAATCAAAGATGCATGAAAAATGCAATTTAACAAATGGTTCTGCAATTTATTTCATGAATGATACCACTCCATCTGTGGAGGTCGCTACCTCTAGGGAAATTAAATTCACACTAAAACTACATACATATATCATATCAAGTATATTCACATGGAAATTACATTGGCACATAGTGTCAAAGTGTTGTTGAAATTTCTCTAGTAGCATTGGCTCTAGTCAAAGATAATGTAAGTAATGAATTAAGATCCTAATGTAAATCTTGGGAAACCCCAACCGTATTAGCTTTCTTGTACTGAATGATATTGTTATCAAATCTGATTAGCGCTACAGAACCCTGAAGCATTAGGAAAGCTGGGTCAAATACTAAATGAACTCCGTGGAAAAGCTCAATGTTTGTTTTTCTCCGAGTTACATAGCCATGAACTATCTTCAACAGGATCTGAACGTAACTCTGCTGAAAACCCACATGGATCAGCTTTTTCTCATAGGATTCTCATCTTGTCTTTGCAAACTTATCAAATTGCGTTAGGACAGTGTGACCAGGTTCCAACTGTAATTCCTTAGGAAACATGCACACGGAGGCCTACATTTTGACCTTGTGAAGATGTATAAATTAGACCTGGAAAATGAAGTGAATCTCTGGTTGTGACCAGAACAGAATCTATGTGGTGTGTGTGTGACTTGCTGCAGGTCAGATTCCTTCTCACACTTCTGCTAAATCAGTGTTTTATCCATTAATAGGTCCTCATATGCGTCTCGCTACTTACATATCTCTGGAGTTGCCATTTGCCTCTTTCCCTCTGTTTGCTCCACGAAAGGCTTTCTAATGATTTAAATAATAGAATACAATATAAAGCTAAAGAGATTGACTATATCCATCCTGCACAAGGCCCAGTTCAATTGGTTTTGCATGGGGCACCATGCAGAAGCTGGTGAGATAGATTTCACCCCTGGCAGTAGCACAGCCCTTCTGTGGCTACTATCCCAGTAAGGAGGCTGAAATAGTTGTGCCTCTGGATCCAAATAGCCAAGATCCCATGGCCCTTTCTCTATTCTGTCTCAAACACCCCATGTGATCTGACCTTCCGGGGTCACCATGGATCCCCCGTCTCGGTGCACAAGGCTGTTTTATGCATCTGTACAACCACAACATTGGGATAATGTGGTTTCCTAGGATGACAGGAAGAAAGCAGACCCTGCAGTCCTTGGTGTGCAAAGACAGCAATTGTGCCTAGCTGTTATGTAGGATCTGCAAGGAAGAGAAGACTGTATATATCCTGCATCCATACAAGGACTAGGCAGAACCTGGCTCTGTAAATATCCCTATATTTAGAGCTATATCTACATCTACATTCTTATACCAGGCTAACTCAAACCATACTGTGTTGCTGCTTGGAAATGCAGACGTGAAGGGATATCTGGTTCTAATAAACAGATCACCTTATGGTGCGGCAGGTTTCAGTTTCCACAATAGAGTGCATTTGTGCTAGGAGTGATTTAAGCCATTTGGGACCTTCAAAAGCACAAATCCTTAGTGAACCTTATTGAAAATGACTACGCGGGCTGAAAAAAATAAGGAGTAGAATCTAGAGGGGTGATCCAAGATCACACACATCAGAAGAATGGAAATGAAGTATTTTCTAAAATGTTGCTCTTTCTCACAGTGTTGGGTGTGACACACATACCCCCATTCCTTTGAGATATTAAGTCATGCTAACATTGGTACAACTGTCTGTTTGCTGTGTAAGACATCATGCTTAGCTAAAGATATTTGCGGTTTTTTTAAACAGTATGTTTTTTTTTTAAAAAACCCACAAGCAATGTTAATTATTGCTAATTTCCTGTTCCATGTTGCTGATTCCCAAGGAAGAAAGAATAATGGAAAATTTCTCAGGTACACCTGGTGGGTTTTGACTATGATGTTTCACTCTCCCTCTATGTGCAGAAATCCCATAGGAAGGGCAGAGTATCAGAGTGTAGATTGGCTGTGTAGACTTGAAAGGAGGAGTTTGCCCTTGGGTCCCAAACTGGAACGCTTTCTGTAGATCATAGTCTCCCTAAAACATATGTATTTAATAAATAAGCAAACAACCCCTCGGACTCCAGTAGGGCTGCAGTGGTGTGAATGAGAACATTTGGCCGGTTATTTCTTTTTTTGGCATTTATATTCTTCAGATCCCATTCACTCTCCATCAAATTATAATATGTCAACATCTACTTATTTTTTCCAGTGTCTAATGGAAGTGAGGACATGGATGAGAGTAAGCCTCCTGAAGCTCATTCCAGACCAGAGAGAAAGGATGTTTCCATAAAAAAACTGGACTGAACACAAAATAGAGAAAGCAAGGAATAATCCTGCATTATCAGGGAGGTGATATAGATGAACTAATAGGGCTTTTCTATTTTTCACTTCTATGATTCTTTCACTCTGTACTGACCAGCAGAGAGAAGCATAGAAAACAATGGGCCAGGGCTGTGTGAGCTGAGGAGATGTAGAGAAAGGTAGCTCTAAGTTACATTTTTAGTCCTCCAATCCAAAAGCTGCTGGAAGATAAAATAGCCGCTGGTGTAATTCAGAAGAGTCAAAGCACTGTGCACTCTGGCCCCATCTTCTCCCCCGCTGGCATGCCATTGACCTGTGCCTCTTTACACACCAGGATTGTCTGAGGCAGCCCGAAGTCCCCTTAGCACCATTGACTTAGGCAGAGCCAAGAAGCTGGCCCCTTATATTTGGAGTGGAGGAGAGTCCAGCCTTTGTTGATAAAGGACCTGGTTTTTGAGGTGCTGAGCATATCCTTTGCTCTTTGGAAGACCCCCAAATCCCACTGCAGTAAATGGGATTAGAGAGTCCTCAGCATCTCACAGGAGGCACTAGGTACCCCTGAAATCCAGGTGCACATTCCATAGCCTCAGGATTGTTCCAGATCCATTACTACTCCTAGAACCTCAGGCCTTTTCATTCGCAGGGTTTCAGATAACGGAGATGCTGCCTCTCTGGTGTTGACCTTGCCCCAGTGATCCATGATGTTGTCACTCCCAGGTTGGATTACTGCACGGGTCTCCACCAGGGCCGACCTTTAAAAACCTCTAGAAGCTTCAGCCATACTGCACAATCAACAGGGTGCCTCTTGAGTGGGGTGAGCCACTGTCTCAATGAGCACATATTGGCAGTGCTCCATGCTTCATACTTACTGTCTGATGGCTCCCTGGTGCACTTCAAGAGGTAGAAGATTTCTGTCCCCACTTCCTTGTTTGTGCAGGATGGATTGGATGATCCATCAGGAGATCTTGCCATCACCCTGTCTTCTGTCATCCCTAAAAAATTGCTGCATATTGCTCCATCAAGAGGACACCACACACAGACTCTTGTCATCCATTCCCCGCCCCCACCCTCTGAGCTTTACCACTGAGTTCATTTAGTATTTGACCCAGCTTTCCCCATGCTGCAGGGTTCTATAGCACTAATCAGATTTGATAACAATAAAATTCAGTACAAGAAAGCTAATCCATCTGGGGTTTCATAGGGTATCAATGTATTCATTATAACATGATGTGAGGTTGTGATTATGGCATAGTCTGCCCAGCTTTTGGACAGAAATGTGGGTGGAATACAGAGGTTTTGGTGCATTTTGTGGCTGAGAATAAAAGAAGTAGAGATTCCAGTGGAACAACTGAACTCCAGCATAATTCTAAGCATGAGCCATTAAGCCCAACAACCGTACTCAGAGCAAACAGATTCCTTTAACAGGCATTCAATTCAGCAAAAAAAATGTGCTAGCAATGAAATATTTCCATTAATTTATCCAGAGGGAGGACAGTCATCTGAGCATTTCCTGGAGCAGCACTGGATTGAGAAGAATCTTTTATTTCATAATAAAGGTGGCTAAGGTCAATTTAGGTAAAGCTGGTTTGTTACCAACTTTAGCCTAATTGACTTGAGACACATTTATTCCAAAATAAATCTCCTCACACAGACATGCTTTTAGCTAAAGCAACTCAAGTTACTTTCATTCTGAAATAGGAGTGGCTATACACAGATTTACACCCAAATCATTTTGAGGAAACCAGTTTAGTTAAATTGGCGTAAGTTTATGTGTAGACCAGCCCTCAGAGAGCAGAACCCTACATCTCTGTCCAGGGACCTAACCAAACCCCCCAAGGGTTAGATTCTGTGCTGCACCACTTACAGGCACAACAGAGAACTCACAGCCCAAAGAAGGATGGGGACTACAGTGGCTTTAAGCAACCACGCTGGCCTCCTGATCCTGGGACACTCTAGGGGCTGGAGCAGCCCTGTCACAGGGCTGACCTTGGAAGGGAGTCAGATCCCCAGCCTATGTGTGACAGGCTCCTCTGAAGGGAAGGAGCCAACCCTGGTCCACTTGGGCATAGTTAGCTGCCTAAGTAGCGGGAAGGCACCTAATTACGTAAGGAACACCTGGGCCTAATAAAAGGCTTAGGAGAGCTCAGATGGAAAATAATTCCTGAGAAGAATGGAAGCTTCAGTAGAGGGGAGCTCCTAGGGAGTCTGAGCTAGGCATTAGTGCTCTAGGCACAGGGCAGGCAGTAAGGTTTTCCCACAGTGAACCATGGTTCCTAGGGCTAACGTGGCCACATTTCAAGGGGGCTGCTAGGGACTCTGGGATGTCGCCCAGCACCCTTAGTTCTAGCACCTATGTTGACATAATTACTGTCCCCATTGTTATTCTGTGGGACCCCACGTATCCTCTTCGCCTTGAATTCTGAAACCATATCCTGATTGTGAAGCCAAAGGTAAGTCGTTCCCCCATGAATGGACCTATGACAGACCTGGGAGAGATCTGGGCACAAGGGGCTGCTGGTGGAACCTGGAGACTTTTCTTTGGGGGCATTTAAGTTTTATCTGGGCTCTAAGGTAAGAGCCTTTAAATCCTTGTACAGGTACTCCTGTCAGAAGGCTTCCTTATAGGGAGATATACTGCTGTACAGTATTTGGCTTCTCTTTGACTGAAGCTCACTGAAGTGAGCTTGTCCCCTCCATAAGGAGAAACTGAGGCAGGCCACAGCAGAACCACACTCAGCTAAACGGAGTGATTGGAATCCCCTTCTACAGGCTGCCACAGTGACTTGGACAGTCCTGGGGGCCTGTCTAAGTTAGGGCAGTCTTCACTGTCTATAGCAGGGGTCAGCAACCTTTCAGAAGTGATGGGCCGAGTCTTCATTTATTCACTCTAATTTAAGGTTTCGTGTGCCAGTCATACATGTTAACGTTTTTAGAAGGTCTCTTTCTATAAGTCTATAATATATAACTAAACTATTGTTGTATGTAAAGTAAATAAGGTTTTTAAAATGTTTAAGAAACTTCATTTAAAATTAAATTAAAATGCAGAGCCCCCTGGACCGGTGGCCAGGACCTGGGCAGTGTGAGTGCTACTGAAAATCAGCTTGCATGCCGCCTTCGGCACGAGTGCCATAGGTTGCCTACCCCGGTCTATAGAATGAGTCACAGCATTTCCCAGAATCTCCATAGTGCTGCATATGGCAACCCTCTGCCCCTAGCTTGCCCCTTTGGAAGGCATCTTTGAAGCTGTCTCCATAGTGTTTGAACTGGGGGAATTCTCTCCTGGCTGGAACCAGGACTTTCAGGGTTTCCTTGTGCCACTCTGGCCCTTTTACCAGGAATAAATTGGCTTGAGCTTAGAGGGAGGAGAAGCTCACCCCGATTCTGAACACAGTGAGTTAAAAATCTGGATCTTTTCCTGACATTGCAGTGTTTGGAGTAAGTGTTTGGATTCAGCCCATGGCAAGACTTTGTTTCAGCTTAGAACTGAGTTTAGGTCCAGAACTGGGGTTTGTTGTGGGAGTATGGATTGGGCGTATTTCTCTTCTCTTATTTCATGTGAGGTTCCTTCTTCACAGAAAGTTAATTCCTTTTCTACACCAAGGAAAGCTGGCTATGTATGAAACAACATATGTAGAAATATTACGGGAATAAAAATGCCAAAATTAGTCTAAACACTATTTCAAATATAAAATATTACCATCACATTTACATATTGTTTCAGTCATGGGTGAACTTGTGATAAATCCCTGAGAATAGGGATTTATAAGGAAGAAATTAAGATAGACCCTGAAAGATAATAGAAATATTTAGAATCTTATGTTGTGAATTGATATAAAAAACAACCATGAGGTGTCTGGATGGAATCATATTTGAAAGAGATTAAAATCACTTATGATTTCCCTCCCTATGACTTAGTAAAACTGTCATGTAACATATAGTATTGCAGTAGCAGGTTAGTTTATTCTGTTCCAAAATGTTATGCACATACCAACTCACATTTCATAATCTATATGTTTTACCCCAGAAGTATGAAAGTGAAATGCAGTAATATAAAAACATCCTCCACACACAAAGCTTACATTACACTATCATAAACATAATACTGCCTGTGAAGAAGCTAGTTGGAACAGGACCTAGTTAACCTTATTATACTGCCACCTAGAGGCACGAAAGCTTATGCTCAAATAAATTTGTTAGTCTCTAAGGTGCCACAAGTACTCCTCGTTCTTTTTACATAAATATCTTTATTCTAAGCTAAGAGCTCTGCAAAACCTCAATGTAGGGCCTACAGACTTACATCAGTGTCAAAGTGAAGGAGTGCAGGGTTGGGCCCACCGTGTTACTTATTTCTTAGAAATAAGAAAACTGTTTAGGACAACTTCTAGCTGACTGCCTACAAAGGTTGTTAGCACAACATTCATGTGACTGACCTCAACTAAAAACAATTGTTGTGGACGGGTTCAGATTTTCCTAACAGTTCGGTATTGCTCAATCCAAGTACATGCTCAAGTTAGATCTGTACCTTTGCCAAATTGTAACTGACAAACAAAAAAGTTTGGCTCAAGCAGTTGTTCCTATTTAGTTTTAATAGCTAATAGTCACCAAACTTCAAGGATAATTAAACTGTTCATTGTTCTCTTGTGTTTAATTACTCAGATATTGATTTTAACACACAAGGCAGAACAGTAAGTTTAAACACTTTAAATATGAAAGTAGGAAACAGACATGGCTCAAAATGATGTAGATGGCTGGAAGATATAGCTCAATTACCAAAGTTAAAGAAAGCTTTTTCCCAGAAGAATGACTTTTTGCATAGGGACCTTCAACTCTCTGGCTTGTGTCCCCACAGATGTAGCAACTTACTGTTTCCAAACGCTCTATGCAAGCTAAGAGCCCCTACTTGGTGTGCTGCCAAACCAAATTATTTCTATAACGATGGAGGCTGGTTGTGCAGTTAAGGCACTGGACTACCACTTGGGAGGCTGGCACTCTGCGGCAGAGCCAGGAACTGAGCCTCTGTGACCTTGGGCAAATCATTGAATCTCTCCGGGCTCAGTTTGCCATCTGTAAAATTAGACTAGTTCTACTTTTTGTCCATTTACACTGTAAGCTCCTTGGGCAGGGACTGTATCTTAATCTGCATTTGCACAATGGGCACTGATCACAGCTGGGATATTTAAGTGGAACTCAAATATAACTAACATACAAATGGGCCCACATGGGAAAATGCCTTTTTTAAAAAAAACTTCTAACTCTTAAAAAGGGGACTACAGGTTCCTCCGTCATAGATTTTTAACAGTTGGAGGCTCAGAAAACTCATGACCTCTTACTCGCAAAGTTTCCTTAATTTTTCCTTCAAGGATTTGTTCCTCTGACACCCTTCCCCATGGATTCTAGGCTAGCAACCCGAAAAACAACAGATGTTCCAAGATCCATGTGGCTCTCAGGACACCTCTAGATGTACAGCATATTCCCCCCACCCCGCCCCAAAAAGGGCTCCTACTTCCCTCATGACATCTTCAAGATCCACACTGCCACACACTCTCTGCTAGGTCCACATCCTCCCCTGGGGAGCAGTGGGATTTGCGGTCGGAGAAGGAGAGTGGCGCCTCTTCCAACCAGCAGTAATTGCAGGGCTGATTGCTGCTATGAAATCTGCCAGGCCCTGGAGAGCACCACATTCCTTCTCATGTTATCTGGCTATGTAATAAAACTGGTCAACAAATGCCAATTATGTTTTATGGGAAATCTCAAAACAATTTATTTGAGAAAAAAGAAAAATCCTGTGAAACTGTTTCAGGTTTTTTTTGCTGGAAAAGTGGACATTCTTCACCTTTCAAAAACTCTTTTGGGAAACGGGTTTTATACGGAAAAGAAGCAGCTTCAGTGTAGCAAATCACAGGAGACACCCTCTGTCTCACATTCTACTGCAGCAGGAGAGTGTCTTTGTGGTGGAATGTTGGGGCCATAACCTTGGCAGCTAAGCAACATTTTGGGAAGGATTGTCAGCCCAAGTCAAACCCCGAGTTTCAAATGAAAATCCCCAGCTGCCCCATTTCAGATATGTAAAGTTACCTCTTAGCAGAAGGAATGCTAAATGTTGGCTTATTCAGGGCAAACTGTGAGCAACAGAGAGACAATATTTTCCAGGCACTTCTCTTAAGACTCATAGCATGGCAGCAATGGATTCTGGGAAGGAGAAGTATCGAGCAGAGATGGGTGAACCAATTAGGATAAAGTAAAAAATGGGCCATACCTTTGACCTCAAGCCAAGCCTTTCATGAGATTCCAACAAGATTTTGTTATGGTTTATCCATACATGATGGCCATCTGTACCCTTTCAGTCAGAATGACCTTCATTTTATAGTAAAAGGAGCAAATCCAAGAAAGAACTAAAGTAAGGTCCACTTGGGGGAGTGCCCAGTGTCTGTCTCCTCTGCAACAGGCTGCATATGGCAACAGAGAGGGGGAACATCTCGTCATTTAAAAGTGCAGTGCAAACTCATAACAGAAACAAGCTATTGTATGTATGCTATGGTTTAATTAGCCTCTTTTGTTTGTATGATTGTGTACTACTTAGTTTCTACCAAAAGCAGGAGTGTGGAAGTACCTGATATCTGGGATAAAGGCTATGAACTCTGGAGCAGTGGATTAGTAGTCTAAGATTCATAGGTTTTAAGGCCACGTGGGACAACTATGATAATCAAATCCTGCATAACTCAGGTCATAGAATTCCACCTGGTAATTCCTGAAGTGGAAGGAATTATTCTTCAGTAGACAGCAGTGAACACTACTGAGTCCAGTACCTTGTGGATGAAGTGCAGCATATATTTTATCAGAAAGCCATTTTATCTCAATTTGAAGATTTCAAATGATAACGATTTCCCACTTCCCTTGGCTCCCATGGTTCCAATTACCTTCATTGTTAAAAAATGGCATCTTATTTCTGATTTGAATTTTTCCCAGCTCCTAGCCATTAGACCTTACACTATGGTCTGCTAGCTTAAAGGGTTCCTTCATGTCAGATATCTTCATGTCAGATACCCATGGAACATGATTGAATCACCCCTTTGATAAGTTATGCAGCTTGAGTTCCTTACATCTCTCATTGTAATATATGTTTTCCAGACCTCAAATCTTTTTTGTAGCTCTTCTCCATTCAGAATTCAAACATCTAAGACAGACCCTCAGATGTAAATCAACCTCAACTTTAATGGAACTACACCAGCTCACATCAGCATCTGACCTCTAGATTTTCTGGAACCAAAGATTCCAAAATATTCTGGGTCAACTCACCCTTTATCACTATAGACCAAGGACTCTACTGTGAGAGCTGGCACAGAGGCATTCAGGGAGAGAGAGACAATGCACAGGGCAGCAGCAGAGTTGCATTGACTTCAGTGCATCCCTGCTTACCTAGCACTTAAATAAAGCTGAATCGCTAAATTGAGTTATGTGGTGATGCCTCCAAGGGACCAAGCAAGGAGCTCCCTTGGGATAGGAGACAAACCGACAAAGAGATGCTTGGACTACTGGTACTCTCTGATCCCAGCCATGAGTGGGGTCTGGTGGATGGGTGAGGAGATGCAACCTGTAGGACATTCTTTCTGGTGGGTAGGAAATGAATTAGATGGACTAATACCAAAATTATTGAAAGGAGGATGTATTTTACACCTTATTTGCATATATATTCTGTTGTTGTATGTGATGGGAAGTAAACCCCAAACAGGCACTGAAAGGGTGAAAGGGAGCTAGGGAGCTTAATTAGTGCACCTGGAGGGTGGGCTAGGCTCAGTTAAAGGTGAGTCACAGCTAGGGTAGTAGGCATATAGAGGATGTGCAGGTGAGGGTAGCCAGAGTAGAAGGTGACTGTGGGAACAGAGGGATAGGAACTCTGTGTTCTTTCTCTGGGTGTAGCAGAACTGCCTACAGCTGGGGAAACCTGCCAGGTAGGATGCTCATGTGGAGGCCCTGACATAAGGGGGAAGAACTGGTTTAGTCAGGGGAGGCTGCACTCAAGAGGAGGGGTAGGACTTACCGGTGGAGGTACTGGGGAGTGGAATGCTGCAAGGGGCCTGCCTGCAGAAGTCCTGCTTTGAGGGTTGTTGATAGGAAGAAGTTGAGAGGCAGCAGCAAGGAGTTTGAGGGAACAGACCTTGTCTACTTGTTATAAGATCCATGGACTGGAACCCAATGTAGTATAAGTTCTCCTATCAACCACTGGGAAACTGGCATGGAACCCCCTGAGAAAGGGCTAAGGAAAGTTGAAAGCCCTAAGAGAAGGAATACAAGGACCATGGGGTCCAGAGTTGGTGCCCAAAGCTGGATGTAAGGATTGGGACTATTGTCTGTTAGATTTTCTGTTACTCCAGAAGGTGGGGGGAGAGACTATAACTGACCCGGCCAGAGGGCTGAGTCATGACAAGAGGCAGACTGCTGTAGCTGTCAGCAGGGTGTGCCAGATGAGAAGAGCCCACTACTCCACACACAGGAAGAAGAGGGTGTCTGTAGCAGGGTGGCTACCCCACTCCTACCCGGAGGGGTTTGAAATAGCCCCGAGGAGGGCTGCAGCTCTAAAAGCTGGGCTGATTGGGGCGTGGTCCAGCTGCCACCGCTTCTCCAATCAGTCCCCAACTGGCCTATATAAGAGGCTGGGAGCCAGGCATTTGATAGTCTGTCTCTGCACACACAGAGAGAAGGGCCTGGCTGTAGGGAACTAGAGCAGAGTACCTGGGTGGAGCAGGGCTGGGGAGCTCCAGCCTGGAAAGCCCTAGGCTGCAGCCTAGTGTTAAGCTAGGAGGTACTGGGGGTTGCAGAGGACAGCCCAGAGAGATGCCAAGGCAGCAGGCCCAAACCCAACCTTGCCTGTGATGAGTAGGCTGATACTGCGGTCTGCCACAGGGAGTGGGGCTAGATGGTGACTGGCAATAGCCTGACACTGAGGCAAGGTGGGGTTAGTGGGTGGGGGTTCCCCTGGGAGGGGAGACCTAGCGTGTGGGTACTGCCAGGGCGCAGCACCCTGAGCAAGGGGCACTGGGGTCCTGGGAGGGACATGGGGCCCAGAAGTAGAGAGCAAGGTAGATCACTGGCCTGCAGAGGGTGCTCCAGAGGCTGGGTTGAGCTAATTCCCTGAGAGACCAGCAGGAGGCGCCACAGGGGTGAGTCTGCTTGTGTTAGTGTCCCAGTGGTAAGTCCACTCTTCACTGTTTTCCCAAGTTTATGACTGTGTTCCCATTCCTCTAATAAAGATTCCCTCATTTGTACACAGGCCCCTATTGCTTGCAAGTGGGGAAGTTCTGCCTATTAAGGGCACCCAGGGAGAGTGTGTTTAGTGTTCCCAGGCTTCTGGGTGGGGGCTCGAGTGGGTTCAGTTATTTATCAACAGGGACCCTAGTTATATTGAACCTGGGTTTCCTGCCATTTGGCAGAAGGGTTACACTTATTCATATTCAACAATCTTACTCTGTGAAGTTAATGCTCAATTTTTTTGTGGGGAGTGGCGGGGGCAGGACATGTAGGGTTGGGCCCTGGGTGTTCCCGGAGCTGTCAGCACTGGAGTTTCTCTTGGGATTGGGTTGCAGCACATCATTTGAAGCTATTTAACTTTATGTAAAATGAAGCATGTGTTCCTTTGCATCAGGAACGTATGTTTTTTGATGTTTTTCTTTCACTAAGACAAAAGTTATGTGTAGATTTATACACAGACTAGTATGCAACATATGGTCATTGCTGAACAAGTTATTGATTGGTAAGTCAGCATACTGTGTTTCTAATTTACGGCAACTGACACCAGACAATAGGATAAATCCAGATCATGATTAAATGTTCCAGAAGCTCAGTGCTAATTATCATAGGTTATCATTCCTAGATTAGCAAATGGCATTAGCAATTAAAATGCAGTGCTGGGGAATGCCCAAAGAATCTTAGAAAGAATATATTGTCTAAGTGCCAATTTTTCATAATGTTCATTGTGGTGTAAATGGAAATGTCTTAAATATGCTAAAATGTTACCTTTTGAATCCAATAATCAGCTTTCTGGTGTATTTCTAAAAATAAGAGTCTTGCTTTCAATTTGGCCAAGAGGGTGGAATTGATTATCATCCATGCTAAGCTGCAGCAGATCACTTTGCATTTACATTAACATCGAACTTAACATTTTAAGGATTGTACACAGTGGAACATGACTTTTCCTCATTAAATTCTTTCACCATCTGTTCAATGAAAATCAGCCATGAGTATTTCCATTCAACTTTCTTTTTTCTTAGCTCATTAATTACAAAGGTGCAAGAACAGTTGTAAAAGTTGAGGAGGAGAGCTAGAGGGAGTGGAATGAAATTGCATGCGTCCTCTAGCCACACTGCATGGGACATCAGGGGGGGGGGGGGGGGGAGGTGCCGCAGAGTTGGGAAGGGAGATAAGGCAATAGTTCTCTCTACTAGAGTTTGTGTGTGTGATGCAGTTAAATTTAATATAAAAATAAGGTCCTTATTAAGCAATTTTCTTAATTTAAGCATTTTTTAGTTAGCTTTTGAAATCTGACATAGTACAAGCCATCTCAGTACACATGTGGTGTGAATTACAAACTTTTCTGAATATTTCATTTTAGTGTATCAGTCTGAGGAGGCCTTGCCTCAGACATCTAAACAGCACCATCTTCAGGTAATTTATAAAACATATCAGTGTAACTAATCAGGACTTCAGTCATTCCTAACTTTTCAAGTTGCTTTATCAATAGTGAATTTCTTATGTTGTCATTCGCAATGTAATTCTTTTACTCCTGCTTTTTTGTTATTATAATTCTTTTCCTCTCACAGGGAGCTTCTTTGACACATAGAACAAAGTCTACCTCCAGCACGTGAATGTAAACACTGAACTGGGTTTTTACAACAGGTGACTCTAGAGTTGCAACTAAGTTCTGAAAAGGTGTAATCACAATGGCATCAAAGAATAAGCACAGCATGCCAGGAAAAAGTGATGCTAACGTACATATTAACTTAAAACACTTGTTAATCATAAATAATAATGATCCTTCCTATTGCATTCATACCCTCCTAGTTCTATGTATGATCAAATCGCTGATCAGGTTTACTCCAAAACTCTCACTGTACAAATGTCATAGGATTATTATATCCATTCCATCCTGCACAACATAATACATGTCTTTCTATGACCACTATCCTGTAGAATTTGAGTTATTTTTTTAAGGTCACAAACAATATCTTTCCTTTCTCTAGTTGTTAGGCTGACTTTGTTATTCTACACATATTATTTCCTCAAAATGTGTGAAGATTGATAAACAGATACATTGTGGAATGGAACCTGTTCTTTAAGAACCCAGATATGCAATCTTTATGCAGGTAAAAGTCTAGTTAGGGCATTCATTTCTCAGGCAACATGTTAACCTATCAGGCCCTTGCTCTAGGTAACTAGTTATTTCTTTCTTGATATTCAGATTGAAAACAAACTATAAAGCATGGTTTGATCCCTCTACTTAAATGCAAGGTCATATTTGATAGTCTTTACAATGCAATTACATTAATATACTGCTACAGTATTTTTTATTGTCCATTAAAAATGCCTCAAGTTTTTTCCCACTGTTAATTTACTTTGTAGATTGTGTTTTGCCCATAGTTTGTCAATAGCCAATGTCCAGTGTGGCCCACTAAATATAAAATTTCTAATGGGGACCTCTGGATTATATGGCAAGGATGACAACTGTATGTAGCCCTCCTAAAATATCTCCCCATTATTGCCCCTGAGTCCAATACATTGCAATCAGCAGCCCTTTTATTTCTCACTGCCCTCAAAGGTTCAATGTGCTGCAGCATTTTGTATTGATAGGCCATTGTGCAAACTGTCAGGGGAAAGCTGCAAGCTTGGACCACTGGCAAATTGGATAGTTGGGGCTTTTTGCCCCCAGGAGGGCACAAGAGTTTTGTGTTTTGGCAGCCAGGAGGCAAAGGAGGGGGTTGGACTGGGAAAAGATGCATCTTCTCTTTCCTTCCTCCTCTTTGCAGGGACTATAAACTTGAAGGAGGTATTTGAATTTTTCATTTCCTGCCCCACCAAGCCCTCACAGGAGCCAGATGTCCCCATCCCAATATTTGCCACTTCTGGCAACAATGGTGGAAACGTTCATTACCTTGATGTTGCTGCTAAAATGATCAGCAGTGAACTAATTAAAGATGTTGACAGTTAAAGCATTCTCATTAGGCTTCACCCTTTCAATGGGGCATTTCACTTCTCTCAAACTGATTCTATCTGACTGTCTGCAGACTCAGGCACATTTCACAGTACTGGTCTACATTTGACTCATGGTTTGAAGAATTTCTCAACTATATGGGCTACAGATTAATTTTTTTCTAAATGAAAGATGAAGATTATGGAGCATATATCAAGAGACTTACGCGGAAATTCTATAGTTGCATTATCCCACTTTAAATGGGAACTTGACTATGGGACAGGCACCGACTGATGGAGTATAGCTGGAGTAATACTACTGACTTCAGCAGAATTATTCCAGATTTACACTATTGTAATGGATGTCAGAATCTGGCCCTTTGTTTCTGCTAAAACTAAACTCTCCAGCATTAAAGACTACCATTTTCAATATATCCCATTTAACAGCAAGATCACTTAATTCTGTATTTTAAAACAAAAATCCATGTAGTGTATATCATATCCATATCTAGTCTGTAAAATAACTCAATATATAATATGCAACAAATTATAATAGCATTGTATATACACATATATATTTAATTTGTTATAATATGAATGTCATATATTGAAATAACATTTTAAATGTGTTAGTCTAATTGATGTTACAGTTCCTTGTTTAATTCTATTTTTGAATAGAATCCACTGAAGTCAGTGAAAAGATTTCAATAGGGTCTGGAACAGGTCCTTTCAGATGCTGTTGAATATTCTTGATATGGGGCCTGATAGTCTGTAGTGTAGTCTGCTTGTTCTGTATACTTTTACTCATTTTAAAACAAGCACTGTATTTTGCCCCCACCGCAGGATATAAGCCAAGCAAAACTGCTGTTGATCTCAGGATTGGGCTCTAAATTGTGTGAAGAGAAAACTCAGTTACTTTGAGAATATAACCTTAGAGCAGTAAATGACAACATGGCTAATACTCAGTCTTCCTAGACAAACAATTTGACAATAAATTAAGATATTTTCAGCATTCTTGGATTGTTTTAAGGGGGGGAGGGAAGCCTCTGAAATCTACGATGACTTGGATTTCTTGTTATGACTATTTAGAGAGAATGTCTTCAGGCTAACATTTCATTTTTAAAGTGGATCCCCTTATGAACTGTGTACACCCCTTCATTTATACTTTGTGATTAAAAAGTTGTGCACACACATCCTGCAGTTTCCTACTCTCATGTATATTTCAGGAATCTGGGATTTTATGCACATGAGTTTCTCATTGTGCAGTGAACATTTGCCCAAATTGCAAAATGGGGTGGAACCCAAAACACGTGAGTGAAGACTAGGGATTTCAAAAATGGCAAACTTTGAAAGGCTTCTGAAAAGTTGAGTATGGAGGTTAGATCAGCCCTCAGGCAATTTGCACAACCAGCACTTAGACACATAACCTAAGCTGACACTGACCTTGCCAGCATTACAGGGCAATGTTTTCACATGGATGGACTGTTCTTGAACTATTTATCCAAGGTATTAGGGTGAAATGGGATTTTCTGCAGTGTCAGGCTTGTATGGCTGCTTCTACTGCTTATTTTTAATTGCACAAAACATGTTTTTATTGCAAATGCAAAGACAATCTTACTTTCCACTTGCAAATCAATCTCCACAGCTCCCTTTGCAGTATAGGGAATGATGAAGCACAGCATCTAGTGTCTTCTTTGTGGAGTCCTCTGTTTAAAATAGTATTAAAGGGACATTGCAAGTGCGTAGGGAGTTCTCTACAGAACTTGGGGGGATTATAGTAGATTCGCTCATTTTAAAGCATATGCATTGAGAGAATGCCTGTGGCTCCAAGATGGTGCAGGCAATCTCAGCAGCAGCAGTGGTATATTGAAGGTGCAAGGCAGCCATTTTTAAAACAAGTGGCCCTGTTTGTAGGTTTCACATGGTCTATTCTGCATTAAGGTAGGGTGACCTGACAGCAAATGTGAAAAATTGGGACAGGTGGTGGAGGGTAATAGGAGCCTATATAGGAAAAAGACCCCAAAATTGGGACTGTCCCTATAAAATCAGGACATCTGGTCACCCTACATTAAGGTGAGATAAGGGGAGAGGGTTTCTGTGTAAAGCCACTAAATGTCACTTCCAGAGGTGGGGAAGCCATGTGGAGTCATGTGCTGCCCCCCCTCCATTTGCTGCTTAGTTTGTACTGAGCATGCTCAAACAGTGCTGAAGCCAGCTGCCCTCGTTCTGGCCCCCAACTATCGGCAGGCTTGGGTTGTCTCTGGTCACTTCTAGTCACCACTTGTCATTATCCTAATGATAGGGACCTACTGTGAGATGAGGAGGGATTCTTTTAATGTTAAGGCCTTAGCTGCTAGAATATGTAGATTTCACTCCAAGAAAATGCAGATCACCAGGACATTCTTTTTACCCAAACACACTAAGAGCCAGCTGAATGAAGGGGGTTCACGAACGCTCAAAAAGACCAAATCCAGATTTGTGCATCTCAAGGCAACAGCCATGAGTGTAAGAACGTGGGTTAAAGAGGCATGGGGCGTGATCTTAGTTGCAATAGCTACAATCAAAATGTCCTCGCTGATCCTTCCAGCTTGACACAGGACTAGGTGAGTGTTAGTTAAAATGTAGATCTGACAAGGCAAACATCTGAAATTTAAAACAGTATTTATTATTTTAAGCGGCTGTTAGGGACAGTCAAATAGCTCTGACTGCTCAATGCCCAAAGGGCAACTCTGATCCCAAATGGGCTACCAAAGGGACCCATTCTGAGGAATGATGATTACCTGTGATTTCAGATGTCCCTGTCCCCAAGAGGGGGCATTGAGATGTTCCTAATGAAAAACTTTTGAATCGCTTGCAGCCAACAGCAAAAAAAAATCCTCCATTTCTCCTCTCTCCCCACCCCCCGTGTCCTAGTTTTGGGTGAGATCTCCCTTGTGCCTTTATTTAAGGAAACAGAAGAGATTGATTGGGGGGGGGGAGTTTGGGGTGAGGGGAAAGAGTCAAAGGGGAAGCCAGCCAGTCTGGGTGTCCTTCCCCTGGGCTACTGGGCTACATTGGTTTATTTGCTAGCTTACTTTAAAATACCAAACTCTTGCTTGCAAATAAGTTCTACAAACGCAATGAGGCATTTACATCAATGTCAAAGGGAGTTTGGGGCAAACAAAGACTGCGGGGTTGGGTCCCTATGGTCTGCGCCCTCTCCAGGGACCTGATCCAAAGCCCCCTACGGTCCACTGACATCTATGGACTTTGGATGAGGGCCCTAAAGATAAGCCCGAGCTTGCTCCCAGCAAAGTCAAGGGCAGAACTTCCATGGAGCCAATGACAGGTGGGGCCAAAATAGACACCTAGAGGGGAGCAGCTATTGGGCTGGAAATGGCTAGACCACAGGCTACTTGGGGCCCAATCAGCACACAGCTGCAGCCCATGTGACATCCTTAGGGCCAAACACATAGTGTCTATAGTGTGTGGATGCAGCCCACATAACACAGGAAGACCTGAATATGTGGCCCCCAATGGTAAATAGGTTGAGAACCACTGGATTAGCCAGATAGTCACCATGTACAGCCCCTTGGCCTCAATTCTAGAGCAATCAGTACTATTACTGGACCAGTTACTCCCTCTCCAGCAATGATGGAGAAAAGGGTTCCTCCTGGGACCCTTAAAAGTTGAGTTGTTTCCTCTTGATTCTTACTGTGTTTTAATCTGCAGACTTGCTTGTTAATATGTCAGTATTATTCTCAGTTCAGCTCTCCCTTTTTTGGCTCCTTTTTTTATTAATCCAGGGTGTTCTTTGTTGGAGTTATAAACCTAGCTGGATTTTGCAGAGTCATTCCTTTTATAGAGGGCATTAGCGACAGCCGAGAAGCATTTTCTGGACAGTTTGGTGAACATGTTAACAAGGCTAAGGGTCCGTTCCACCTTTAATCAGGCTAAACTTCCCTTCTTGTTTTTTTTCTTTTTTAATTGACCACTCCTGATTCAGGTCTGGCGCTAAATCCAACCCAAATTATCTAGAGGGAAATTGGAACAAATGTTTTGGAAATATTCTTTTAAAGCAGGTTTGATCACTTCGATTAACTGTCCGTGAACTGAAATCGACTATTCCTATAGTTAATGTAGTGACTTATACTCACGTGTAAATATACCGAGTATATGATCCCAAGTCCGTTGAATTCAATGGGAATCCTTTCACTGACTTCAATGGGGTTTGGTTCAGGCTTATACTGAATGGATTCCCCTATACTCATAAAATGCAAAAAGCTGAAGAATGTGTCAGCCAAACGCATGGGTGTAGAAACCCCAAAGCAAGTGTTGGTGAAATCGTAGGGACTGGTAGAAAGCAAGTGTGTAAAACGGATCCATGGGCACTGGGGGCAAGGAAACAAACTACAACCAGTGTAAAAATCGACTTCAGGAGCTGCTCTCAGTGGCCGAAGTAAATGGGAAACAGGATCGAATCGAATTGGGGGCGGCTGCAGGAAACCCCCAGCTATCGAAGTCAGTGGACCCGGCTTCCCAGCCGAAGGGGCAGAAGCCTGTTCATAACACGCCGAATTCGCTATTAGCGAGGCGTGGCGCAACGCAAACAGCAACGAGCCAAAAACCTGCTGCCGAGCAGAGCTCCTGTAAGCGCCCCGATTCCGTTATTGCTCCAGCCCAGCGCGCTGCCTTCCCCGAACCTGGCCCCTCTGTTCCTTAAGAGAACCGCAGTCTCTGTTCGTGCAGGGCGCGCAGCCGTTTCCCGGGGGACCTTTGCAAGCCTATAGACTGGAGAGTCCGGCCTGTGTTTTGCAGAAACAGCCCACGCGCTCCTCCCAACGATCCAGACTTTGGTCTGGGGTCCGCAGGTGATCTTAAAGCCTCTGCCGAGTTCAAATTCCCGCCGACTCTTTGAAAGCAATGTGTGTCCTCCTGGTTTTCAACCCCTCCTCCACCACCACCCTTCCTAAGAGAATATTAGCCCACTGGGAGAGGGGAAATCAATCCTAACACCAGGCATGGGGCCCTCACTTGGTTGCCAAAACATGGCGTTTGCTTCTTGGCGGGGTGGACCTGTTATATCCGCTTAAAGCAGCCCCGTACTATGGTGTGATGGGTTGCATATTTCCAGAGGGAAAAGGAAGTAGGCGATTGTCAGCTCTTCAATCTTAGAAGTGGTTTAGAAAAACGCCTCCCTCCCCATCCTTCTGGCTTCGTTTGCTGAGCTCCAGGAATGTTCGCTTCCTTCTCCACCACTGAGCTATTTGTCACATTCATAATTGCACGGGCAGAACGTAGCGCTACATCACTCCCGGGAAACAACCAACCCCTGGAGCACCCAGCTCCACCAGGCTAAACGCTCCTTAGCGGGCCATCCGCGCCGCAGCAGCCCCATGTCCCAATGCCCCCTTTCCACGAGCCCCTGCATTAGCGGACCATTAGCCGGTGAAGGCCAAGCATTTTATCCCAGTCAAAAATGAGGAGGGAAAGGAAGAACTCTTCATTAAGCTGCGATGGGCCCAGCGCATTAGCGGAGGGTGGGAATCAGACAGCGAGACGCCAGGGTACAGGGCCGTATTGAATAAAGTGATCGCTAATTGAGTTCTAACCTCCCAGATCCCTCCGTTACTAGACGTGGTGTTCACGTGCCTTAGGTTGGGGGTTTTTTAGGACAAGAGAAGCTCGATCCGGCTCAGTAAAGAGCCATTTTGTGACTTCTGGGCCAGCCCAGGGATTTCACTATAGGTTCCCCTCATAAACACTAAATCGCTAACATATTCTTGCAAGAATTAAAGAGCAGGTGCGGAGACAGACAAGGACCAGTCCTGATGTAATATTCCGAGAGCAATGATTCATTGAGCAGCGAAGGTTTAGGGCTTTTCTCACAAACTGGCGGTGAGCTCTGTTTGGTGAGTTTCCTACACACTTGAACCTTGCTGGTAAGTAACGTCGCGGTTCCCCAGAAATCCGTGAGGCCGATGGAACTTCAGCGGGGCTGTTGTTTGCTGACCGTCGGATTGTTTTGCTCCTGTTTTAAACAATACACCGACCGCAGCAAATGGGAAATCCGAAAGTGACTTCAGTTTGGAAACGCTATTCACTAGGGCTGGGAGATGGTCGATTGTGAAAGCATGGACACGACCGGCCTGGAGCTATGCCGCACTCGGTGGTGAGCGAAGTGGGAAGCTGTGAGAAGCCAGGGCGAGGGAGGATAAAAACAAACGAGACGGATTGCCAGCGCAGTTCAGTGACATGCACGAATGTTGGCCGGAAGCATCGCTGGATATAAACGCGACTGCTTCGAAATAAAACGGAATGAACAAAACAACGTGGAACACGCTGGGCGTTTGTATTTGGGTTGATCACCACGGTGCCCTCATGTTACTTTAACGCCGCGAATGTGGGAAACACAAACAGAACAGTGACAAGAGGTTATGTATTTTCTTGCGGATTTTGAACCCGGTGCTAATATCCGGAGTCCGCTCCTGCCATCCTTACTCAGGCAAAATAATAATCACGACAAATAACAATACCCCCCCCCCCCCCAGTAAGAAGTTCCCTACAAGAAGTCGTTTAACGCTTCCTAATAAATTCTGCTCCTGCAACTCGGTGTCTAGGGGTAAAAGAGGCTCTTATAGAGAGGAAAGAAAAAAGGAGTAAAATAAGGAATGTGTTTGTATTTTAGAAAAACGAAAAGAATTTCGCATGTTCCTACCTAGCTACATAAAAAGAACAGGAGTACTTGTGGCACCTTAGAGACTAACAAATTTATTAGCAAATTTATTACCTAGCTACATATATTTATAATGTGCGCTTCCTGTCTGACTGCAACATGTCAGAAGGAAAGGAAAGGCAGGAAGTCAAGGTAGCTATAGGCCACTCAGGATGCCCTGCGCTACTCGGAACTGTCTTTTGTCCAATTCGTGGGCCTGACCTTTTTTCAGTCCTATCTAAAGTCAAAGGACAGTTGGTCTCTGCGCTGAGGGCAGACTCGGGCCCCAGGTGGTCTCACATTTTGCACCATTACAGGGAGTGGCGATTAGATTAGATTTCCTGTCGGTAAATATTTGCTGTACGTGGCCCTTCTTACCTCCAGTGGACTCTTGCCCTGCCAATGTATAGACGGGGGTTAGCAAAGTGAGCTTTTATGAGAGCTCATTAAAATAAGTAATAACCCTTCCATATGATATGCCATGGGGATAGGGTTCTTCCACACCTCTTTGTGGGAAATGATCCATATTGCGTTGCAAAAAACACATTTGCGAAAGGCTATATGATCCTATTTTTCTGTCTTGTGCATCAGCGTCAGCAAGGAAGGGAATGTCATCAGGTAAAAGGTTTGTGTCCTCTTTGATTGCACCATTTTCAATATCGAGGCTTCATGGTAAATGTTCCTCCTGCTCTGCAAGGATATCTATCTAGCACAAGTAGGCTTACCTGGATGGCAAAGACAGATGGGAGTACCCAAAGGGACTGTCTCTGACTCCATATTAAGGCTGTTATAGTGCCTGAGGAGTTTTCACTTGATAATTGGTTGGTTGCAGATGTAGAGCGCTTTGAGTTAAACCAGCCTTCGTAGAGCGCAGTAGGGAAAGTGCTGCAGTCTGTCCACGCTGACAGCTTCAAGCGCACTGGCATGGCCACATTTGCGACACTTGCAGCAGCATTGGGAGTGGTGCATTATGGGCAGCTATCCCAGCATGCAAGTGGCTGCAACGTGCTTTTCAAATGGGGTGTGTGTGTGTGGAGTGTGACAGGGAGCGTGTTGTGTGTATGTGGGGGGAGAGAGAGTGGGTTTTTTGGGGGCTGAGAGAATGTCAGCATGCTGTCTTGTAAGTTCAGACAGCAACAGACCTCCCCCTCCCCCCACCTCTCTCAGTAACGGCTTGCATGCCAGTGTCAGAAACGGAGCTTTGAAAGGGTATTTCCGCATTCCTACAGGAGTTCAAAACAATGACAAAGTGGCCACTTGACTTAAGGGGATTATGGGACGTTTCCAGAGGCTGATCAGAGCGCAGCAACACAACACCTCAATCACACTGACGGCTGGATGTTGTAGCCAAGCCGCAGCAAATGTTATTCCTCTCGCTGAGGTGGAGTACCAGGAGCGCTTTAGCCGTGGAGTCAGAGCGCTCTACATGCCTTGCCAGTGTGGACGGGTAGTGAGCTAGTGCGCCTGGGGCTCTTTTGTTGGGCCTGTCCTGTAGTAGGTGACTTCTGGATACTCTCCTGGCTCTGTCAGGCCCAACAAAGAAAGTAACAGAACGCCACTAGCTGTCACCTTCAGCCCCCAACTAAAACCTCTCCAGCACATCATCAAGGATCTACAACCTATCCTGAAGGACAATCCCTCACTCTCACAGATCTTGGGAGACAGGCCAGTCCTCGCTTACAGACAGCCCCCCAACCTGAAGCAAATACTCACCAGCAACCACATAACACACCACAAAAACATTAACCCAGGAACCTATCCTTGCAACAAAGCCCATTGCCAACTCTGTCCACATATCTATTCAGGGAACACCATCATAGGACCTAATCACATCAGTCACACTATCAGAGGCTTGTTCACCTGCACATCTACCAATGTGATATATGACAGCAATGCCCCTCTGCCATATACATTGGCCAAACCGGACAGTCTCTACGCAAAAGAATAAATGGACACAAATCAGATGTCAAGAATTATAACATTCAAAAACCAGTTGGGGAACACTTCAACCTCCCTGGTCACTGTATTATAGACCTAAAAGTTGCAATTATTCAACAAAAAAACTTCAAAAACAGACTCCAATGAGAAACTGCAGAACTGGAATTAATTTGCAAACGGGACACCATTAAATTAGGCTTCAATAAAGACTGGGAGTGGATGGGTCATTACACAAACTAAACTATTTCCCTATGTTAATTTTCCTCCTACAGTTACTCACACCTTCTTGTCAACTGTTTGAAATAGGCCATCCTGATTCTCACTACAAAAGTTTATCTCCTGCTAATAGCCCACCTTATTTGATTAGTCTCATTAGAGTTGGTATGGCAACAGCCATTTTTTCATGTTCTGTGTGTGGGTGTATATACAAACCTTCCTACTGTATTTTCCACTGCATGCATCTGATGAAGTGGGCTTTAGCCCACAAAAGCTTATGCTTAAATAAATTTGTTAGTCTCTAAGGTGCCACAAGTACTCCTCGTTCTTTTTGCTGATACAGACTAATATGGTTACCACTCTGAAATAAATACCATTGTAAATGTGCCTGCCTTGATCACACTGTAGAAGTGAAGAGATTTTCATCACGGGGCTGCATATCCACACTCAGGGGAATTACATAGAAGGGAATAATTCTTTTGAAGGCAATGGGACTACTTCCCATTTGTGTGCTGTTCCCATTAAAGGCCAAGTGAAGTGAGGCCCTACACTCAACTTCCTGGCAATTTGCTGTTTATCCGTATGCAACGCAAGAAGTTTTTATCCCCACACTGATCAACTGCAAAATTTCAGGAAATGTTTTAGGCACACTGATTTTGGTGAAAACTGGAAAACTCTGAATCAGAGAAATATGCGGGACCCCAGACTGCGGGGTGCTGTGGGCAGAGAAATCTCTGGCACCCCCCTACTGCTGCTTAGGCTGCCACCTCTACGTGTATCTTGCTGTACAGGGCGATTGTCTGTCTGTACCTTGGACTTTAACCGAAATAAGAGGGAAGACTTTTAGGGATCAAATGGGGATTGGGGGAAAAGAGCAGCATGTTGGGGAGGGGGAAGAGTGGGGTGAGAAGGAAGTTGCAGGGAGCAGAGGGATGGGTCAGTAGTGAAGGGGGAAGGAGTTACTGGTGGTAGCAGGGGGAGGAAAGAGGAACATGGAGGGGTGGGGGGAAGTGGAGGGAATTAGGAACCAGCAGGGAAGGAAGACTCAGAGAGGTGTGTGGTGGAAGGGGGAAAGCAGGACTCAGAGTTGGGGTGGGGGGAGTTGGTGACTGGGGGGGAAAGCAGGGACCTAGAGTTGGGGAGAGCAGGGGAGGCAGAGCAATGAGTGTTTATAACAAGCCTTAGGGTTCTCTGCAGATATTGACTGTGTGAAGGAGAATTCTGGTGGGGGAGGGCTGTGAAGGCTTGGGGCCAGGGGGAAGGGGATGATGGGGGCCCCAGTTAGTCACTGAAGGGTAAAGGACAAAGTAGCACAGGAGTTGGGGATGTCTGTAACTGTCCATAAATGATCCCCATCTCTGGCCCTCCTCCTGGTCCCTGTTGCCCCTCCCCCACTCACGCCACCAGACTGCGGCAGGCAGAGGCAGCCCCCTGACATCCCCTGCTGCAGATTGCACATGTTACAGGCAGAAGTTTCCCAATCTGCTCCCTCGCACTGGGAGTACAGCACACCCTGCAGAAGGAACAGCGTGCCCCCGCTAGTGCTTTTGACTCCCATGGGAATAGGGTTGCCAGCTTTCTACTCGCACAAACTGAACACCCTTGCCCCGCCCCTCCTCCGAGGCACCAGCCCCCATTCACTCCATTCCCCCTCCCTGTGTCGCTCGCTCTCCCCACCCTCACTCGCTCATTTTCATTGGCTGGCTTGGGGGTTGGGGTGCAGAAGGGGCTGAGGGCTCCAGCTGGGGGTGCAGGCTCCAGGGTGGGGCCAGAAATGTGAAGTTTAGGGTGTGGGAGGGGGGCTCTGGGCTGGGACTGAGGAGTTCGGAGGGCGGGAGGGGGATCAGGACTGGGGCAGGGGGTTGGTCCCCAAGGGGGAGTGAGAGTTCTGGCTGGGGATGCGGGCTCTGATGTGGGACTGGGATGAGGAGTTCAGAGTGCAGGAGGGGACTCCAGGCTGGGGCAGGGGATTGGGCTGCAGAGGGAGGAGGGCTCTGGCTGAGGGTGCAGACTCTGGGATGTGGCTGGGGATGAGGGTGTAGAGGGGTGCTGGGATTGAGGGTTTTGGAGGCTGGGGGAGGGGATCAGGGCTGTAGCAGGGGGTTGGGACACGGGAGAGGGTGCAGGCTTTGGGCAGCACTTACCTTAGGCAGCTCCCAGAAGCAGCGGCATGTCCCCCCTCCAGCTTTTACATGGATGCACAGCCAGGTGACTCTGCACGCTGCCCTGTCCACAGGCACTGCCCCTGCAGCTCCGCGGTTCTCGGTCAATGGGAGCTGCAGAGCTGGCACTTGGGGAGGGGGCAGCATGTGTAGTCACCTGGCTGCCCCTATGTGTAAAAACTGGAGCGGGGACATGCTGCTGCTTCTAGGAGCTGCGCGGAGCCACGACAGGCAGGGAGTGGTGCTGAGTGGAGCCACCAGGATCCCTTTTCGACCAGGCGTTCTAGTTGAAAACCGGACACCTGGCAACCCTACGTGGGAACAGGAGCAGGCCCAGTATCCTTTGATAAGTATGCTCAGCACTGTAAATAACATAGCAGAGGAAATGGTCCCACCGCCAAGGAATCTGCTAGAAAAGCACTTCTCAAACTGGGATCTGCGGACCCCATACTCCAGGGGGTCCACAGGCACTTCTGATCAACTCCTCCCCTCCCTCCCTCAACTTCTCCACCTCTCCCCCAGCACCTCCTGCATGCAGAGGAACAGCTGTTCCCCAGTGTGCAGCAGGGGCTGGAAGCGAGGGGGAGGAGTGGGGACAGGGCACGCTCAGGGAAGGGTGGAAAGAGGCGGGGAAGAGGAGGGGCAGGGATGGAGCGGGGACAGGAAGAGGTGGGGTGAGATGGGGTCTTGGGTGAAGTGGGGGCATGGCCTGGGGATGAGCAGGAGTTTGGGGGTCCGTGAAAAAAATTAAATAAAAATGGGGGTCCGTGGGTTGCTAAAGTTCTAGACAATGCTGCCCAGGTGCACAGGTCACTGGATAACCAATAGATGTTCCCCTCTCAAAGTGGGGCAGGAAATAGATGTTTTTTAAATGCTCTTGTGTATGGGCATTAACGGAAGAGGCCTCCTTTCCAAAGACCTGCAGCTATGGACGAGAGAAGGTGGAAGGTCTGGATTCCTCCAAGCCAAGAACTGAGGGCTGAGGTGCTTTCACTTTCATCTGGGAAACTTTCCCTTCATTAACCTCCTGTGCAGACAGTCTTTGGGAGGCCAGGTTACACTGCAGCCCCACAGGAATGTTTTGTGCAGCCCGCCCGTCAGCACAGGAAGCCGCACATGAACACATTCAGCCAAGCACCTTCTCATTTAGGCTCTTAAACAAACATCAGGGTAGGAGGGAGGGGAACCCCAAACCCCAACGCTACCCCTCCTAGCCCCCACCTCTTTGCTGACACATTATTAGCTTTTGTTGGTCCCTTTTCCCAGGAATACAAGGGGCCTGGCAATTAAGGGCGCATTCTGACCAGCTTTCCCTAAGTGACGCTTACAAGGTCCATTTGTTTAACCTCTTCACAGCAGCTTGACCCTGTCATAAAGAACAAATCACTCCGAAACAATGCCCAAGTGTGGGATGGGAGGCATGTCTTGGAGCCTGTGCCGCCTCCTTTTATCACGTGCCCAGGGGTGGTTGCAGCACTTGAGAGAGAGAAAGGATATTTTTTGTAAGTACCAGGAGCAATTCACTGTTACACTGAAATGTTCAAGATACACATTTTTATTCCTGCAGAACAAAGACTAGATCTATTGAATTAATAAATGACCACTCAGCTGGGTCTGATACAAATCTAGAGATCTCACTGGCTTTAGTGGAGTTACATCAGTAGAGAATTTGGCCCACATTGCTTGTGTTAAAGAAAATGAGAGAGCTCACCTCCAGTAATTATCAAAAGAAAGCTACACCGGTGTGGTTGTTCTGCCTTTTCTGATGCTGGTTTCCACAGGCAAACTTTAATACTCCATTGTTTATCTTAGACACTTGATAGATGGCTTAATGGTGAATTGATAATACTAATAGATTTGATGTTACATAGTGACAATAGAGAAGTCAATGATATTGGTTGGGCTGCTTAGATCTTGTTAGATTTTAAATTTTATGGACTGGGGAAGGATACATTCAGCTATAAGAATCAATAAACACCTAACATGATTATTTTGATTGTACATGTTGATTCTCCTTTTACCCCATACAAATGATCAAAGGGAAAATTCACAAAAATTGAATAGGTAAAACTGCTTTCAAATTAGATACCTTTTACAATGATGTTATTATCTGGAAGAGATCGAGAACAAAATAAGTCTCTAGTGATTTGTTGTCATCTTCACTGCAAATACCAAAGAGTTAAAATTTTACCAATGAATTGAAAGAACAAATTATTCTGTCATGATCTGTTTACTTAATTAACTCTATCTCTCTTTTTTTTTTTTTTTTGGTAAGGTAAAATTTTGAAAATTCACACCAGGAGATCATTTATTTTCATGAGGTGATGATGTACAGGGTGACAGAGTGAATCTAAGTTGCTTAACACAACCTGGGAATAGCTTATGAATAGCAGGAATAGAGGCTAAATATCTTCTTTTATAATACCTCAGAAGCTTTTATCTTTCTCTGTTTCAGTCAAATAGAAAACAGTTCTTGCAATGGATGGTTGTTTTAATTTTATCTTAATGCATTTCAAGATTGTCATTAACTTTCATCAAGTTTAAAAAACTGAATCAAAACAATGGACCAAATTGAACAGTGGACCTCAGCTGGTGTAAAATGGTGTCCAAGTGAAGTCAGTGGAGCTCTGCTTATTTACAATGCTGAGGATTTGGCCCTTTAGTAGTATTTTGTGTTTATAGGTTCAGATTCCCCCTCCCCCCACACACACACACATTTTCCAGATGAAAAGGTAAACAGCAACACAACCGTTTCTGAGTAAAATGAAGCTAGTAAGAAATTGATTAGTTTGCATTGCCACCACATACTGGATCAATATTTTGATTTGAACAGTACTAATGCTCATAGAAATTGCTGGAATAGTGCAATTAAGGTTTTTCGCCTGAACATATGCAAGATAATGCAATTCATGTGTTCCCATTAGCATTTCCAAAACCATTTACTAATGCTGATATACATTGAACTTAAAACAAGTGCACAATGATATCAGCTAATACAAAAAATAACATTAAGAGCCAGTTTAAAATTGGGTAGTGAAAATATATAGTCATCATCTCTACTGGGAATGTATAAGGCATTGGGCATGGAGCTAGGAGGAGATTTCAGCAAGGTTAGATGATTTTGCCATCCCTCTTGAAATATCCTGTTATAATGGAAGAATGTTATTTTTTATCATTATTATATTTATTATTTTATTATAATAGTTCCTTGAAGATCCAATGGGCGAGGCACTGTACAAGCGTAACAGTCCCTCTCTTGGTACAGCTTACAGTCTAAATACACACACAAAAAAAAGACAAAGGACAAGAGAAAAGTTCATTATTCCCATTTTACAAATGGGAAACTGAGGCACAGTGAGATTTGCCTTTGACTTGCCCAAAGACACAGAAGAAACATGTGGCAAAATTGGAAATTGAATCCTGATCTCCTGAGTCCCAGTCTAGTACCTTATCTATAAAACCATCATCTATACCAGCAGTATACTGGCATGATGAAATGTAATGTGCCTATCCAACACCAATTAACTCACTAACATCAGTGGAGTTATTCTCGATTTCCCTGTGTAAACCAGAATTAGGCCCTAGAATTTAATTTAATCTTTTGCATCTTGCTGGAGAGTGAAATAAATAAACTTTTGTTAAAACAAGATATTACGAAGACAGAATGTAAAAATCTTAATCTATTACCCTCTGCTTCCAACCAGCCCAATTTAAATGTGCTCTCAATGTTTGAATTAGTCAATAACTAAATGAAGTTGTGAATAATCTAATATATTACACGGGTGACAAGTGTCTAGAGGAGTTGCAGGGAATAAGGATAGGAAAAATACGGTCGTGCTGCCTAGGGCACATTTTGTTTTTCACAATTCCACTGGAAACTAGGCCAACCCACAAGTTCTGAGAGCTCATGTAGATTTTGAAAAGGAAGCACAACTTTGGTTTTTAAAAAATGTGCCGAGCCAGCAAAGATGCTGCTCATGCATTCCCTGGCTTAGCCAGGTCAAAGTGGAACTGGGATGCCCTCTAAGAATTGCTGCCTCGTCCCTCAGGACACTGCACTCACAGCAAACAACTTCGGTATACATTCTGTTTGTTCACACTAGGCCTACTTATAGTCAGCATAAAGAACAAAAATCAAGGGCTTCCTTCAATAGCACCAGTGCAACCATAATGGGCTTGCACAGGAGAATAAATTGAAGGGGAATTTATTCCAAATGTAGATATTTAAAATGAATAACTGACTAATAAATTTTAATTTGATTGGCAATTAGCACTTTGTTGCATTTTCCCAAGATGACCATAAATGGTGGCTGAAGATATTTGGAAAATGGACTTTCTTTCCTGCAGAAAATTCTTACATTTAGACATTTGTTTTAATTTCAAAATGGGACAGAAAGTCAAAATATCAAAAGTTTTCATGGAATAAAGAGTACTGAAAATTGTCATTTTGGAAATGGTGAAATGAAAATTGTTGGCATTTTGGATCAAAATGAAACATTTTGTTTAGAAACATCAACATTTTGAAATGTTGATTCAAAATAGAAATGTGTTGTTTTGATAGGTCAATTTGAAACACGTTGAATATTCCCATAAAAAAAGTTGTCAAAAATCAAAATTTTCCTGCAAACATTTCTGATTTTTGGCCCCCCCCCCTTATTTTTGTCTGTAAAATGTTTCAGTTGAAAAGCTTTGACCAACTTTAATGGTGACAATGATGCCCACTGTCCATCCACACACTATCTGATTGCCCCCAAGCTCCTGGTCTCCTCCTTCTAATTCTGAAAGTGAAAGAAGTAGTAGGCTAGATGTGACACCCTTTGATATCTGTGTGTAGGTTCTGCAGTAAGTCCCTTGTAGCTTCCAGGGAGTGCATGTGGGAAAATAGGGTGTAACCACTCAGGGTCAGAGCTGGAGCAGAGATACAGGGCCTCCACATGGATGGGCTAGGGGTCTGCACCTCCAGGCTATCATCACGGGTGAGGGAACAAAATCCACCCTCAGTGGGGTAATTGGAGAACTCTCTGTAAGGGCATCCCAGAACGATAGTCCCCTGCAATGGTTTTTAATGAGGGAGACCTCGATCTCTCCCAAGGACACTAAGATGAGGAGAGGCAATTTATTGTAACAATTGCACAAAAGTATTTAAAATGTTTGTGTTTCAGAAGCACTGTTAAAAGTGTCTCCCCGTGGAAAGCTGTTCTGTTTCACAAAGCTTCAACAATCGCTAGTTTGATGTAGTTAGTTACACAACTACAGACATGACTTGACATCCTGCCACAGATAAAATGTCAAAGGTTCTTTCAGCTCCCAGCCCGGCCCAATAGACTTTCACCTTTAACCATCATACTCAGATCTATAGCCCCTAAATTGCACATCACACTAAGCTCCTTCACTACCTTATAGATCATTGCCTGTGGCCTGTGCAACCCACCAGTAGGCCCAGTTCAGGCTGCAGGCCTTTTGAAAGTGGGATCACCTTCCCTACTACATTCCTCTCCTTTCCTGCAGCAGCCTTTGGGTATTCCACTTGATCCCATCAGGCAGCTCAATAAAAACTCAACAGGGGGGCATATGTACTACTTAGTCTAATAAATACTTCATTGTCACCCCATTCTTAAGAGCCTTAAGTGCATCTAATAGCATTCTTTTTGCACATTCAACACGACAGCTCAATATGTGTACAAGACAATCAAGTGCACAATGCAAACATCCCCACAGCAGATGTTTATTGCAGGAGAGTTTTAAGAAATCCCTGTGGACCTCACTGTTCCTTTAGTGAAATATCATTGTGTTTTTACTAGAGCTCTAGCATAGTCTAAGTACTTCACTGGTGTACAGACGGATCTTCAAGAACTTACCACTCTCTCCGTCACAAAAAGTCCCCGGAGTGTCTACTAGCCATAGGCGCCGACTCTGTGGGTGCTCCGGGGCTGGAGTACCCACGGGAAAAAAATAGTGGGTGTTCAGCACCCACCAGCTGCCCTGTCAATCAGCTCCTCCCCCTCCGCACCAGTGCCTCCTGCCCACCAGTGATCAGCTGTTCAGCAGCAGGCAGGAGCCGGGGTGAGGGGGAGAAGCAGGGGCAGGAAGAGGCGGACCGAGGGCGGGGCATGCTCGGGGGAGGGAGCAGAATGGGGCGGGAAGAGACATGACAGAGCAGGGGCGGGAAGAGGTGGACTGGGACCTTGGGGGACAGGGTGAGGTGCGTGCAGGGACTGGGGTGGAGCAGGGGTCAAGCACTCTGGGGAAATTAGAAAGTCGGCGCCTTTGCTACTAGCAGCCACTTTTGAAAGCTCAGAGAAGGGCTGAGCTGCTTTCTTAAATGAGGAGGTTGCAGTACATCTAATTATTTCATTTCCACCTCCCTTTTAAAGGTCTAAATTATCCATGCGATATAGTTACATTTTCTTACCCTTTTGCAGAAGCCATCGCCATCATCCCTGCGTGGGGAGGTGTAGCTGAGGAATACAAATGAAAATATGGGGAATCATGGATGAGGGAGTTACCATAATACAAATGTTGGCTCTCTCAGTAACAGGATAATCTGAGATATACAAATGGAAGCGTATATGGTATTTAGAAACAAAGAAGAAACATGGTCCTTTTGATTCCAGAAAATACTAGCTCAGTTTATCTAATCTATTGTCATTTCTAATGCATCGATTGAACATTAGATCCTTAGCATTGTTGGGTAAGCCTGCTAAATAATGACCTGCACCGCCTCTTCTGAAATGTAACTAAGTCCTGTCCAATGGAATTGCATGACAATGGGGGTACCAGCCCAGAGATTTTCTAGGTGGATTAGGGAGTCCAAGAACATAAAATTCATTGTATATAAAAAGATGGTGTGAGGATTTTCAGGTCTCTACCAGCCTCCAGCTGCAGAAAAAACGCTATTGGAGCTCAAGGTACCTGCACAGTTATCAATATTTGGAAAAATTTTGGAGGGCCCAGTTGTCCAAGAAAGCCAGGGCTCTGAAGGCTGCTCAGTGCTCCATCTAGAACATAAGAACGGCTCTACTGGGTCAGACCAATGGTCCATCTAGCTCAGTATCCAGTCTTCTGACAGTGGCTGATGCCAAAGGTTTCAGAGGGAATGAACAGAACCGGGGAATTATTGAGTGATCCATCCCCTGTTGTCTAATTCCAGCATTTGGCAGTCAGAAGCTTAGGGAAACCCAGAGTATGGGGTTGCATCTCTGACCATCTTGGCTAATAGCCATTGATGGACCTAGCCTCCATCTGCTGGGAGGTTTATGTGCATTTGAGTGACTCTTAGGGAAGAAGGTTGGTCCAGTGGTTAGAGTGTTAACCTAGACTTTTGGAGGCCTTGGTTCAATTCCCTGCTCCATCACATGTTCCCTATGTGATTTGAGACACCACTTACTCTCTCTGTGGCTCCGTTTCCCATATGTAAAATAGGGATAATATTACTGCCTGTATCATGGGGGTGGTGTGAGGATAAATACATTAAACAATACCAGATGCTTGGATACTTTGGCCTGTACTTAAGGAATATGAAGTTGTACTCATATAGCAGCATTCTCTGGACATGTCTTCTCTGACACACTCTTCCCCCCCTCCCAGAATGCTTCAGGGATTAGGAAAAAGGTTGGGAGGGAGCTGGCTATGCTGGCTGGCCCATGCAGGAAAAATTCTCTGCTAGGGGAATGAAGCCAGTCTTATCTCTGTTTACTCTATCAGTTTTCTTAAACAGTGGCTCAGGTTTGATCTCTTTTGTTAACATGCATGTTGTTATAAAAGTGGTAAATTGGACCACAAAACTGGATTGCTGGTCTCACTTGATAAAATTTGTGTGTGGATCCCAAAGTTTTGTATGTGAATTTCTGAATGGGAGCAGACTAAGTCTTTTTACCTCTGACATGTGTCACGCTGTCTAGAGTGACTCACGTGAGTGCCAACTTCAAGAAAGGGACCCCAACTGGTGGTATGTTCTATAATTAGATTTCACCAACCTAGTACAAAACGTGAAATCCCAAAGCACTACAATAGTCTTAGAAGGGAGTCCCAGACAGTCCCCTTAGACACCCTAGTCTATCTTGCCATCTAAGCAAGCTGGACTGTGCAACAAATGGTCACTTTCACCAAAAATCACAAAATATTCAGGTTACACTCAGTCCCAAGAGACCAGTCACTCATGCAGATCAACTTGCATCCTAGACCTCACACCAAAGACAACATTAATAGCCAATTCTATAGTAAACTTACAAAGATTTATTAACTAAGAAAAAGGAATGAGAGTTATTGAAGGTTAAAATAGGTAAAACATATGTACAGGTGAGTCACAGTCTGTAATTTCAAGAGGCAGCAGAGATGTAGTAATCTGCCAGTTTCCCACAAGTCTTTTAGGGCTTCTCAGCATAATTCTAGGGATCTTGTCTTTTCGTTCAGTTATTTTGCCCTGTTAGAATCCAAACAATCCAGAGATGAAGATTTTTTTCCTTGTGTCCATATTTATAACTTCCTCTCACAGAAACCAAGCTGATAAGATGGTCCCCACGTGGGTCCTTTCTATCATGATGGGGAGAGAGGAATGCATGTAGAGACTGTGATCTTTGATCTCACACACAATGACCATTTGCTTTCCACGCACATGAATTAGCACTTTCCTGTTAAAGTTCTTACTTTGCATTACACAAGGCTTCTTTCTCGTTTGATGGGTTACTTACTTATAGGGATTTATAGACAATGCAGATGTTTGCTAGTACATTATAAAAGGATACAGATAAGTGAAAACAATGCATGCAACATCCCACCAGTTTTTCATGAAGTATAGACACTCACATTCTTATACATACACCTCTACCCCGATATAACACGAATTCGGATATAACGCGGTAAAGCAGTGCAGGGGGCGGGGCTGCGCACGCTGGCGGATCAAAGCAAGTTCAATATAACACGGTTTCACCTATAACACGATAAGATTTTTTGGCTCCAGAGGACAGTGTTATATTGGGGTAGAGGTGTATTAACGTCTACTTTGAACTATACTAAGACACAAGTGAGCTGGTCTGGCTTCCAGCTGTGAGTTTGTAAGTTCTCAGCTAATGCCTAGGCCTTGGCCATAGCTGGCACATGCTCTACCAGCGTCATACGTATAGATCCTGTTACTCAGTTCCAATGCCGGTGATGAAATAGTCATATGCTGAAGGTCACCATTCACACTGGTTTCTATGCAGTGGGGGTGTCAGCCATCTCAGAGACACAGATCTGGCAGTGCATATTCAGTAAAAAGTATTAGTTTTACCCCTATCTCTGTACGTTTCTTACATACAAGGCTGTTTGAAATCCACTGGTTTCATTCATCTTCCTATAAAGTTTTGCCATGTGCTTTTGCACGTCTCATTGATTTTGCAAACTGAGGTTTCAAAAGGATTCCCTGCTTGCCTGCCAACCTGAACTTGCTGTGCAAATATTGTGCTGGGAGGAGTTCCCAGATCAAATGCATCTCAAATTCATGGTCATTGTAGCTATTCCTTGAATATATACTGAATATGATCTCAGCTTTGACCAGTATTATGTGAATCCTGGTTATATTTGTGCAGGGTCACAAGGAACAAGCCAAAAGATTATTCTGTGATGGATCATCACAATGTCATTTAGAAAATGGAACATATCACAAAAAGGTTCACGATGGTGTAACTTCTTCTGCAGGATCCGCAGTGAAGTCATGTTAGCTTCCAAAGCAAAGCAGTAGGGACCCCAGCGTTTGGTGGCATCAGGCATATATGTTAGTAAAGAACTGCATGTTATGCACACCTGCTTTTCAGCTGTGATATATCACCTAAACTGTGCTGCACCACTGAGATATGGCATAACTGCAAAGGCTAAGAAGCACAAGATAGGCAGGAAGCAGAATGTTGTCATAACTGCCACATTCCATCATATACTTCAGTTTTCATATCCTGGGTAAACAACTGCAGTTCCTTTGTGTTCTCTCATGTGTGCATGTGTGTTTGGTTTTTTTAAACCAGCTTTGCTAAGCCAGAGGCCTGCCTTGTAAAAAGGTGATGCCAAATGGAAAATAAATAAACAAACTTACCCTCTGTGTATTTGCATGTATACTGGGGTTAATGGAGGAGAGGACACAGCTCATTCCTGCTGAGTAAGGCAGTTGCCACTTCAGTAGATCTCAAAGCATTTTACAAAGGAGGTCAGTATCATTATCACCATTTTATAATGGGGAAATGGAGGCACAGAAGTGAAATGACTTGCCCAAGATCACCTGGCAACAGAGCTGGGAACAGAAGCCAGATCTCCTGAGTCCTACTCCACTGTACTGTCCTCTAGAACACATTTTATGTGCAACAGAGCCCAGTATTTCACAAGCACATGAGAGTATCACCCAGAAGCCCCAGTCAGGATCACAACTCCACTTTGATAGGTGTTGTACAAAGACAGGGCCCCTACCCTGAGAGAGTACAGTCTAAATGTAGATATTAAGTGACAGTCAGCAAACTCTGGGAGGCTGGAGACTATAGGAAAGGTGAGAAAGGAACAGAAAGGTCACACGGTTCTTTAGGTTGGTTGTGTGCACGTCCTGGGGTTCCGCAATATAAACACAAGCTATAATGATAGGAAGTGTGTGTGTGCGCGCTGGCACACATCCACATGTGCATGCACACACTTTTATTTTAAAACTTTTTGTCCTTCATTTCTTCTCTTACCAGCACATTTGTACCTGAATCTCTCCAACCCATGCCCATCTCCTTGAGTTTGCAACCTAAAACAACACTTGCATCTGTTTTATTTTCAAAAAGTTTTAGGTTAAATATATTAATGTTCCCTCTCCTGTGTCCCTACCTTCAATTCCTAAGCACACAGTGACAGCTAGATTCTGTTCCAGTGTTGTCATACTTCTCCCGCCCAAGAAATGATGTGATTGTGTGCACGAGTGCACACATACACAGGTAGCCAAATTCACTGCATTACACAGGGGGTCTGAAAGCAGAACTTGGCCTCTGGGTATAATCATCATCATCATCATTATAAGTATTTATTTATTTATCTCTGGAACTGTAATATCACTTGGCCCCAGTTCAGCAAAGCAAGTAAGAAGATGCCTAAATTTAAGTGTGGGAGAAATTCCACTGACTCAAGTAGTCATTGTCTTCAATGGGATTACTCACATGTTTAGACAAGTGCTTAAGTACCTTGCTGAATTGGGGCCATGGTGTCTAGCAGAGGTGCCAACTTTCCCCGGTGCCAGTGGGTGCTCGTGCCCCCCCCCGGCCCTGCCCCAACTCTACCCTTTCCCCACCTCTGCCCCACCACCATTCTAACCCCTTCCCCAAAGTCCCTGCCCCTATTGGAACCCTTCCCCAAATCCCCGCCCTGGCCCCTCCTTCTCCAAGCGCGCAGCGTTCTCCCTCCTCCCTCCCAGCCGCGCAAAACAGCTATTTTGCGGTGCAAGCGCTGGGAGCTAGGGTGAAACAGCGGGCACGCGGCATGCTCAGGGGAGGATGCAGAGCAGAGGCGGAGGTGAGCTAGGGCGGGGTGGGGGGGGGCAGGGAGCTGCCAGTGGGTGCAGAGCACCCACCAATTTTTCCCTGTGGGTGCCCCAGCCTCAGATCACCCATGGAGTCGGCGCCTATGGTGTCTAGCACCCCAACTTTCACTGGAAAGAAATGCAAGGAAATAGATATACAATCCTAAGAGATGTAGGGCAAGTCTGCGCAACAAAATTAAGTCGACCTAAGTTATGCTGACATACAGCCATCACAGTAATTAAATCACTTTTGCATGTCCACGCTACGTTCCTTGTGTCGGTGATGCACTTCCTCACCAGGAGCACTTGCACCGATTTAACTGTCAGTGTGGGCATTGTGGGAAAAGCCAGCAACAGTCTATGTAAGCAATGCAGTGCCTAGATTGACACTACGTCAATCTAACTATATTGACTTAAGTGCTACACCTCTCACAGAGGTGAGTTATTAAGTCAATGTAGTGGGTGAGTTACGTCGGTGGGAGTTGCATTTAGTGTAGACACTTACAGAGGTAGGTTGATATAAACTGCCTTATGTCAACCTAACTCTGTCATATAGACCAGGACACAAAGACAGCCTCAACTCACGTAAATAATCTTCACGCCAACAACCATTAACTTCCATGGGAATACCCAATATGGGTATTTCTTACCCATGTGTGAGTGCTGCAAGATTGGACTGCTAATTTCCAGGACTGTATTCAGGGACTATCTTGTAGTTCTATTTGAACAGCACCTTGCACAGCGGAGACCTGGTCCATGACTGGCACTCCTTGATGGTATGATAACACCAATAATAAATAATGATAAATGGTCATCATAATTTGCAGGTTTGTGTTGCCATATTTGAGTAACATATTGATGGTATAATATGTGTGGTTTGTGCATCCCTCATTTACAGTGAGGTTCAAATAATACACTTCTTGGCTTAAATGTTTTCTTTGAACTGTCCACAGCTTTTAAAAAAAATACAAGAATTCCACTTTGCCATAAAAACAATAGGCCTTGTTCTCCATTGCCCTGTACCTTGTGTTATTCACACCCAGTGCAATACGGGTGTAAAATTCTGTCTAGCTAGAAAGGTAACAGAGAATCAGGCCTAGTGCATTTGATGTACTTTTTTCCTTCTTGCACATCCTCGACATACATGAAAAATTATAATTTTCTAAAATAAATACAGATAGGGACAGATCCTGCTCCCATTGTAGTCACTGGCACAACTTTGACTACAGTAAGAGCAGGATGGGGACTTCTGTCATTGCTAAATACATAAGACAGCTTGTAAAGCACAGTCACCATTATTTAAATGTTATCTACAAATCACACCCTCAGTGTGCAAAAAACATCACAATTCTACAAAATTAAAGAGCTAATCACTTAGGTTAGAAGAATTCAGCCAGTCTCAAGATATTAGGCTCACTATAGAGCAGAGAATGTCATTGAGTCAACAGGAGTAAAGCGGTGGAAGCTTACGACACGCAAAACCTAACCTGAGGTTATTATGCAATTGCAGGATTGCAGCTTTAAAATTCAGAGGCAAAAGCCACTCTCTCCTCACTGCAGAAATGTTTTCATGTGCTAACATAACGATGAATGTGAATAAGAATGAGGATCATGCAATACTTTTGATCACTAGAGAGATTTGCCATTTGTGGCTTAATTTTCCTTTAAACCCCTCCCACCCTCCAAAACACAGAGTGTACGATGGGATTTCTGACTGATTGTTGAGTAATTTGGATAGAGTGGAATACAGCCTGCTCAGTGGCTCATGAACAGTACTTATCCTTACTCCATTATTTTCCTTTTAGTTTGCTTTACAAATTAGAAAAGGGCACTAGTGTCAAATTCTTGATGCAAGCCTCTGTGTGAACTGATAAGCTAAATCCTAAATTGAGGTCAAAGCCATTCATGTGGTTCTTGCTGCTAATAAAACTCTTTTCTTTGTTCCTGTCTGCTAAGAATGCCTGCCCCATTTATGAACAAGCTCTTATCATAAAGTAGCCCTCAATACAGTCATTTTTGGGGGAAAATGCCCTGTGTCCATTATAAACTTCATTTAAAATATTATGAGATTTACTCTTCTTGGTGAATTTGCACAGCAAGGCAATGGGACTGTACCAGTTTACACCAGCTGAGGATACCTCTGCATGTAGGATTTCAGGGCATTTTGACTGGATGGTACTTAATTCAGGCAAACAAGGAGCAATAATCCACAATAAAATTCTATTGCGATGACTGGTCATCTGTAAAAATCCTTCTCTAATATTTGTGGGTTTGGAGAACATTGGGGTTTTAGTCCCCTGTTTCTTTTCTTTTCTTGTCCTAATATCCTTTGAAGATCCAAACTATTTACAAATATTAATTTAAGGCTAGATCTTGCTACCCATAGTTGCCTTGAGTAAATACTCACTTTTCAGGTAATCCCATGAATTCCAATGGAACTATTTGTGCAATAAGGTACTACTCAACATGATCAAGGGCAGTAGAATCTGACTCTGAAAATGGACCACATTCTGATACACCTAGTCACCCTGACTAGCATCTTAGTTCCATTTACTCCATTGGAACTTGTTGAACAAGCTGTTATGCAGTATAAGTGTATCAGAGTTTGGCCCGTTCTAAGAAAGTAATTTTTTTTTGCTAATTAAACCCTACATCTGAGCAGAATTTGGGATTTTCATGTTCTTTTCTCACAGAACGGAGCAAGAAGTCATTTTACCCATAAATAACATTAAAATGTGTTCTGGTTATAGAACTAAAGCCACCACAGAGGTCTTTTATTTGTGAGAATCCAGCAATCATTTTTCTGTTTTGTTTTTGTTACTCCTTCTGCTAAAGCAGGGGTCGGCAATGTTTGGCACGCGGCTCGCCAGGGTAAGCACCCTAGCAGGCCGGGACAGTTTATTTACCTGCTGACGCGGTGGGTTCAGCCGATTGCGGCCCCCACTGTTCCGTGGTTCACCGTCCCGGGCCAATGGGGGCAGCGGGAAGCCGCAGCCAGCACATCCCTCGCCTGCGACGCTTCCCACCGCCCCCATTGGCCCGGGATGGCAAACCGCGGCAAGTGGGGGCCGCGATCAGCCGAACCTGCCGCGTCAGCAGGTAAATAAACTGGCCCGGCCCGCTAGGGTGCTTACCCTGGCGAGCTGCGTGCCAAACGTTGCCGACCCCTATGCTAAAGCATTTCTCAAATGCGGCCACCAGGGGGTTTCCCTGAGGCCACAACAGCTTCCAGGGCAGGGATGGCGGGGTAGGGCAAAGCATCAGCTCCTCCTCCTCCCTCCCTGTTGCTCCTGGATGCACCGCCCTGCACATCTCTGGAGACCGCTGGCCTTGGACACTGAGCTCCAGTGGATGGTGGCTCTGGATGCTGACCCCTAGCCCTGACTGTTAGGCAGCAGGCCCAGACCCCAAGAGCTAAGCCCGGGTGCCAAACCTCAGCCCCAGTCACACAGCAGCGGGTGCCAGCTCCAGGTGCTGACCTCCGGCCATGTGGCAGCAGGTGCTGATCCCCAGCCCTGGGCACCGATCCCTGGCCACACAGCTGCGGATGTCGACCCTGGGCTCCAGCGGGTGCTGGCCCATGGCGCCAACCCCTAGCTCCAGGTGCCAATCCATGCCCCCAACCATGTGTCATGAAGCAGCCCATCCATTACCCTGGCCTCTGCTGCCTCACTCCCCCACCCTTCCATCCAGGTCTTAACTTGCCAGGACTTGCTGTGAAAAGTGATATTAAAGAAGATACAAATATCACTTTTCACAGCATTATTTTTATTACTGAGCCTGCACAAAAAACCTACATAAGTAAGTTACTAGGATTTGAACATGTATACATGCATAGAGTGAGAGCAAGAGTTAGTCGCCGCACTCTGAGGCCACCAAAACATTTGTTGTGAGAACTTCTGTGAGATGAATTAAAAAGCATCTGTTTGAAATGTTTGGAAAACTGATGTAAATTGGACTGTCCATGTTGAGAAGTTCTATGAAATGGGATAGAGGCCAGCAAGGGAGGCATCAACCCAACAAACTCGGAGAACTTGGCGCGGAACAGAACACATTGGTGCCACACCATACACCAAACCACAGCTCACTTTGAGGAGAACAGACGTGCTCATGAGACAGAGAAGTGACAAAGGAGGAAAGAAAGGGCACAACACTCCAGTCAACCACTATGTCTCCTCCAAGATTACACCTTTCCCTTCTGTGGAAAAATCTGCAGGGCAAGAATTGGGCTCCTCAGCCACTTAAAAACTCACCGATGAACTCCCTTGGTGGACATCATCCTCGCATCGAGGGATAGCCAAAGAAGAAGAGAAGTGAAAGTAAAAGAATGCATTGCAATGGGCAATATGGTGTGTGGGTGTGTGGGTGTGTGAGAGAGAGAGAGAGAGATATTAAACTGCTAGATATAAAGCATGTCTAAAACCAGGGATCTAGAATCAAAACAGAAAAGCCTGGATTTATTTTTTAAATTGTGTTCTGATTAAATTTACAGTAATAACATCTTCTGTCAAGGGCTTACAATGTAGAGCACAGAATGAATATAATTGTAATAGAAACATAGCACTTTCATTCCACGTTGTACAAAGTTTTTCAAAAGGTCAGTAAGCATCAGTGCACCTATTTTGAAACTGAAGAACCTGACACTCAAAATGGTTGAAAAACTGGTCCAAAGTCTCACACACACAGCAAGTGAGTGGCAAAGGTAGGAGCGGAACCTGGGATTTGGGGTGATCCTGAAACCCTTATTGACATAAATAGTCCCACTGAAATCAGATAAATGGGGACTGGAAGTTCAAGTCTCTGAAATCTCCCAGCTTCTGCTCCTGGGCCCCGTCCACTAGATCAAGCTGCTTCCCTTCATAATTTACAGAATGCCACCTCTGTGGGCCTGATCTTTCACTTAAAAAAATGGCTTGTGCTCACTACTGTGAACGAGGAATTCATGACAATATATCATGGCCCTATTCCACATTCTAGATGTAGCAAACCCTCATATAGTCACGTGAGCACCTATCTGCAGAAGGGATGTTAGTGGGTCTTAAGAAAAAGGGAGATGCTTGTTCCCCCTACATGTGATAGTTCTTGATCCAGTCACACTCAGGGCCTGATTGTCCAAGCACTCCAGATGAGGAACTTAGATGGAACTGCCAAGGGATTCCTGCCAATAGAGCAGGTGGAAGATTAGACAGTCTTAATGTGTAAGCTCTTTGGAGACAGGACTCTCTGCTTTGTTCTGTGCACTGCTGAGCATATTGTTAGTGCTCCATGAGCAATAGCAACAACAAATACCTTCAGCATCTACTGAGATGTGGGTCTAGCCCACCATCTGCCCATTCTACTAACTGTATTGAATAGCATGTGTAGGTCTCTAACATAGCTCTCAAAATCTACACAGCAGTCTGAAACGAGAGAGAGGGAAGGTTTTCAAAGGGAGCAGGGTGATGTGGCTGTGTGGGATGTCTCATTTGTAGGCCCCATTCTCCAGCTACAAGCTATTGACTGCAGGGCTGTGAGAAGAACAGGAGGCTTTCCTTCTCCCTAAGAGCAGGAGTAGGGATTTCTTTTACCATAACTACCATTCCCATCTGTTTAGGCAGTGCCCTGGATCTGGAAGTTCCTTAAAGTCATACCTCCTCTGCCCCGGCTCCTTGAAATTTTTACTCTGAGAGTAGTTTTATCATAAGTGCATTTTTCAAGGAACCTACGGGCAGGAGAGATGTGACTCCACAGTGAACAAACACGTGTAGAAAGAAGAGTTTACTTTCCATGCCTGTTGGACCAGCCTGAGCACCTGCTCTGGTGCTCAATTCTGCTGCTCGCCACTTAGCCACTGCTTAACTCTGTGCAGGATCAGCCTCTGTATCAGGGGTTGGCAACGTTGGGCACGCGGCTCGCCAGGGTAAGCACCCTAGTGGGCCGGGCCAGTTTATTTACCTGCTGACACGGCAGGTTCGGCCGATCGTGGCCCCCACTCGCCGTGGTTCGCCGTCCTGGACCAATCGGGGCGGAGGGAAGCAGCGCGGGCGAGGTCAGTGTCCAATGTATTGCCTCGTATGCCTGAATCCACATGCAGCTATACAGCTCGCTGCGGACCAGAGGGCCAAACAGCTATTCCTGTAGCAACATCACTTTGAACTACTGTTCTGATGTGATGGCACTCTCACTTGTGCTGAGAGGCTGGGATGAAAATGTTATGGGCACCAAACGATTATTGATACTACTAAAAAGCACTGGTCAGGCTACTAGGGCTAAAAACATACCCCCACATTCATTTGGTTTGCAGTAGTGGAAGCACTTTAAGTGAACAGCTGGGATAATTTTGGTTGGTTGAACATTTTGTCACTGCTGTACCAAACCAGCTCACCTGCCAAATGTAGCGCTGCTTTTGAAAACTATGCTGCTGTTACAATTTCAGGCCCCAATTCTGCAGTTGGCTTTGCATGACCAGATCATTTTGCCTGCCTGGAGCCCTTTTCATGGTTCTTTCTCCCCACCCCACATCAGACCTGGACAGTGCAGTCATCTCCCTACTTAACCTGCCTGAGATATAGGCCTGTATGATGACAGGGTCACCAAATCTCAGTCAAGGCAAGATGGACATGATGCTGGTGAAGTAGGGAAAACTCCTAGATGAACTGGTAGGATCTTTCTGCTACCTCTCTAGAGGTGAATCTGCCCACTTTTTGTCAAGTATGTTCAAAATGTATAGGTTTGTTGGATTCCCATTTGCTTCCAAATTTCTAGTAGAGGTGGGTGGCAATGAAGACTCCTTTGCATTTTTCTTTCCAGTGTGAACCTAGCCATAGATAACCATGGTATTGTTACTTCTAGCATGGACCATGAGGCTCTGGAACAGAGCACTTCTTGAACATCCCCCGCAAGATACAGTTAGCTTGGAACACAGCATGCTACCAGCGTTAGCTATTTAAACACTACACATCTGCCCTAGACCTGGCACTAATTCCTTTGTTTGCTACCAAGTGAAATTCCTGATGTTTATTTTAATCTATAAAGCCCTGCACTATCTGGGGTCTGGCTGCCTTAGAAAGACCTTCCTTCTGCCCAGTTGAGGTAGTTCCCGTTAACTATTCTGAGATTTAAACTCTTGGAAGCCAATGAGAGGGCAATTTCAGGCAGGTCTGGGTGAATTTTGGTAACAAAAGATGTAGACAGTTCCCTGGGCATTAATTACAGTAACCTGGGCAATGCATAGGTTTAACTAAGCCTCAGTACTCTACTGAGCAGAGAGTAGGTAGAACATGATCCTTGAGCATTTCTGTTTTAACACAATCTCCATCTCATTCCTTTTCCTCCTTCACACTGGTCCCACAAAACCCTCCCTTGGCCATGTAGAACAGGGTGGGAAAAATGAGAGAGTAATAGAATGAGAGAGAAACAGAAGCGGCTTTTTTATTTATGTTCCTGGCTAATCTCCACATACACCCATCTAATCTGGGCACAAAATTTGACCCTTATGCATCTATACATGAATTTATGGTCAGTTTTATAAGAATGCTGCTTTGTAGTAAAGATAGTTCTTAAGATACATTTGAATTACATCAGGGATGACAGCAGTCCATTATTTGAAACCCAGAGGAAATACCATTAAGCAAATATACTAAATCTGAATACATCAGCTGAATTTTCTAAAACTTTACTCAATACAGAATGTCTGTATTGCTGAGGCATAGTTAGTGAAGATGCCATAGAGGTTTAACCCAGCGCTAGCACTTATATGGATGTCTTGTATTCTAGAAATGCAAACAGATGTCACATAAATTATCCCACTCTTAATATTCAGCTATTATAGAGAACTACATTTTATTTATATTGTAAGTTAGTATATATGGCCCCAAACATACAAATACTTAACTTTATGCACATGAGTAACCCTAGTGAAATCACTAGAAGAGAAGAAGAATGATCTAGGGTGCTAATCTGGGATTTTGGAGGCCTGGGTTTAATTCCTGCTCTGCCATAGGCTTCCTGTGTGACACTGGATAAGCTACTTAACTTGTCCATGCCTCAGCTCCCCATCTCTGCAATGCAGATAACGGTACTTTCCTACCTGACAGCAGTGTTGTGAGGATAAGTGAATACCATTAAAAAGGGGGAATTGCTCAGATACTATGGTAATGGGTGTGTCATTGTCATACCAGGTGCCAGCTCATGCCAAGGCCCCTAGTTTCAGCTGAACACTTACTAATACATAGCTGGAACCAGTCTGCAAGACAGGTATTAGAATTATTATTATACCTTATGAAATGCTTGTAAATTGTTCCATGCATTAATCTCCCTTATAATATCTGTATCCCATACTATAAGGTAATATTTAAGTGTTTGCATCTGTAACTACAAACGCCCCCCGGGTTACGCAAACCCGATTTATGCAAATCCACACTAACGGAAAAAGTTCCGTAAGCTAGAAATAGTTGGATTGGTTTTCTTTTCATAATTGTCGGGTATACGTTCCCAACATACGCAAAATTCGAGTTACGCAAGGCGTTCCGGAACAGAATGCTTGCGTAAGTCGGGGAGCATCTGTATGTAAATCACCAAACAGGAGAAAGATATCAGCTAGTGTGAAACACTGGCTTCCAACAGAAGATGTTATGTCTTGTCCAACAGGGAAGGCCCAACGTTGCGAGACACACTATTGTGGAGCCTTAAAGGGGACAAAGGACTGTTGAGTGCTCTTCCCTTTTCCTTGGAGATAAGTCTTGCAAGTGATTTCCTCTCATTGGCTGAGAAGCACAAGGCGGAACAGGATAAAAATCCCTAACAAGAAGAAACTATATCTCCATGCTTTTTGGATTCTCAAGGGCAACGTTTTCTAGGCATAAGCAAGAGATCCCCAGGGTTTAGCCTGGGACACATATTGCCTGCTTATTATGGAAGCTTTTATTACCTTTTGAAACTTAAGACTGTAAATCATTTGTGTGTGTTTACTTGCTTTAACCTTGTAAAAAACTTTAATTTCTTTTTCTTACTTAATAAATATTTAGATAGCTAATTATAGGATTGGTGACAAGCATTGTCTTTGTTGTGAGATCTAAGATAGAGCTGACCTGAGGCAAGTGACTGGTCCTTTAGGACTGGGAGTAACCTGAATATTATTGTGATTTTTGGTGTAAGGGACCATCTAACACAAAAGCAAGCTTGCCAAGATAGATCGGAGTACCCAAGGGGACTCTCTGTAAATTGTCTCCATGGTTAGGCTGTTATAACACCTGAGGAGTTTACACTTGATGGTTGGTGAAATTTAAGTATAGAACTCACAACCAATTTGGGGTTTGTGCCCTGCTTGTTAACAGTCCGCCCTGAAATTGGTACCTACACTTCTGAGCCACTGCAGGATGGCTTGACACTGGCATAGTCTTGGCAGGATTCACATACCATAGGTCAATTAAAGTTATAGATCATAACCCCAGCTCTGTTAGAACTTTAAACTTGATACTGAGAGTTTTAAAGATTAAAGAATAGACACAATAAGTGAACCACAGTCATATGATGGTCTTGACAGAAAAGGCCTTGAACAGTTATGCAAGGAGAGGGGAATATCCTTTAAAATTAAAAGCCCAGATCAGAAGCTGAGAGCTTTGCTCATAAGTTTTGACCAGGCCCCGAGGACCCTCTTACCTCAGGCACTGCAGAGGAGATCACCGCAGAGGAACTGGCCCAGTTGCAGTACCTAAGAGCCCAGGAAGAACATGATCCCAGCAGAATTACAGCAAAGAATTACAGCTGCAAAGGCAGCTGAGGAGAAAGTCCAGCCAAGATACATGGAACAACTAGTCAAAGTCAATGAGGAAGCTAAGGAGCAGGGCCCACAGGTGGCAGATAGAGCTCAAATATTGCAGCTTAGAATACTGTCACTCATGTTTACATATTTTATCCACATAGTCATTTGATGAGAAAACAGATAATGGGGGCGGAAAACTGTTTGATCTGATGACCCTGGAGCGATTGTTATGGGTGGTTACAGATGAGGTAAAAGCAGCCATCTGTGACCAAAAAATAAAAAAAAAAATTAAAAAAATCCACAGTTTTACGGGCTGCAGAAGTTGCTGATGAATGTTGAATCAAGGGCCCATGTCTAAGGTGCAATGAACCTGGGGTAAGTGACTGGTCCTTTGGGACTGGGAGTAACTTCAATATCGTTGTGATTTTTTATGTGACTCTATGGTTAGGCTGTTACAATGCTTTGGGGGGGGGGGGGGGTTATGTTTGATACTTGGTTGGTGAAATGGAAGCACAGAACATACAACCAGTTCGGGGTTTGTGGCCTGCTGCTGAACCGTCTGCCCTGAAGTTGGTACTCACATTCCTGAGCCACTGTAGCACAGCTTGACATCCCTTCTTGGGGTCTATGCCACTGTGGCTGGTAGGGGAACATTGCTCCAGGTTCCAACCCAAGGACTCTATAAACAGCAGCTACTCAGTGCTCTATTTCAATTTGTTGCTGCTTCTTCTCTGGGCCTCTTCTTACCTGACTGCTTTTAGCTTTACCCTTACCTCAGGGTTAAGGTTCTCTCTCTCCCAGCAAACCCAGATTAAGTAAATGCAGCCAGAAACAAACTCTGGTTGTCCCTCAAGCTCCTTGGGCCAGAAGAGAGCGCCCTTCTGGTCTCAGCCAGGAACTGACCTGCTAAGCCCCGGCAGCTCCTTTTAGCTGATCTTACTGCACTCTGATTGGCTGCTTCCAGGAGGTCTCCCTAGACAGACCTGGAGGACCCAACTTCACTCCTCCTTTCCTTGGGAAGAGTACAGTAGGACCATGGGGTATCATGTAGGGAGCTGCAAAGGCCATGTACCCTCTGTCATACTCCAATACTTTTAAATATCCAGATATGAGCAAATCCTTTTTTTAGCTGAAGAGCATTAGGAAAGTGCTATGCAACCTATCTAAGTTCCTTCTGATGGGAAACAACTGTGGTTGCAGTACAGTAGGAATCTGACTACCCCATGAGGATCACATCACAGATCAAATGTGTTTAAAATAGAGAACCTGTAAGTTCCTCTGTCATGCCAAAGGCAGAACTTCCAGAAGAGTAATAGAGAACAAGCATAGACACAAAATAATAATGGTGATGGACTCTAAAATACTATTTTAAACTGCATACCCTTGAATGTGGATTCCAGCCTCAGGCACTGTTGTGAATAACTCTTTATGCGAGGAAATTGTTTTTGAAAAATGCCGCTCATTTGATTTTTTTCTTTTACTTACGTGTGATATCAATGTTTGGATCATGTACAAAAGCAAGATCATGGATGACAGATCACTCTGCTCGCAGATACAGTCAGGTAAATAAATAGACTCAATTCATGGAGTCTTGGCATTTATTAAACAATTGCTTAGAAATTCCTCTAAGCACTTCCCTGACGAGTACCATCAAAAAGCAGTAAGTTTCCCTTTAAGAACAGTCCTCTGTGCTGGTGTTATTCAAGCCTCTAGCTTTCCCTGGAGTGGCTATGTAGCCCTAAGGATTAATCTGCTTGTCTGTATAAATATATTTTCTTATAAAATGAGTCATGTATTAGATTTATAGATTTTATATTAAAAGTAAGTTTAGCTGTAATGCAAGAGACCTACCTACAGGTTAAACTCTGTATGTTAAAGCTAATGCGTAGTTAACACCTTTTTGAGACCCTTTCCAGGAAAAAGTAAAATTAGGCAAAACACCCACGCAGATGTCTAGAGACCTTTACCTAAACCAGTAGTAAAATGATGTGGAAAATGAGGGGTTTTGCCCACATTCTAATGTATTTACCACAAGTGCGTACATATCTGTCATCCATACGCACATGCATACTAGCCTATGGGTAAGTGTACCCTAACATTTCCGTGGGGGAAGAATGAAATGTGGGCATAAGAGGGAGTATTTCCGATTAAATACCTTATAAAAAGGCAGGCAGCTTGCCATTAGACAGGCAATCTACCCACCTATCTGCTCCTGTCTACTCTTCATTGCCTCCACCTTTCAACTACGTATCGATACTACTCATCTTCCACACGACTATTAACTATTGATAGGTCGTTCTTCATTCTTTTCAAGACTGTAAGTTAAAAAGGGATTTAATCTCATTTACATTTTATTTAGATAAGGCATATAGAGTTAATTTAGAAAGCAAGTAACTTTGCAGTAGCTTCCTTTACTAGAAGTGTGAAAAACGCCCAAGGTGTAGCTAGCACCAGATTATTATCAAGAACAGGGTGTGAGTATTAATCCATGTTGCAGTGTATAGCCTTATATTCTCTTAAAGAACTGATACAATGTGACTCTGTAATTCTAACTGTTTTACCATTTACTTACTATCTTCGTTGATTTTAATAAAAAAGTCTTTATGACTACATCTGTTTCTGTGTAAACTTCCTGTCATAACCCCAAATTTTCTTTTATGAACTCTGGGAAGCCTAATTCAGGACGAACTCTATCTTCTGATTAAACAAATTGGCGAGCCAAATACCCATACTAATTAACATTCACAATAATTATTAAAACTATTAAATTAATAAAATGATTAATTAATTAAAGAACAGTTAATTAAGTGGATAAATTAAATCAACACTACTAACCCACCCCAAATCAGGCTACAGCTATGTCACTGTCCTTTCTGCACAGAGCCCAAGCTGTGTGGAACAGCTGCAGAGAGAATTTTGAATCTTGGATTTCCTATGATCCCATGTGCTCTTCTCCACTCAAATGCCTCATTCTGTCTGAGGCCTCTCTCAGCGCTTTCACAAGCATGGGCCAGGGTTCAGCCACGTATTGACTACAAGGAGTCTACCCTGACACCAGTGTTTATTGGCTGCACTGGCAGCTCCATGACCAGAAAGATATCCAGATAGGGCCCCAATGTACTCTGTTTCCCACATGACCCATGTTTTCTGAAATCTGACATACAAACAATGCCTGGGAGCCAAATTATTTTACAATAAAGTGAGTGCAAAGGAGAAGTAACCTAATGCTTTTGTATCGTTTTGTAGCAGGTGATCCTCTAACAAACAGAACCTTGCTTTTTTTATTGATGTTGAAGTGGGGTATATGGGACACTCAGATACTGGGCTGATGAGCAGCAGTACAAAACCCTAACACAGGCAATACACTCCTATGCTTTCTCCTTGCTCCTTGTAATAAGACTCAATCATTTTTCAATGTGCGAGATCATGCTACAGTTTGTCTAAAATAGTTCTGAGATGTTGCTGTGGTGCTATTAATCCTAAAGGCTGAGTGAATAAGCCGTAGCAAATAATTTATCTGATTAGCCTTTTTGCAGTTTGGAATTGGTCTGTGACCAGCTTGTGATTGATAAGTGAACAATTTCTCATCCTGTAGATGTCTCAGGAGCATGTCATTTTGAGTGGGTGATATTCGAAATGGGAGCTCTGTTGGTTTGTTTACGTAGGTGAAATGGAATGGTTTCTGTTCCTGGATTGGATCATTGTAACTCTCAGAATCAGGCGTCCTGCAGTACAAATACTCACGTGGGTTAGATGTACAAAATATTAACACTGTCTATTTACAAATAAAAATCATAACTAGTCGTAGTTATTAAGAAATCGTGTTGGAAGAGACTGTTAAATATGTTGTAGATGTTTCTGCTGTAAGAAACAGGTTCATTTCTACCAGTTCCCTTTATTTTGCTTATTTTTTTTTAATCACTGGATTGACAAAATTGTGTGTCCTTCTACCTCACAACCTGTCAAAGCTGATTGTATGTGTCTATTGAAAGGCATACTGTGATGGCACAGGGGTATACAAGTGTGTAACTACATAGCAGTTCATACGCCTGCAAGATTCAGTGTATAACTGCTGCTCCTGCTCAGTGCTGATGGTACGGTCATTATCAGACAACAACAACAACAGGAAATGTTCAGTGTGGGAAGCCGGCTGACTGGGCACTGTTTCTGATGGGTGTTCTCTGTCTGTGGTGCTGAATGAAGACTCCATTCCCCCACAATGCCACGCTGTCCTCTGATGCTATTGCTGTGACTGATCTCAAAGGGATCACTGAAAAAACCCAATCTGTCCTCTTTTGGGCTTGCTGGGCAGCAGACAATGTGCCATTAATTATTATCAAGAACTGTAGCCTTCCCATGATCTGAAAAACGCTTTGTATCCTCCTTGTTAGTCTGCATAAACGTGCGTGCACCACAGACATGCACTCTCCCCATGCTAGGCCTGCTGGGTACCCACAATAGTTCTGGTGTTGGGAGGTGGTCAGCGAGATGTTGTGAATAGGAGACACTGGCTCAGTCACAAGGCTCTTCCTCTTCTCCTGTCTCCTCCTGGCCTGCTGCATTGGGTCCCCATAGAGGCCATACATGGTTAACTCTGGTTCCAGCTGCACAGGTGGAAAAAAAAAAGGCTGAGGATTTGTCCTGAATTTTCAAGACGACAGAACATTAATACGGGATCCTCTTTCTCTAGCTGCATTAGTAGCAGCAAAACACATCCCTGAAGCTCAAAAGTACCCCGGCAGTCCCTTGTCTTGGGCAGGTTCAATAGATCTCAGTCCCATTCATAGTCGCCTTGCTGACTATGAAACTAGCCAGATGAGTAAAAGTTGTAGGAACTCTGTTTGCAGCAAAGTGGGGAACAGCTGCAGGCACACACTGTATCATTTCCTCCAGCAAAAGACTCTCCCTAACTTAGACTCAATCAAAACTGACTCTATGTGCTCATGTCGGAAAGTCAGAACCCCACACCACCACCCTTTACACTCTCCTGTGGGAGGCCTGGGTCTGGGTCCTGGTTGAGCGAGCAGGCACTGCAGACTCCCTGGAGAGTTAATCAATCTGGCTCTTTTCTTGGCTATTAGGGTTGCTTTCATGTGGCATGAGGTGCTCCCGCCTCAATAAGGCTTGATCATGCTGCCTCTAAAGTACTCCTGTCAACGGGCCAAGAAATAAAACCCAGGCTTCTTGTGCTGCATGTCAAGTTCACAAAACCACAGAGCAACAAGGCCACCCATTAGATAACCGAGAACCTTCAAATAGTTGACACCCTTGATATTAGGGTTCAGCTTATATACAGATTGGACAGCGACAGAATGTTGGGTTATTGCAATATGGATTGTGGGATTGCTATAACATTTTTTCTGGAAGCAGCAGTTCACTTTAAGTACTTTGCTAACAATTTTGAATGGCTTCCATTGCATCATACAATGGTATCACAGATACAGTGGTATTGACTAGGACCAAGCCGAGAGGAAAATGAAAAGAAATCCCTACAGAGGTCCCACAGTTTCTGGGAAAATTCAGTGTCTGCTTAGATTGTAAGGTCTTTGGGGCAGGGGCTGTCTTTTTGTTCTGTGTTTGTACAGTGCCTAGCACAACAGAACCCTAGTTCATGACTGAGTCCCCCAGGCACTATCTCAAAACAAATAAATAATGCATCATAATAATTAGCTAAAATCTGTTCAATCGATGTGGCTTTTTATATTGTGCTTCTCACTGCAGTATGTTGTAACAAGCTCAAGTGGCTTGAATTTGAGGCTCGACAAATTCAGACTCAAGATAAGGTGCAATTTTTTTTCTCACAGTGAGTAATTAACCACCGGAACAAATTACCAAAAAATGTTTTAAAATCAAGATTAGCTTCCCCCCCTCTGTCCCCAAAATAAGCTCTATGTCAAACAGGCATTAATTCAGGGAAATCCTATGACTGATGTGGTGTAGGAAGTCAGACTAGATGATCACAGTGGTTCCTGCTGGTTTTATAACCTATGAATCCAAGTGCCTCACAGATAATACAGAACCAAATCTATTTTTACTCTCTACTTCCCCTGAAGCAATTGAAACTATGCTTGCTTTTGTTTTGATTTGATTCATTTCTTTTCTCTTCTCCGTCTGATCCTTTTTCTACTTACTGCTACCCTTCTTTCTTCTCTCTTCACTTCTTTCTGCCCCTTGTCCACTGACCTTCTCTGGCTTTCATTGCTGTTTTTACTTCCAGCTCAAGCAGGGCTAAATTGAAGAAGTGAGAATCCATGTTCATTTCTGTTGTCCTTGCACATGATACTGTACCATGGCAACATAGGCCAGAGCTAATTTTGAGGTGCCATTGGTGACTCACATTTAGTAGAATCATTGTTTTTACTGCACTTTGGGTCAGGCCTTCTGTGAGTAATCCCTTTAAGAACAATGTGACTGCGCATGGAGTAAGGTACTACTCAGTGCAGTTAGGTGTGGCAGAATCAGGCTCTGAGAGAACAGGGTCGTTCTCAAACAATAGAACAGGGGTGGCCAAACTTATTGACCCTCCAAGCCGCATATGACATTCTTCAGAAGTTTGAGAATCGGGGTGCACCTGCCGGGGCTCGGGGCTTCAGCCCCATGGGAGGCACCTGAGGGGGCTCAGGGCTTCAGCCCCACTCCTGCTGAAGCCCCGAGCCCTGGCAGTTGCACCACGCGGGGCTGAAGCCCCAAGACCCCTCCCCGCTGGGCAGAATCCCCTACATCACCACCCTATTGCAAGGCAGAGGTCCAAGCCCCGCCCCCAGTCTGGTAGATGGAGAATGGGGGGGGAATGTGGGAGGGCTCAGCGAGACACACTTTAATGGTAAAAGAGACGCATGTGGCTCACGAGCCACAGTTTGGCCACCCCGCAATAGAAGATGTATAGCGGAGTATCAACAGCCAGCAGCAAGCCACGGTCTCCCCCCGTGGCTTCAAATACAGAGAGGTAATTAGATTGAACCCCTGCTTGTGTTTTTAATAATAATCCACAGCAATTACAATGCAACTCAGTACAAGTAAGAAAAGCATAAATCAGGAATGTCTTTCCTTTCCTTTTAAATCAAATTAGGCTACTTGTCAATGCCCAGCTATTAAAGTATCTGTGTGTTTCCTTCTATCTGCCTAGCATGACCATTAGGATAAAAAAAAGTGTAGGAAATATTCTCATTGAAAAAGATCAGCTACCTGAAATAGAGATCACCACCTTTCCCTTATGAACACACACACAAAAGGCCCATTGTACTGAAAAATTCAGAATATTTCACAAAAATAGTGGGTTACCCATAGATCCCCTATTTCCAATGAACGAGAGTTAACTTTTAAGTTAACATGGGCTGGGCACTGGGATACAGCTGTTGCCTTCTCCTCTCCCCTTCCCATCCCTCCCCAGCTGGCTTGTGGGAAAACAGCAGAGGAACCAGCCAGAGACACCAGCTAGGAGGAGCAGAAGCAGTTGTGCCCTGTGCTAGTTGGCTGTTTGCTCCAAACCTCCCCACCACCACCATGTCTTCTCCTCAGCTTCACTCCACATCTGTCCCTCTTACCGGGTCTCCCCCACACCCTCCTTCCCTTCCACGTCCCCTCTCCCTTCATCTTTCTTTCTTATTTCGATTTGAGCATGTAGCCAATCCCATCCCTATTCAGCAACGAGCTTATTAGCAATGTTAAAAGTATTAACAAGACTAATACTATCATTGATTTCAAAGTTAAGCATGGGCTACAATGCTTTCCTGAATCTGGGCCTTAGCGCCTGACCCAGCTTCCACTGAAGTTAATGGACATTTTTCCATAGCTTTCAAAGGGTGTTGGGTCAGCCCTTTAATTTTTAATTCCTATGATCACCTGAACATATTGAAATTGCCCATGATTGCATTTTCTGCCCTCTTAGTTGTACATGCATTTGGAGACTGGAGTGCAAGATGCTGGCTTCCCGGTGACCCCGTGGCTTTTATGCAGCAGGGTAAGCTCTCTGGTTTATTTTCTTTTACTTTAGTAGTAGACTTTTTTTGTTCTCAGTAGACTCCATACTCATCAGCTAGGCCATGGTCCCCGCCAGCCTTGTGTCGTGCCAGGAAACAGATTCCACAATAAAGGATCTCTTCAGAGTTTTTTATCCAGTTAGAAATTACATTAATTCTATTCAATTCTCCTCGCATGTTCCCGGAGACTATTAAATGTGACAATTAACCAGTTGCTTTGAGAGCTTCTCCGTGCCTATGTGAACTCCCGCTGCGCTAGGAAATTGCGTGACAAGGCCTTGGCAGAAATGCACGTGCTCTCCACCGCCAGCCTTCTGAAAAACGGCCGGCCCCCAAGGTTTAAGAGATTATACTGGCTGAATTATTACACAAGACTTACTTCTGACCGGCTGCTTAAATAAATAATAATGCCTCCTCCAGGAAACACACAAAAACCCGAAGTATATGATTCTCCTAACCTGGCAATTCTACAATCCCTAACCTGCTCCCAGACTCCAAATCCCATCCTAATGCACCGCTAGCAACCTGCAGTTCGGAGTGTTACACACGGGAGTTTAAAACAAAAACGGAAAGGAAGTCATCATGAGATCGATGGCAATTATCGCAGCAAATTGCCTCTCGAGCAATTCTTAAAGAGGCGTGCGAGCCCGAAAAGCCAGCACCCAATATCGGCCCCCAGCAACATCATGAGAAAGGAGCTGCATCTCCTGAGGCCTGGGTGGACTTCTTTGTAATCAGGATCAGCCTTATAGCTCGTTCTTGGCATACTTGGTGCAGAGTGTCAGAAGGAAAAAATAGTAACGGCAAGAAAAACATCTCTGTCTCTACATCCAGAACGGAATCACGGACATACGTTACTTCTATAATACACATAACATCAGTGGGACCGTAACATTTTCAATCAGGCATCCTGATATTGTCAAGATGTCCCATGGTAAAGCTGGGTACGTTCCTGACACAATAACAAACGTGTTTGTTCCCCTTGTCCTCGTTTCGTAGATGCCAAGAAGAACGCCCTCGTATATACTGTGTCTTTAAATATAAATGGCTTTCGGTTTAAATCTCTTTGCCACTTCTCTACCCATTAAGTTACAAAAGAAGGAGCGCACGGTTGTTGTATAATAATTGTAGCAAGTAAGTCCCTGAAACCTTGCAAAGTATTAACCTTCTTCTTTCCAATTGCAGGTAGCCTCCCTCTTCCCCTCCCCCTCTACAAACATGTTCACATCAACAGATGCATTTTTAAAAGGTTTTGAGTTGCCTGGCACGCCCCAGCCTGATAGCCAATTACCCTTCTACCCCCTAATACATGTTCACTAAAGAATACAACACCTGTCAGGGATGGTCTGATAATACTTAGTCCTGCCATGAGTGCAGGGGACTGGACTAGATGACCCCTTGAGGTCCCTTCCAGTTCTATGATTCTATGAACATGTTTAGGGTCACTCCCTTTTAGTTCTCTCCCTCCCCCGCACAGAGACATTGCGCCAAAACAGAATGTCACCTGCCCCTATTTAATTGCAAACCCAGTCGAGCTCCTGTATACTAACTGGTTCAATCATATATAAATATCAGGCACAGAGAGTCCCTAATGCCTTTTCAGTGCCATCCCACTAAGAAAGCTAACGCCCTTTCATTTCTGCTATTTAAACAATGGAGGTGTTTTACTAAATCCGTTTAAACACTGAAGTGGTGGCGGATTCCTTCTACACAACAGGCGGGGAAATCCAAATGGGTTGTATCCCTTCCGGGGAGACAAACTTGAAGCGATCGACCTCTGAGTAACTTGCACTTTGGCATCTTGGATCAGCTATTATTGCCCTCTCCAACCGGAAATGTTGTCAGGGAGGCCAGGGGAGAGATTTTTGCCGGTGCAAAAACGTAGGATGAAGAATCTGGTCTAGAATCCCCCTACACGTTGAAAGGGAATGACGGGTGTGGAAGTGGGGTAGGATTTGGATTCTACCTCAAACGCTCTGAATCATATCGTGTGGCTCATAAGATAAACCGGCGGGGGGTTACTGGGGTGCTATAAATATCAAACAACTCGAACCATTTGCTGAAGCAGATAAGGTCAGAGGTGCGAGATGTTCTGTACCATTAAAAGCAAATTTTAAAAGAACTGACCTCTCTCTTATGCCTTTCACGAAGCTCTAAGGTTCACGATTTAGAGGCTCTAATCCCGAATCAACAAAATATGAACGTTACATTTTCAAAGCTAGTCTCCCGCAAAAACCCAACTAACTCTGCCTCGCTCTGGTACGGTTTACCTGGCAATAAGTCATTTTCTCTTCATCACAAACACTTGGGTTGCCTTTGTTTCTGTTCGGGTATGTATAAACTGGATTTCCCCCCTCTTTTGCATACTCTCTTTCCATTTAAAAATATTTCCCTCCATTATTTCTATTCTCAAAGGTATTTCTAGGGCACACATTGACAGTACTGAACTCAGGAAAGAGCTTTTGGCAGGATCTTAAACTACATCTGTTTATGATTTTCTAGCATTATGTTCCCTTAACCCTGCAGTTTAAAAATCAAAGACAGAATGGGAAATATTAGCATTTCAGTGTTGCCCTATATTGTTACTGATCATTAAACTGCAACATAGAAGAGATGAGGATTTCGTCAAATGGCCCACGTGGCGCTCGAGGAGTTGCAGAGTTTATTATTAACTCTAATGTTTTTACTTAATATGGATAAACTTTGATTTTACGAGACTGCTTCTTTTTTTTTTTAAATTATCCTATAATAAAACTGACCGTAAATATCCTCTTCCACCCTAGGAATCGAATTACTGCCCTAATAGCTACATTAACAAAGTATATGTCCGTGTAAATTCCAGCGATTTGTATTTCTCTTAACAATCAAAGTTAAATTTTTTCCTCGATTGTACCGACCAGTATGAAATTTACAGAAAACATAATAGCCTTTCTCAATAGCTTTAAATGTGACTGATAGTATATGTGCATTTTACTTGGAAAATGAGTTCATATCAAAGGCAGACACGTTGCATTACGGTGTGAGTATTGCGTATTGGAGATCACCTATATCTGTGTATAGTTAGCCTTTTAGTTATAGCCATTGTAGAGACTGTTTTCAATATCTAACCGCCTCTTGAACGTCTTGATGGAGTTTCATCATGGTTTGAGCACATTTCTATCAATCGGATTTTTAGAAAGTGATTGCGCTGAATTCTCCAGCACTAGCATGATATGATCAGATTTGAATAGGTTTGTCTTCTGCATTCTATCACAAGAAAGGCGTCAGTTCTGAATAGTATGATACTACAGCCTGTATACTAACTGGTTCAATCATATATAAATAGCAGGCACAGAGAGTCCCTAATGCCTTTTCAGTGCCATCCCACTAAGAAAGCTAACACCCTTTCACTTCTGCTATTTAAAGAATGAAGGTGTTTACTAAATCAGTTTAAACACTGAAGTAATGGCAGATTCCTTCTACGCAACAGGCGGGGAAATCCAAATGGGTTGTATCCCTTCCGGGGAGACAAACTTGAAGCGATCGACCTCTGAGTAACTTGCACTTTGGTATCTTGGATCAGCTACTATTGGCCTCTCCAACCGGAGATGTTGTGAGGGAGGCCAGGGGAGAGATTTTTGCCTGAACTTGTGCTAATCAGAGGGCTCGCATCTCTCCCTTGTCAATTACCCTCTACCACCAGCCAAGCTTGGCGTTGCGCTTTGATGGAGAAAAGTGGGGAAACAAACAAACAAACAAACAAACCCACCCACAGATTATACTTCGAAAACGGATCATTTGGGGCCCAATGTTCAGTAGAAGCAGCAGGCTGGGGTGGTGGAGGAGGGGAGGGACTGGTACCCCCAGAGTGATGCATGGCTAATGCCTCTGGGCGCCGAGGGGCCCCGTGGAGTACAGAACCGGCGGGTACCCAGGTGCTTCTCAATGATACACCAGGAGTCCTGGGTTCCGAAGGGCAACAGAGTGCCCCTCAGCGTGCAGACGTGGCTTTTACCCAGCAGTTGCGGGCGGGGGGCAAAGAAGCTGGTACTCCCTATGCTAGGGAGGCCGTGGCCTGGATCTAAGAGGAAGCCTTCTCTTCCCCTGCGCTGGGGCTGGACCCGCACCTGCCCCTTCCATTTGCTGATCCACATGTCTCGAGCCGCATCTCCAGGGGCTCCCCCTTTCTCTCTCTAACCAGAGTAAGGCCTTGGGCTGGGACCTCCCTGACCCAAGAAGGTCGAGTATTGATCCCGAGCGTCGCCCAGCTCCAAGCAGCAATGCTGCAGGACCGGGTGGGGGAAGGAAGAAGCAAGACTCAGGAAAGATTTTCTCTTTACTCGAGCAGATCCTTGGTGTCTGCGTCCCCCCTCCCATCCTCACCCCCAGATCTTACCCCCAGCAAAGCTCAACGCTTTTTTCATGGAAACAAATACAAGCAGAGGGGAGCCATTCATGTCACAGACCTGCCATTTCTCCGCCAAGCGCTCAGGGGATCAAGCAATGAGCCGGCCCCTGCTGGGTCTGTGCGCCAGGTTCCCCCTAGAAGAGAACTCAGAAGGAGAGAGACAGATAACGAGAGGCAGGGTCTGGTCTCTCCCTTGCCCCCAAAGCCAGCCCGCTTGAAGTTTAGCAGAGTAGATGGTGCAGAAAGTGCAGAGGAGGGTGGGGGTGGCAGACCTGACTTATTCAGCTTCAGAGCCGGCACATGCTTTGTCATCCCACCGAGCCTAACGGGACTCGAGCCCTTTGTTCTGTTGCTTTCACAGAAATTACCTGTGTGGATGCAACTACCTCCCATTTTCTCCTGGGTTGAAATCCACGGCCGGCTACCACCCCACAGCTCCCTGGACTGCCACTGGCGCTCAGTAGTTTGATGGAGGAGAAGGTGGGTAAAAGGCCGCCGGGCAACAAAGGCCAAGGCGTCTGTGGTCCTGGGTCTCGCAAGGGGGAGCGGGGCCCTTCCTAAAGCCCCCTTCCCCCCAGTTACGGACAGCCTGGGCGATGGGGGAGATTTTTCGGCACTCCTTGCCGGAGTGGATCGTTTGGGTTCGGTTCTGGATTTCTTGCCTTTCTCGAGAGGAAGGATCTTTCGCTCCGGGCCCTTCCCCTAGATTGCATTGTGTGTGTGTGTGTGGCGGGGGTGGGGGTGGGGAGTTGGTGGTCAGCGGCATGGTGGTATTTGATTGCTGCGGAGTGGGGCATCCTGCGGTGGGGGGGGGGTAGGTGGACAGGACCATAAAGTTGATGCAAACGACTACAAACAAATGAATACCTGAAATCAGTCGGTTACCCGACCCACACAAGCTCTGTCCCCATCTTTCCACGCAAACGGCAGCCGGATTGGTTTTGTTTTGAACCCTGCCCTGATTGCGGCAAATGCACCCCCTAAACCCTAGCAAGGGGCGTCTCGAGAGCAGTGTCTGGTTTGGAAAGAAGTGCTGTTAAAAACTCTTTGCATTTCAAAGGCTTGGAGCAGTTACAGGGGGACAAACTTAAATATATATCTAGGCTACGCTGGACAACTAATCAATATCACCCATTAAGGAAGGATTCCGGGAAAGCGGGTGAGCCCATGGTTTGCTCTTTTGCAGCAACAAACACAAAACAAGTCGAAAGCCAAGATGAAGAAAAACAAAATCTTTGTTTGCCATTAATTTCCAGAGAAGGTGCTGAGTAATTTTATTTTGCTTCTTTTTCCCAGAAAAGTGATGTCTAAAAGATGCCCAGGGATGAGTGGTCTCTGACACAGACACGACTGTGGCATTTAAGTGTCTTTATTCATTGTAAACTGTTTAATGCTCTTCCCGTTGGAAACTCCCCTCCCCTCTCCTTCCCGCCACCTCATTCCCATTCTTTTGGTAGGACCAAATTGTAAGCTCCCATTGGCTTTTGTGGGATCAGAATCGGGCCCTATATCACTTCAGCCACATCAGATTGAGTGATGCTGATACACACAGGCTCTTCGTAATCTATATATTAACCCTTCACTGACTTGACGTACAAATTCGTTGCTTTAAATTATTTGATGGGCAACTAATCAAGAAACATTTTAAAAGGAATGATCGAAGCTCCTTTATTTAATGAGAAAAGCTGTACCCTCTTGCTCATTTGCAAACGGTAGCCTAATAAAGGCTCCGCAAAGAGGAACTGTTTTATTTTGCACTTGAAAAATTAAAATCTGCTAAAACTTTTGCTTATTAGACGACAGAAAACAAAAATAGGGTGGAGCGAGATTTTCTAAAAGGCACAAAATAGGGACTATGTAATGGGAAAGTATTTACAGAGTAACAACAATAAACATCTGCATCTGAAGAAGTGAGGTTCTTACCCACGAAAGCTTATGCTCCCAATACTTCTGTTAGTCTTAAAGGTGCGACAGGACCCTCTGTTGCTTTTAACAATAAACTAGACTAGCAATAGATAATTATAAAGCAACGAACAAGAATTCTGTAGCAGTGGTTTACACAGGGCAGACACTTCGCCCAACAAATTCTCACACTCAAGTCGAGGACCCAATTCTCCTCCATACATTGAAAACTATGGGAATTTTGCTACTGACTTCAAGAACCTGGCAGAGAGGATCCCTTGTGTCCATGATCTATCGCATACACACACAAATATGCATATATCTCATGTATTATATATAATTATCTATATATTCCTAATATACATACTATAAAACAAAAAATACTACTAATACAGTGTATGTATATTTCACTGTATTTATTCTACCATGTTATAGAATGTATTTCCGAATATGCCTTTTACAGTACAATAAATATACTTCTAATGCACAGTAACCAGCATACACTGCCTATAGTTCATGATGTATATTCTAATACGTGCTACAGGATATATTTGATTTACACTGTTGCGTTTTGTGCATAGACATTTCTGCGGGGATCTGTCACATTAGTAGTCTGCAGATGTGTGGGCTAGATAGGCAGGGTAAAATCATGCTCACCCTGACATACATGTTCAGCCCCTGCCCTTGCCAGTAGCTCTCCTGACAACACCCTGTATCTTCAACCAAACTGGGAAGACTCGTTTTGAATTACAGCCCCGCAAGACTGAATCCTCCCCCCATTGCACCTCATTCTCGCGTGGGGCAATGGAGACAAGTTGCTATCACGCGCCCACCCTGAGCCAAAGCAAGATTTGTCCGTTTTGCATCGCTGTTGCTGCCCTCCCTCCTCCGCATGCGGAAGGCTGCCGAAGAAGAAGGAACAGCTGAGAGTTGTTTAAGGAAGCCCGCCTTTGAATATGGGGGAGAAGCCCGGGCGTGGCTGTGGCTGAAGGAGCTCTAATGAGATGGCAATGAAGGGGAAGCGGCAGCAGAGCGGAAAGAGGCTTGTTTGAACGATTGCCTGGAGGAGGGCTGCCATCCTGTTTGCTTTCTTTTGCTCACGCAATCGCCTTTTCCTCCTCTTCCATGGCAGGGCAAGGGCCCTTCTCCTTCCATCCTACCGCAGACCTGAAATAATGTTTGTGACAAAACCAAAAGGATTTTTTTGTTACTGCTGCTGCTAGTCACTAGCTTCGGAGTGTAACAGAAACAAACTCCTCCATTTAGGGCCTCTTAAATTCCTTGGCGTATAGCGAACTCGGATCGCAGAGAAGCCCATGAGATGTACTCCCTCTTCCTGGACGCGATTTCCAAACCCCTTATTTTCTACTGTCCCTGGACAATGAAAGTCGCATCTGGCAGGATTAAGACAAAGATTAAGCGAAATTCAGGGTTTTGAAACCAGATCTCGCTCCAAGATTCTTGGAAACCCCGTTGCTCTTATCAATCTGTCACTGCCTGCTACAGAGCCCGGTATAATAAATAATAATAATAAGGGTCTAGAAAACAGGACTCTGGCGTCTGAAATCCTAAAGCAGTTTATATTTCCCGTGCTATTTGGGGGAATCTGTATAGAATCCCGCCTACATACATTCGCCGAATAATCTCCTGGATCTTTCCATATCTCCTTTGCCTCCGCTGAAGGTTGCAGATGCTTTGGGATACCTCGCCTTTGGCAAAAGGCTCATAAAACTCGATTAACAAACAATACAGGTCTTCCCTATAGTTTTTTTAAGTCCTGCACCGTTACATAACGTTAATCTACAGAAGGCTGAAAAGTTTAGTTCCCATCATTTACAACAGGGCCTGATTCTGGGTGAGAACACAGAGAGAAAGGAGGGTACCGCGTAGGATACTTGGCAGCTGGACAAACCTACACCATGCAGAGTGACAGACAGATCCTAGTAGAACTGTATGTACTTGCAGCAGCTCACCTCTCGCCAATGTTAATGAGCGGTTCATCAGTTCCTACCAAATAGACATTTGGTTCTTATGATAAGGCTCTGAGACCTCTGCTCCCACTGCGTGGCTCCTCACTCCACCAATAGTCCTTTGGAAGTACTGAGGCTGAGTAAGAAGGGTCCCAGAATCTGGTTTAAGAAAAGGATAAATCACTAGTGGTTCTCTTGCATTGATTATTATTAGTTATCCAGTGCCTCCAAGTGTGTAAGACACTTCACACCGATTATTATAATAAGGATCCCTGTTCCGGAGAGTTTATAATCTAAACGGATCACCACAAAACAGGAGGGGGGGAGGAGAGGGAACAGGTAAGGAATGCCTGGGCGAGAGGGAAAGGAATGTACAGAATAGTTATGATCTAGTGGCACAGAAGAAAGTTGTAGAAAGGGGACTTTCTAAAGACAGGGCTGGGGTGGTTGTGTTTAGCCAGAACATCTTCAAAACGTCTGAACGCTGCCTGTGTTAGTGCAACAGAGTTAGTGCAGTATCTTAATGAGTGATATAGTTTGCTCGCTGCTCAGTACAGCAATCGTGCTCCAAATAGCAAGGCCTATTAATTCGTAGTGATCATAAACACGACCAGTAGTAAGACGCGGTAGACAAGCCCCAAGATGTACAAAGTTCTCTGCTACATCATAATAGATGACATCTGAGCTATTCTGCCACTAGGTACCCATTTCACTTTTCCGACAAGTGAGTCTTGTTATAGCCCATCACTCACACAGACGCAGGGTGGAAAATAAAATTAATGATCAGGATCCTTCGCAATGTAATAATCCTGCCGGGCGTGGTCCCTCGGGCTTTTGTTCATATGAATAAACCCAACTCACTGAGTCATGTGGAGGACTCGGGCTTGCCGATCCCAACCCCAATGGCACACAATTTAATTCTGGTATTAAACATTTGCCCTCCCTGTTAGAAGCCAACTGTGACATTAGCATGTTCCTTTGATCTTCTAACACCTTGCTGTCCCGAGAAAGCCGGAGGGGTTGGGTTGCAAAATTTGGAAACAAATTATTTTTTAAATACAATTTTTTTAAAAAAATGAACTGTTTTTTGTTGTTGTTGAAGTGTGTGTGTGTGTGTGTGGGGGGGGAGAATGACACACACCCAGTCTCTAAATTTGATCCGCGCTGAATTCCGAGGCTATGCCTATGCAGGTTGCATCAAAATACTGTACTTTTATTCACCGCACAAGAAAAAAATATTCGTTTTATTTGTAATTTCTATTTGCAGGCCTCGGAGCGAAATTTACCTACGTGTCCCCAAATATGGACTGGTTCAATATCGATCGGACAAAATATTAGACCCTTCCGAAATACAGGAATTGATAGAAGCAACGAAATGAGATTAAACATGTTCTAAAGCTGTTGGTGGCTTCGCTGTTTTTGAAGAATGAAGTACATGAAATACAATGAACAATGGGCACAATTTTAATTATTAACAGTGAAGATCATGGGCATTCGTATCATTATTATTATGACACGAAGCGCTGGTATCTACGTTAGGTGGAGCTGCGTTTTTCGAAGTTTGTTTCCATTCAGCCATCTGCTGAAAACGACGGCAAAGTATCTGCTAGCACACAGCCGTTTTCTCTTTCCAAAATGTCTCAGTCAAAGCAGGTCGTGGGCTAAAAGTGAAGACGGAAATATATTAACTCAGAGCTGAAATATACTAAACCGTGCTATGTGTTAAAACAGTTGGACACTTTTAGCAAAGGAGGATTGATGAGGAGACAGTTTCCCCCCTGAGATCCTGTTTGTTTTTTATTTGTTTTGCACGGGGCTAGAGGCATTTAAAAGAGTGAAAGTGTCATTTTCAAAATCACAATTCAAAATAAAAACACAGAGCTCTGGTGAGCTCAGCGATTATAATCACGTAGTCAAAGTATTTCATATTGGGAAGGGACCAACCAACCCCAACCTCCCCCAAACAACCCAGGAGCAAAAACCCGCGGTTTTTATATTAAAAATCAACCAGTTTGTCTATACAGTATTTTTTTTTTTTTTTTTTTTTGTACTCCTGGCGCATTATTTCTCCGGGGAGTTGCGAAGAAGAAGTAAATGAGGAGGAGGAGGCACCTCCCGCATAAGACGCAGAGAAACCCTCTATTGGAGCCCAATACCGAGCGAGCCTTTTATTCTTGGGAAAACCATGCGTGCTTTAAAGCACACCAGCAGTCTGCCACTGGTAACTACTTCCCCCCTCTCCCACGTCTGCTTCCTTTGTAAATAAGTTCCAGGGCCCCCTTTCACAGAACGCAGTTGAGCAGGTAATTTGTTGTTAGTGCTTGTTTAAATGTTGTGAAGCATGCACTCAAAAACAGGAAAGCAATACACAAAAGGGGCAAACATGGGAACACAACTGGAAATTATTGAGTTATAAAAATGTCAAAGAAAAGCAATTGGCAAAGAGGCATCCGTAATTGTCCCCTATATGAATGAAAAAATGATTTCCAGAGCCCCATCCTTTTGTTGGCCCCAAACTGAATGGGAGTTTAGCCTTCCCTCTCAATGGACGCTGGATCAGGCCCCTCCATGGGAATCGCTCAGTTCAGCCTGCTTTTCAGTCAGCCACATGGGGCTGGATGCTGCTCTACAGAGCTGCACTCGTTTCAGGGACTTCAATAGAATTCCTCCAGATTGACACCACAGTGCAGGATTATATCCACCCGGCTCCCAGCTGCATCCCCTATTGAATTTATGGGGGGGGGGAAGGGGGAAGCACACCCATTTAACTAAGGGAAGAATGCGCCCCATGATTTGAGTATGTAGGGATTTAGGGACAACAATCAGATCAGTGTTAATGGGAGTTGCAAGTGTCAAGCACAGACTGAGAGATGAGTTTAGAGCAGGGCTGATTATGATGGGGGCCCTGGCCACAGGGTCACCATGATATGGGCACCCCTGTGGTCCTGCCCCAACAACCTTACCCCCATGCTGTGGTCTCATCCCCTACTTGGAGTGGCCACAGCAGGGGTGCCCCACCCTCCCAAAGAGGCAGGGTCAACAGCATGGAACCCCCTTTCCCCCAGGACTGGCAGCTGAGGTGCCCCTCCCCTCAGCATCAGCTGGGGCAAAACCAGGGAATGCTCCTGGGAGAGGCAAGCATGGTATCAAGGGACTCCTTCCAAGTACCTACCCAAGCAACTGGGGTGTATTTATTTAGGGGTAGAAGGGTGGGCTGGGATCACTGACTCTTCTTCTACAGAGCCCTGTTTAGGGGCCCCTCAAGTCCTTAATTAATTAAGGGCATTAATACCCTGTGGAGGTGCCCAGGGCAGTTCGAACCCTCAGAGCTGTTGTTGCAGACTATCTGCAGATTCAGGCAGATGTAACTCCGTCCGCTAGGCTTGGTTCACATTTTCAAGATTTTTCTTTGCATTCAGGTAGGCTAGAAATGTACTATTTTTGAAAAAAGAAAACTCAGATTCTGATGTAATCATAGGACTTCAGGAGCTGTAGCTGGGCCAATAGTGTTTATGCCTTAATCCAGCCCTAGTTTAGGAGCATTATCTGATCTTCAATACTTATGCCCACATAGCTCTGGACCATAGTGTTGCTTGGGTCCAATGCTTCTACCCTTACAGTAAAATATATCCAGGGTTTAGTTCATCCTGGAAGGTTTTACCTCAGTCTCATTTACTGCTTTAATAAGGTATGAGCACCATCTAGTTTCCCCTCGAAATAGCTATAAGAACAAGTCCCAGTACACAGATAGTGTAAAATATGCTCTGCAAGTTGCAGTTTGTGATGGGGTGTCCACCACACATAAGGTGTAAATGAGGCCAATTAACCTTAGGCTGCACCTGGAAGAAACCTAGGGCCTAGAACCTAATTGCTGATGAAGACCATCTGGGGAAGAAGCTGGGCGAGCTCTATAAAGAGAGGAAGTTGGTAGGTTTCAGGGGGATATTTGTACTCTCTGATATGAGAGAGAAGAGCAGGAAGCTGTAGGGACAGAGAGGGAAGGAACAATAAGGGCTGGGAGAGTAAGAACCTAGAGCTGCTGGGTTGAGAGACTGGAACCCATAGAGCATGGGCCAATGTTTCCCTATAAGTTATTGTGGGTGTGACACACTAGGGATAGCCTGTTTGGGGATGGCTGGAAGTAGGCTTTGATGATACCCCAGAAGTGGGGAGAACTTTAACATGACTTCTTAACTGGAAGGCTAAGAAGATGAAAGCACTGCAACTCCTGGTGCATGAGAGACCATGGAGTAACTGAGGGGCATGGTGGACTGAGTAACTGCAGGAAGGGTGTCAGACCCTGTGGCAGAGCTAATTGCCCAGGTGAGCCACAAGAAGGTGTCGCTGAGCATGATGAGTAGAGCAAGCCCTGTCACACAGTGTTAGTAAAGCTGTATCTCTGTTCATTTGTGTAAAAGCAGAAGAGCCCATTGACATCAATGGAGCCAGGATTTCACTTCTGGAGCAGATACGTGTGTGTGATATTAGTGTTAGAGAGATGTTTGCCAATCAGCATAGATCAACAGGAGAACACAATAGAGCTCAATGAGCAGTATTTGCCCTTTAAAGAGTTGCAAACATCTTCTGTCTTAAACAAATGAATAAAACTAGAAAAGTCAAACGTTTAAAAAAAAAAAAAAAAGCTAAAGTTCCTTCTAATGAAGGGATTATTACACTATGTCAAACAATTAAAAAAACCACCATGTGATAATACTGAACTGATTTCAGACAGAAATTCCTCTTTTTCCCTGGTGTATAATAGTGTAAGTTAAAGGCAAAAGGAGTATTTGTATTTGTCTTACAATAAATCCACTTTATAAATCCCCGGTATCCCATTAATAGTGTTAGGCAAGAAGATGATTTCAATGAGGAAAATTCAAGTTAACAAGATAGGAGTATAAAATTGTTAAGGGCCGGATCCTGTCATATTGCATTTTCCAAACCGTTATGCCTGGCAGCAGGGAAAAAACCCTTCAGCGGTCTAGAGCTAACGTGTTTGAGATTCAGCCAAGTCCCTATTGGACAGGTTCCACAGCAGCAAGCCTATGACCATATAGTCTCTCACCAGCAGGGCCCCCTGTATCCTGCTGCCAAGGGATTTACCAAAGACCACCTCCCTCCCCCCGCCCCCACCGCATAGAATTGTACATCAGAATCTAAGTTTTAATGAAAAAGAAACCTGTCTCTAATCATTATGTTTTGGAAGAAAATGTCACTGTACTCCTCAAGCAGGGTCATTAAAGTCAATGGGGCTACTCATCGAGGGCCGGATTGTGATACCCTTAGTAGTAAGCAATCCCATAATATTCTGATACTAGACTGAGTCTGATATCCTTACTCCGGATGAGTAATACCTTAGTCTACAAGTAGGTTTTAGTGGAACTATTTGCAGAGCAAGATACTGCACAATATGAGTAAGGGTAGCAAAAGCTGGCTCTTACTGTCGTGTTTACATTTGAACATTAAGAACTTGCTGGTAGCACCATCTAAAGTAAAGGTTACCTGACACTTCCCATTATAAACCCCTCTGTTCAACTTCCTTTTAAATCATATGAAAACAGACCACTTTTGGCAGGGATATAGAGCATATTTTGGACATTATATCCACTATGGATTACTGCAAAGGACTACATGCATCTGACGAAGTGAGTATTCACCCACAAAAGCTTATGATCCAATACATCTGTTAGTCTATAAGGTGCTACAGGACTTTGTGTCGCTTTTTGCAGCTCCAGACTAACACGGCTACCCCTCTGATGCAAAGGACCATTGATTTTGCCAGCTGTTATTAATGATTATTGACTCTGTCTACTTTTGGGGGTGATGCAGTTATGTGTTATCCATTTCTCAGGGCAGACGAACATTACAATCTAGCTCCTACAAATGTTTGAGAGATTTACAAAAATATCCCAAAATACCCTGGAAAGCCAGGTAGCTGAAGGATCATTAGGCCAACTATACAGAGGTCAGAAGGAAAGAAAACAAACTCATACATTTGAAAAACCTGACATCTCCTTGAAGAAGCAAGGTATAGCTCTCTTAGCTAACAACTGTGTGAATGTTAAGCTGTAATTTTCCAAGGGGCAGAAAGGAGTTAGGCACCCAACTCACATCTAATTTCAATGGGATTTGAGCACCTAACTCCTTGAGGCTCCTTTGAAAATCCTAGCTTTAATCTTGAAATAACAATTGATTGACTAGATAAATTCAGTAGCAACTGGTCTACATTTCTAGGGTGAAATCCTAGTCCCATTGAAGTCAGTAGCTTGCCATTGACCTCAATGAAGCCAGAAGTTCACCTCCGGAGATTACTTTTTCCTCTGGATTTATATCAAATAGGTTATCTAATGAAAGGTGTGTTTTAATAGACAAATATTTAGTGACACATTATATATATATATATATTTACATTTCCTATTTCTGAAAAAATAAAGTTGAACAAAAGAGGATTTTGAAATAGATATAAGTTAATTTACCCCTCTCCCCCATGGTGGTTTGTGGGATGTGCCTCTACAACATATGAATTCCATTTGCTGGGGGGCTCAAAATACATATCTTTGTTGGCAGCAGAATCTAATTCTCTGTTGTCCTGTTATCTCCAAGCTGGACTGAAATTCCAAGAGGCAGTGATACAGGGCTTACAAGAGAGGGTCATTCATTTATGTGCTTTCCCATTGAAATGGACTAGCTATAAACAATAGGTTGGATCCTAACAAGAGAACTGGTTTATCAGGGGAGAGATTACTTACCAATGAAGTCACCTGGTAAGGATCTGGGATCACCTGAAGAGGCTGATCCAGAAGTAACATGACAGAAAAACTAGAAGGTTATAAAGGATAGGAGCCGAAGCATTTGGGGTCTTTGGCCAGTTTCAAGATGAGAGAAATTGCTACAAGAGCCTGATAAGGCAGGAAACCCTGTGTACCTGAAGATGGATGACTTCTATGGAACTGGGTGAGCTAGAGTGAGGGGCATTGTGTTCAGGATGATGGTGGTTTTCTATATAATCTGTACGCTCTGAGCTTTATCTATTAAGTGCAGAGCAACAATGTTAGAATTCTGTGCACAGTGTCCATGTGCTTTTGTGTGTTCCATCTACCCTGTGGTCCCTTGAAGTGGTAAACCAGAAGGCTCACACTTTCAGGTAGAAGTCTGGCAGAGGGTGTGTTTAAGTTTTGGGGGAGATCAGGGGAGTCCGTATTGGGCCCAGGGGCTAAGTGGGTCTCAACTCTCAGGACAGGGTGCTAAACAAAGGCTTTTCCTTGAAAGTGTACCTAAGGATCCCAAGACCAGGACAATGCCTGGGCTTTGCTTAGACTCTAGAGGCTTAAAACAACTGAAATTCAATGGCTGGGTCCCCTCACGGCAGTCTGGTGAGTGACCGAGAGGGACTACATGACTGGCCCTGTGACACCCCTTCTCTTAAAATGCAGTACTTTTACTGCTTCTAGGAATCAGACTTTTCCAAATGTGATCAGAAATAACTGGGTTGTGAGGAGAACCCAAAATATAAACCAAATGCACTCTTCAGGCAACTTTTGTTTGGCATGACTTAGCCGTAGAGACTCCATGGGGGTCTTCAAAATTTGGCTACAACTGAGCCTATCCACTGACTGGCTTAGCAGGTGAAATCACATACTTTGTTTACTGTTATTGGTTATATCTTTCCAAAAGGTTGATCACTAGTTTCATGCCACTTGTTAGGTTCATTCCTCTGTACCATTCTGCCCACTCGTAACTGAGATTGGGTATTAGCTGACAGAACAAACTTGAGTTACAATGGCCTCAATAGATTTTTTTTTGTATTTATTCTATGGATTACCTAATCCTTGCCACAATAGAACACTTCTAATAGGGAACTGGAATTGTTCCTGAATCTAGTCTTGTCCCACCCCGTCCTTCCCATCAGCAGGAAACACACACATTGGCCCTCATCAGAGCCGGCCCCAAAGCATCCAGTGACACTGCTGTGTTGACAAGATACCTGTCATAGGCCACTGTGGCTCTTTATAGTCAGAGCCACACCCTTTACAGTGGCTTTTGACTCTCCTTTCACATTATCGCTGGTGATCATGACACTTTATTATTATTATTTTCTTTGCAGTAGAATTGATATCATGCGATTACCAGGTGCTCTAAACATATTGGTGGGAGTGGCAGGAGCTGATTATGCCCTGGCTTTTTCAATGTCATCTCAAGAGGAAAATCTACCCTTGCTTTAATGAATCATTCTATGTGAAAAGTAACTCTGTAGCTTAAAAATAAATAAATAAATCACGGTATCCTGTTTGTATCTCCATAATTCCCACTCAACATGTGCTCAGTTTGCACATCAAATCATTTCACCCAGATTTGTGAACAAACTTCTTGTCATCTTGAGCATCAACACGAGCCATAAAGATTCTGCAAGCCAAATTAGGCTCTCATTTACATCCGTGCTACCCAATTTTGCTCCTGTTAGCAACACCAGGGTGACACCACTGACTTCAGGGGTCTACACAGGTGTAACTGATTGGAACTTTACTAAACAATTTTGTTTATCTATAGAATCCAGCTCACTCTCCCAACTGCATTTGTCTGCCGTGTTAAGAGGAATACTAAAAATGTAGCTTTGTCACCAAAATCCGCAGACAAGACTCTGGATGTCATAGAATTGTAGGTCTGGAAAGCACCTCGAGATGTCTTCCAGTCCAGTCCACTGCATTAAAGCAGGTCTAAGTATTATACAAAGTATATACAAAGGAACAGATCTATTAAATGAGAAAATTATTATTCTATATAGTGGCATTTGGGAGACAGAAGCTTTCTGGTGAGGCACAACTGCTTCTCCACGTGGGCACCAATGATACTGCCAAGAATGACCTTGAGCGGATCACTGCAGACTACGTGGCTCTGGGAAGAAGGATAAAGGAGTTTGAGGCGCAAGTGGTGTTCTCGTCCATCCTCCCTGTGCAAGGAAAAGGCCGGGGTAGAGACCGTCGAATCGTGGAAGTCAACGAATGGCTACGCAGGTGGTGTCGGAGAGAAGGCTTTGGATTCTTCGACCATGGGATGGTGTTCCAAGAAGGAGGAGTGTTAGGCAGAGATGGGCTCCACCTAACGAAGAGAGGGAAGAGCATCTTCGCCAGCAGGCTGGCTAACCTAGTGAGGAGGGCTTTAAACTAGGTTCACCGGGGGAAGGAGACCAAAGCCCTGAGGTAAGTGGGGAAATGGGATCCTGGGAGGAAGCACAAGCAGGAGAGCGCAAGAGGGGAGGACTCCTGTCTCATGCTGAGAAAGAGGGATGATCATTGAGTTATCTTAAGTGCCTATACACAAATGCAAGAAGCCTGGGAAACAAGCAGGGAGAACTGGAAGTCCTGGCACAGTCAGGGAACTATGATGTGATTGGAATAACAGAGACTTGGTGGGACAACTCACATGACTGGAGTACTGTCATGGATGGATATAAACTGTTCAGGAAGGACAGGCAGGGCAGAAAAGGTGGGGGAGTTGCGTTGTATGTAAGAGAGGAGTATGACTGCTCAGAGCTCCGGTATGATACTGCAGAAAAACCTGAGAGTCTCTGGATAAAGTTGAGAGGTGGGAACAACAAGGGTGATGTTGTGGTTGGAGTCTGCTATAGACCACCAGACCAGGGGGATGAGGTGGACGAGGCTTTCTTCTGGCAACTAGCAGAAATTGCTAGATCACAGGCCCTGGTTCTCATGGGAGACTTTAATCACCCTGATATCTGCTGGGAGAGCAATACAGCGGTGCACAGGCAATCCAGGAAATTTTTGGAAAGTGTAGGGGACAATTTCCTGGTGCAAGTGCTGGAGGAACCAACTAGGGGCAAAGCTTTTCTTGACCTGCTGCTCACAAACAGGGAAGAACTAGTAGGGGAAGCAAAAGTGGATGGGAACCTGGGAGGCAGTGACCATGAGATGGTCGAATTCAGGATCCTGACACAAGGAAGAAAGGAGAGCAGCAGAATACGGACCCTGGACTTCAGAAAAGGAGACTTTGACTCCCTCAGGGAACAGATGGGCAGGATCCCCTGGGAGAATAACATGAAGGGCAAAGGGGTCCAGGAGAGCTGGCTGTATTTTAAAGAATCCTTATTGAGGTTGCAGGAACAAACCATCCCGATGTGTAGAAAGAATAGTAAATATGGCAGGCGACCAGCTTGGCTAAACAGTGAAATCCTTGCTGATCTTAAATGGAAAAAAGAGGCTTATAAGAAGCGGAAGATTGGACAAATGACCAGGGAGTATAAAAATATTGCTCAGGCGTGCAGGAGTGAAATCAGGAAGGCCAAATCACACTTGGAGTTGCAGTTAGCAAGAGATGTTAAGAGTAACAAGAAGGGTTTCTTCAGGTATGTTAGCAACAAGAAGAAAATCAAGGAAAGTGTGGGCCCCTTACTGAATGAGGGAGGCAACCTAGTGACAGAGGATGTGGAAAAAGCTAATGTACTCAATGATTTTTTTGCCTCTGTCTTCACGCACAAGGTCAGCTCCCAGATTGCTGCCCTGGGCAGTACAGCATGGGGAGAAGGTGACCAACCCTCTGTGGAGAAAGAAGTGGTTCAGGACTATTTAGAAAAACTGGACGTGCACAAGTCCATGGGGCCAGATGCGCTGCATCCGAGGGTGCTAAAAGAGTTGGCGGGTGAGATTGCAGAGCCATTAGCCATTATTTTTGAAAACTCATGGCGATCGGGGGAGGTCCCAGATGACTGGAAAAAGGCTAATGTAGTGCCCATCTTTAAAAAAGGGAAGAAGGAGGATCCGGGGAACTACAGGCCAGTCAGCCTCACCTCAGTCCCTGGAAAAATCATGGAGCAGGTCCTCAAGGAATCAATTATGAAACATTTAGAGGAGAGGAAAGTGATCAGGAACAGTCAGCATGGATTCAGGAAGGGGAAGTCGTGCCTGACTAACCTAATTGCCTTCTATGATGAGATAACTGGCTCTGTGGATGAGGGGAAAGCAGTGGATGTGTTATTTCTTGACTTTAGCAAAGCTTTTGATACGGTCTCCCACAGTATTCTTGCCACCAAGTTAAAGAAGTATGGGCTGGATGAATGGACTGTAAGGTGGATAGAAAGCTGGCTAGATCGTCAGGCTCAACGGGTAGTGATCAATGGCTCCATGTCTAGTTGGCAGCCGGTTTCAAGTGGAGTGCCCCAAGGGTCGGTCCTGGGGCCGGTTTTGTTTAATATCTTTATTAATGATCTGGAGGATGGTGTGGACTGCACTCTCAGCAAGTTTGCAGATGACACTAAACTAGGAGGCGTGGTAGATACACTAGAGGGTAGGGATCGGATACAGAGGGACCTAGACAAATTAGAGGATTGGGCAGAAAAAAACCTGATGAGGTTCAACAAGGACAAGTGCAGAGTCCTGCACTTAGGACGGAAGAATCCCATGCACTGCTACAGACTAGGGACCGAATGGCTAGGTAGCAGTTCTGCTGAAAAGGACCTAGGGGTCACAGTGGATGAGAAGCTGGATATGAGTCAACAGTGTGCTCTTGTTGCCAAGAAGGCTAACGGCATTTTGGGCTGTATAAATAGGGGCATTGCCAGCAGATCGAGGAACGTGATCGTTCCCCTTTATTCGACATTGGTGAGGCCTCATCTGGAATACTGTGTCCAGTTTTGGGCCCCACACTACAAGAAGGATGTGGAAAAATTGGAAAGAGTCCAGCGGAGGGCAACAAAAATGATTAGGGGTCTGGAGCACATGACTTATGAGGAGAGGCTGAGAGAACTGGGATTGTTTAGTCTCCAGAAGAGAAGAATGAGGGGGGATTTGATAGCAGCCTTCAACTACCTGAAGGGGGGTTCCAAAGAGGATGGAGCTCGGCTGTTCTCAGTGGTGGCAGATGACAGAACAAGGAGCAATGGTCTCAAGTTGCAGTGGGGGAGGTCCAGGTTGGATATCAGGAAAAACTATTTCACTAGGAGGATGGTGAAACACTGGAATGCGTTACCTAGGGAGGTGGTGGAGTCTCCTTCCTTGGAGGTTTTTAAGGCCCGGCTTGACAAAGCCCTGGCTGGGATGATTTAGCTGGGAATTGGTCCTGCTTTGAGCAGGGGGTTGGACTAGATGACCTCTTGAGGTCCCTTCCAACTCTGATATTCTATGATTCTATGATTCTAACAGTAATAGATCTGGTTGTAATTTATTCACAATGAAAATTCCTGACCTCCACTGCAGTCATAATGTAAGATACCATATGCACAAGTGGTGGAAATCATGGTGTGATTGAAAGAAAGAAAGAAAGAAAGAAAAATCTCTTCTCCAGCTTGACTAATATTAATGAACAGATCCTTGGAGGGCTGTTTCTAATGAACTGGTGGTATTTGTAATTACACTAACACCTTAAGGGACCAATCTTTCCATTCTTAGTCAGGCTGAATAGTGCCCTACTATTCAAGTAATCCCAGTGACATCAATGGGTTTACTAGAACAGTAAGGTACTACTCAGACCAAGTAAAGAGGCAGAATTGGGCCCTCAATATGCAGTCAGGCCCTGAACCATAAAGGGTTAGGGATAAGTCCCAGTTTCAGGTACCACTGAGATCCACAAAACTCCTATTCAGTCACTACCTAACCTTGTACGCAACTAAACTCACTTTGACACCTTAATTTTTGCTGCAGAAGCTCCCTAGGCAACTAAATTTCTGTCTCTGGGCATGCACATGGGTGCCTCACTCTAGGTGTCTGGACACCTTACCACAGTGTGAGCCTCAAACGAGGGGAAGATAGGTGTTCCCCTGCCTATCTTTCCTGCAGGGACTGTGCTGATAGGTGTGCTCAGAGCACACCTCCTGGACTGGGTCTCATTCAGTATTGAGGAGGAGGTAGTACCTCTGCTGTAAAACTTTTACCCAAGAACTAGTGAACTCACCTGGGATGTGGAAGAGCTGGGTTCAATTCCTGCCTCAGGGTGACCAGTGATTTGGGGCACCTCAATTCTTGGAGATCCAATTTGAGACTCATTAAAAGTGTTTCATTTTTAACTCCCCAGGCTGAATATCAGTTGTTTTAGGTGTTTCAAGTTAGGCAACCCAAAATGGAGGCACTTATGATCACCAGTCACTTAGCTGGATAATTTACAGCTCTATTTATGGTTCAAAATGGTAACTTCTTGGGATTATATTTACTATCCTATAATCCATCCTCACCCCTTCCAAAAAGTTACACTTCAACTGACAATAAATTGCCAGAGTACAAGAACCAATGACAGTGTAAATTTAACTCAGTGTTGCAGTGCTTCTCTTTCATAGTGACCTCACTGTGGTCATATTTGCTTTATTGTTCCCCAAAGTAGCTACACACACTCACCTAGACACCTCTTATCTGGACTAGCTGTCAGTTATTTTGAGGTTCCTCCCACATCCAACTCCCTTGCTGAGCGCTATGGGATATTTACAGTGGTCACCGTGACATATTTAATATTGACCATGAATGTGTGTTACAAGTCCCCATCTGTGCTGTTCCACAGAGGGTGAGTTGTTACAGCTCCCTGCTACTACAGAACTTTGGCTCTTTACCTCAAGCTGTAGCAGCTCATGTTATCTGCGGAAGCTCCCAGTGCGTTGGCCAAAAAAGCATCTGTCACAATGATACTTAACTTTACTGCAGCATTTGTATGGTAAAGTACTGGAAATATTGCAGTAAATTCAGATACCAAAGCACAGGAAATGTTCAGGGCCAAACTCTATCCTGATGTGTGTACAATTCCCATAGATGTATGGTAACTAGAGCTTGCTCTTGTGTATCTGTGGGCAGAATTGTCCCATTAAATGCACAGGGCTACCACTGTAGCTTGATGTCTGCTGCCAACACTACAGTGAAATAATTCTGTTTTAGAGCTCATTTGCTATTCAAATGATGCCTGATTTAAATTTATTGACCAGGTCAACAGTTAGCTGCTATTAAGGATAGATAACATTTCATTAGCAAGGGAATGGCTGTGTTCCTGAGATGATACAATGGTAATTTTAATCCTCCTTTGCCTCTGCTCTCCTCAACACAGGGTTATGATCTTTGTTTCTCACCCCAAGCTTTGGAGGAGATAGTTTCCCTTCCGGGACAGCCCCAAATTAATGGATGAGGTGAGATGGGATTATCAGTTGGACAGACTGAACCTTTAAATAATGTTAATAGTAACATAACAGATGATCATAAACTAAATTAATCCAAATTCAGTCTGTCTAATCTACAACATGACCCTTCTGAACACTCCTGCCACACTTTCCATACTCTGGACTATATATTGGATTCTAGGACATATCCAAGATGAGAGGTTCTTCATACATCTTCTCATTCACATCTTTACTCTGAGACAGCCAGAAAAAATACTGTCATTTAAACTTTACCTTAACTTCAGGAATTATTTGAGCCATATATTCCTTCAGAATTGCCTTAATAGATTGTACCCATGTCTTCTGAATGCAAACCAGTGACATTTTAACATGTTGTAACTAAAGTGAGAAAAGCTACATCACCTCATCAACCCCTTGTGGGCCAGAATGTGCTTATGAGACACTGACCTGTGTTGGGCAAGTTTCTCAGTAAGATGCAATGTGATATAATGCAGTGACAAATGACATCAGGCAAGGGGAGGGAGAGTTACACCTAGAATCTATTGTTCAATTAACATCACAATAAATCCTTGGGAGAGGAAATATGAATCTCACCTTACTGTCCACACTTCCCAGCGGTGGTCTGCCTTCACCCCAACATCAAAATGACATGGGGGAATTGCTGGTACTTTTCAGACAGGAAGGTGACAGTCTGGGCCAAAGAGAAGTTGTAAAGTAAGGGCTTCACTGCTAAGTAACACTCAGCAGCTTTCTTTCTGAAGAGGATGTATCCCACGGTGGACGGCATTAGCGGCAAAGCATTTTATTACCTCTCACAGAAAGCAGCCAAACACAAGACTAAAGGGACCAGGGTGGGGTGGAGAATGGAGACGAAGTCAGCAGACAGCCTTCACCACAGAGTTGTTGTGGCAGAACACATCAATAAGCAGCAATAGTTGTCGTCTGCTGTGTGCGCATTACGGGGGCATGATGTGGATGTTCAAACGTTCTTGCAAACACACATCTGACAGGGCTAGATGGTGCCAATATTAGGCACAGCCCATAGTAAGGGGTAGTGTGGAGCTGTGGGACCATCCATCTCCCCCACAGGGCGTACTAGGAGAATGCCTTCTAGAGCTCCTGGGGCTGTAGAATCTACTACCCTGATGCTACATATACCCCACTATGGAGCGAGGCTCCCTCCTGCACAAAGAGGTGGCCAACACTGCTGGTGACTTCATACACATAGAGCCATGCCCCTGGGGGAATAGGGAGAGGACGGTCCTTGCCCTCCCCAAGACATAAGAGCTTCAATTCTGCCTGGACATTATGGGCTGCACAATAAAGGTCTGGAAGAGGAATTATATTTATGGCCTCCCCAAACCACTAGGCACCTGTATAATAACCAGGTAAAATCTGGCCTCCAAAACTAGTCTGCTACCACCTATTTGGATAGATTAGTGTGCAGCTGATATATGCATCCAGCTATGAATAGTATTCTGGGGAACAAAAATATACCCCCACACTACTTGTAAGCTACTGTCATTTTAAAGGATATACACACTAATTTGCATTTTATATACATTAAAATACGACTAATAAAATATTTGTGCATTGTGGAAATAATACAAATCTGCTTTGATTGCAATCACTATAAATGTTTCCCAACCACGTGCGAACTGCTGAGGCCGGGCATGAAAATTAGCTAGTACTCACTAGCTTCAGATGAGCAGCATGTGAGAGCAACTTAATACATTCAATGCCATGTTTTATGGCCTATATTCCCATATGGGTTCTAGTAAAGGTATAGTGAATACAGTGATAAATACTACAGCTTGCTCATCTGAATGGGATAATTGCCAGGGACCTGATTCAGACCAAGATTTAAAAAAAACGGTGGCCTAAAATTACATTCTCAAATAGCCTACCTTTTAAAAGTGCCGAGCACCCATCAGTTCCCAGTGAAGTTAATGAGAACAGCACTGTTGAAAATTAGGCAATTTATTCAGTGCCTAAATATTGATCTAGAATGAAGATTTTTCAAAGGTGTTAGGCACCTAATGCCCACGGACTTGCTGAACTGCCCCTTGTGCCTTTGAAAATCTCTTTAGAAGCTCAACTTTAGGCACCAGTTTTGAAAAGTCTTATCTTGCTATATTTCCATGATGCTTAACAATGAATTAAGGGTATATCAAACTGTGATCAGTCCATTTTCAGCTGCACTCCTGGAGTTGCCTGCAGCTTGAATGGGATGGGTGATTATGGGGCCAAATTTACCACTGTACAGCTTTTTAGTTATATCAGGCTGTTTCACTGCTGTATTGTATGCGCCTATTTTAAAATATTTTTACTACACTGTAATAGAGCTGTCTGAAAATTCCAGTGTTTCTTCATTTTTTGTCAAAAGATTTTGTAGGGGAAAACATTGATTTCTTAATTAGCCTTATGGACTGTGTAAATGATTGAGCTTCTGAAGGCCTCACAGTTAACTCAATGGCATTTGTGCCTTCCAGCAGAACAATACCCTCCTCTCATGTTGACATGACTGTCACCCAGATAGAAAGATAATAATGGTGGTGATGAGGGAGAGGGAACCAGGGTGCTCACTCAGTCCCTGGTATGGTGAGGAGAGCGAATGGGGGACCCATTATGGAGGAAAGAAGGGGGCACACAGAGTCCCTGACACAAGTAGGGGGAGTGGGAGGGCATTGTAGGAAGTCCCTTGAAAAGAGGGGGATAGCACACTGGGAACTTGTGGGGTGGCATGGAGGGATGCAAGAAGACCCTGGTGTGTGCAATAAATTTTCCCAAGTGAGCTATGAAGTGGTGACACCCCCTCACCCTCCACCTCTACCATTTTAAAAGCCAAATGCTGTCTCTTCGTTGCTCTCCAAATGGTGGAAGGCTCCATTGTGACTGAACAAGGCGTTTCCACACAACTTGTACACTCTTGATACCAGGAGTAGGAATCCTCCAAATGGGGAGGTCACGTGGGCCCCAGAGAGGGGGGACTCAGTGGAATAATCTATGTGCTAAAACATGTACATGTCTTCTGAACCCCAAGCTTCCCTGTGGATCAGCACTTGAACATTTCAGTATGTGTATGTGGCTTATATATGGATTTCATGAATTTTGGGGGAAGGGGGAAGCAGGATTGGGGTCAACCACCTGCACCCCAGTTTTCTACCTGACTGTGGCTGTTTGAATATATGTGTGCACGTCCCATGATACTAAATTTTGCCCTTTATTACTGGAACTGATCCTTGGAGGTACTGGGGACCCTCAACCTTCATTGATTTCCATTGGAAATATGCAGGCATTCAGCACCTTGCTGCATCAGGCCCTCAGTGTAAGTACAGTGTTGAGGACCAGTCCAGCTCCCAGAAAAGCTGAGGGAAGGATTGGGCCCTATGTCACCAGTCTCACTAAATGCAATTCTTATGGTAGCTGGAGAATGGTACATTGTACTATTATTCCCTACGCTCAAGCTTTGTTCAGTATACTTGAGGTTGACAAGGTCGTTAGCATTCACTAGAACTATGGCCCAACCACACATTTTTAATCCACTTTTTCATGCATTTGAAAGGCTGGAAATGCACGTTTCCCCACTGCCATGTAACAATTGAGGGTTCACCATCATCCCATTTAAGGTCAGGCTTGACAAAGCCCTGGCTGGGATGATTTAGTTGGGGATTGGTCCTGCTTTGAGCAAGGGGTTGGACTAGATGACCTCCTGAGGTCCCTTCCAACCCTGATATTCTATGATTCTATTAATTGATTTCTACTATTCATGCAGCCTTAACTTTGCCCTTTTGGTTGGTTTTGTTCATTGCACTATTGTGTCGGTTCCATAGCTGTGAACATACAAGGCTGTTTGTGAAATGTATATTACAGGTTTTAAAAGTAGTAAGGTCTCAGGATCTCACCCTGAAGTCAGTAGCAAGATTCCCATTTACTTCATTGCGAGTTCTATCGGACCTTCAGAGTCTACTGCTTAAACATATAAGGTGAAAATTTGTCTCCACACAAGTCAATAGAATTGTCATGACTTCAATGGGGCTAGGATTTCACCTATCATATGCATTCCACAAACAGGTTATAGTTTCATAGGTGCACAAATATCATAGTTCAATTAATTGAACTAGGAAAAGTTACGGTGACCTAGCTGAAAATGTTTTATTGGTTATTAGTAAGTAACTAGAGGAAGAACTCTGCAAAACAGACACTGATTTATATTAATGCTTTATCTTCTTCACTCATGCCTGGCAAGTATCAGTGCTTTCATTTTTTAAATTAAAAATTAGGAAAGTAATAAACTACCTGAACAAATGTATCAGTTGGATTTCATGTATTTGGGTCAATTCTTTGATCACATTAATTTCTGAGATGTAACAGCTGATAGTTTAACTCACAGTATTTAATAGAAATACTTGTACTGGTAGCCTCCCATAAATTTTGGGACATATTTACTAAAATGTTTCCATTGCCTGCTCTACCTAGAAAAAGCAAACAACCAGCAATCACTTTCAGTGGTTGTAGCTCATCACCAACTTTCTAATGCTCTGCTATTGGTCTTTCATTGGAACAATGATGACATCCAGTGGTCTGTTCAGAGAATCACAGTCTTTGTCTCTATCAGTTTTCCTAGCCATTCAGGGGTGCTGGAACAATTTTTATAGTGAGAGTGCAGAGAAGCCACTGAACCAAACTGTAAACCCTGTATATAATAGAAACCACTTCAAGCCAGAGAGTGCTGCAGCAACCCCAGCACCCTTAGTTCCAGAACCTATGCACCCATTTGCAGCTAGTGACTCCCTTCCAGTCTAAGAAATGTTTCACAGTTGCGTCCTCCAAAGATCTCTAAACCTAACCATGAAGAGATGAAATTCTGGAATTGAAACCATACCAGAACCACCAGTTACCTAGGCAGTTACAAAGTACAAGCTTTAATAATAAGAGGTATACAATTTAAATACACAATACAATAAGATGAATGAACCTGTCTTGCTGAGGAAGCTTTTCTACATAAGGTTGAATTAGGGAAATGCACTGGCTTAAAAAACAAGTCTTGCAAACAGTACTTGATTAAGAATCTCTTATTGAAAAGAAACCTGCATCTCATAAATAACAAAAAAAGATAGGGTGAGGACTGAAGGTTTCTTCATCTAAAACTACATGTTCCTTGAGTTGTTGGCTAGAAAAAAAGGTAGTTGTAGGATGACTCCAGGGGATGATGTGGAGAGGTCTTGTCACAGGAGAGGTCTCTCAGAATGTCTTGCAATAGCCCAGTCATTGCTGCAAACAATCTCCACTCTTCTCTTTGCCTCTGAGTCACCAAGAAAAAAGTTTAGCAGCTGGGACAAAGATACTCCCTCTTTCTCTTGAATAGCAGCCCCATCTACACACCTGAGCACTGTAGTTAAGCTGACCTAACCCCAGGTGTAGACAGCACTAGGTCAAAGGAAGACTTTTTCCATTAACGAAGCTCCTGCCTCTCAGGGAGGTGGCTTACCTATGAGAACCCCTCCCTCCCACTGGCATAGGTAATGTCTACAATGGAGTGCTGCAGCTATGCCTGTGTAGTGTTTCAAATGTAGCCAGGCCCTTGCCAAACATTTAATGCACATGTAATGGTTTCCTGGAACTCAGCTCCTGGTGAAACAGAAAGCTGGAGCCTGTATCTAAAATGGTGCAGGTAGTGGGTTCAGCATACAGAACATACATTCCCTGAATCTATATAAGGCATTCACTCTGTAGGGTGTTATTTTCTATCCATAAGCCCAGCTAAATCAGGTAACAACAAACCCCCACCTCACTCAGCACTGCCTCTGCTCTCTCTTTAAATGAGGCCAGAATCCCAGTTTAAAAACAGTTAGCTGACAGCCAAATGTAATTTCACAGGTTTTGTAGCTTCTAAGTGCATCAAATGCTCCACTCCCAGCTCTCCTTCTAGGTTCATAAAACACACTGTGATGGACCAAACATTATTCTAATGCAAGGCTTGTAACACTGGAATAGCACTTACCTGTATCCAAAGTGACGCAGGCATTAGAAACCCACCGTCCCTGCAGCAATCAGCTGTTGAGTCCACAGGGCTGTCTGTAACTCCTATGTTTATAATCTCTCTCCCACCCCCAACATATACACCCACCCCCACATACTCCAGTTGGCTCAGCTCTCAAATAGTGACTGCGTGTTACCTGCTAAGCAGCTTGCCAACCATGAACATTTCCTACCCAGCTTCTGAAACAGCTACAGAGCATGTCCAGTAACTGCCACACCCTACTTCTGGATGTTTCTGGGCCCTTCTAGCAGAGTTGCTTTACCATACAAGTCTGTAGAGACAGAGTACTCCAAACTGAGATCCCCATGTCCTTCCCATTGCTTCTGTCCCTTCCTTTGGGTTAACTCTGCAACTCCCCCCCGCCCATCCCCACACTGCATTACAAAGCAGGTGGGTTACTGTGACGTTCCCCTCTGATGTTATATGGACCGGTGATCTGCTAGGTCACTCCATTCCTTGACTCTGGGAGCCGGCCTTACCCTGCTCTGCTGTGAGAACCCCCACTCCTGGGCTGTTCACGCACAGCCTCTGGCATGTAAACTGCTCCCAGCTACTTGCAACTGAATGACACTAGCCAATATCTCCAGTCCCAGATACAACCCTAGGAACTTCCATCTTGCAGTGTCCAGTTATGCCTGCTGGATGCTGCAAGCTTATATGAGTTCATCAATTTAACAAAGAAATTGATATGTACCAGGCTTCTTCTCCCAAGGGGAGCCCCTGACACACTTCAAACCCAACACACTGCTTCAGGTAGAATAAACAAACAGATTTATTAGCTATAAAGATAGATTCTAAGTGATTATAAATCAAAGCATATCAAGTCGGATTTGGTCAAATGAAATAAAAGCAAAATGCATTCTAAGCTGATCTTAACACTTTCAATGCCCTTACAAACTTAGGGGTTGGCTACAATTTCGAGTTAGTGCACATTAAAGCAGCCCCGGCCACACTAGCTCACTCCCTGTCCACACTGGCCAGGCACATAGAGCACTCTGACTCCAGGGCTAGAGCGCTCCTGGTACTCCACCTCAGTGAGAGGAATAACGTTTGCTGTGCCTTGGCTACAACGTCCGGGCATCAGTGTGGACAAGTGTTGCATTACTGCGCTTTGATCAGCCTCCAGAAACGTCTCATAATCCCCTTAAGTCAAGTGGCCACTCTTGTCATTGTTCCACTGTAGGAATGTGGATATGCCCTTTGAAAGCTCAGTTTCTGACAGCTGGCTGCTTATCTGCTCTGAGACAAGCAACCATTACTGTGGAATGCTGTGTGTGAGAGAGAGAGAGAGAGAGAGAGAGAGAGGGGTGGTGGGGAAGTCTGCTGCTGTCTGAACTTACAAGACAGCACGCTGACATGCTCTCAAAACCCCCCCAAAAACCCACTCTGTCCCCTCCCACATACACACAACACATTCCCTATCACACTCCACTCCCCCCCACATTTGAAAAGTACGTTGCAGACACTTGCATGCTGGGATAACTTCCCATAATGCACTGCTCCCAATGCTGCTGCAACTGCTGCAAATGTGGTCACACCAGTGTGCTTGAAGCTGTCAGTGTGGACAGCCTCAGCGCTTTCCCTACTGCGCTCTACGAAAGCTGGTTTAACTCAAAACGCTCTACATCTGCAAGTGTAGTCGTGCCTTTAGATGCGTCTCACCACAGGCTAGCTGGTTGCTCTTCAGCCAGGCTCTCCCCTTTGATCAGTGCTTCAATTGCTTGGTGGTGGTGTCTGTAGATGGAGGTGGAAGAGAGAGAAGCCTGGCTCATGTCTCTCTCTTTTATCATGTCCTTTCTTTTCTCTTGGCTTTATAATCTGGCTCTCCAATAAGTGAAGATTTTTTTTGCCTTGTCAGAAAGGAAGAGGCTAATGCTGGCTGCCCAATCACACCGGGACTTGGGCCTTGCTCCTCTGCTTCCATCAATTAAAAGGAGGTGATTCTCTGGCAAAGTGCTCTACAGAAGGAGGGAGATTCCCAGCTCTATACAATTATTCCATCCAGGACCCCACAGAAGCTCCTTCAATAGGATTGCACTGGGTCAGAGGGATCCTGGGGACAGGGTAAAGGGTGGAAGGAGCTGTAACCAGATGCTCTTTGCTGAGCACACTAGCAGTTACTGCTTCTTAAAGAGCCCTTGACTGATGTTGAACCCTTCCATAGCTGTACTGCACCTATGGGGCTCATTCTATGACAGGATGGTTCCAGGAAATGAGGCACTAGTAGAACAGTGATTCACATGGAGTTTCCAAGTCCTATTGTCACTGCCCTGCAAAGATTAGTGTGGGAAGCTGCAGCTGGACCCTTTAGCAATCAGACTGAGAACTTTGATTTAAATTATTTTTAGGAGTCTCAATTCACTACCATTTTCAGGGCTCGGAAGTCAATTTTGTAAAATGTCAAGATCATCAAGTTCCTTTCTTACCATCTGCAGAAATAAAAACCTCCCCCATCCCTTAGGGTTGTAAGAATACATGTTTACAGACTTCAATGAAAAAGTAACTAAGTACATGACAGGTCTCTTTAATTGCCTTTTGATCAATTAAATAATAAGTTTGACCTGCCTAGATCAGAACATTTTCACTTAAATACACATTAGTTATATTGGATTTCACAAATTCTACTTTTTATCTGTTCCAGGCATGGTAGAAAAGAGAAGAAGGCCTAGGATTCTTTGGGGCCCATACCCTCCAGTGAGTCAACCTGGAGGAGTGCCAGGAAACTCAGGGAATTTCAGCTTGCAACATTTCTTGTGATAGATGATCCTGTGTGTTGAGTGGGTGGTGGAGTATTTCCCTACCATCAGGGGATGGGAGGCAGGGCCGGCTCCAGGCACCAGTCCACCAAGCATGTGCTTGGGGCGGCACCTGGAGGGGCGTGGCGCGGCGGGGCGCTCCGGCCCGAGAGCAGGGCCGCGACTGGGCTCGCTGCCCTCCCCGCGGCGCTCCGGCTGCCGGGGAGAGTGGAGCCGCAGCAGGCTCGCCGCCCTCCCCCCGGCGCTCCGGCCGGTTGGGGAATCTCTGCCCTCCTCCTGGCGCTCTGGCCACTGGGGAAAGCGGAGAGCCCCAGGCGACCAGAGCGCCTAGGGTGGCAAAAAAGCCAGAGCCAGCCCTGATGGGAGGGGGGACTTGCAAGGGCTATAGCCACCCCAAAATTTGCCTTAGCCCTCCCCCTCTCAGCCTGCCCTCCCAGTGCAAAGAACAAACATTATGCAGAAGTAAGGCTGGCATGATATGGTATTGCCACCCTTACTTCTCTGCTGCTGCATTGCCTTATGTAGGGGAATTCCCTTTCAAAATCAGTCTGTGTGCCTCAAGTACCCGATAATTAGAAGCCAGTTTCGAAAACTTAGATGAATTGCTCAATAAATCACTGGGAGTGCTGGGATTAGACCCCCAACATCTCCTGACTTCTAGCCAGGTACTACAGCTACAAGACCATTCGCCTAAAATTGCATGTCATTGCAGCGTTGGGTGCATAAAAAATGACTCTCAAGGCCTTAGATGATCACCAATGAGTATGCACATAAGTCTCTGTAATATTTTCCCCTTGCTTCTTAGACTTCTGCCAATTAAATTAGACATCAGCAAAGTAAAGCCCCCAATCCTGCCTGAGGATCACTAGTGCAGGCCTCTGAGACTGTGCAGAGTCCTACTGACTTCAGCGGAACTCTGTCTGAGTACAGGAGTCCACACCAGCAGGACCTGAGGTAGGGTCTCTGTTTGCTCTCATAATTAAAGGAGCATGTTAGAAATACAGTACTAAGTCAAAGTCAACACCCAGACTAATGCATGGCACAATAACTATCTTTAAAGCTGCAATAGCCTTGAAGTCCTCCTTTAAAGCCCACAGTTGAATGCTTTTGAAAAATCTCACTGTCGATTCTCAGCTGTCCAGAGATTTGCTCAGTAACTAGGTCATCTATTTTTCCTATATTCATAACTATGTTCAGATTCCTGGAAGAGCTCAAAGGAAATCTGAGCATATCAAAATCAGAATGCAATTATATAATGTTAGGTTCCTGAGTAAGTTTCTACCTTACAAAGGTTGTTAACAAAGATATGCCTAGAATATATCAGATGCCCAACCAAAGGAGCCTATTTTCAGCCCTCATCTTGTTCTATGTAAGCAATTTTCAAGCACAGTGATCAAAATAAAAGCTGCATTCACACACAAGCTTCAGCTAGGTGAAGTCATAAGAATGCAATAAATCAAAGCAAATAACAACACACTCAGAGCTCACCTTACCACTCTGAAGGAAGTCTGTGATTCTGACTGAACACAAAACGCCCAGCAATGATCAGCACAGTATGCAGTATACACAGGGATCAATTCTAACAAACACAGAGGAACTAGTATAAGTACCCCTCAAACACTGGCGGTTCCCCACACATTACAAAAGCAACATTATCAAGCACCCATGCTCTTGCAGTTAACAGCCCTTCGAAAAACACTCACACATAGATGATTCCTACAAGGATACTTGAATGTGCACATAGTGGTAATTGCTGGGTTAAGGGCGATACTTGTAAGGTGAGTTGGGGGAGACAGATAACAAATCAGTATAATTGGATCTGAACAATTCTTAGCTGATCACAGCTCTCCCCCTGCCTTAGCCCAATCATTGGAATATAAATTTTACATTGATGTGTTATCCCAGCTTTTATTGTTTAAAACTACTTGGAAAAAATGGGCCCCCGCATCTCCCTATTTACCAGTGCTCTTGGAGATAGAGTAAGACATTTTTTATTTTCTGTGTGAACAGTGTCATGTCTAACACAGCTAGAGGGCAGCAAAATTCCTTGTAAAGACATGGAGTACCTTAGATTTGGATTATTAGATTTAAAATATTGTGTTTAATTTAAATTTGGAAATGAAGGGAAAAATCTGATTAATGAAGTGGCTACTTTGTTCTGAACTCAGCTGGTTCTTAACGATTGCAGGTGCATCAAAAATGCTTAGGTGATTTAGGCGTAAAGGCCCTGAATCAGCAAAGCACTTACCCAAATGTTAACTCTCACTGAATGGGATTTAAGTTTGTCCTTAAAGTTAAACCCATGCTTAGCTTGATTTGCTGAATCAGGGCCAGAATATAGTAAGGATAGCCAAATAGTATGAACCTAAAAAGGTTTAGATTCACTTTGGGGAAATATCCATTATCATAGATGTTTGTTAGAATCAGGTGAGGGGCTCAGCCATGCAGTGTAACTCTCTTTGCCCAGTCCCACATAGTGTCTTTTCTCCAACAGGACCTGGAGCTTACTAGCTGCCAAACAAACCCTGCTTTCCAACAGGGTTCAGGTTTCCTCTTCATGGTGGTAGCTCTTCTTAGGGAGGAATGAAGGGAAGAGACACGTAGATCTGCAGTTTCCTTCAGCATCCAGTCTAGCATCCAGTCATCTAGATAACTGAGTGACGTTCACTATTTCCATTATCTTCAGAATCTCAGCTAGCAGGCTCTGTGCCAGCTTCTAGATGTAATTGGCTCATGGCCGTGGTCAGAGATGCTGAGAGAAGACCCTATCTCATGGTACTCCAGCATTTCCAGCTATTCCTAGCAAATGGAGGTATGGATAAAGGGTTTCCTTTCCATCCCAAATATTTCAGAACCTGTATGCGAAGGGTGAAGGTTCAGGAGAAAGCAATAGCTAAAGGTGCCGGACCTAGTAATGTTAAAACTTTTGAATTCTCAGGCTAGATTACAGGATTTCATGACATGACTCAAACTCTTGTTACTCTGTGACACTCTAGGCCCGCTTTTCAAGTGCATGTCTATTTCCCAGACTTGTACATGCACATTAGATAGACAGCTATCTAGCTATATGTGACAAAATTATACCTACTAAGGGACAGAAAAATTGGCCCCTGTATACCTTGTGTTATATTCATTTCCATGTTATCATGGTGTATGTTTTGACTGTAGAAGACTTAATCATAAAGGTCCATTCTTTTCTCTGGTTCTTCAACACAGAACCTTAATTCAATAATCTTTTGAATGTATTTTGTCTGTGTTGAACAATAGAGACCAGGTGAGTAGCACCTTATTCCAAGAGAAGTTTTATTGACCTAATGGGTTTGTCTCAAACTTCTGGTTCTCCTAAATCTGAGCAAGGATATTAGAATGTGGACCCATATTAGGATTCTAGCTAAGCTATTTCTGTACTTTGGACCAAATCCTAAGGCGCTTGCTCAGTTTTCACTCAGTCCTTTTTTAAAGGTAAACTTCATCAATTTCAATAAGTTTGCCAGCGTATAAAAACTGATTAAGGCCATTAGCAATTGGCCTTGTCTTTCTGAGTTGGTGTCCTGAGAAATAAATCCTTACTTTAATTTTGTTTATCTTTCAGATATTTTGTGCTCCTGTGGGTGAAATTGATTCCAAGCCGAGGAGAGGAATTGAGACCAATGCCTAGAGAAGAGGATTTTTTTTAAAACCATTTCTTTGTAGTGCTATTGTTGTTTTTACTGTATAGCCAATTAGGATGGAAGACGATAGCTAGAGACATCCAAAGACCTTCACCAGTGATAGGGTAGCTAATGAGTCTAAATAAGGGAAGAGTTTTTTCCTCACTGAAAAAGAATTGAGCAGAATGGACTACAGGATTCTGGGCTATTCAGTGTATTGGAACAGTGTGAGGCCTATAAAAGAGAACAAAGAACAAAAAATAAGAGAGTATGACAAGATGGAGGGAGAAAAAGAAAGAAGGAAAACAAAGTAATCCAACTAGAATAAAGAGCTGAAGGCCTGGAGGTCGCCAGTCCCTATCCAATTAGTAAGGCTCCATCTTTGACATAAAAGTAACAGATTCCGTGACTTTACGTGACCACCGGGACTTTTGCAGCGGCCCATGAGGCTGGCCTGGGAGCAGCCTGAGCAGCTCAGGCAGCCCCTGGGCTATTCATCCCCCAGCAGCAGGAGTTTGGGTGTGGGGGGCTCAGGGCTGGGGATTTGGGTGTGGGGCGGTGCTTACCTAGGAGGGGAGGGCTCCCCGGAAGGGTGACAGAAACTCCCCTCCCTTAGCTCCTAGCTCTGCATGCTGCCTCCACCCACTGGCACCACCTCCCCAGCTCCCACTGGCTACAGTTACAAGCCAATAGGAACTGGAGAACCGGGATTGAGCAGAGCAGAAGCAGCACGTGGAGCTAGGGGTCACTGCTTCCCAGGAGCTGGGTGGGGAACCCGTCCCAGCCCCGCCAACCCCCCCCCAGCACCCGCGGTGCCCCACCCAGGCCGTGACTCCCATGAGCACCCATGGCACTCCCATGCTGACCCCCAGCAGCCACGGCGCCTCCAGGGCCACCCCGCCGAACCCTCCCTCCCACCCAAGTTTTAGTCAAGGGTATATAGAAAAAGTCATGGACAGCTCACAGGCCATGAATTTTTGTTTACTGCCCATGACCTGTCCATGTCTTTTACTAAAAATACCCATGACTAAAACGTAGCCTTACCAATTAGCCCTGCCTGTCACAACTGGGATAGGCCTGGGGTTCATTAATAGAGTGAGATACATATGGAGGAGCTATTCTCCTATAAGGAGCAGCAGGAAGCTGTAGAGAGTACAGAGAATGAGAGACTCCTGCAGGGAAGACTCTGATACTAGGGCTACGTCTACACTACGTGGGGGATCAATTTCAGATACGCAAATTCAGCTACGGGAATAGCATAGCTGAATTTGACATATCTGATCCGACATACCCCGCTGCGAGGACGGCGGCAAATTGACTGCTGCGGCTCCCCCGTCGACGGCACTTACTCCTACCTGGGCTGGTGGAGTACGCATGTCGATTCGGGGATCGATTATTGTGTCCCGACGAGATAAATCGATCCCCGAGAGATCAATTTTCTACCACCGATCTGGGTGGGTAGTGAAGACCAGCCCTAGGAGGGAATTAGGGAGGCTGAAGCAAGGAAGGACTGGGAGTAGTCTGCTAAGGCAGGAAGGGCCCTGAGACACCAGGGGGAATTAGGAGTCAAACCCAACTTAAGGCTATGGGGAGACTTATGTTTGTTTTTGTACTGTAAGTTAATAAACTCCTAAGGAGACCTCTTTTCATTGGACTCATGAAAGCCTATGTGGAGTTTATTAAAGAAGCCCCTTGAAGGAGAGGAAACACAAGCAGGCCACCTGCAGAGTGACCTCTGGCCATGAGGCAGCCAGCCCAGTGTCAGTACCACACTCTTTAGTTTCCATAACCATTTTGGAGACTCCACCTTTAGAATTGTGGCACGGATAGAGATGCTAATATCAGAGGAGAAACAAGAGATTCCTGCCCCCACAAAGAGGGGAAGGTGGGACTCTGATAAAAAAATGGGGGTTCTCGCTTCACCCCAGGAGCTTAATCTTCACATTGGGTATGAATTCAATTAAAAACATGGGATCTTGGAAACAGCTGGCTCTCCACATTCTGTAAGAGAGCAGAAGCCACTTCTCATCTCCTCAAAAGAAAAGGGAGGAGGAAGTTAGGACAGGTCTGACCAATATTCTGAGACTTTCAACTAATTATAAAATAGCTTAGAGAAATTAAATAAGATAATGGAAACCTAAGAGGCAGCTAATTCCACATAATCAAGGTTGATTTCAAATGACTCGTACCTATTTTTTTTTTTTTTACTCTTGCCTATATTTTGTTTCCTCTACTTGGATATTATTTCCTCTGATTGAGGAAATTAATATTGTTATGGCAGGTTTCAATAGGTAACAATGTACTTTTTCCTAGTGTGCAAGCAAATGTTCAGTCTCTGGAAGACATGGTGTGATGTTACTTTAATTTATCATGAAAGGGTCTGCATAGATGGAGGTGTGCAAGCAGCAGGAGAGTTTCCTCTCTCATTAGTGTCTTTGGACAGTTCTTGAGTCAGAATTACTCCCATGGAGCCAAGCATTGGTGTTGGGCTGAGGTTCCTGAAAGAAGGAATTGCCTGCATAATGTTTTGAATACCTCTGTTCCAGGGCTGGCCTGTGTGTGTAAATAAAACAAGTTATCGCTAGAATTTACCCAGACCCTATATAACTCTTTTCCCCTCCGCTAGGAAACTGACCTGAAAGGATGTCTGCTATTGCTTGGAAAAGCATCAATAATATATATGTTTGAAGTCCTTTATTTTTTGGCATTAATTGGAGAATCTGATAAGTTTGGGGAGTGAATTTGTGTTTCCAGATGCTCAAATAATTTTGATAATAATTAGAATGGTTGTTTAATTGAACATTAAAATATCCCATAAGTCAACCTATGGCTTTTTTTTCCCCTCAGGAACACAGTTAACTTCCCTTGGAAGTTATGAATAATATTTTCCTGTTTCCAGCCTGTATGAAGTGTGGTGGTAATTAGGGTTAAAAGAATCACAATGAGTGGGTGCTCTTATTTCTTTACTGAAAGAACAATGAATGTGCATCCTCATCCAGTTAATACTTCAAAGTCATTTATTGCACCATCTTTCCTTGTAGATAAAGATATTTAATTTCAACTCAGCTTGAAAAATGGTAATTAAAATATCTTGTGGTATAAAGGGTGTGAATATGCCCATCAAGAAGGAAAAATGCATAAAACAGAAACAAATATTTTCCTTCAAGTGACTCATTTAAATAATTAATTGCACAAAAGTCTACAGGGAAAAAAGCATGGGATTAGTTCTACTTTTCTTCAGTAGAAGAGGAAAATCTCATTAAAAAATTAGACATAAATGAAGAAGAGAAGAAGGGCAGGTTTACATCTGTGAGATGGAATTGTGAGGGGCAGCTTTTTAAATACCTTTTTAAAAAATCAAGCCCCAAAGACACATTTACTTCTCAATATGGCCCAAATGTTGGACAATTATCCTTTTTAGCAGAATATATTACCACATTGCAGGATTTCAGTCCTGTTAGTAGTTGATACTTGAGTTATGTATCAAATTGGTGTCTCGGAAAGATCCAAGATTAGATGAAATTGTTTATCTTCTACATTGTAATGTATTTATTAGACCTTCATTTAATGGGTTCAGTTATACTCTCCAAAGGGACAGAGCCTATACTTTTTATTCACATAAGCAATGTAGAAGGATTTCTTACCTCCTCATGTTGTTTCTATCTCGTGCCTAATGCCCAGCGCGACCCTCAAGTTATGCATTCCCTTGCTTATCTCGCCTGTGGGGCCTGAGCTGATATGCATGGTCTGAGCATGTCTAAATCCACACAAAATGGCTGAGGAAGGCAATAAAGGCTCCCTTAACTTTTAGTCCAGTAAGTAGAGTACTGGTCCAGAATGTAGGAGACCCCATTTCAATTTCTCCCCTCTGCCTGATGAGAAGGTATTTGAACAGGGCTTTCCCTCCTCTGAGATGAGCGCCCAAACTGTTGGACTATAGAGTCATTTTTAGTCTCTCTGGCTCAAGTAATATGTCATTATCTAATACAAAGTGGAATGGCTTCAACAAGAGACATAACAGAATATCCCATAGTCCAGAGGTTAGGACACTTATCAGATGGGGAGGGAAATTGAAATGGGATCTCCTGCATCTTGGGTGAGTATCTTAGCCACTAGCCTAAATGTTATAAGAGAGGCCTCTGCCTCCTCCTGATGGCTGTTTTGTGTGGAGTGAGACAGGCTGAAGAAGTGGTTTAGGCACCTGATTCTGTGAGATGGCTCCTGGGTGTGGAGTATTAGCAGATACACCTCTACCTTATTGTGTTATAGGTGAAACCGCGTTATATTGAATTTTCTTTGATCCACCAGAGTGTGCAGTCCCTCCTGCCCCCCCAGAGCACTGCTTTACCACGTTATATCTGAATTCGTGTTATATCAGGTCACGTTATATTGAGATAGATGTGTATAGGCTCTTCCCTGGAGCCTGGAGTAGGCGTTTAACTTGGTGATACGGGTGAGGCTTAGGACACCCCCACTGTCAGCCTCTCCCATTGGCTAGTTTAGATGTTTTCCTGCCTAGTTTGCTGGCTTTTGTGGATCCTGTTCTCAGGCTCCTATCGCTCCCTATGCATGTATAGGGAGTCTAAGCACCTAACCCAGGGCTTATGGATTCCAGTGATTTTTCAAGCCATCTACAAATTGTACTTTGCAACACTGAGCATTGCAATATCTAAGTTGCTTTGTGGATCTGGACCTAAGATGTTAACAATCAATCAGATAAGTTCAGTTGAAGCCTTTTCTTCAGGCTTTGCTCCTCCTAGAGTTGCTACCTCCAGACTCTTCTGCCCATCCCCTGGTTTACTCTGTTCCCATCACTCTGATACCTAGGTAAGATAGAGCGCCAGTACCATGGTGAGTCAGCAGAATCCTCTTTACCCTCTTCCAGCATGATCAGTGGCTGCTGAGATGGTGGGGAGTTCCAGACAAACACTGCCAGCTGGTTACAAAGATTTCATTTTGCAAAATGAAATTAGAAAATGCACATAAAGACCAAGTATTTAAATAGCTAAAAGCAACAACAAGCCTCCATTGCCCACTTGTTAAATTTTCAAACAAGCATCTTTATGCTTTCTCCCATGCTGCCCCTCATGCTCCTCACAAACATCCACAATATTAACTCATTGTCCTTATTCAACACCCTCCTCAAAACTCTTGTTTGCCATCTTTCTTTTTTTCAGCACCACCACCCTCAAGTCCATAGGGCATCTGCTAGTGTCCATCATTTAAGTCTTGAGCTGGTCTGTTCAGGCTTCTGAGTGTACTGTTGATATATTTGGCTTCTTTCTATATTGTTCTGTGTAATGTGTCTTGAGGTTACCCTCTGTTTCTCTTTCCAGGGAGTGACTATATTATCACTTGATGTGGAAGTCGTAATGGTGGCAACTTTAAAGAGTGTCCTAAATGGGTCCATCGTCTTCTGATCATGTTTGATGCTTGAGGTTGGATTACTCTTCCTCGAATTTCTAATGTTGCAAGAAACTCTTTCCAATGAATTTTGGAGATCTTTTGCAGGCATTTATTTTGGTATGAGTTGATCTTCTTATCAATGTCTGTTGTAGAGTTCCATGACTGATCCACAAAGGAGGACAGATATGATGGTCATGTTAAAAGTTCATATTTTTTGTTCAGTGCCAATCATACAACTTGGCTAACTGGGTAACAAAATGGCAGATGAAATTCACAATTCAAAGTAATGCACATTGGAGAACATAATTCCAACAATACATACAAAATGATGGGGTCTGCATTAGCTGTTACCACTCAAGAAAGATTGTGGAGTCATTGTGGATGGTTCTCTGAAAATAATCTGTTCAATGTGCAGCAGGAGTCAAAAAAGCGAACAATGTTAGGAACCATTAGGAAAGGGATAGATAATAAGACAGAAAATATCATAATGCCACAATATAAATCCATGCTATGCCCACAACATGTATATAGCATGCAGTTCTGATTGCCCCATATTAGAATTGGAAAAGGTACAGAGAACGGCAACAAAAACGATTAAGGGTATGAGGAGAGATTAAAAAGACTGGGACTTCTCAGTTGGGAAAAGAGATGACTAAGAGGGGAGATGATAGAGATCTCTAAAAACATGAATCTTGTGGAGAAAGTGACTAAGGAAGTGTTATTTACCCTTTCACATAACACAAGAACCAGGGGTCACCCAATTAAATTAACTGGCAATAGATTTAAAAGGAAGTACTACTTCACACAACACACAAGTCTGTGAAATGTGTTGCCTCAGGATGTTGTGAAGACCAAAACTATAATGGGGTTTAAAAAAGAATTAGGTAAGTTCATGGAGGATAGCTTTTAGCCAAGATGATCAGGAATGCAACCAATTCTCTGGGTATCCTAAACCTCTAACTGCCAGAAGTTGGGAGTGGATGACAAGGGAGGGATCACTCAAAAATTGCCCTGTTCTGTTCATTCCCTCTGAAGCATCTGGCATTGGCCACTGTCGGAAGACAGGATACTGGGCTAGATGGCCCATGGTCTGACCCAGTATGGCCATTCTTATGTTCCTGTGTTCCAGATCTTTTAACGTTTATGAAAACTGTTTGCTGCTTTTGCTATTTGCTGCTTGGCATTTAGCATGGCATCACCATCATTGCACATCTCACTTCCTAGATAAGTAAAATGACTTCTAGTCTCTCCAGACGAAGTTTGCCAGGATGCCTACAAAAATCAAACCAAAACCAAAACAAACCTTCATCTGTTAGGGTGCTTGTGTGCTGAGACATCTGCCTACCATGTTGACCATCTGATCTCATTGTTTCTTTGTACTTCCCTGTTAGTCTCTCTTTGTAGCCATCTGTTCTCTTGTCTGATACTTAAATTGTAAGCTCTCTGGGGCAGGGACCATCTTTTTGTTCTGTGTTGGTACAAAACCTAGCACAATGGGGTCCTGGCCCCTTAGTGGGGCTCCTTAGCACTACAGTAATACAAATAACAATAATAATAATTGATTAGTCCCATTCACCTCAATGAATCAAGTTCTAATGGAATAAAGTGTGAGCAGTTTTCATTGACTATACAGAGGAAACAATATAAAATGACTAAATGTAAAGGGCTGTCAAATGAACAAGGTAAACAAACTGAAAAGATTTTTTTTTCTCTTTTGCTTCTTTCAGGTGAGGAAGGCATATGTGGTGCATGTTACTGTTATCAGGCACATCATTTTCAGACAGAAGTGTGATTTTTCAAGTTGACAAGGTCTTTCTAATTTCTGATGCAACTCACATGGGAGAGAACATTTATCCCAGTCCTTCCTTCTATAGAAATAACGGGTCTTACCCCAGAATATAAAGTGACTTAACTATTTGATGCTCATTTCACTGGGAAATCTAAGCACTCCCCCCACCCCCTGCCATAATTAGAGAGTGAAACAAGGATGGAAAATAAGATGAAATGAGATTTAAAAAAAAAAGGTGAAAAGAACCCCTCAGAGCAGAACAACTGAGGATCTCAGATGGGAAACTCAGGGAACAATTAAAGAATGGAAAACTGCATGGAGGATGTGGTCAGATCCCTCAACGTCCCTGCAGAATGTATCCAATCCAAGAAACTGAATGCACTTATTGCCATAGTAGAGGGCATTAGGCAGTATTGCATAGATATTCAGCGCAGGTAGAGGTGATATACAATGGAAAAAACCAGAGAAGAATGGAAGAGGTTAAAAAACAGAGTGCACAATAGAAACCGTTGTAGAACTGCCAGAGTCAGGCTGTGGCAGTGCTGAGAAGAAAGGCAAGGTACCATAGGATGAGGGTATGTTCACAGAAGAAAAGATTACAGAGCTGCCGGTAGAGGGAGATATCAGAATCAAGTTCCACCTCCTGATGATATCAGCGGGAACTTATGCTTCAAAAATTGATAGCGTCATCTTGCCTTTAGGATTTTCTATACTACTGTCAAAGATCTGAGGATTTTGTGCGACTGTGGGCAAAGGACAGGGTCTCTGACATTTAGATCATGAACGCTTGGGTACATAACTTGCACAGTTTACCTACTGCAAAGTACAACTATAGTGCGATTTAATAAAAGATCCTGGTGTGGCACTGCTCTGAGAGAGCTGTGCTGCCCAAGGAAGAGCCCTGGGATAGAACTGAGAGCCAGAGTCACAATTAGTGCTGGTTGGAACATTTTCACCAAATGAAAATTCATTAAAATATCCTGTTTTGTTGACACTGAAACGTATTTGTTTCCATGATTTTTTTTCCCAGGAAAGTTAGAGTGAAACAGAGAGCTGTGTGGTTAGGGCACTCACTTGAGATGTGGGGGAAACAGAGCTGTGTGGTTAGGGCACTCCCTTGAGATGTGGGGGAAACAGATTCAAGTCTTTGCTCTGTATTGGGCCAAACGGGGACTTTAACCTGGGTGTCCAACATCCCAGGCCAGTCCCCTAACAACCTGTATGTGCTCCCTCTTGTTCTATGTGAAAATATTCAGTAGGTTTTGTCTTCATTCCAATGTGGAAGAATTTTGAAAGCTCAATGTTAACAATGTGTTTAGTCTCTTGAAAGCATGTTATATTTTTGTTTTATTTGTAACCATATCTCTTTTCACTATCCTTATTCAATGTCACTTACATCTCTCTATTTTTTAATAGACACCTTTGTTCTACCATTATTAGATATCAGTGCTGTAATATTAAGCCAAGTATGAATTCTTAGTTGAATCAAGTAAGATGATGTGTATACTATCTGTGGCGACAGCAGACTTGGTAATTACTTTGAGTGCCCAGTGACAGGGGCTGGGTACCACAAGGGAACACTCCTCAAAGGGGCCTGGGGACTAGGAAGCATCAAGTGTTATCTTCAAAGTGAAGAAAGGATCATCAGAGACCTGAGAAGTTTGTCTGGGGTGACTAACAGACTGGGGACACAGGGAGCTGTCACCTAGTTTAGCGCCAACAAACCTGTCTTTTGCTAAGGCTGAGGGGTAACAAGGTCACTCATAATTCTGGGTGACTCAAGAAACCATCAGACTTGACAGCTGCCAGGAAACAGAATAGTCATCTTCCAGTCAGCTCCAGTTACAGTGCCTCTCTGGCTTTCCACTTTTCTCCTGTAGGGGATGCTATAACAAGTTCTATGGCCTGTGGTATACGGGAAGTCAGACTAGATGAGCATAGTGGGGGGGTCTCTTCTGGCCATGAACTCTATGAACTTCTTTACCATTGGCCAGTATGTTGGGAGCAGACCCGAGGTTATTTCTTGTTCTTCTTTGCTTCCTCCTTGCCCACTTGCTAGTCTGTGCCTAGTCCTACTCAGTGCCACAGGGGGGCTCACAGGCCCTGAGCAGCCAGATTTACCCAGATTTACTCTAATTTTAGCTTCATTTACACCTCCCCACACCCACCCCAAGCAAGTAAGTACCTGATATAACATATTTTGCAAACACTCCTAAGAGCAAACCTCTGAGAACTCTGACATTTACAAAGTAAGTTTATTGTCTTTGTTTTAACTCTTTAGAATCATTGGAATTTAAGAATAAATCCCTACTTTTTTTTGCCTTTCTGATCTTTAGCATGTGTAAGCACATGTCTGAGTGCTGTATCATAGAATTATTGAAATGTAGGACTGGAAGAGATGTCGAGAAGTCATCAAGTCCAGCTCCCTGCACTGAGACAGGACCAAGTAAACTGAGAGCATCCTTGACAGATGTTCATCCAATCAGTTCTTAAAAGCCTCCAATGATGGGGATCTCACAATCTCCCCACGAAAGCTTATGCCCAAATAAATCTGTTAGTCTTTAAGGTGCCACCGGACTCCTTGTTGTTTTTGTGGATACAGAGACGGCTACCCCTCTGATACCTAATGTCCCTTGGTATTTTTACGTTATCTGATTAAAATATGACCATGTAGATCATTGTTGCTACCACTGTTATATAATTGCAACAAATCTTGTACAAAGGTTGTCAAGTATGGTGTTTATAGAAAGGTTATGATTTACTGGATATGATTATGCTATTTGTGAGCATGTACCCTTTTTGTATTGGAAGTTATGAGTATTGGCTTTATACCTCTATTTCAAATATGTTTGCTCCTGTGGTAACACCCACACAAGGTATTTAGCCTGCACATATTGAAGAGACTATTCAAGTTAAATGTCCCATCAAAAAAACACTTAGCTCACAATGGAAGATGCCCATCTACACTGAATGGAGTTTCCTGGTAACGTACCATCTGAAGTATAGGTAATGACCTCAGCTGTGACTAAGCAAAATCATGCATGGACATGTAACTTGCCCGTGACTCCAAACACCATCTTGCTACCTGGAATTTTCCACTAGCTGTGCTGAGGGCTTTGTTTGAAACAATGGGTTTCCCTCCACATGGTAGAAGCTATAAAAGGCCCTGGAAACATCTCCATTTTGCCTCTTTCCTGCTCAAACCTCTGGACTATGGACTTAAACTAATGGGAGCATTCTAACCAAGAGACTGAGGACCTTCCAATGATTTGGAAGCAACCAGAGACTTGACTTAAGCCAGCAGTTTATTCCATCACTGCTTCAAGCCTGAACCAAGAACTTTGCAATTATTGTATGTATTTGATTCCTTCAACCAATTTTAACTCTCACCTTTCTTTCTTTTTATAAATAAACCTTTAGATTTTATATATTAAAGGATTGGCAAAAGTGTGATTATTGGGTAAGATCTGAGTTGTATATTGACCTGTGTGTGTGTGGCTGGTCCTTTGGGATCAGAAGAATCTTTTGTTTGATGAAACTGGTTTTAAATAACCACTCATCTTTAAGTCTAGTATCTGGGTGTTGAATTCAGGACTAGAATGACTAAGGAAACTGCTTTTCTGACTTCTTGTTAGCCAGGGTGGTGAAACCGAAGTTTACATTTGTTGCTGTTTTGGTATATCTTATGGGAGAATAACCACCAGTTTTGGGGTGTATCTACCTTATTTCTCAGCTGTTTGCCCTGAATTTGGTATTCTTAGTTGTGACCCACGAAGGCCTGGTGACAGAAAACTATTTCAGTACTTCACTTATCTAACCTAAATCTTTGCTGAAGATTAAGCCTGTTACTTCTTGTCCTACCTTCAGTGGACATGGAGAACAACTGATCAGCATCCTTTTCATAACAGCCTTTAATGTATTTACAAACTGTTATCAGGTCCCCCTGCAGTCTTCTTTTCTCAAGTGTAAGCATGCCCAGCTTTTTAACTTTTCCTTATAGATCAGGTTTTCTAAACCTTTTATCATTTTTGTTGCTGTCCTCTGGACTCTCTCCAGTTTGTCCATGTTTTTCCTAAAATATGGAGCCCAAAACTGGACACTACTCCATCTGGGGCCTCACCAGCACCAAGCAGAGTTGAACAGTTACCTCCCAAGTCTTACATACAAGAGTCCTGCCAATATATCCCAGAATGATATTAGGCTTTTTTTGCAACTGCATCACTTTCTCACGTGACTCCTATTCAATTAGGATACACTATAACCCCCAGATCCTTTTCAACAGTACTACTTTCTAGCCGGTTATTCCCCATTTTTTTATTTGTGCATTTGTTTTTTCCTTCCCAAGTGTAGTACCTTGAACTTGTCTGTCTTGAATTTTGTCTGGTTGATTTCAGACCAATTTATCAAGGTAATTTTGAATTCTAATCCTGCCCTCCAAAGTGCCGGTAATGCAATGTCATGCCAACAGTTCATTATTCATGTGTTCCATACTTCAGGGGCATTGATTTGCACAACCTTGCATTTTCAGGCAATTGGCCCTTAATTGTTAGTTTGTTTTATCCCTTTTTTATCTTTACTTTGTAAACATGAATGTGTATAGACAGGCATGACTGAGTAATTTGTCCCAGAGTCTCTATAGTTCGTTACCCTTTTTTTCCTCAGATATGCAAGGATAAAGAATGAGAAGTTATCAGAGTAACAGGTCATGGTTAAATTCACATCTTCTTTGTAGGCTCTCTCTCTATGGGGGAAAATGTGGAACAAACAGTCACACTCATGTCGTACTATAATATTTTAATGGGGACATTATATTTGGTGCCAGAACATTTTTTTCTTAATTTAGACCCTGATTGTATAAATGCTTGAATAGATGTATAACTTAGGTGAGTAATCCCATTGATTTCAGGGAGATGGCTCATCTGAATAAAATCACATGTGTCCTTAAGTGCTTGCAGGATTGGGGCTTGTTATATAAGAAAAGCTGAAGTGTCTGTACCCTGTTTTAGATGACTGCACATTGTCTACTAACAGATCAAGCCCTAAATAAAAACGCTGTTGCAGAGCTGTTATTTTGGGGATATGTCTAGGTTAGAGGAAAGAAGTTTTCCCTCCCGCCCCCCTGCAAATTGTCTGCATTGTATATCAGAGCCATCAGGTTTTTTTTTTTTTACTATGCTATAGCAACCTGATTCTTTTATTGCAGGTTGAATATATTTAGTAGCTTGGTTCCAAAACTTTGTGCCTATCTAAACCCAGTTGAAGTCAATAGAAAGATTTCCATTCTCTACACAGTGTTCTGGATTAAGACCTTTGTGGGCAACAGATGGAGTCTCCCAAGAAGCTCTGTTGTAGCAACAGAAGAAACTATGTATCCTTTTTCCTCTTTCTTTCGGATTCTCCTGTGGAACACTGGGATACAGGAGGCTGCAGATGTGACTGTAACGCCAGAGTAGATCCCCCCCCCCACACACACATCTAGCCCCGTCCTGTCACCAGCCTTGCCTTTAGCCATGTTGGGACAATGAAAGTCCTGCAAGTGGTTCTTTGATAAGTCTCCATTTTCAAAAGTGAATCCCAGTGTAACATTCAAAGCATTTAATTTAATCTATCCAGCTACCTGCCTGACTACCATAGGCTTAGCACCCACCAGCAGCTAACTCCTCCTACTCCCTCCCTCCATCCCCCCATGGATGGAGAGGTGGCACCTCAAAGAATACAAACAATATAAGCTTGTTGATATAAAATGAGTACACAAGGCTTAACTGTCACCAGGTTGTCTGCCTACCTATTTCAAGAGAGTTCCTTACAGCACTATAAATTATTGGCACTTGATAGTCGAGCGCAGCCCAATCTGAAAGGGCACTTGACTGGTTTAAAGAACATACTCTGGATTTTCCAGGACTAATTGCTGCTTAGTTTCCATAAAAGTAATTTCTCACCCTACTGGAGCTATTGTAGAGCTACATCACAATAAAAATAAGTCTGTCTCATACTGGTGGCCTTGCTATTAGCATTGCACAGTGCCTGGCACTGGTTGCATTTCCTGTTTGTTGCCAAGTTAGAATCAGAAGCAGAGAAGAATCTTGGGCAGCTGGCTTCAGATTTAAAAAAGAGAAAACAGTGTCTCAAATTTCAGACTTGATGATATGGAAATCCGCAGCCAGTGGTTATAGTTCATTCCGCTAGGTGCTGCTGCTTTCACTGATTTTTCCACTATCCTGAACCCCAGCAGAGCTGTAGCCAGCTGTTTTAAGTCTTTGAAGGCTGACATTTTCAGAATGCCAGCCAAATAAATGCTTAGGAGGATGTCTGTATTTGCTGTACAGCCTTGAGTCTGCACAGTGCTGAGTATCACCTAGTAAAAGCTGAATACCCTCAGGTCCCCTTGAAATCAGTCAGAGTTGAGGCTTTTTGAGCATCTCAGAGGAATAGGTGTAAAGTCATCAGTACTGACCAGGTTCAGTTCAAAATTGACCAACTTGGTCATAACCATCTTTTATCTATTTCAGCTTCAACAGAAGAGAGTGAGACACACCCAATCCAGACTATTGCTTGGTAGTTAGGGCACTCATGTGTGGGGACACACACAAGCTGAAGTCCCTGCATCAGTAACCAATTTATACCAAGTGGAACAGCTTCAACAGGAGAAAGTGAGAGAGACCAGCCCGAGAATACCCCAGTGGGCAGGTGTGACAATCAGGGTCCAGACTCCCCAAGGGGAAAAAAGGGGGTCTGAATCCCAAAGAATAAGCACTTGAATCAACTGGTTGTATACAATGTTATTGTGTATGAAAATATGTAAAGTAAGGTCTTTTATGAAAGCTTGTAATGATCTGAACCTGGTGGTCATTAGGAGATACGTGCACAGGTTATGGTTATAATATATACATGTGTAGATCATTGTAACTATGTTATCATTGCAACATGTGTAACTATAGTGCAACTACAGCATCACTTTCTTCAGGTCTGGGAAAGGCACTCAGGCCTGGTCTACACTACAGTGTTAGATCTGCTCCCCCACATTCACTCAGTGGTAGTGCTCCTGTCTATCAATGTATTGGGCACCAAGGGGTGAGGGTGGGGGGAAGAGACAAAACACAAGCACTTATTGTCCCGATTGCATTTTCTGTGCCATAAAATGTTGTTTTTTCCTCAATTTCAGAATTCCATTCCTCTGGGCTCCTCCCACTCTGGAATGAAATTGGAGATGGCAAGCCTTCTTCCAGCTTTCTTACCCCTTTGGATAGGTCCCCTGGCTTGATGGAGGTGGTTAGTTGCAGATGGCAAGGGCTTTTGAATGTGGGGAGGGGGGAAGGGGCATATTAGTAAGTGCATGTGCATTTCTTCAGTCTGTCAGTGAATGTGCAGTGGGTTGGTGGATGGAGGCAGCAGAGGCAAGTTCGGAATTGCATGTGCACCTCTGCAGGTTGTCCTTAGGTTGGAGGATGTCACCCTAAGGCATGGCCCCAAATGGTAGAAAAGAATCTTGTACAAAAAAGGCAGTTGGCAAATTGGGAAAACAGGCTGTGCTGCTATTGACCAGGATGGTGTCCTCAAGCTGGTGCAGGAGTGAGAGGAAATCACAAATTCTATGGGAAAGCTGCATTGCCTTGCCATGCACGTGCCAAAAGAGAGCAGTTTCTTTGCCCAAAGTTCTCTTTTATGTTACCCACAGATCAGCACAAAGTGCACTGCAAAATAAATAGAATTCTGCAGTGATTGTTTCAAGCCCAAGGGTGAATGCCATCTCTAATGCCTTACAATCTCTAGCTTTTGCAAAATAGCCTGAGCTGGGCAATCTACCTCATAAAATCTCAATTTTTCCCTAACAGCTGAGGCCATTAATGCAACTGAGCAAAAGTACTTTTTTCTGTAACACAGATGGTGCCACCATCTGGAGGGGGGGGGTCTTGTGATGGTGGTAGACTGAGTGGGAGTGTGCTGGGGCGTCTGCCCCACACTAGCCCATAAAGGGTTAATAGAACCCAAGATAAGATGTTCTCATATGGATCCATATAGTCAAAATTGTGCCTGTCCTTTAGACATTGTGGGGTTGGTGACAAAGTGGGGCTCCATCACTGAAAAGCAGATTTTCCCCCATTGCATAGGGTGTCATGGAATTTAATTAATTTCATCTGGTAAAGTTGCTGGATATTCTCAGAAATTGCTATAAAAATGCAAAGTATGATATTTGCTAAAAGTGTGGAAAGATGTATAATGGGTAGGACCATCTGTGACACTTCCAATTTTAAAATGATTGAACCAACATGTTGGTTTAAAGAAAAATGTTCTCTATTACGTTGTAGTAAAAAAATATTGGCATGATTAAGTTTATCCTACCACTATAAGCATATTATCTCTTTAGTGCCCCATCTTACACCTCATTATCTCAAGTATTACTATTGTGTAAGAACCATTAATGGTTCTTAACACTGCATCAACCTAAAATATGGTCATGTCAGGAAAGCTTTTAGATTGCTGAATGCAATTTGATTAAATTATGTAATTATGTAGGACATGAGATTACTCTTTAAGCAAAAAGTTCATACTAAGCATCTCTTAGGGCTGTGAGTTAAACAGTGTCAGAATGAATTAGATAAATGCTACATGATTGCACTTCAAATCAAAATGTGACATGGATGATATTAAATATGTAAATAGGGGAGCTAGACTTTGCTGAACTGTTGCTTTTGGACCATTGCTTTTTTGCTTTAATTCTGCAAGAATTAAAATTGCTCTTCCAACTGTCTTTCCCCTACTTCATATTTTCTAAGAATTTATTTCTAATGCACCACATGTGCAGTTGGACATAATTTCTATATTGCATGTTTAGGATTTTTTCTCCCTTTAGGGTGTACTCCTACAGCTGAATCGATCTTGGTCGAATAGGGGGAAAAGTCAAATAAAATTTAGAATTTTCAGTCATTTTTGTTCCAAAATGGAACTTGCATTTTTAAAAAAAATTTGTGAACTACTTTTTGAAAAACTTCTGACTTGAAAAACATTGAAACTTCAAAATTTAAAGATTTTACTTTGTTTTATTCCTCTCATCCCCTACCCTGCCCCTTTTTCTGCTTTCTCCATTCTCTTTTTTCCTTTGCTGCTGAATGAATAGCACTCAAGGTCTTTCATTCTTTCATTTTTCCCTTTCAAAGACTTCCTCAACTCTTTCAGAAGTTTGTGGCACAAGAAAAAAAAATTGGGAGTGAGGGAAATCTGGAAATATTATTTATATTTCCAGTTTTGAAAAGAACCCTCCCAAACTTTGAAAAACCAGAAGCTTTGCAAAACTTTCCAGCTTCAAAATATTAAATATTTTCCCAGTGAAAGTTCTTTTTTTTAAACTTGTTTGAATGAGTCTAATTTCTTACCTCTTTAAGCAAGGGGAAGCCACACGGCCCCCATGCAAGGCATCAGAGAGGGCTTGCTTCACGGAGCAAAGCTTACAGAACAGAGGGAAGTTCATCTTACATTGAATCCTAGCTAAAGTAGCCCTCTGAGCACTCTCTGCATCCATCTAATCTTCTCCAGGCTACTGGGGGTGATGGAACAAATCCCAGAACCTCTTATACATCAATTGTGGCTGCAGATGCTGTAAGCTTTTGTCCTACACACAAGGAGCACATCTGGGCAGCATGGAGTAATAACAACTCCACATTAGGTACAGCTCTACAAATCTCCCTCACTATTGTTTCCAGGACAAGGAATGAAGTAAAATTCATGTGCAGATGCAGGACTGTCACTTCCCTGCTTCCTCCTCCTGTTTCCTCCCAACACATGCATACTGGACAGAGTATATGCTATCAAAAACTCCACCAGATTTCCCTGTGATTCTGAGTAGGGAATACATGGGACCCCATATATCACTGCAACAGGTATTCACATGGTACAGAGGTCTTGTTACAGGAGATGACCCCAGTTCTCACTCTGATCAGCATGCCACTAGTTAGCTGTATTGCTTGATATTGGGTCACAGTGACCCCAAATAGGAGCCTGTACTGTTCAGATCTCTTGCTTGCACCATTTCTGGCTCATGGGGTGGCTGATTTATTGCCGCTGCAATGGATTCAATTAGTTATCAAAGTTCCATGGGACCAGCCAATGCCCACTGACCTCAATGGGAGTCTTTCCATTGACTTCAAAGAGCACGCAATCAGAACCCCTCTGATGGAAACAACATACAAAAGTTTGTTCTTCTAATTGTGTAACCCCCTAATTTAGCAGGAGGACATTGGAAAGGAAGAAGAACTTAGCCAGTTGACATTGCAGTGGGAATCTAAATAGGCTGGAATTACCTGAGTGTTGCTTAACCAACAAAGACCAATGTTTTCAATGCCACATACAGGGCAGCTCTACAAGATAGAAAGTAAAAAGGAGAACTCTTTGGGGCTCAACCCAGGCCAGTAAAGGGGTTGTGTCACCACCTGCCCTGCAACTCTGGGTTCCTTAAATGCTAAACTGCTGAGGCTCACAGCTTAGACACCAACAGCCAGCAGACACGCATGCAGGTCACATCCTGGCTTCCACAATCCAGTTACTGTTTTCAGGGAGACCCCAACACCCTCCCAGTCCTGAATTTCCCCCAAACCTTCTGCCCGGTAGTGTCGAGCCCTCTCATTGAACACTTACAGAAATTATTATGTTTACGGATCCCTTTAAAAGGCAGTACCCAGCAGCTTATTGCCTTGACTGGAGTTAACAATCATTCTATTTTAATTAAAGCACTGCATTGGTTTACAGAAAAAGTAAATCAACTTTAGTGAACAACAAGTCATAGGTGTAAATGATTTCAAGTATAAGGAATAAAGTTAACAAGGTAACAAGCAAACAAAAGTAAAATATGCTTTGAAGACTAAAATTTAAGTAAGTCGCACTCTTTGCCTAAGCAGGTGTCTCACCTATACTCAGTTCCCAGAGACTTTGGTCTCCTTGGCTGAAGGATCCTGTGTTCTGTGATTTCAAGAGCTCTGGCCCATTTATGTCCCTCAAATGATAGATCCCCAAATGCCTTTTTCTCTTTGCTTATATCTTCCCAAAGTTCATTGACCCTGCTTCAAGAGGCAGGAAGGCGTCCTAGGGGTACAGTCTAGAATGTTAAGTAGCTATCTTTCCCCATTGATTTGCAGATGGATTTGTTTACCTTGCATGTAAATGTGCTTTTCTTTATCTTTGGCCACATCTGGCTTAATTTACATCAGAGTCACATTCAAGCAGGCAGAACCACATTCCTTTGTCTGGAACAGGTATGGCTCAGGCACTGCTTGCCAAAAACATTTTAAGAACTCATTCTCAGCCTGTATCTACAAAGTCCATAGTGTGTTAAACATACATACATCACTCAAGAATATTAATAATCAATGAATTATTAGTTCTTAAATGATATATTGTATGCCACTTTTTGCATATATATCATGACAACAATATGCCAACTGGCATTGGGGTGGTCTTAAGGTCACAGTTAGGTAGAGGACAGCTTTCTGATCTAGAAAATAAATCTATCCGGAATAGAAACCAAACTCTGTATACTAATAAAGAGATGATAGTTGAAAACATGAAGAATGAGAGGATGGCCCAGTGGTTAAGGTACTAGCTTGGGACATAAAGGATCCACGATCTGTTCCTTTCTCTGCCAGACATCCTCAGTGACCTTAGGCAAGTTTCTTAGTCTCTCTGTATCTTAGTTCCCTCTTTGAAGGATTGGCAGAACTTGATTCCTTTAAATAGAATTTCAGTGGATAATATCAATGTTTATTTTAAAGCAATTTTTATCAATTTAAATGTTTACCATTGCAATAAATTATGTGGGCAAGGGTCAGACAATTATTTAATGACCGTAGATGTTAATACTGAAAAACTTTAGCTTTATAACCTTAAAAACACAAATTGTCAACATCATTGTCAAAATATACAAAGTAACTATCCTTAAATCAAATTCTAATAAGTTCCCAAGCTGCATTTTTCTTACTTTTCCTGCCTGTAAGTTTCAATCATCGATGGTAATATTTTTGTCAGTTTGTGTGTGTATGGTGAAATCAACATTTACTGACACAGACCGATGAAAAAGCTGATTGGTCCAAGCCTAGGTGTCTGTAAATGGAAATAATACTTTCCTACCTCATGGAGGTGTTTTAAGGACAAAAATATTCAACTATGAGGCACCTGGATGCTATAGCAATGGGTCCGATTAAATACCACAGATAAGGCAGTGTCATGGGGCATGTACACCCGGTCAACCTTTGGGGAGAGAGTAGGGACATTATAACCCCATGGCTGAGTCCAAATGACTGCCCTTAGCCTCAGGGCAGTGTGGCCAGAAGGGAAATGGGCTACCTCCCAGGATGGGTGGCGACTGGGGTAGGGGGACCTAGGCTCTCCCTACTCCACCAGGTCCCAACCCAGGGCCCTGTCAGCAGTGAATGGATTCACCACTAGGTCAGTAGGGATCCATCCAAAATATGCTGCCTTTGTCCCACTTCCACAACCGGATCAATGTCTAGTTCCTCTGGGTTACTTCCTACCCTGTTTTCCAGTGCTGCCATCCACAGATCTCCTGGGCCTCTTGGGTCATCAGCTGGTGAAGCTCCCGACTGTTCTGTCTCCTCTTAGGCTTCTGCAGGCAGCTGGCTTTCCACCTGGGTCTCGGTGAGCCTGGCCTCTGGGGTCTGGGGCTCCAGCAGCTCCCAGGAGGGAGCCTGCAATGTGCATTCTTCTTCCTCAGCAGTCAGCCCCAGACTGAGCTGGACTGCTCCCTTTTATACTGAGGCTCCAACTGGTGCATGCCCAGCAGTGGTGAGGGGTGTGGCCTCCTCAGCCCACAACATGTGGTTAACCCCTTCTTGGCCAGTGCCGGGTAGGTGCACCCCATCCCAGGCAGCTTGCTATGACAGACAATGAGCTACTTTAAATCTGTGTAGAATACAATAGGTGCCTAGAAAACTGCAGTTAGAAGCCAAGTGTAAAACTTTCTGAAGTACCCAAGTCCTGGTTTTCAAGAATGACCTGATCACTTAGGTTTAGGCAGAGCTTCAGCTAGTGTAAATTTTCATAGCTCTATTGACCTCAAGAATCTACTCCTGGATGCATGAGCTAAATTCTATTTTGGCTTATGGATGATCAACAGAATTGTTAAGTCTAAGTTTGCAAGTCAAATTCAGTTATTAGTGTTGACAAATGAGCCACAAGGCCCCAGATTGGCTTGCAGATTACAGAATGAGTCTCCAAGCTGGCAATAGAGCTTTCTGAATATTAATGAAACATTACTCACTAATCAGAATACTGAAAGTCTGGTTCAGTATGATTAATGGGGCTGTTACTATTTTAGTATATAGGCAACTGTTTGGTGTTCATGAAAATATTCAAAAATTGTGAAAATTTCACAGATTTTAACAGGAATGATTAGCATGTTATCCTCCTCCTTCCAAAAATTAGCACTAGCAGTTTATTATTTGGTATTCACCTTTTAAAATTGACAATCATTTTGTAAGAGCAGAAACAATAGTATGACACAGGCAACCAATCACACAGAATGTGAATAGAGGACTGGAATAAAGTAGGCCAAAAGTAGTTTGGAGAAATTATTGGGTAAATATTTACAAATAACAAATTCATTTGCAGAAATTGGGATCAGTTGGCAAATGATGCATTGGCCACAAAAAGGGCTGTGTTAGTAATGGATATTACTCATAACAAACAATTCATCCTGCTCTGGTTGATATCTAAAAATCCTACAACATCTTATATGTAAACTGAGCAAATATGCTATGACCTCTCAAAGACAAATGTAAACAGTGCCATTTTCACCGTTGCATTTCAGACAATAACTACGCTCTGTGGTACAGTGCAAAAAAATAAAACAACCCTGTACATCTGACCAATTGTGCATTGGGAGGAAAAATCCTTACTGAACCCTGCAGTCAACCAGCTAAAGCCCTCAAGCATGAGATTAGATTATAGTCATTATATTGATGCAGAGCTGAAAATGTTATAAGCGTGTTGAGGGCTATGCAGAGCTTCGTGTTTTCTCCATGGATCATGAAGGGAGAGAGTAAACATGGCAACTGACAGACTCCACGAACAGAAGGTATCACCATTGCTATCCAGCCTGACCTCATGCACATACAGTCAATACTTCCCCCTACCCTCCTCCTCCTGGAAGTTAGATCATCAGAGTTTACCACTTCAACTTGCAGCTAAAATCTTGGCTGCAATCACTTATCTTGAATAGTTTCATGGGAGCACAGGATGTTGACAGGGGACACTGCAGCAGACAATGTTCAAGTGTTTGCTTAGGCTCTCCACATTTGCATTTGGGGACATTCTTCAGCTTCCACTTGGTCATATTGTCACCAGTCTCTTCCATCCCAGCTCTCAGTCAATTTAGAGTACATCAGTGTTTTCTTTCAAGGTCGTGTCTGAAGAAAGTTGTTCTGAAGCGTTTCTTGCCATTTTGTTACTCTAGCCTTTTGCAGTGGTATTTATAGGTAAAGGATTTTCAGAGGCAAAGTTCTTTCTGGATTTCTACCTCTTGGGTGGTGGAATGTGTCAATGCAGTGGGTGTCTTGGATCATACACCTTATTGCGTCTCACCTTTTTACTAAAGGCATCCCACCTCACTGATGGTGGTACAATCACTGAGGCAGTATAGCGACTCTGGGAGTTAGTTTTAAGGCCCCTGTGATGATCTTATGGGACTGATTATGTTCAGTATCAATTTTGTGTACATGGCTCAAGTGTGACAATACATGGTGAGACTGGTTTCTTTGAGTGTTTTGGGGTCAGCTTCCAATTTGTGTACTACAGAAACTGGCCAACACATTTCTTAGAGTTCATTTTCTTTTTCAGCATTCTGACGTGCTCTTTGAATGTCAACATTCAGTCTAATGTGATCCCGAGGTACACCAGATGTTCCTAGTTTCAAGGATTGTACCATCCTGTGGTATCTGGAGTTTTTACTTGGCTGTCAGTATTTCAGGTGAAAGGCACACACTTGTGTTTTATAGAGTTGGCATTCAGGAACCCTGTGCAATAATATTCTCTAAATATGCTCAGGGAGCCAGCTGGAATGTGCTCAGTATCCTCAAATCTTTCTGATTGGGTGGCAATGCAAAGATCATCTGCATAAATGAATTACCACATGTTGGGGACTGCTGGTTGGTGATTTGTGTAGACATTAAAAAGGAAGGGTGTCAGCACTGAGTCTTGGGGAAATTCATTGCATTGAGTATGCCAGCGACTTTCCTGACTATCCATCTTGACAAAGAAACATCACTTCTCAAGCAGGGTGGGGCTGACCTGGATCATCTTGCTATTTCTCAAAATTCTTGCCAGTTTCAGTAGAAGTGCACGATGGTTCAGTGTCACAAGCAGCCGACAGCTCAACAAACACATCCCATGTAACTTTGCAGGTTTCAAAGCCATCTTTGAGTTAGGTTTGCAACTTGACCACCAAATGATCTCCTAGGCAGAAACTGGCTTGGTTATCAGTCATCTGCCCTTCCCCTGTTGGTGCTATTCTACCCATTATGGTCTGCTTATATAGCATGTAGGTTGAGAAAAATAAGGATATTGGTCAGTAACTCTTTTCAGAGTTGGTGTCTTTATGTGGTTTGAGTAATGCAGCTCAAGTATCTGCACTGTCTCCATGCAAGTATTAAAAGTCAAGTAGCCACTTCTGTACTCTTGTCCTGACGTGTCGCAGTAGTTCATTTACACTATCGAGTCCAGCTGCCTTTCCACATTTCAGAGTTTTCATGGCTACTGTCAGCTCCTCAGTGTTGGGCTGTTCATTGTGGTCTCTGAGGAGTGAGCAAAGTTCCTGATAAACTTGTTTCGTTTTGTGGGCTGGTTTGCCATTTAGGATTAATTGTTGTGCAACTTGATTGCTGCAGTTTCTCCTAATGCACTTTTGGTTGTTTGTCCATCAGGGCTCAGTTTACGAATGGTGGCCTGTGATTTTTTACTATTATGACACAGGTTTCTTGTTTCAATCAGCTCCTCCAGCAATCGTGCTGCTCCTTTCTGATCTCTCTCATAAACATTTCCCCAAGGCCAGTGGTTTCTTCATTGAAGGGATCCAAGTCAGACAGTTATGAAGATCTCTTATCTTGTGGCTTGTTTTGTTCTGAAAGCCCAGGTACATGTAGAATCCAACATCTCCAGGGGATGTGCTTTTGGGTAGTCTTCCGCACTGGGGAGACAAATTCTTCATAGTGCTTGTGTACCAGAGCAATATTACAGATGGATCCATCCAATTCAGAGGTAAAGCTGAATTAAAGCATATCTTTTAAAAATATCGAATCTTGTCTTAAAGATTCCAAGCAATGATGAATCTACCACCTCTCCTGGTAAGATGTTCCAATGTTTAATTACCCTCATTGCTAGGAAGTTGCATCTTATTTCAAGGCCGAATGTGTCTGACTACAATTTCAAGCCGTTGATTTTGTCATGCCTTTGTCAGCAAGAATACTCTCCCTGCCATCCCCCAATATCTTTTCTGTGTAAGTACCATACACAGTGACCTGGTCAAGTCACCTTTCAGCCTTCTCTCTGGTAAACTGAATAGACTGAGCTCCTTAAGCCTCACATCATGTCTTGTTTTCCAGGCCCAGACCATATTTGTGGTTCTCCTTTGAAATCTCTCCACTATTTCCACATCCTTGAAATGCAGATCCCAGAACTGGACACAGTATTCCAAAGCAATTTTACCAATGCTGTGTTCCGAGGCAAGAGCACTTTCCTACTTGATATTCTCTTCTTTAGAAATCCAAGGATCTCCTAGACCTCTTTGCCATAGCATTGCACTGGTAGCTCTATAATGACCCCCAAAGTCCTTTTTTAAGTCACTGCTTTCCAAGACAACCTATCCAGTGGGTGTGGTCTGCATTCTTTGTTCCCAGATGTGTACTGCTGTAATGAAACATTTTGTTGGACTGTGATCACTTCACCAGGTAATTTAGATCTTCTAACAATAACATGTCCTCATTATTTACTACCTCATCATGTGCTTACACTTTGAGAAATAAACTGTTAGTGGGTAGGATTTTCAAAAGTGCTCCACATTGGCCTAACTCTACTCCCATTGAAGTCAGGGGTTGAACACTTTTTTAAAATCCTGCCCCCATTGCTGCAATTGATGGATTAAATATTGTGCAAATAAGTGACTAGCCTCTTACTCTCTGAAGGAAAATAAAAATCAATGAAACTGGCCAACAATTAAACGTGTGACAAGAGATGGTTAGGGATAATTAGTTTCCCACAGTTGTATATCTGATTTGTTTTGTATACTTGACTCAAACTAATTCAAATGACTATTATAAAAAAATAATCTGAGCCTCAGACCTAGGTCAAATTATGAATTGTTTTCTTCCAATTAGAGAGAGATAATCAGTCTCTGATTAAAAAAAGTGGGGGAGGGATTCTTTTGTGTGTGTGTGAAACAACTCTCTTCTGCTACAGGGTAATGCAAACAATAAGAATAATATATTTACCTTTTAATACATTATGGCCTGAGGGGACAGTGAAATGTCTTAAATTCAGCTAGCTTGTTTCACTACTGAGGTTTTTTGTTTAACATAGTGCATTTTCTGTGACCTAGAAGAACCAGCTCAAGGCCTTCGAGAACTGTCCACAATCCTTCAGTATTTAGCCTCTCCTTTGAGACTACTAAGAAATGCACCAGTTACATATTTTGGCTGTAACTTAGACCCACTGGACTGCTGTACGAGTCTACCAAACTCATTCTACTCATGCCACCAAATAGCAATGAGATGACAACAACGACTTTTGGTTACCACAGAACTGGGTTGGAATTGAATTGACATTCTACCTATTAAAGGTTGTGCATCAAGCTACCAATCCCTGGGCCATCCAAGTCTCCAGGCTTTTCCTATTCAAAATTCTGGGGTGTAATTCAACTAAGCCTAGTACCTTATCAACTTTTAACATTATTTCTGATTGCCGAGAATTCACTTGTTCTCTCTGTAGGCAATACTGTATCTGTTTAATCAATAGGAACAGGGCCGGCTCTAGATTTTTTGCCGCCCCAAGCAAAGAGAAAAAAAAAAACCTTCCAGAATGCCGTCCCTGGAACTGTGCCGCCCCAAGCATGTGCTTGATTTACTGGTGCCTAGAGCCGGTCCTGAATAGGAACATATTCTCTGTGACCCGCCCTGGACTCTCTTGGCTGTTCACTGCTTATATTTCTAAAGAACATCTTATGTCCAACTTCTCTCCTCTGTTTTTATTTGATTTAATACTTTAATCTTCTTTTAGAAGGCTTTTGCATTCTAGTGGGCCAGAAAGCATAATAAGATTACTTTCTCAAAACACTAGTTAAGCCAATTTACAAGAATTGGTTAAAAGACATTGCTACCTAGAAAAGGCAGATAGCATATGCCTGAGTATATCAGCTTGTGGTAGAGAATATTTTCTAGGGCTTGGGAGTTAAAATTCAAGGCTTGACTCTGCCACTCTCTATGATGTTGGGCAAATCACTAAACTCAGAAAAATTCTACTCATTTTTTGGATAGGGAAGTAATAATATCAGAAATCCTCATGCAAAAGGACAGACACAAGCTTTAATGATCATTTGCCAAGTTGAATTGATTTGTGTGCCTCAGTTTCCCCATTCATAAAATAGTATTAACAGTAAAATACTTGGAGATCCTCAGATGAAAGGTTTTAAATAAATGCAAGAGTTTATTATTAGCCTTATTAGCTTTCAGGCAGGATCTTTTTGGGCTTATATCAATCCCTTCTTGCAATAGCACTTTCTTACAAAAAAAACTTACTTAATTTACACAAAGTAGTACTTACTCTGCAAAGTTACAATGGAGTACATATTTATTTATGACAATCTGGGTGTTGTGTAATTGTCTTAATCATTGCAACTTATTCTCTGTTTACTATAGACACTATGCAGATTGACAGACTGCAGTCACCTGAATACAGTCCTGAAAGTTTGATAACTGTATCTATATCGATCCTTTTTGTGGTCTTGTGTCACCTACTATTTCCATTGTTTTCCTTTCCATTTCATTTAGTAGAAGCCTCAGTGCTGAAATAGGGACTGCTCTTAGTGAATTATGATAAACCAAATTAAGGCCACTTTAATTCTGAATAACATTTTCCACACAGGGATTTAACACAGTTTAACTAATCCACTTCAAATTCACACCTTTAATTAATTTTGATTAAGTTTCTTGGATACTCCTGTGTAGACAAGCCCAGAGAGATCCCCTAAAACCAGAGGCACAACTCACCCCAACTTACTCCAGGCTGTCAGCAGCAGTCAATCTGCAGACTAAGCCCAGATTGCTTGCTTCCCTACAGAGCCCCCTAGTCTGCAAGCAGGAGCAGGAAAACCCCTGTGAAATCTAAAGTGATTGTTTTTATAGTGTACTGAAAATGGCATTTAAAATAGTAAACTAAATGGCACTAATGTGGCAGCTCTATACCAGATATGTAGCACCAGTATTAAAAATGCAGCACTTTATTTTCAGCTTTCCATAAAATATATAGGATTAATTGATTGCAGAAAGGGATGTACTGCTAACTCAGTAAAATTAGAGTACTGTTCAGAGTACTGTTAACATAATATATAGGACTTTTCATCTAATCTATTATTTAAATCTGTTATTTAATATCTGTATTGCAGTGGCACTCAGAAGTTCTAATAGGGATTGAGGCCTCATTCTGGTAGGTGCTCTATGAGTAAATGAGAAGACTCCATCCTCGCCCTGAAGAGTTTACAATCCAAGAGCCTGATCCTGCAAATATTTATACCTGAAGAACCTTAGATGTGTAGATTCACTGGGTGCAATAGGTCTATTTCCCTGGGTAAAGTTATTTGTGTTTTCAGAATTGGGGCCTACAAAGACAAACTACAAAGAGAGTGGGGGTGTCCATTCACATCTAAACTAACATTCAACACAAACTACTCAGGTGGCATTGATATCTTATTTAATATAATTATAAACACAATGAGGATAATGCTAAGAAAGGAATTCCACAAGCCTTGGACTTTTCATTCAGGAAAAATAGTATGTTTAACATCTTGGCTCTTTGCTGAGTCTTGTTTCACAGCTAGGCCCCAAAAGGTTAGATAGGACTCTTTGATTTGTATTGTGTTTGTGTGCGTGTTTACATTAGTTTTGATTTATCTTGATATTTACGGAGAGGACAGAATGGCTGTAGAATCATTAGATTACAGAGGTAAAGTTGAAAAGGTCAGCAGGTCTGACATATAATTTGTCTTGTTCAATTAGGGCTAGTATTGATGTCCTGTCTTCCTGACCAATACGGTAATCACTTCAAATATAAATTACATGAAGAAATTATTGAGCATTATCCTGGCAGCAGGGATTAAAAAAATCACAATGTTGAACAATTGCAGTGACAAATTTAATAAACATTTAGGATATGTGATTGTGTTGGCTTTGGTCAACTCATCACTAATATTTTTTAACATCTTCAATGTAGGCTTCTAATATGCAAATGTGATTTAAAACTATGGTAACGATAAACAAATTAAGAAACATTGTTTTCCATCTACTACTTATTCATTCTTTCAATAAAATAACCAACATTAATCAAGTGCATGAAACTTACTCAGTACACTATTACTGAATCTATATTTGTTGGTTGATATTATCCATTTATGATTTCAGATTAATGTTGCAAACTCAAAATGTATTGACCCACATAACATCCTCTGAGATGTTTGCTATAAGTATTTCTTAAAGATGTGTACTGCTCAACACAATTTAAATTACAGCTTTCAAAAAAAAAATTTGAGAGTGAAAAGGGGGAACAATATTCAATCTTAAGTAGGTAGGTGCAAACAGATGATCACTTATTTGAAATTAGAATTGCAAATCCAATCCATTCCAATTATCAATTCAGGTGTGTCAGCTGAGTTTTTCTGATTTTTGCATTAGCTTTTAACTTCATGTAATTCCAGTTCCTAAACTGAAAGGGGTTCAAAAGAAATGATGTAAGGGTCAAAGGTAGAGTCACTAAATGTCTTCTGTGATCACAACAGTGTGCCTGCTTTCTTTTCTGCTGAATAAATATGTGCAAAAGACTCCCCTGCCCCTCCCCCCAACTCAGACTCATGAAATGCAAAAATGTCTTAAATTCATCTGCTTATGCAAGAAAGTACTAGGGAAATAGTATAATCAGTTGGAACAAAACTTACAGAACTCTTGTACTGCCAGCATCAATAGCTATCAAATAACATAACCTTTATCTAGACTTGAAAGGCGATATTTACTTTGAATAGTTTTTTTGATAATGAGTACTACTAGTTATATATTCTCTGCTGTCAAATTTCTCTTCCTTCAAATGGTGTTAAACTTATTAACTATTTACTTTCACACTGCCATTTATGACTGAATGCACCCCTCTATCCTGTGAGGTATCATTTGAAAACTAATAACTTGTTGGTCAATAAGATCATGGTGAAATGTGTGTAGCAACATTATATATAAAGTTATGAACATAAGCAGAATTTAAGACTGAAATGTGTTTACCAGACAAGCCCAGGGAGTGGGTAAACTGGTTTCTCTAAGATAAAGGACAAGCTGACACCTCTAGCCAGGTGTCATCAAAGTTGATTGGCAATCATCCTTCAAGTGGCCATTCTTGGGCAGTGAAGGGGGACAGGAACAGATGAACCTGCATTTTAACAAAAAACAATGTGGAACCTCTTTCACCACAAGACTGCAAGTCTCCATCCTCACAGCTAGAAGGAACTTTATCTAGGGTAACTCTCAGAAAAATGCATTTCAAAGACTATAAAAAGGAGGGGCAAAACCACCTCTGGCATTCTTTCTCTGTATCTATATCTCGCTCACGCTCTCGTCTGAAAAGACAAAGAACCAGCCCCTTGGCCTTTGGGGGACAGCAGTGTTTGATCAGCAATGTTGCTGGGATCCCATGCTAAGAATTTTACATTGAGCCAACGCTAGTTTGTTAAATTCTAGCTACTAGAAAGCATTTTATCTTTATTTATCTTGTTACCATTTCTGATTCTAATACCTTGTACTTGTACTCACTTAAAACCTATCTCTCTGTAATTAAACTTATTGTATTCTTTAATCAAAGTTAATCATAAGAACATAAGAATGGCCCTCATGGGTCACACCAAAGGTCCAGCTAGCCCAGTATCCTATCTTCTGAAGTGGCCAGTGCCAGGTGCCCCAGAGGGAATGAAAGAAGAGGTAATCATCAAGTGATCCATCCCCTGTCGCTCATTCCCAGCTTCTGGCTAGGGACACCATTCCTGCCCATCCGGGCTAATAGCCATTGATGGACCTATCCTCCATGAATTTATCTAGTTTTTTTTCGAACCCTGTTAGGGTATTGGCCTTCACAACATCCTCTGGTAAGGAGTTCCACAGGTTGACTGTGTGTTCTGTGAAGAAGTACTGCCTTTTATTTGTTTTAAACCTGCTGCCAATTAATTTAATTTGGTGACCCCTAATTCTTCTGTTATGAGGAGTATTAAACACCACTTCCTTATCTACTTTCTCTACACCAGTCATGATTTTATAGACTTCAATCATATCTCCCCTTATCTGTCTCTTTTCCAAGTTGAAAAGACCCAGTTTTATTAATCTGTCCTCATATGGAAGCCGTTCCATACCCCTAATCATTTTGTTGCCCTTTTCTGAACCTTTTCCAATTCCAATATATCTTTTTTGAGATGGGGCGACCACATCTTCACACAGTATTCAAGATGTGGGTATACCATGGATTTATAGATAGGCAACATGATATTTGCTGTCCTATTATCTATCCCTTTTTAAATTATTCCCAGCATTCTGTTTGCTTTTTTGACTGCCGCTGCACATTGAGTGGATGTTTTCGGAGAACTATCCACAATGACTCTAAGATCTCTTTCTTGAGTGGTAACAACTAATTAGACCCCATAATTTTATATGTATAGTTGGGATTATGCTTTCCAATGTGCATTACTTTGCATTTATCAACATTAAATTTCATCTGCCATTTTGTTGCTCAGTCACCCAGTTTTGAGAGATTCTTTTGTAGCTCTTCACAGTCTGCCTGGGTCTTAACTCTCTTTATTAATTTTGTATCATCTGCAAATTTTGCCACCTCACTGTTTACCCCTTTTTCCAGATCATTTATGAATATGTTGAATAGGACTGGTCCCAGTACAGACCCCTGGGGGAAACCACTATTTACGTCTCTCCATTCTGAAAACTGACCATTTATACCTATCTTTTGTTTCCTATTTTTTAACCAGTAACCAGTTACCAATCCATGAAAGCACCTTCCCTCTTATCCCATGGCAGCTTACTTTGCGTAAGAGCCTTTGGTGTCAAAGGCTTTCTGAAAATCTAAGTACACTATATCCACGCATCCGACGAAGTGGGCATTCACCCACGAAAGCTTATGCTCCAATACATCTGTTAGTCTTAAAGGTGCCACAGGACTCTCTGTTGCTTTTTACTATATACACTGGATCCCCTTGGTCCACATGCTTGTTGACCCCCTCAAAGAACTCTAGTAGATTGGTGTGGCATGATTTCCCTTTACTAAAACCATGTTGACTCTTCCTTAACAAATTATGTTCATATATATGTCTGACAATACTGTTCTTTATTAGAATTTCAACCATTTTGCCCGGTACTGAAGTCAGGCTTAGGGATCACCTCTGGAGCCCTTTTTAAAAATTGACGTCACCTTAGCTATCCTCCAGCCATCTGGTACAGAAGCTGATTTAAATGATAGGTTACATTTAAATGATAGGCTACAGTTAGTAGTTCTGCAATTTCACATTTGAGTTCCTTCAGAACTCTTGGGTGAATACCATCTGGTCCTGGTGATTTATTGCTGTTTAATTTATCATTTTATCAATCTGTTCCAAAACCTCCTCTAATGATACCTCAATCTGGGACAGTTCCGCAGATCTGTCACCTAAAAAGAATGGCTCAGGTTTAGGTATCTCCCTCACATCCTCAGCCATGAAGACCGATGCAAAGAATTCATTTAGTCTCTCTGCAATGGCCTTATTGTCCTCAAGTGCTCCTTTAGCACCTCGATCGTCCAGTGGCCCCACTGGTTGTTTAGCAGGCTTCCTGCTTGTGATGTACTTAAAAAAAATTGCTATTACTTTTTGAGTTGTTGGCTAACTGTTCCTCAAATTCTTTTTTGGCCTTCCTAATTGTATTTTTATATTTCATTTGCCAATATTTATGCTCCTTTCTATTTTCCTCACTAGAATTTAACTTCCACTTTTTAAAGGATGCCTTTTTGCCTCTCACTGCTTCTTTTACTTTGTTGTTTAGCTACAGTGGTTCTTTTTTTGGTTCTCTTACTATTTTTTTTTAATTTGGGGTATACATTTAAGTTGAGCCTCTATTATGGTGTCTTTAAAAGTTTCCATGCAGCTTGCAGAGATTTCACTTTTGGCACTATACCCTTCAATTTCTGTTTAACTACCTCCTCATTTTTATGTATTTCCCCTTTCTGAAATGAAATGCTACACTGTTGGGCCACTGTGGTGTTTTTCCTGCCACGGGGATATTAAATTTAATTATATTATGGTCACTATTACCAAGCGCTCCAACTATATTCACCTCTTGGACCAGATCCTGTTCTCCACTTAGGACTAAATCAAGAATTCCCTCTCCTCTGGTGGGTTCCAGGACCAGTTGCTCCAAGAAGCAGTCATTTAAGGTGTCAAGAAACTTTCTCTCTGCATCCCATCCTGTACCCAGGACATGTACCCAGTCAATATGGGGATAATTGAAATCCCCCATTATTATTAATGAGTTTTTTATTTTAATAGCCTCTCTAATCTCCCTGAGCATTTCACAGTCACTATCACCATCCTGGTCAGATGGTTGGTAATATATCCCTACCTAATAATATCTTATTATTAGCACATGGAATTTCTATCCATAGAGATTCTATGGTACAGTTTGATTCATTTATGATTTTTACTTCTTTTGATTCTCTGATTCTTTCACATATAATGCCACACCCCCACCAGCACGACCTGTAAGACAATCCAGTGTTGTCTTCAAACTGAACTGTGTGGGTAACTCCAATTAAAGTAGCAGACTGTTGTACATTGAGGCCTTTCCAGGGGAACAGACCTCTAATATCTGGACTGTCCAGGAGGGGGCTGGACAATGCAGAACACTCTTTTTTGGGGGGAAATCCAGGACAGGCAGTGTGTTGGGAACACCCTGCTAGTGGTAACCAAGGCTGGTGGAAGCCAGAGTGTGACTCATAGGTGCCGACTCCGTGAGTACTTTGGCGCTGAAGCACCCACAGGAAAAAATGGTGGGTGCTCAACAGCACCCCTACCAGAACCTCCCCCTCCCTACCAGCGCCTACTGCCCGCCGGTGGGCCCCGCCGATCGGTGCCTCCCCTTCCCTACCAGCGCCTACCGCCTGCCGCGGATCAGCTGTTTTGCGGTGTCAGGAGGTGCTGGGGGGGGGGAGAGGAGAGAAGCAAGGGTGTGGCATGCTCCAGGGAGGGGGCAGGAAGGGGTGGAGGCTTGGGGGAAGGGGTGGAGGGTGGCAAGGTCTGGGCGGAACTGTGGTGGAGCACCCCCCCAGAGATTAGAAACTCTGAGCCTCTGGTGTGACTTATGTGTGACTGGCAGGTTGCAGCTAGACACAGACATTCAGGGTGTGACATGCATACTGGCAGGCTATTTGTGAGTGGCCCAGGCTGGAAGCTACAGCAGCAAAGCATTGTGAGGTGCCCAAGTTTGCAGGGCAGAGGTGACGGAGCCCGTCACGGGTCTGGATTGCACTCCACAATATGAGACCATTAACATTACAAAAAAAAAATGAACACTGGAATCCTGGAGTCTCTAAAAGAGTCTGATTTAAAGGATACTATCCCTTTGCGGAACAGGCTGGGGCCTGCAGCCTGATGGAGGCACTGGCCTGTGGCGTTGGAGGGCTCCACTGTGTGAACAGGAAGAACAAAGGAGCCCTGTAGGCATGCTGGCTGCAGTGAATGTCAGTTGCTCTCTCTCAGGCACCAGGAGATGAGCTTGAAGCTGATTCAGAGACTTGGGCGTGGACTGTGAGTTTCGGAGCCTTGAAGCAGGCCCCGATGAACTGTCTATTGGAAGGATTCCTGGCCTTATGAACGGTTTGTTGTAATGATTGTTTTAACAAAATTCCATGTCCCCTTCTTCAGTCCAGCAATGTGTTGGCTTATTCCTGCCCTGGGCTGTAAACTGAAATCTACTGATGCTGGACCTAGGGAAGTTAAGGTGGGGCACTTCAGCAACTCCACACCTGGCTGTGAGGGGGTGCTCAGGGACTGGCCACACTTTTACAGACTCCCTTCTTATTCTCAGGATTGAGTTGTGTTTCCACTGCTATAGTATCAAGTACACTGCATGTACACTGCTGTTCCCCATGAATTTGATTGCTATTGCTTGGTGTAGAGAAACAAATATAAATATTTCTCTTTGGGAAGAACACTCCTCCTTTTCCCCCCACCCGTTTTTTAAAATCCAAATGGTATCATTGGGGAACTATTTTGTATGTTTCCACAAACTTGGTCAAACCGAGGGCTGGCATTTCTATGATGGAATTGAATTAAAAAGGAAAGGAGGTGGAGATCTTCTAGCCACAGGCTGAGTTCTCCAAATTCTATTAAAGTGAACCAAGCCACATTAATGTAGCTGTGAGAATCGCACAGCAGCAAAGACACTAGCTGGTTCAATTAATTTTAGTACATTGGAATAGCGTAGTATTCTTTTAAGTAGTTTGTGAGCACTCTGTGGTGGTCACTATTTTCTACATTTGAGAACCCATCAGAGATCACTTGGAGGCTAGCAGCAGTATGCATTAAGTTAGGCCTTGTATTTTTGCATACAGTTAATAAACATGATTATTTGGGAGTGAACTGTGCCCACGCAGTGTCTTCATACTATTTGTGTTTAATGAGCAAAACCACACAGCAGTAATGTTTGTATATCTAACACAATTGAGCAAGCTTCCATAAATGTGGCCATGTTGCTGTTCTTAATTCAGCAACCAACCAACCAAAAGTTCCTACAGATTTAATATGTAACTATCCTATTAGTTCTGTGAAAACATTACAGCTGGATCTGGAACAAACTGATTGAATATTGCTTTCTGGTTTTATGTTCACATTGCATGTTAGCTAATAGAGAACCCAAAATAAAAATTGGGGTAAAATATGTCAGGCCAGAAATAAAGATTCATCTCTGGGAGTGGCATATCCTCATCTCTTATTAAAGAAATAATGGTCACAGGGACATGTCACTTGTGGTGACTTAAGCCTGTAGGTGCTGGAACTAGACATGCAGGAGGACTGCCACACCCCTGGCTTGAAGAGGTTTACATCATATACAGGGTTTACAGTTCGGTTCAATGGAATTCAGCACCCCCACTATACAAATTGTTCCAGCACCCCCACATAAGCCTTATTTTGGCACATACAGCCAGTACAATATGTGGGACAGTGACCTGCACAGGAACAGAACTTTGGGTTGGTAAGTGGCATCTCCCAACTCCTTCAGAACAGTCTGAGGGTCACAGGGAGTTGTCAGTTGGGGTGACCTGAAACTAGTTTTGTCATGTACAGCCAGTCAAAATGCAGCTTCTTATTTGATTCTTTAATAAATGAAGTAATTAGTAATTTATCATACTCAATCACACTAATTTGAAATGTCTAAAAATCTAATCTTACATTGATGTGGTTTTTTATATATATATATTGGCCTTTGAATAAGGAACTGGGAACCACAAATAAGGAGTGCGTACCACAAATAAGAAACTGTTGAAAAATTGGAAAGAGTGCAGAAAAGAGCCAAAAAACTAAGTGAGGGCTGGAGAAAATGCCAGTGAGAGGCATTATTAGCTTATTAGCATATCGAAAAGGAGATTGAGAGTGAATTGATATAGTGTATAAGTATTTCCATAAAGAGAAAATAACAGGTACTAAAGGGCTCTTTATCTAGCAAGGAAAGGTATAACAAGAATTAATGGATGGCAGCTGAAGCCAGATAAACTTAAATTAGAAATTAGGCACACATTTTTAACTGTGAGGGTGTAAATCATTGGACCCACCTACCAAGAGAAGTGATGGATTCTCCATCACTTGGTGTCTTCAAATCAAGACTGGATGCCTTTCTGGAAAGTATGTTTCAGTCAAGCATAAATTATTGGGATTAGTACGGGGTAACTTGGAGAAAAATAATGGCCTGTGATATACAGAAGGCCAAACTAATGGTCTTTTCTACCCTTAAACTCTATGAATATTTTTGAGTCATTATGCAGCATACTGGCCATTTTCCTGTATGGCTTGGTCTGTTGAAGAACCAATTTGCAGGGCCTCCCACAGCCTATATTTCCCACAATCTGTGGATATTTTGAGTTGGAACAGGACCCCCTTAGACAAAATTATTTTATTTTTCCTTAATATGTTCTTTTTTTAGTCTTCCACTCTCAGCTTTCACAGGACCAGATTCTCCTCTCACACTAGCTCCATTGATTGCAGGTGAGTGACTCCTGGTTCACCCAGGTGTAAGTCAAAGGCGAATCAGTCCCATAGTGTTCGCTGCTATGGCTGCAAATCAGGGGCAAAGTGCACAGCAGGAAAGATAGAAGAGCCTTATTAGGTGGCACAAAAGAAAAGAGAGCTACTGTCATAGTTTAAGCCTCACAACGAATGCCTTTCTCAGCCTGCTGTGTTGCTAGTATTTTTTCCTCCTGTGGCGAAGACAATCACAAATCAACAAAAGTCAGGAACCATTCTATAGAGTTTTATCCTCTTAACACACAAAAAAGAAGTCATCCTCTTTTATTTTTTTGTACTACGCACAAAGTGGCACATTAAGATACACTGCACAGAGGGATTAGCTTGGATGGAGATAAGGGAGAAATAGCTTTTGGTTTTGGTTTCTTTGTTTTGTTTTTTATTTAAATTGTTGAATTAAACTGTTGGACTCCTAAGAGAGATAATGAGGCAAGGTAAGCAAGGCTTATGCTGATAAGCAAACGAACCCTGTCACAAAAGTGAAAGAGGCTGAAATAGTTTGTATGACACATCTTTTGGGAGGATATATTAGAAATTAAACTTGAACCTTCACTGTGCATTGAAAAAAGCATTTTGCTTCCTGGAATCTCAAGCTTTGGTAAAAGGTGGCAGAGGAATGGGGAAAAGAGAGCTCTTGGACTCATAATTTTATTATGCTAAATTGGTGACCAAGATGAAACTTTAGTGTATATTAAAGTCATGAGTTTGGAAGGGGGACAAGCTTCTGTGCTTCAGAACATAAATTAACCAGGGTCGTTGAGGAGAAACTTTCTCTGAAGGCAAGTTCCACTCTACTGCAGGGTTTCTTGCATCTTCTTAAGAGGCGTCTCCTACTGACCACTGTAGGAGGGTAATAGATCTCTGGTCAAATGCAGTATAACGATAACATGTTCCTGTTTTTAAAAACAAAACTACCTCAAAACTAACAAAATCTGCGTGAAAAATTCCTCATCAGAGCATGAGAGGAAAATATGTAACTTTTTTATTTTGTAAGTAAAAACAACAAAGAGTCCTTGTGGTACCTTAGAGACTAACAAATTTATTTGGGCATAAGCTTTCGTGAGCTAGAAGTTCTAGCCCACGAAAGCTTATGCCCAAATAAATTTGTTAGTCTCTAAGGTGCCACAAGGACTCCTCGTTGTTTTTGCTGATACAGACGAACACGGCTACGACTCTGAAACCTGCAACAGAGAGTCCTGTGGCACCTTTAAGACTAACAGATGTATTGGAGCATAAGCTTTCGTGGGTGAATGCCCACTTCATCAGATGCATTCACCCACGAAAGCTTATGCTCCAATACATCTGTTAGTCTTAAAGGTGCCACAGGACTCTCTGTTGCTTTTTACAGATCCAGACTAACACGGCTACCCCTCTGTTACTCTGAAACCTGTTATTATGTAAGGCCTGGTCTACACTGTGGGGGTGGAGGGGGATCGATCTAAGATATGCAACTTCAGCTACGAGAATAGCGTAGCTGAAGTCGACGTATCTTAGATCGACTTACAATTACTTACTTTGCATCCTCGCAGCGTGGGATGGATGGCCGCGGCTCCCCCATCTACTTTGCTTCCACCTCTCGCTGAGCTGGAGTTCAGCAGTCGACAGGAGAGCGATCGGGGATGCTACACTACATGCGATAAATCGATCCCCGATAGATCGATAGCTACCCATGCATCAGGCGGATAGTGTAGACATTCCCTAAGTGTAACTCACCTGAGTCAAGTCATTACAAGAGAAGTTATAAGTGGATGCACGTCCTGGTGGAGCCATGAACAGGATACCAGATACCCTATATGTACTCAAGGGAGTTAGTGCAGCCAAAGCTTCCAGAGCTAATCATCCATGCTTAGCTATGGGCACTCAATGCCTCAGGGGATTAATCTTGCATGATCAACCCCATGGAACACATGCAATCTTGGAAGGACTGACCTAAGGAGCTGACAGGGACTCCTTTGTCTAGGAGTCAGTGTTATGTTCATAGCATACAAACCAAGAAACTAGGTAAAAATGTAAACACTCTTGTTTGGAAGGTCGCAATGTAACACTGCTTTATTTCTTAACATGCAGAACCTTAACACACCAGAACCAAAAACTGAGACTAAGCAGGTCCCTGAACAGCTAATTTTAAGATACAAAATGCCAGTATGAGATGAAGCATTTAAGAAATTATTGGGTAATATTAATATGCCTATGGATTCAGTGCCGTCCTGAAGGAATTACTGTATATGCCTGACTGAGCTAAATTTCAGCATGTACCATTATTTTACCTTTTCATATTATCCCTCTCTCTTTGATCAATATTGAGCTATGTAGTGAGAGGGAGGATTAAGGAAAACTGATAGACTGGAGACCTCAGATATGTCGAGACTGAAGCAATTTTGTTTGCAGCTAAAGTGATGTTTCCGCATGCCCCCTTGGGCACTTGGAAGGATAATGCAGAGTGATTCTATGATTCTACAAATGCTCCTGTCTGTGTCCAAATATAATACAGGTCAGAGGCATGAATTCCATCTAGAAGCCCTGCTCAGAGAAGATTAGATCCCATAACCCAAACAATTTACAATTGTGTAATTTACCAAGTAATTGAGTAAAGAGGAAACTTCCTTGCCTTTAGCTAAGGAGGCAGTCATCCAGGGTCCGAGAAACTTGGGCTGCCTGGAGCATGGGAGTTCCATTTTGCAAAGGATTTTGAGATTTCAAAATTTAGCTTCATTTCAAGAGCGTGTCTATCTGAATGTTTACTGCAGGGCAAAGCGGGATGTAAATCTACAGCACTCCAGCATGAAGTATGCCAACTGCCCATGCAGACCCTGCTGCTGGGCACTAAAAATTCCTCTGTATGTGCATTGTCTGGCTAGCTCCAGTAACCATAGTAGCGCAGCTATGGCAGTATGGGCTATACAAAACTAGCCAGCTCTCTGGGTATATACTTGCAGCAGCGCAGACTAGCAGTTGCAGGGGCTTCACTGCTACTGTTAGAGCCAGCTCAAAGTTAACTATCTCGTATGGGTCTACATGTGCTTCAGTCACACCTCTGATTGCAGTGTGAATAATGATATGCCCACAAGTTAGCCAGTGCTGTTGGCCAAGGCAGATGGGCAGGAGAAAGTCCATGTGCACCTATCTGCCTTCTTTGTAAGGGTTTGTACACCAGGGGCAAGTTAGGTGGCATGACCCACTGGCCCTTGCACCGCAGGATACTAGAGGGAAAGTCTCCTTGCACCTTGTAACCCCCATGCATCTGCACAAGGTCCTGCCTTGCCCTAGCTCTAATTTTTCAGTGCAAAGATGCTGTTGCTTTATTTTTATATTGACTGTCTATTCATCTGAATTAATCGCATCAATATTCTGTAGATCTGAGAAATGCTATTGCTTGAAGTCTGTGCCACTTAAGTATTGGAGTGACCATATAACTCCTCTGGAATAATAACAAGGAGTTGTGGAGGAGTGCAGCCCTATTACAGTCAATGGCAAAACTCAGTAGGGTCAGATGACACTTGCCATCATTAATAAGGACAAGTGGTCAAAACCTCAGTATTACATCTCGTCCAAAAGATGGCAACCCAAGACCATTGCACTGGCTCACGTCTGACTCAAATGAATGTTCCTAGTGAATCTCCTACGCCACTTGCTGCAGAACTTAGATCTTGACTGGTGGTTCCCCCGTGCACATTCTGAGCCCACCCATAGAGGCAAATGTGTAAGGATTACATGCAGATGATGCAAGGAATAAGAAGTTGATCTGGTTCCCCTGCCAGTAAAGATCTTAAGTCCCTGATGGAGGAAGGGAGAAGGAACCCTGCTATAGAACTGCTTAGACTCTGACTTTCAAATCCATATTCAATCTTTGTAATTGCCATGATGTAATGGTTGTAATTAAAATATAAACGAAGAAAAGTAGATGCCAACTAAGGATTTTCAGCTTTCTTCCTTCAATTTCCTCACATAGGTTCTGTGCTATCAAAAAGAGAACTCGGGACTTCTAGGTGGATGCTCTAATATAATGGCCATAGTTTCTGGCCTCAACGAAACTGGAGCTTACAACCTTATTGTCTTTGTTTTAAGAGATTACTTTTTGTTCCTGCTATTGCCTCAAGCTATATGTCCTATTAAATCCAATGAGTACTCCTTAATCACATATACAACTGCTGCATCATGACAATTACAAAAATTAAATATGGATTTTGAAAGTCTGAGCCTAAGCAGTTCTTCAGGAGATCTCTCCTAGATGCAGTGGATTAAGTCTTTTATTGGCAGGGATATCCAATCTATTTCTTAATTGATAATTTACTGACTGGCAGATAGTCAAGCAAGATTGTGTTAGAAGTCACAAAGACCATACTTGAATTGGAGAAATGTAGTGTGTGTGTATGTGTGTGTGTGTGTGGGGGGGGGGGGCAGGTTCCACCAGCTCAGCTGTTGCTCTTGCATAGGCAGGACCCCACAGAGTGGCCAGACTGTAAATTCAATTTAGTTAAACCTGCGGAAAGCAAGTCTAATTAAAATGTCTCCAGAAATGTGTCTGGCCTCAGGAACTTTGTTTATTCTAGGGTGTTTTTAATTCAGACCGGTGCTAGAACCAATGGGACCCATCTTACAAGAGAGATTTGCATGAATAAAAAAACAGTACTTACTGATGTGGTATCATGCAGTAAATGACAGCGCATTCCTCTCCTGTAGTCCTGTCTTCTCTAATAACTACCTACCCTGAGTATCAGAGTATCCCTGGTTCACCTACACCACCCTATTTTTCCTGAACCACTTGGACCATCACACATTCAAAGTGCAAAATGAAATGAGATTAGTTCAAGCACAACAACAAAAAGAAGAAACTCCCAAATTGCTTCACCATCAAAGTTCAAGCAATTCAAATTTATGCTTGCTTTTGATTCCCATTTTGCATATGAAAGTGCACGGATGCTGTTGGAAAGGTTTTTGAGCAAACAGAATAAGTAATGTAAAAAAACCCAATAGTAATATATTTTCCAGTGTGTTGAGTGAGCAGAATTAGGTTTAGTTTTTATACGAGATGGGGCTATCAGACGCTATCCAAAGAAATATCCTTCTAAGCGTATGACTTACTCTCTCACCTTGAACACATTGAATCTAAGCAAGTCATGTGAGCATTGGGCTAAGATGATAAACACTGATGTACAACACTGCTGCCTGGAAGAGTGATGGTATATTTCTCTAAGTTTCCCTTTATGTTTCTGCTGTATCCTGTTTTATCAGACAGAACACTTACAACTAAACTGTAGCAGAACCATCAAGACATGCATGACTTGTCAAAAAAAGCCTCCCTTGTTTGCTCTCTTGTTATCCTTCCTAAAATTAGGGCCCCGGCCTTTCAACTACTACCACACCTTGTGCCAGTGAAGCTCTAGACCCTCCATGTTCTGGAGCTGGGACTTGAAATTTGGCAGGGAGGGTGGTCATGCTGATGTCAGGGATATGCCTTTTAGCCTCACAACAATCTCCCCAAACCTGGCCAAGTTATAAACCTCTGAAAAATCAGAGTTCAGCTGCATTACTTTGATCTGCATCAGGTGGAAAAGACTCAGTCAAACCAGTCCCAGCTAGGCCTCATTTACAGTTCCCATTTTAACATCTTGCAGGCCCACTTCTCCAGTATCAGGCCAGCCCCCTTTTTGGACCCCCATCTGATGGCCAGGACTGTTTGTTTGGTGCCTGCGTGGCTAGGTCTGGCCAACTGGATTTTAACAAATCACTGTTATAGGACATGGGCATCCTGGTCTTCTCCTGGGAAATCTGGCAGGGACAGAGGCCCACCTTTCCCTCTCTGCACAGTGACGGTGGGATGAAGGGAAGGTATGTGCGTGGCTCTTCTGCCATAACTACACCGTGGGCCAGTGGGAGGAGGGACATGGTGATAGAGCAGTTGCTGCAGGAGATTTTGGAGTGGACAGGCACCTGGCCAATCACCTGGTGATCCATCCCTCTGCAGGGGGTGTCCAGAGAAGTGGGACAAGCTCTGGGCCCTTGACAACTATTTGGACTTGGAATGCTTTAGTTTGATCCTATATCGAGCTCCTTCGGGAGACAGATCACAGCTCCCGCTTCTGTGCCCTGGAGAAGAAGCAGGTGCCAAAAAAGCACATTACCGGAAAGGGTAAGGGCTTTCCATGCTGACCTCTTCTCCCTGCATCCGGCCCCCAACACCAATTTCTGTGGGGTCCTGTAGGATGAATACCCTATAGTGAGGCTGGGTGACCAGGATCAGCTGGAGCTTCCTCTCTCTGGCAGCGTTCTCCAAATCCCTTCATCTGATGCCCACCAATACATCTCTGGGCATCAATGGGTTGACTATAGAATTCTACTACACATTCTGGGACATCCTCCACCCACACCTTGCCATCATCTGGACGAGTCCCCAGGGAGCTCCCCATGTCACACAGGCTCAGCCCAAAAGGGGAGGACCTCTGCAACCTGAGAAATTGATGTCCAGTATCGCTTCTCATGGACCACAAGGTAATAGCAAAGACCATCTCACTATGGCTGAAATCTGCTGCCAGATGTGATCCACCCTTACCAGATTTACACCTTCCCACACCAGACCACCTTCAACTATCTTTTCCTTGGAGACCTTCTCTACCAGGTACGTAGGGATGGTCTGTCACTCACTCTCCTGTCCCTCAGCCAGAAGTAGGCAGTTTATAGAGTGGATCATGGGTATCTCATGGACACTCTGTGACCATTCAGCTTCAGTTCATGCTTTGTGGGGTTCCTTGTACCCCATTGTGGAGTGTCTGTTCAAGTTCAAGTGGGTTCTAACTGAGCCTGTTACCTTTGGTCAAATGGTGCATCAAGGTTGCCTGCTGTCTGGCTAACTGCACACCATCCCATTGAGCCCTTCCTCCCCTTAGTGATTTGAGAGCTAGACTTGCAGTTGGTCCTGTCAGCATATGCCAACAATGGGCTCCTCATGGACTGGGGTCTGGGACACCTGATGTGTGCAATGGCTTGCCAGCCATCTACTCATTGGCTTTCTTCACCAGGTCAACTGGGTCAAAGGATCTGGCTGGATGGTTGGGAATAAGTGGTATATGGGTTCTATCCTACCTGTGCTCAGTGCCATCCAGTGGGAATTGGGGCCCGATGCTCTGTCTTGGCATTTCTGCTGATGATCCCTCCCTGTTGGAGAATTGGATCAAACTGTAGGCTAGGGTGTCTGACTGGTTGAAGACATGGATGGGGCTGCTCCAGTCCGGAGGGTGCTGGTCATCAACTAATTAGTCTTACCCCATTCTCTGGCATTGATTCAACACCCTGAGCTTGCCACGGGGGACCATGACCAGTCTCTAAAGGAAGATCCTGAAGTTTTTCTGGCAGGGTGTGCACTGGGTCTCCTGAGCTTCCCCCGGGGAGAGGACTGGCAGGACCTGGTCTCTATCTGCCACCAATTGCTTCAGGCCCTGCAGAGACTCTTTGATGGTGCTCGTAGTCTGGCATGGAGCTTGCTGTTACATGCCTTCCTCTGCCACCTTTGAAGGCTCTGATACAATTGGCAGCCCTTTTATCTCTACCCGAGGGGTCTCCTCAGACACCTTTCTGAGCTGCCGGTCTTCTACCAGGATCTCCTCAGGATCTAGAGGCTATTTTCAATGGCCACGACTGTAGCGGCCATTGAGGGGGAAGTTCTCCTGGCTGAACCCCTGCTACACAACCCACACATTAGAAAGCAAGTAGTGGAGTCCCCTTTAGTGCACCAGCAGATGGTCCTGGCTGGTTTCACCAGGGCAGAGGGACTGGGTGGACCCCATGGCAATTAGCCTGCTCATGGAGTTGCCCACCCTGTGCATCCCCTGTTAGGTACTCCAGGAGGTCCGATCAGCCTTGCATCCTGCTTCTCTTGAGGGTGTCCTGTAGGAGGGCTCTCCTCATTCACCCCTAGCTTTTGAGCTTGTCATCAGGCTCCTGTGCTGAGAGCCACTCCAGCCCCCCCCACACACACACACACTACACCTGAGTAGGCTGAATGCCATCCTGAGTAGGCCAATCCATCTCTGAACCATGCCCAGAAAACATCTGTGTGCACACATGCTGCATACCATCCTTTCTTCTCCCTTAGGTCTTGCCCCAATACCAAATAGAAGAACTTGCTGCCATCTGGTGGGCTAGCCTGTATCCTACCCTGGTCCCACAGCCCACCAAGGATATTAAGTGGCAGATCCTCTGTGGAGCTCTTAGCATGGATGTGTGGTTGGTGCAGGTCAGAGTCCCCCTGACACCTCATAGGCAAGGAGGAGCCTCAGTACACATCTACATAGAGTATTCCCAGTTGCAGTTCCTCCGGAAACTTCTGCTGAGGTTCTGGCTGCATTTCCCCCACCCCTCCTTGCATATGCACACCCCATCTATGGCCGCACAAAGCTGAGACCTCATCAATCTCCTCCTAGTGCTGGCCAAGATGGCCATCCACCAGACCAAGAGGAGGTACCTTGATGGGGAGTGCTCTGTGACTGTGGGTCCCTCATTATATTATGTCTCCAATCAGAGTTCCTCTGGCCAGTGTCCTCTGACTCCTTGAATTCCTTTTGAGGAAAAGTGGGTGCTGTCTGAGGTTCTCTCTCTCCTTTAACCCGCACTCCCATTCCTGTTTCTGCATTCAGTTATGGCCTGGACTTCATGGTTCCTCCCCCTTGGTCAAAGGAGTGGGCCTTTAGTTTTAGGCAGGCCTAAGCCCACCAGTCCCAGTACCCAAAATAAATGGGGCAGAGATCCTACAGACAACAGCTTCCTTCACTACACAACTCTCATTTATCCACAAAGCAGATCCGTCCTGGATGAGGCAGGGATTCTGTGGAAAAATATATATAATTAGACTAATACATACAAGGGTGATGAATTAAGACTTCACAGACCACCTTAATTCTGATATTAAGTTGTGAATGCTTGACTTTTCAGCCTTAGTGTTCTTTTAATGTAGTTTATGTAAATCTGTTGAAGTTTGCAGAAAGAAAACTAGGACATAAAGTTTTAAAATGCTTTGTCATGGAGAAACAAGTGAGATCTTGTAAGTTTCATTGAAATACTGCTTCATTTCATTCATTGCCTGAAGGAGAGATAGCAAAGAGTCTGATCCATTCAAGTGTCTCTCTTTGAGGTAGTATTATAGGATCTTACTCTAGTCTGGAGGACCAAAACCTCCTCTCACTTTGTGCGACCACATATCTTAGATGGGATTAGATGGTGTAAATGAGAAAAGAATGCAAGAACCCCAGGGCAAGTGTGTGGCTGTTTGAGTTTAGTAAGGCTAGTGGTTTGGGACTATTCATATCTAAACCAGTTTCCTTGGAGTACTATTATAATGTTTCATTTTGCTTCAGGCCCTGTGGTGCTTTAGGCCTTTTTCCTGGGGCTAGAAAGTTGTTTTTTCTCTGGTGGGATTGCAGAAAATTGGATTAATCTCTGGCAGCATTGCAGAAAGCTGTTTACTTGGCTAGGTTTTTATTGTTGGCTTTCAGAGGAAATTGCAATGTACTCTAAAAACCATGTAACCCATTGATTTAGTTTTTTCAGTGATGTAACTTGCTAACAGTCTGTGTGAAACATTATTTAATGTCATGAACACGACAGAAACTGGAAGCCTTCATGTTGCCCATCCAACCCAGAGGTGTCATGGTTGTAGGATCAGGTCCATACTCTGACATGATATGACTGGGTGCTCCACTGACCATTAGGATGGCACCTCCTCCTGGTCACTCTGGAGAATAGCTCAGGAGGTTGACACACCTTCCCATGGTTTCATGGCATCTCTTTGCCTCTCTCTCTGGGTCTGCCACCCCTCTCTCACTCCACAAGCTGCTGCTGCCTCTTCAGGACTTGGTCCTGCAGCCAGGTCACTGAACACACTTTTCTTTTCCAGGGTGGTGTATCAAAGAGCCTTCTTATCCACAGTCTCAGGCAACCTTCCCTTTCATTGCTCCCAGGTGCCATGCCCTCAGTGCCTAGGAAGGGAACCCAGGCCTGTCCTCTACAGCAACCAGTCAATGTCTGTTCCCTCCTGGACCATGCTGCCTTTCCCTGAGCTCTTTCCTTACCATCTAGCACTCTTGGGTTTGCCAGCCTCCCAACTCCCTTCTCCCAGGGAGTGACTGCAGCCTATTTCCTACCAGCCCCCATGGCTGCCAATTTCCTGCCTTTATAAACCCAGCCCCGCTCATTCCTCCTCATCTGGGTTCCCTCACTTAGTCAGGGGATTACTTAGCCACCTGAATCCCCTCAGCTGTGGCTTGTTGAGTTAATTAGCCCCCTTATCAATCTGCATTAACCTTTTCTGGGCAAGTGTGGGGTAAACACCCCATCCCACATGGAAAGAATTGCTCGGAAGGTAAATGAATGAGAGAAGCTGGAGAACTTCAAAGCAGCCTTCAGGTATCATATTGTTTCACTGATTTAATCTCATGCCACTCTTCAATCCTCTACACGGCCCAGTTCTCCTCTGCTTTGCACCTTGCATTGTCATTTACACTGATGAAAAGTGAGTGTCCTATACCATCCTGATTAGGTAGCATCTTACACCCACTTTTAATTGTGGACAAAATCCTTTACTGGCTCTTGTGTATGAGGCAGGAAAAATACCCAAAGTTCAATTCTCTGTTCCCAGGTTGATTCTGTAGCACTGGCATATAGGAAAAATGAATTGTCTTTTGACTTGTAAATTTAGCAAATTTGAAATTGGCACTACTGGACAGTTAGTGTCCAGCTGTTTGGAGTGGCTCACGAGTGTGAGTGCCAACCTCAGGGCAGACAGTCACAAACCAGGGCACAAACCCCAGATTGGTTGTGTGTTCTAGAACTAGATTTCACCAACCAAGTATCAAGTGTGAACTCCATGCACTATAACAGTCTTAACAAAGAGTCAAACCAAAGTTCCCAAGAGGACTGTCTATCTTCCCACTCAGGCAAGCTTGTTTTTGTACTAGATGGTCCCTTACACCAAAAGTCACAAGAGTATTCAGGTTACTGCCAGTCCCAAAGGACCAGTCACTTACCCCAGGTCAATTGCACCCCAGATCTTAAACCAAAGACAATGTTTGTAGCCAATCCTATAATAGACTATCTAAAGTTTGATTAACTAGGAAAAAGAAATGAGAGCTATTTACAAGGTTAAAGCAAGTAAACAGATACACACACATGAGTTAGTCCATGTGTGTAATAGAAGTTGTTCCAAAAAGTAATAGAAGCTGCTTTAATGTGCATCTCTATATGTCCTTGGGCTAACCCAAGGTAAACACCTGGGGATCCCTTGCTTATGCTTAGAAATCTTGCCCTCTCCCTGAAGTCCAGGCAGCATAGGGATAACAATTTCTTCTTGACAGGGATTTTTATTCCCTTTCCCCAGAGCTCAAATTGATGGGATGAGTGTTTGTGCAAGTCTCCTCTGCATGGGCGTGGGGGAAGCAATCAACAAAGTCTTTTGTCCTCTGATGTTCAACAATGGTTGGCCTGGTGTCTAATGGCCTTCTTTTATTAGGCAGGACATGACACCTCTTGTGATAAACTAGTATTTCACACCTGGTAATGTTTCTCTCCTGACTGTGGGGGATTCCAGTTTCATAGCAAACACTTTTATAGTCACAGAGCAAAACACTTAAGCACTACCTTGTACTATGTGATGCTGATATTATAAGTGAGCTTAATGCATGCAGCATTTCATAAAGTCCAAACACACACCCATTGTTATAAAGCAAATACCTATTTTAATAATGCTAGCACACAGGTGAGCCATACTGGGTTTCCGACAATGGATTTTCCAGTTTCACCCCACAATGTCATTTTCAGGACTTTAAAGGGTGGTTATAACTGGCGCTGCCACCACCACTACACCCCTTCAGTACAAATACACAAAGCAGAGTAAAAAAAAAAAATCAAAATATTTCTATGTAGAAACCTTTTATATTGAATATGTATAGTTAGCATGAATCTGTCTGCCATGCTGTTAGTTTGAACAGAAAGGCTCTTTGCTGTCAAAAGAGCTTTTGGTTTTCAGCCAATACAGAAAGCTATTGTATTCTAATGCAAACAGCTATGGAACTTTTATTCTATTTCAGGGTTTTATTCTCCTTGCCTTAGGTTTATGTTTAGCTCATGCCCTTTGCAGTTCAGTAAAGAGAACAAAGAAATCGGTGCTACAGTATTTAAAACAAATTAAAGCTCAGACTCATGCCTGTAAAATCTTACTCACATGATTTATCTTTAGTCATGCTATTAGTCTTATTTAAATTTGGCAGCCCCAATTCTGAGCCATTGGTTTAGTGCAAGAGGCCTGGCCCAGGAAGAGCTGCGGCAAAAATGGCATGTTTGATGCATGCTGAAGGTAGGAAGGGTTAGGGTTGGAGCATCATATGCCCCAAATGTCCCAGGCCAGCAGGGCCTTTACGGGCCAGGCAAGCAAATTCTGGAGATTCCTTGAGCTGTTAAAATATATAGCGAAGGCAACAGTTGGGTGCCATGATCCAGGAGCCAGAATCCATTCTAGGGAGGCTCCTCTACCCCAGCTATTCTCCACACTTATTGATCCACATCTGTGCTAGTTCAGCCTTGGATCTCTGCATTTCCTGCCACTGCCCACCCATTCCTTCCCCACCTGTACAGGAGGAAGAATAGCAGCCCTGTGACAGATGCTCACAGTAAGGGAGCTTCTTATGTCCCTCACTCCATGTCTATACAGCAAGACTTGGGTTTGAGCCCACTATGAGGGATCAGAAAAAAGCTGATATATGGCGATACAGAAAGTAATTTAACTGGCACAGTAACTTCATAGATTTAAGAATTACAACAAACTAATCTCTCTAGTACTGAATTATGGATTTAGGTGTCTCAAGCGAGGCCCTTATATTTGAAAATTTTGGCTGTAGTCCATATGCTATTGTTCCTGTTTGCCTACTAGGACTGGCAGAATTCTTAGAATCAGGGGTTACTGGTGCAAATAAGTCTGTTAATTCAAAATGTTCTCACATGTTCAATATTTGCTGAAAACTTGTTGTTGTTTCCATAAACATTCCTGCCAGTAAACTAATTTTCCTGAATATACGAGAAAGGTGGCAGTGAACACAGCCAAACCAAATTCAGTTTTCTATCTAAGAAGATAAATGTGCTTAGGTTTTTCTCCAGTTCTGCTAAAGAGACATTTGTCTGTCACTATTACAGTAGCATCTAAGACCCTGACTGAGATTGGTCCTTACGCTAGGCATAGTAAGAGACAGTCTGGGCATCAGAGATCTTACGATCTAAACACATGGGAGACAAAGGTGTAGGGGAAAGGGAAGCAGCATTATCTTGATATTACAGCACAACTGCAACACTGATAACATGACCTGCCCAAGGTCATGCAGGAGGTCTGTGGTAGTGCCAGGAATTGAACCTAATTTTCCTCAGCCCCAGTCTAATAGCATAACGTCAAAACTAGTGTTCCCCCTCATGTGAAACTAGTGACCCCCCAACTTCCAATCACGAATGTTTCCCTTTTCTGAACCTTATGCATTTCTGATGTTGTTGTTTTGGAAATAAAGTAACTTGCAGTGACTAGAGTATTCAAGGGGAGGGTGCTGAGTACCATGGATGTATATAATGGTATATTTGCTGTTCTGTTCCCTTCTTGATGCAGCCCTAACCTCTGACTTCTTTTTTTTTGTTTTGACTACCACAGTGCATTGAGCAGGCATCCTCACTGTGCTGTCAACATGAACACCTAGATTTTTCACCAAGTGCAGATTATATATTATATATATATGCCTTCTAATGCACATTAGCTTGTACTTCTGCCTACATCACATTTTCTCTGCCATCATCTTCCCCAATCTTCTTATTTCATTTAGTTCTGTATGAAAGTACTATCAGTCCTCCCTAATCTGTTGTCATCATCAAATTTTGCAATTAATCCCTTGTCCCAGGTTGCTAGTAAATTTACTGGACACAACCTGTCTTCATACAGATGTCTGTTCACAACTCTTTCGCTATCATTAACCTCCTTCTAGGCTGAGAATTGCCACTTTTCCTACTCTGCTTTCTAGCTTTTAACTAGTTTAGAATCCATGAGAGTACCCAGTGATTACCAGTTTCCTTTAATAGCCATGGCCCAGATCAGGTCTTGTAGACAGAGTCTCCATGCATGGATCTGCCCCTGCTCAGTGGGCATAGCAACATCTCCCCTATGTCCCTGGATCTCAGAGGAGTTTCTGGATGCTTAGATGCAAAGGAAAGAGAGCAGAAGAGATTCTCAGGCCTGTGTAGGACACATTGTTCCCACCAACCCCAGGGACTTGCTGCTCATGAGTTAATTTAGCCAAAGGAATTGCATTAACTCCTAGGAAGGGGCTGGTGCCAGAAGGAGCTTTCCAAACATGGCTATATCAGGCCTACACTGATACAAAGCCAGAGGAGAACTGCAAGGGTTCAGGAGGCAACAAAAAAACATAATGTCTCTGCTCCGGTGGTTTCTGTGCCTCCAAAGAAACCTCTAAAGATTCACGTAGCTCTTGGGGGGTGGGGAGAATCCATGTAGGCTGGACCCCATAACCACGTTGCCAACCTTGATAGAGGAATTCAGAGGCCCTCCAGTGATGCCTTTCATATATAAAGGCACAACCTGGCCTCATATTGGCAAATGTCACCTATTGGTTCTTACCATATTAAACCGTAGAAATTTCACCAATATGGCATTATTAACTGCTACATAGACAATGCAGGAGCTCACTGAAAGAGCTAGAGGACAAAGCTGACAGTGTTTGGCCTTGGTGGGATTCATCAAGAAAGTTAGTTTTGGGCACGGCGAGGTTGTGTGCGTTGCACTACTTGAATTCACTGAGCTGGGATCATCTTGGTCATACCTCTTCCTACTAAACAAATATGGCCATTCACAGACACACTGGGTTTTGAGGAGCAGCCCTCCAGTAGATCTCGTAATAGAGTTCACAGAATTATTTTTTTCTTCCCAGTTCTCGTCTAACCCATTTAATTACAGCATCAAATTTTCTTGAAATAATTAGCATTGCACCACACAAAACAGTGCAGTAAATCTAATTCGGTGATAATCAGAGCAAAGTGGTAACACTCCCTGCAGAACAGATGCGCCTTAGAGATGTACCAACATAACTATGTGAGGAAATGAAGTCTGTCAATAATTGGAAATACTGACTGCATACAAAGCAACCACCTGTTTGAACGATCTGGCTTAATGTATGCCACTGCATTGCACTTATGATGGGTGCGTTATTATGTTTGTTTGTAATATGATTGCATACAAGTATCAGCATTTCACAAACAATATGTGACGGAGTATGACAAAAGCTGATAAAATGATATAGAAGGAATCTTGATTGCTTCATTCACTAGCAGTGTTAAGGTAAATGAAATCTCAGGTGGCAAAGGGAACAATATGGGGTTCTTTTCATTCTAAATTGGGAATTTTTCCTCAGTTATCACCTGTCCTAGATGAAGACTGATGTTGAGTAGTACTTTGTTTCTTTACTCTCAGTATTCAGAGAGTAAAGAAACAAAGTACTATGGTTTCCCCACATGGGACAGGCTCATCCAATCAAACCAGACCCAAGGCCATGTGACCAGACAGACCTAATGCAATTGCCTCCCTTGGGGTTGCTGGAGTGTTGTGGTACATCAGCCTTTGCCCTGAGACTAAGTTTGATAATGCACCTTGTATACTATAACTCAGGGGAAAGTGTAAGGCTCTGCAGTGCTGGGTGCTATAAGGGGTGGAAGTGGGCTGGTATGGTGTACTAGTAAGAAGCCAGTACCGGTCCGTATGCAGCCCACATTAAAGCTTTAACATCGCTGCCTCTTCCCATGTCGGTGGCCCTGCCCATAGGGACCCTACCAGGAGGGCCAACAAGGGAGGCAAAAAGGGCAGCAACATTAGAGCACTGTGGCAGCGCTTTAACATCATTGTCCCTTTTGCCCTCCCCCCCGGGCCACTGATGGGGGCAGGCAAAAGGGGCAGCTGCTCTGGGGCCGGTGATTTAAAAGGGCCGGGGGCGCCAAGTCACTGCTACCCTGGCAGCGGCTGGAGCCCCGGGCCCTTTTAAATCCCACCAGAGCCCCAGGCGGTGGGGACCAGGCAGCATTGATTGGCTGGCTGGGGGAGGCTGACCCTGCCCTTCTGCCTGAGGCCCCACCCCTTCCAGGGGCCGGAGCCGGCTCCCATACCAATAAGAAATTAATAGTTCAACAGAACGGGGTGAAAGTAATATCAGCCTCCATTCAGGAGAGAAAAGAGCAGCAGATTCACTATGAAGCAGGTTTTTTCACACCAGCTGACCCACTTGGGGCTCTGGAGAGGCAATAGCATCTCCATAGCTTAAGCTACAACCAGATTTCTTTCTAAAAGCCTTACTAACATCGTGTCTTGGAACATTATTTTTTCCTGGAAATTGCCTCATCTATGCTGTTGAGGTTTCTCCTTCACCTCCTAACAGCTTGTCACTAGTAGTTTCTAGAGGGTGTATGTGGGTGGGTGGGTGGGGAGGGGAATACTCTTCCATGCCAAAATAATTATCCTGAAATTCTGACTTATGTCTAACGTTTGTTTTCCGCCAGCTCAAAAATTGGTTGCAGCCAGGACTTCCAATTTTTCCTATAATTAAATCCACTGTAAACCAATGCACCAGTGCTGTGAAGAAAACAGATTGTAATTAAGCACAATTATTAATGACTCTTTGTAATGTGGTAGTTCTGAGCCAAATTCTGCTCACTGATTTCACATGTGGGAGAAATGTAGTCCTGCCCCCATAATTCTTTGTTACTGAAGCCAGTGGGAGCAGAAGTGGGTACTGTCCTTCTGAGCATGTCTCCCTCTTTTGGCTGGTTGCAGCTTAAAAAGACCAGGAAGAAGCAAGGTGGTCCAAGGATAAAATCCAGGAAAGAGATTTGGGTACTTAGATCACAGCACATCAAGAAGAAGGCACGTGTGACCTTGGGCAGACCTCTTTGCCTGTATATCCTCTCCCACCCTTTCTCTTTCTTGTCTATTAGCCTGTACACTTATTAGGGATGGGGATGTCTAATGTGTGTTTTATACAGTGACCACCACAAAAAATACCCAACCAACATCAAAGCCCCAAGGTGCTGCTGTAACACAAATAACAGTGCATGGGTAACTCTGCCCCTTGAACTGTCAGATGGAAAGGCTTGTGTTTCTGGAGCTAGAGGGCCGGAGTGCCAATCCAAGCTCTGTAAGTGTATTTTATTTTGGAGATGAGATATAACCTCCCCATAGTGAAAGCTGTAGCCACAATACCATTAACCATTCGACTGTTTTTGATTCCCCTTGCAACTCTGTGGGGCGTATGGGGTGGGGAGAAGGAAAGAAATCACATGTTTTAATGGTTTCAGGGTGAGGTCTAATTGATGACTAAGATGTTTCCCCAAAAGCTTTGATTGAATTGAGTAGTAATAGTCAATCGAGATTAAAAGACAAATGACTGATCTTTGAAATATTTGTATATTGTCAAAATGGTTTTCTTTCTTTCTGTCTGCCCAGCAAAATCTCATTATACCATTAAATTTGAAACCCATATCGACACTGTCTTATTCAAGAGGCTATTTTCAAGGGCAGGAGTAATAAAATGATGAAGACATTGTCACTGTCTGAAATTCAGACATGACTCTCTGCCAAAGAAGCCTATGGAGGTTTTAAAACAAACAAACAAAAAAATCAACAACATCTGGACAAAATATTTTCATTGTCCAGCTTCAAACCTAAATATGAAAGAATACTCCAGCAATACTCCAGTAAAATTACTCTTTCTTCATTCCTTGCCAAAATGCCGCTTGGGATAGAGGGAATATAATATTAATCACTTGGCTAGCACCACTCCCTGCTTTAATTTAACAATCCAGCAAGCCATCTATTTCATTTCTTAAAGCCCCAGTTCAGCAAAGCACATAAACACGTGCTGAGCATCAAATAGGCAAGTAATTCCACTGTAAATTAAACAGAGCTGGTCAAAGTCCATGGAAAATTCTGACACTGGAAAATTTTGTTTTTGTTCCCATTTGGAACAAAACTTAGAATTTTGAAGTTTCCCTCAAAATGAAATTAAAAAAAAAACGTTTCATTTTGCTAAAATCAAAACATTTAATTCCATTTTTGACTTATAAAACTTCAAAACATTGTGTTCCAATAAGGTCCAAACAGAAAGATGACTTTGTCAAAACACTGCCCCCCCATATTCCCCTTTTAAACAATGTTTGCAAAATTTCATTGAAATCAACACATTCCCACGGAAAGTTTAGATTTTGTTGAAACGGTATTTTCCAATGGAAAAACATTTCATTGGAAAACTTTCCACCAACTTTAGCTGTCAAGGGGAATATTTCCTTGCTTAAAGCTTAGCCTATGCTTTAAGTGCCTTCTGAATTGGGGTCATGGCTACTAACTACTTATTAAACAGAATTCTTAATTGTACAAATGATCTTCTAACAACATTAACAGAATGTGTAAGGGAATATGGCAGAGTTGGGACAATATAAGTTATGAGTTACACTGGAAATCTTATATAATTTCATCTTATTTGAGCCACCTTTCATCGAACACTTCAGCTGTTAGCCTAATGAAAGCAGCAGGTCATTTTGTTTCTCTACAGCATCTTTGAATATAAGGGTACATCTACACTACAGCGGGGAGTCGATTTAAGATACGCAAATTCAGCTACGTGAATAACGTAGCTGAATTCGACGTATTGCAGCCGACTTACCACGTTGTGAGGACGGCGGCAAAATCGACTTCTGCCGCTTTTTGTCGGCGGCGCTTACTACCACCTCCGCTGGTGGAGTTAGAGCGCCGATTCGGGGATCGATTGTCGCGTCCCGACGGGATGCGATAAATCGATCCCCGAGAGGTCGATTTCTACCCGCCGATTCAGGCGGGTAGTATAGACCAGACCTAAGAAAAAAATCTCACTGATACAGGCATATCTTCTTGCAGTACTAAGGGCCAGATTCTGATACCCTTACTTATGCTAGGTAGCATCTTACTCCATCACCTTCAGTGGGGCCATTTATTTATTTACAGTCAGTAAGTGCATGAGAGGGGGGAATGGATCAGCATTCACAGTGCACTCCCCATCAGTACTTGGCCTGAGCCGATGAAGCTAATGACCCAACCAGCAGACCAAATTCGGTGATGAATCCTGGTCATGTGCCACCTGAGGCATGTTACGCATACATTAAGAAAAGTGCATCAGAACCTCATCTTAGGGAGGGAATGCATTTGCTGAATTAATAATAAAAGTTCTAAATGGATACTGCTTTTGTTTAACTTCAGTAAATTAGAACACTTTTTTCTCCTCCTAGTAACATAAATTTGGGAGAGCTTTGTGAAAAAAAAACCTTGTATCTATTTCCTAACACTGAACTAGTTCCAAAGTGAGAGACTTCTAGCTTGGAAAAGACAAAAGGGAGTCCCTACACCATGGTAGTGCTGAATTTTGTCTATTTTGTTTTGCAAGACAAATAATGTGCAAATAACTATTCATAATTTCTGCTGCTATTCTCTTCATGGGGGAAAGCTTATACTAATAGTAGTAGATGCACAATGTTTACATAATTTTTTTCTGGCTCATTTCCTTTCCCCATTTAAAACTGCACTTGCAGAAAGAAAAAAAAAGAAACATATGTTTTAAAAGATCCTGTTCTTTTTGCTTTTCGCTATTTAGGACTCATAAGTTCTGTAACAGATAGTCATACTGTTGTCACTTGAAAGCCTTAAGTGGTTTTTTAATGATTTTTTTCATTGGGGAGAGAAGAGGTTGTTACTTAAAAAAAAAAAAATCAGCAAAAATGCCATGAAATTCCCCAAATATATAAGTAACAAGTCTTGCAACTTTGAAAATATGTATATTGAAAGTACAATCTGATTGAAAAGTAAGGGAAAACATGAGTGCTTTTAAGTTCACTGGGTATTATGCACGCTTCTGATATTTAGTCTGTCAAGTGTGTCTGAATTTGCTTTTCACAATTCCAATAAGATCTGAACCAAAGTATTATCTCTTGTGAAATCACAGAAACTCTACTTTAGCTGAGTGATGTGGTTGTCACAATCCTTGCTATATCCATCTAAGAATCTGATTCTAATATCTTCTCTGGGTGTTCATTTTATTTTAGGAAGAATTTATCATACAGGATGATGAAAGCTACAATTTTCTCAGCAAGCTGTCAAACAGCAATTCTATTATCCTGTCATCTACACTTGAATAAAGATATCTGTAAGAACTAATAATAAATTGGCCTGCATTTTAATGGAACTAGTGGTTTATTAACTTAAAGGCTGTAGTTTAGAATGGGGGCTGCAACCTGAAATGGGTAGGGTTTTTTGTAGCCCATCTTTCATTACACATGACACCCATCACTTTCTAGTGTTGCTTAATGAACTAATAGCAATTTAGGTCCAGCTGAATGCAAGACACTAGTTCATGCCTACAAATGAAGTTTGAATGATGATCATGTGAATTCTTGAGCATTCTTAATTCTCATTGATTCCAGTGTGCGGGGTGGGGGGTGGGGGGTGGAACAGGAATTCTGCTAAACATCCTGTTAAATCCGAAGCTAAATTAGATTCAGCTGTGTATTTGCCCTTTGGGGGGGGTATTCTCATGAGCAAGGTTTTGTTCAGCAGGAGAGGTTTGTATTCAGATGTTTACATATAACAGTGCTGGAACTGCTCATTTTAAATGGTCTGTCTCTGTGGGGTTGGGAGTGAGGCTACTCAAAGTGAAGGAGAGGATGATGACAGAAAGCAAGCAATTGTCTGGGGAAGGGGGTAAATTAAACATGCTTTGATCCTAAGCAGCAGAGAGGGTTCCCTATGCCTGCTGATGTCTCTATGTGTTTACTGGACCCTACCATTCTGACTTAAGTGTGTGTGTGTGGAGGGAGGTTGGGGAAGGGGGAGAAATTCAGAAGTCTATCCTCATTTCTTCTTGGTAGTGACTTATGCCACCTCAAGTAAACAAGCACTACCAAAGTCTGGAGGGCTGTGAATGAGATGTTGCTCTGATGCTCCTGCTCAAATCTTTTAAATTACAAACAATTTTGAAAGGTGAGGGTGGTCTTAGGTCTGAATCTGAGAGATGGGTTTACACAATTCAAGGTTATAAGATTGCTTCCTTGTTTTTGCACAGTATGTACCAGAAGTCAAATCTCAGGGTCCTCATTTAGATTTTTGCATAGGCAAACTTCCAGTGGACTCAGTGAAAGAGTGGAAGGACTGTCTTATGGATAAGATACTGACTTGGTACTTGTGAGATTAGAGGCTGTGGCAGAGCCAGGAACTGCCTGAACCCTTCTGTGAGTCCTTGGTCAAGTCACTTGGTCCCTCTGAACCTTAGGGTATGTCTACACTATCCGCCAGATCAGTGGGCAACGATCGATCCAGCGGGGTCGATTTATCGCATCTAGTCTAGACACGATAAATCGACCCCCGAGCGCTCTCCCGTTGACTCCTGTACTCCACCGCTGCGAGAGGCGCAGGCAGAGTCAACGGGGGAGTGGCGGCAGTCAACTCACCGCAGTGAAGACACCGCGATGAGTAGGTCTAAGTATGTCGTCTTCAGCTACGTTACTCACATAGCTGAAGTTGTGTAATTTAAATCAATCCCCACCCTAGTGTAGACCAGGCCTTAGTCATCTGCAAAATGGGAATGATCATACATTCTTTTTTCCACCCCTTGTCTATCTTCTTTGTTCAGATGGCACACTCTTGTAAGAGTCCCTCCCTGCTCTTGATGTATCTGTACAACAACTAGCACAAGAGGGCCATAAGCTCATTCAAGACACCTGGGCAGTACTGTAATATAAATAACACACTGAGTAAGGACTCAAGGTTTCCTTTAAAATAGATTTCAATATTTGGTTATTGTTTTGTTTTTTTAAGGTAGTAATTGTGGGAAGAAGCAGGTTTTGAAGTGGGAACAGGGAGGCCGCATGACACACAGGACTGGCTGTGCCTTCTGATGTATGCCCTTACCTTTGGCTCTCAGTGATTAATTCATGTCAGTCAGTTGCTCCAACAGCAGTGAAGACTCTTGTTTAGGTGGTGTAGTCCCTAAACATTAGACAATATGCTAACCAGGCTTCAATATATGAATGAATAGGAAGCAAATACAGGTTGGGTATAAGCAATAGCTGTTCAGGAAATCTTGCAGATACATAGCATGAAGCAGTAAATGTGGAAGTTATCATTCAATTCATCAAGACTACTGGACGAAGTTCCACCAGGTAATTGACAGTACAGCACTCATCCTTTTTCAGACGACAGTTTCTGGCATTAATCAAACTATGCACAGTGCATAGCAAAAATCAAAACGATGTGCAGAGCACCACAAAAGAACTATCTTTCTGGGCTAGGCAATAATCCAGAAATTGGCCAGCCGTTAAACTAGCTATCATAGAGCATCAACATATGTTCTGAACGTTGAAAGGCTTGTTTTAATATCTACTATATGTAAGAACTGCGGCTATGCAATGAGAAATTCAGTCACTTTATGACTTCTGAATAGAATTAATTTTTTACTACATTTGCATTGTCTGTTTGCTTTTTGCTTTTTGTGAACATTCACAAGAGTTTATGAATGGGATACGGTGGGGTTGCCTGCGGAGGCTGGGGACTGGACTTGTTGACCCAGAAAGATCCATCCTGTCATTTGTTCCTGGGATGCTTCTTGGGTACCCAAGATTGAGTCATTTTGCTACGCCTGCCTCCAAGGTGAGGGAGTCTTTCTTGTGCTTGCCTAGCTAACACCACCCGCCTGTTAGCCACTCCGTCTTGCTTTGCGCAATGCCAGCCCTTTCTTTTGCCTTGCAGTTTAACAATAGGTGCACCCCAGTTACTAAGCCTCGTTGAAGAGTTCCCCTGTAGTGTCCAGCTCCTTATCCACTGAATACTCACAGAAATACTGGGTCTGCTCTCCCCAGCAAAACTGTATACACACCAGCTTGTATGATTCAACTCAGAATCAGCACTTGGCTTAATATCCCAGCTCTTAGATAAACTTATTCTTATTTACATTATTAATATATTATGAAAGATTCAAGTGACAGTGAGTAGGAATATTGGCAACAAATGATTACATACAAAAAAATCACAACAAGCTTCATAGTGACTAAATTTAACAGGTTAACCTTCTGTTTACACTAGATCTATCTCCTCCAATTTCTTCTGCAGTTTTTCAAACAAGCTTGGGCGAGATCCCTCCCTGTTTACTTCCTAGGTGCAGTATGATGGGGTGGCTTCTTTGCCTCAGAGATATACTCCTAAAGTTTACCGTCTTAGTACACAGCCAGGATAACCATCATGGTTTGTCCTGTGTGCGCCTTTCCTATTGACTTCACATTTCTTTGCTAACTTCTGACTTAGTATGTAAATTGTCATCCGTTGTGTTAGCATGCAATGCTTAATTTACATTCCGACAGAGAGACACATTTCTGACCTCCTGTTTGGAGGAAAACCTGTTTTTCACCCCTGCCTTGATACAGACTTTTAAAACCATATTTTCAATATATATGCGTAACTCCTAACCTATTATCTGTACATATATTTCACAATAATATTTATAACCAGTCTGACCCCTGTCTGACCCCTTTCCTTTAAGACCTCATTCTTCGGTGCACCAGAATATACATACAGAATCATAACATTCCTGTAACCTTCTGGCCAGCTGGCTTTAAGGGGTTCTTCTAGGACTAGAACTGTGTAAGTACAAATTTTCACCAAAAATAAATAAAAAAAATTGGGGGCTCTAAATGATTTTTGGCTCTGGGCACAAGATCTGAGGTGCTGAGCACTTCTGAGAGGTCCTGAATGTGGGTGTCAGTTCCAATTAAACTCCCACTTCTTTCTAAATTTAGACTGAGCTCTCTAGGAGCAGGGATCATTATGGTATTAGTACAGTTAGTACAATGGGGCCTTGCTCCCTGATTTGAGTCCTTAAATACTAGAAGGCAATAGAAATAATAATTCAAGCCAATGGGAGTTTAAGCATTAGCACCAGGCATACCCAAACCCTTAATCAATGAACCAAAATTTATTTTGGGTGAAAGTAGAAGCAGTTCAGTTCATAAAGGTTTTAATCGATATCAATTCAATCAGGAAACAGAAATAATAACCTCAGACTTAGCAGAGATATGATATTTCAGTTGTATATCGGGTCATTTATCAAACACTTGATGGAAAATTCCTAGGCTAAAATGTATTCACATAAAACATTAGTAGAATAACTTCCAGATAGCAAAGAAACATGTAGTAATATCAGCCTGTTTATGAGCATGGAAAATGGCTAATGGACAAACACTGTTTTTTGCAAAATATTTGCCTAGTGGGTGCTTTAGAATGCTAATTTTTACACACACACACACACACACACACACACACACACACACTTCAAAAGCAGCTCTGGGTTTCAGTTAGAGACCACTACAGAGATATTAGAAGATACCATAATATAGGTGGCTTTGGCCTGATACCTCAGCTGATGATTTTTTGATATTCCTCCCATGCTGATTATTTCTGCCAAGAGCAGGCACAATGTGTGTGAAACAGGGCTGGGGCATTCTAAAACAATAGCCCACACTCTGACCCCTTCTAGTGCATCCTAGAATGGACCTCAGTTGTTCCCTCACAAAGGTCTCTTATTGCCCCCCGATGATTGTAGCATCTGAGCACCTCACAATCTCTAATTTAGCTATACCCACCACACTCCTGTAAGGCAGGGAAGAATTTTCTAGCTCAGGCACGGGAGGAGAAACTGTACGGGGAGATTATGGCAAACCAGTAAAGTGCCTAAAACCACAATGGCTTATTGCTAAAAGCAGCCTAGTCAGCAAGCTTAGCTTATCCGAGGCAGGAGGGGAGAAGGTTTTGGGTGCCACAGAAAGGGCAGCTTGACCCCGCGTCCTTCCTGATAAGAATTGTGTTGAAGTTGCTGATACATGCATTTTAGAAGAGCAGGATGTGCCCCAGGAATGTCTATTGGGGCCTCAAGGCTGCAAACTCTGGAAAAAAATCAATAATCAGAAGGAACCTCTTGCTTGACCATTGAAACTGCTTACTTAACAAGTTTTCTTTAAGGGACCTGTCATTCTATTACTAATGTATAAATAAGGGGGGAAAGTTTGAGGTAGTTGGACTCTTTTGGACTCTCCCTCTCGATACATCTTGTGGTCCCCACCGGCAGATGGAAGATTTGGCCATCGGAAGCCTGCCACTGTGTTACTCGAGAGCCACACTAGGTTTTGGTAATTATCGAGGGTTGGGGTGTGTTTTACTAACCTGTTGTGGACGTGTGTAAGTGCTTGAGACTAAATAAAGTTTAGCTTTAAGTGAAAGCGCTCTTGTGCTGTCCTGTTTATGTCAGCCATCTATCGGTCGGACGGCCTTGTCTTCTCTGATTTATTTCCTGACACACCTCGCACAGAGTAAAAGTTACCAAGAGCTTTGGGTTGAAAGACCCCAGGTAACAGCACAGAGACTAAGACTTGTCCAAGGTCACACAGGAAACGTGAAAAAACAGGGATTTGAATCTGGATCTCTAGTTCCAGGCTAGTGCCCTAATCACTGGATCACCCTTCTCCCTGTGGAGCAGCTTCTTTGTGGAAGCTAAAATGGGTGTAGGAAAACTTCTGGCTTCTGCTCCTGAAGGTTCTTGGGTATGTGCCTATGCAGAACCAGCAGCTAGAATTTTAGGATTTTGCCTCTTGTCTTTTATAGAACATCAGTAGTTATGCTGAGTAACTGAATAAGTGTTTTATTCTCGTTGCTGAATGAGAGAGGAGCCAGGGCTCAAGAGAAGAGATAATCTGCTCATTCAAATTACTATGTTAAAATATTTGCAGTATTCAGTTTTTAAGGAACTTTGACTTGGGAGGGACGTACTCATGGTTCTCAGACTAAAGCTTGGAAGCTAGAAAAGAAGAGACTAGCAACAGAATTTATTCCTGTCAAAAAAAAGATTTCAAAGATGAGGAAACAATATAAATTGTGGTACATGGCAAATCTAGGAGAAGTACTGTGAAACAAAACACCACGGTTGAATGCTGTATAGAGCATGTTACACATATGTAACCCTTCTGCCAGGCCAAGTTGATAGCAGCAAGGGCCGGGTTCAGTACATAGGGGTCCCTTCCCAACAGCGTGACACAGAACCAGCTCGAGCCCCCACCCAGTGACCTGGGAAAATCTTACAAAAACCCCTAGGCGCCTCGAAGAGGCAATATTTCCCCTCTCGCAAGCACAGAGCCTCGGTGTAGCAGAAAATGTTTAATAACATGAGGTAAACGACATAGCATTAAATTGGGAAAACACCACAACTAGAGTTCATAGACCGAACCATGAGCGAAGACCCACCCCAGCAAATTGGGCCGTGTCCTCTCCCGTTGGTTCTTGAAACCAGCGACCCAAGAATCACCAAAGTCCCAAAAGTCCACCGATCCCAAAGTCTCTTGGGTCCAGCAACCCAAGAATCACAAAAGTCCCAAAAGTCCGACAACCCCCCAAAGTCTCTGTCCCTGATCAGTGCAGCCCCAGAGTTCAAAAGGGGGGGGTGAGCAGGGTGTTAAGGGGCACCTTACGTGATCCGAGGCCAACCCGGCTGCTTCTCCGTGGGGTTCCACCGCAGCCTTACCACGAACTGCTCCACTCCACCCGCAGTCCCACTCCTGCCGTCCCACGAACTGCTCTGGCAGCTGCTCCGCTCCGCTCCGCTCACCGACCTGTGAGCCGCGCCGCTCCACTCCGCTCACCGACCTGTGAGCCGCGCCGCTCCGCTCACCGACCTGTGAGCCGCGCCGCTCCGCTCCGCTCCGNTCCGCTCCGCTCACCGACCTGTGAGCCGCGCTGCTCTGCTCCGCTCACCGACCTGTGAGCCGAGCCGCGCCACTCCGCTCCGCTCCAGTCGTCCCGTGGGCCGCTCCCACAAGGCTCTGCTAGCTGCTCCTCCAGCCGCTCCGCTCACCGACCTGTGAGCCGCTCCGTTCGCCCCTGCTAAGCTAAGTTAGCTTAGCAATATAGCTTCAGGCTCCCCCACTAGTTAACACAGCCTCAGTGATCTCAGCTCTTAAATAGCTTTAGCTCTTTTGTGATTTCAGCTTGTAGTGATTTCAGCTCGTAGTGATTTCAGCTCGTAGTAGGGGAGCCCCAGTGCTGGTGCACTATTGGCCCAGAGTAAATTCAGCTCAGCAGTCTGTAACTAGACTCCTAAGGGAATCAAAGTTAGCTCTGACATTCAACAGTGGAGAGAGGAGGAGGTGCAATTGGTGTCTCAGGCCCACAAAAGGGACCCACACCACCAGGTACCAATACCTGCCCCCAACCTCTCTCAATTCACTGGGTTTTGTAACCCATGCCCCTTGACAAGCAAATGCTACTTAGGTAATGGTGAATGACTCACTCAGTCCTTCTGTCATACACCAGTTCCACTGGCCTTGATTCACAGAATCAGGGTAACAAAACTTTATTCTTCCTGCCCCAATAACAGAGAAACTGGGGATCCCACACCAGCCAAAGTAACCACTTTGAGTTGCTGTTGTTTCCTGCCAGGCGAGTGGGTGTGCCTATGCAAACAAGATCAGCCCCTGGAGTTCTTTTCCACACTCGCCATAATTCACCACCAGATGTCAGGGTAGAGCTCATCCTGACTCTGCTTACACATAGAAGAAATAAAGTGGGAGAGTGGAAGAAAGGCCGGTATTGTATGTAGCTCATTATACCCATAGAAAACATTATGCAGTGAGTGGAATGTAAGGCAAAGGAAATAGCCAGTCTTGTGTATATAAAAGTGCATTAGTATATAATTAACCTAACAAATTACTGAATTTCTTTCCTTGCTAACTGTGGTCTTTTAGAAATGGAACTCCTAACACAATTGAGTGAGAGGGAGGTAGTGTGGCTGGCTGGACAGGGCACTTACATGGGATTTGGAAGTCTGGATTCTATGCTCAGCTTTGCCACTGAACTTCTTTGACCTTGGACTGGTCACTTGTGCTTCTTTTCCGTCCCTTCCTATGGCTACATAGAGCGTAAGCTCTTCTAGGCAAGGGTTGTCTCTCATTTGTACAGTGTTAACACAATGGGGCTTGGGCCTCTAGGGACCACTAATGTTGTCATCCTGAAAACCCTGTAGTAATCAACAAAACACTTTAAAATGGCATTCTAAGTATCTGTGGAATATATGGTTCACATACAATTCTTGATCTGTTTTTTGAATGCTTATTCTATCTATGTTCACGTTGCTTCATTTTCTCCCCAGGTCATCTCTTTATAAACAAAGCTCAGGTTCAAGCACTCCATCTAATTTATGTCTTTATTAATATTGGCCATAATTGCTTCTCATTCTTACTACAACAAAATGGATTAAGTAGCAAACTGCCAATGGCAATTAGTTATGTTTAAAGCAGTGTTAATGCCATTCTGTGCATATTCATTCCCTCCGGTTCATTCCTTGTGCAAGTAAAGTTAACAGCTGGTGCACACAGGGCACAATCATCTTGTCATTGAGGTCAATGGCAGTTTTGCCATTCAGTTTGATGTGAACAAGATCAGGCCAAAAAACAAAATTCCCTTACCCATCAAAATAAGCAAGAGTTCCATCTGCCAAAGCCAGCTGGTTCCATCAAGATCTGCACAGATCTGAGGGTAATCTTAGGCTACGTCCTCACTACGGGGGGGGGTGTGTCGATTTAAGATACGCGTAGCTGAATTCGATGTATCGGAACCGACTTACCCCACTGTGAGGACGGCGGCAAATCGACCTCCGCGGCTCCCCCGTCGACGGCGCTTACTCCTACCTCCACTGGTGGAGTAGAAGCGTCGATTCGGGGATCGATTGTCGCGTCCCGATGAGACGCGATAATTTGATCCCCAAGAGATCGATTTCTATCCGCCGATTCAAGCAGGTAGTGTAGACCTGCCCTTAGAGATATAGGGCCTCCTCTTTCTCTTCCAATCTTCTCCCTGTTCTGTTTCCTCTACCCGATCCTGGCACCACAACCCCTGTCCATGGTAGCAAGGATGAATCTGACCCATTAAGTATATAGTAGAGAAGAATAACTATATCCATTGCAGAAAATATTGGGTGAAATTCTGTAGCCTGCATTATGCAGGAGATTAAAGTAGGACCATTCTGATCACCTTTCTGGTCTTAAAAATTATGAACTATTCTTTACAGCTCCACTTTGAGATACAGAAATTCAACTACAGCTGTGGGCAGGGGAAAAGGATTTCCCTTACAAAGACTTAGGAGATACATTGGCCCAATATGGAGACCCACAAGGCCCAGTAATACTGACAACTACGGATACCATTTAATTGAGCGGAAGGATTATATAGTGGTTCCGGTGGTGACTTGAAAATGGGAAACCCAGGCTTAATTCCCTGCTCAGTCACAAATTTCCTGTGTGGCTTTGGGAGAGTCACTTAGTCTCTCTGCCTCAGTTTCCCATCTGTAAAATAAGGATACTATCTTTTTCTGCTTCTGATGAGTGTTGTAAGAGTAAATACATAAAAGATTATGAGGGACTCTGATACTGTGGTCACGGTGGACATGTAAATATGCAACATAGGCAGAACAGGGCTGGCAGATGGTAATACATTAGAGAGAAACGGAAAGAAAACAAATTTCACAGCTTCTCCATCCTGTGACTGGAGGCTAGGACTAATTAAAACAGGCTGACTATCATGCATTGCTGCTATCTGAATCCAGAACACAACACTAAAACCAAAGCCTGACAGGCGTTGGGTGATGGCAAGTGCTCACCTCTCAGCATTTGGACTCAAGTGTCTATTTACCTGAGAGACTTGTACAATGTCACACATAACTACACAGAAAAATCCCATCCCAGGTGCTCAAGAAACACTAGTTATACAACCACATTATTGTATTTAGAGTGAAAGGATCCTAGGACTTCAAACCATCGGAATAAAGGGAAAGACACTCCAGTTGACTGGCTAATGGAGTAATATATAAACCTTGAAAGCTGGAGACAGTTCTAAGCAAAAAAAAGCTATTTGACAAATCAGAATGGTTACACTGCCTCTTGAGCAGAGCAGCAATGCTCTGAATGCACAGTTGAGCAAGAACAACCAGGAAGGAAATACAATAATGGGTAGCTTCAGTTACTTAAATTTAAACTATGCTTAAGACTGGAGTCTGGCCTCCGTGGCCCAGTAAGGGAGAAGAAGGCATGCCCCATATAGCCTCTTTGCTTCTGTGATGTATTGAAAATTGTGTTAAAATTGTGATCTATCACATTAAATCCTTGTTGGGGGTATGTGTGGGGTGGTTCTAGTCCTGCTTTCAAGCTAGGGGGCTTTGTAGGAAAGCATGCAACCAGCTAATCCTAGAAGCAGTCAGTCTGCAATGAGCCAGCCTAGAGCAAGGTAAGGTGAGTTGTGCCTCTCTGCCTTAGGGAGCAGCCTGCTTTGTCTCTCTGTTTTGTGCTCTTGTGAGTTAGGGTTCTGGATTTTAAGAAATAAAGTAGTGTTACATTGCAGCCTTTAGAACAAGTATTTTTATGCTTTTATCTAACTTCTCTGTCTGTGTGCTGTGAACATCATACTCTCCACTACAGCTGCAGTGAGAGAAACGAGTTGTTTCAGCTACTCCTTCCCTCCCCTGGAGGAGGTGGTGGGTGAGTGGTGGGAAAAGGGGAGCAAAGACTGGGAGTAGCCTTATCTTCCCATTGTCCCCATGCACCAGCTGGTTCACCTCAGCCAGCATGGGGGAGGGAGGGAGACAGTTGTGCTTAGTAAATTGCCACTGATATGAGCCAATAGTTTAATGCTCCCAGGAGCAGGGAAGGAGTGGTGCCTCTCTGGTGGAGCTGGGTATTCCTTAAGATGCGTGGTCTAGCTGTGCCATACACAGGGCAGCTTGTATAAGCACAGACTAACCTTAGTGCTTGTCAATGAGGACGTGATACGGAGAGAAAACTTAATTTGTTCTTTTTTCCTGGTTTTGGCCTTGTTCAGAAACAAAAGCTATGTAAGACTGCATAAAACACTGTTCTTGGTTTATTGCTAAGCGCAATAAAGACCCAACTTAAGACACAGATGACATTTACCCCAGTACCCAGAATCCACCACTTTAGCCTTTCCAGGGAAAAATCTGCTGTCCAGAGCACAGCATCATTAGCTGACCTGGACACTTAGGTTTCTTCCCTTTCACCCCCCATTGACTGTGCCTAGGACTTCAGTGAAGTTGGACCTGGTGTTGCATTTTCAAGTCACGTTTTCTCTTATGTGTACAGTACCTGTTTGAATTCTCTCCAATCCCCATTTACAGAAGAGAAAAGCTGGTGAAGCATTTGGTAAAGGTTTATTGTTTATTTTTTATATGTCTTCATTGCCATCTGTCAGTACAGTTTGGTAGGCGTTGTCATCCTTTGTCTGTACTGCAATTGAACCATATGTGCTTTTTGTTTAGATTTATTGGTACGTCTTACAACAGGAATTGCAGTTTAGCGTTTGTAATTAATTTTTTAATTTTTTTTTTTACAGTGCAGGGTTTTTTTCCCTAGCAAAATATATATTACATTTCTCCTGATGACTTTTAAATAATGAATTACAATTTTGCTTCTCTTCACACAACAGCAGATGTGACTTAATCTCTCCATTTATTTTACATTTTGCATAATGTCTAATAAAATAATGCTAAACACTTAAGGCTAGATTGTTCCAGTCTGCTCTGAGTAAGGGATAATTAGTTAGCTGCCCTAGGTGCAGACCAAGGAATTGTGACTCATTTGAAAGAGAAGAAACTTGCTGATGCCTTTGGCCAGCAGCATGTTATTTCTCTCCCACCCTTGCTGTGACGGCTCAGCTCTGTTGATTGGTACATGGGAGCAGGGGGTGGAGCCAATGTGCCATACACTTCCTGCTGCCACTGTTCCACCATGTGTGTATTTGTGCGTGGTGAAGGAAGAAGTAGCGAGTGGCTCCACTTAGATTGTTCTCTGACCTGGACCTATGAATGACCATTCAGATAGCTTGATGCTTCCCATCCCCTCCTCCAGGACACATGGAGCAAGTGCCAATCTTGCCTTTCAATAGTGCTTTTCAGCAAAAAATTTCAAAACGCTTTACAAAGCGCTGTTTCCTTATCCCTATTTTACAGACAGGGGACCTGAGGTGTAGGATGACTAAGTGACTGACAGGCCAGACATCCGTTTTAAGATCTTTATAATACTAACTATACCAGGGGTCGGCAACCTTTGGGAATTAATTTAATGTTTCATGTGCCAGTAAAAGGTTTTGCATGCCAGACCGGCAGCGCAGGTGGCAGACGGAACCCCAGATCGGAAGCGGGATGAGTGGCTCATCCCGCTGCCAGTCTGGAGTCCCGGCCGCTGGCCCCGCTCAGCCTGCTGCTGGCCTGGGTTCCATCTATCCAGGCTGACAGCAGGCTGGAAAGTGAGTTTTGGAAAGTGAGTTTTCTTCACGCTTTCCCTGCAGCAGAAACTTCTGTCCCATTGGGCCAGGCCCAACTACCTGGTCCAGGAGTTGCTGTGATGCTGGCAGACCAAGTGCCACTCATGCCAAAGCCCCAGGCCTCACTGAATGCTTGCAGAGGCATAAGTGGAAGCCAGGCCAATTCACTTGTGTATTAGTCCAGATCAAAGTGATTGTTAGATGTCTGAGTGTATTTGGTGTTTAAACTTCATGGAAATTAATGAGATGTTACTTGCATTGTTTTCACTTATCGGTATACTGTTCTAATGTAATAGCATACATTTACATTGTATGTACCCCTGTAATTTAAATAACCCATCAAATGAGAAAGAAGCCTCGTGGAATGCAAATGAAGAAATTTAACAGAAAAGTGCTAATTTCAAAGCAAGTGGTCATTGTGTGTGATGATCGGATATCAAAGACTCTAAGTGCATCCCTCAGTCTCTATCCTCAAAGGAAGAGCCCGTATGGGTAGTGACCCTGTCAGCTTATTTTCTGTGAGAAGAAGCTGTAAGTATGGATTCAGGGAAAGATCCTTCACCTCTGGCCCATTTGGACTCTTATAGGGAAGGGTACCAGATGCAAAGGGAAATCCCCAGAGACAATCTGGGTACCCTGAAAAGACTTTTGGGAAACTGGCAGTTTATTATATCTCTGCCACTATTTGGAATTACAGACTGTAACTCACCTATACATATATTTTACCTGCTTTAACCTCTCAATAACTCTCATTCTTTCTTTTCTTTAGGTAGTTTGCTACAGAATTAGCTGCCTGCATTGTCTTTGATGTAAGTTCAAGGTACCAATTGATCTGGGGTAAGCAACTGGTCGACTGGGAGCAACCTGAACATGGTGTGGTTTTTGGTGTAAGTGACTATTGATCACAGCGTCCATTTTGTCTGGGTGACAAGATTGACTGGAGAGTCTAAGGGGATTGTCTGTCTGTGCCTCCATGGTAAGTCTGTTATAGTGAACTAGGAGTCCACATTTTTTTACTGGCTTGGTGAAATCTAATTATAGAACACACCACTAGTTTGGTGTGTCTGCGTGTGTCCACAACCCACCCCTCTTCCTGGGGCCCACTTGCTGTCCCCAATAAGGCTCAGAGAGGAACACCCGTGTCTTTATTTACTTAAAGTTATCCCACCACCAGTGTCTCTCTATATACAAGCTTTACAGGATTAGTCACCTCCTTTACAGGCAGAGTCAGCTTTCAGCTAGGAGGCCTCCAGTTCCCTCCCTGACTGACTTCTCCCTGGCGGCCCCCCAGCCTTCTGGCTTCCTCCCAGCCTTTATAGCCCTTGGCTTGTCAGGCCAGCAGGTGTTGCCAATCCTCAGGCCGACATCAGGCCTTTTCCATCAGTCCCAATCTGGTTCCCCTGATTGGTGCTAACTGGGCAGGGGCTAATTAGGTGCTTTTGCACCAGCACCTTGCTACATACCTCCCCGCTTAAGCCGATGCCAGGCTTGATCTTGCTCGGCCCCACTTTTCTTGGCTTGGGGTTTTACTCTGGGGATGGCCTCCCTGCCCATCTGGGTGGTCCCCGGGCTCAACCCTGTGAGGTTTTGGCATGCCCCAGCCACAAAAGTGCATTGGGTAAGGGGTGGGCCACTCCACAAGTCCACCTCCTCCCAGAGGTCGTCACACCAGTCGCAACCTTGGACAGGTCAACCTGGACGTTCTCTTTCCTTCCCTGGTGGGGGGACGGATCAGAGCCAACTGCCCCATGTCTCCGGTTCCGGGCCTCTGCCTATTGGAGTTTGGACCTCCCCCTTTTGGGTTCCTACCCTCTGAACTTTCTTCAGCTTCTCTTCTTCTATCACAGGGATTCCTTCCCCTGGGTGGTCCCATCCTGGGACTTCCGTTCCCTCCTTGGTCACTTCCGTAGGGTCTCTATCCTGGCTGTGTTGTGTACGGTTCCTATCCTTTCCCCCTTGAGGTTGTGGGACTCCCCTTTCTCAGGGTCCACCCCTGTAGGGGCCTTGCTCCCTCCCTCCAGGTTCCTCCCTCTCACTTCCTCTGTGGGTCTCCTCCCCGTGCCCTCTTTCCCTTTTGGGGCAGGGTTCCAATCCAACCCCAAAACCACAGGGTAGGGCAACCCCTCTATTACCCCCACCCGCTTCCAGGCAAACCTTCCCTGCACCTCCAGGGGTACCTGGGCCATGGGACAATACTCCCCATCCCTGTGGATGCATTCCACCAGCATCCTTTCTCCAGGGATAAGCCAATGGGGCTTTACCAAGCGCCACTGTATGAGGAAGCAGGCTGAGACTGTATCCACTAGACCCCTCTGAGAATTTCTCCCCACCCACACAGGGATGATGGCTATTCCACGCCTCTTCTTCCACCCCCCAACCTTGATCCAATTCAATGGCCCCACAGTCCATCACCGGGCAGTCACGGCTCTTATGCCCCGGCTGTCCACAGCGCCAACATACAAGCTGTTCCTGGTGGCTAGGGATTCCCTTGTGCTCCTCCCGTTGCTTGTGTACTGGCTTCGGAGTGGGATGCTCACAGGGTTTCTTGCCTCCCCCTGTGTCTTGCAGCATCCGATGCTCCCTCGGGAGGAAGTCTGCCTCTGCATATTCCTCCGTCCTTTTGACCACGACTTCCACGGTGGCAGGCTGATGTCATTGCACCCAGACACCCATGCTATCTGGGAGGCACAGCACAAGTTGTTCAAAGATCACCTGATCCATTATCTGCCCCACAGTTTGGGCGTCAGGCCTCAACCACCGTGTCTCCCAGTCTGTCAATTTCTGGGCAAAGGCCTGGGGCCACATGCCCCCCATCCACCGGGCTGCCCAAAACTTTTGCCAATATTTTTTCTGACCAAAGCCCCAGGTGGTCCAAGATGGCTGCCTTCACCATGTCATAGTCTCTAGCCTGGGCATCTGTCAGGGCCAAATACACCGCTTGCGCCTCCCCAGCAAGATATGGGGCTAGCCACAGGGCCCAGGTTGTCTTGTCCCATCCCGTGCCCAGGGCCACCCACTCAAAAGTACCCAAAAAGGCATCAGGGTCATCTGCTGGGGCCATCTTACAGAGGCTGAGGCCCAGGGGCCAGGTGCCATCTCCCGCCACAGGACTCACTGGTTGCCTGTTCTTTGGTAAAGTCCTGCAAGGTACTTTGTTGCTCGGCCTGCCAAGCTCGTAAAGCTTGCCTCTCCAGCTGGTGGGACTGCTGAAAGGCCTGCAGTGTCTTCTGCATCTCCCCATGTTGCTCCGTGAGCCACTGCAGAGTGCCCTCTATCTCCAGGTCGCCAAACTGTATCTCTGCCAAAGGATCCCGGACAAACCCCCATGTGTAACAGGGTCCATGACCCAACCGTCTTCCTGGGGTCTACTTGCTGCCCACAATAAGGCTCAGAGAGGCTTCAGGGTTGTGCAACACCCATGTCTTTATTTACTTAAGGTTATCCCACAATCAGTGTCTATCTATATCCAAGCTTTACAGGATTGGTCACCTTCTTTATGGGCAGAGTCAGCCTTCAGGTAGGATACCTCCAGTTCCCTCCCTGACTGACTTCTCCCTGGCTGCCCCTTCTGGTTCCCTCCCAGCCTTTCTAGCCCTTAGCTTGTCAGGCCAGCAGATGCTGCCAATCCTCAGGCTGGCATCAGGCCCTTTCCATCAGCCCCAATCTGGTTCCCCTGAATGGAGCTGACTGGGCAGGGGCTAATTAGGTGCTTTTGCACCAGCACCCTTCTACACTGCTCTGTTTTTGACCATCTGCCCTGAGGTAGACAATCCTGGTCATGAGCCACTCCAGACAGCATGACAGTTGCCACCTGGAACATGAGGTTGTAGTGTCACTCACTCAAATTTGGCCCCGCCACCTCTCCATCACGATAGAGGGGCTGCCAGGCCAAACCTGAGTGGCACTGTGATCCGGTGTGCTAGGTTGCAATGCCACCCTGTTTGGGGCCCTCTCAAATGGGGAAGCCTGGGGCAAACTGCCCCTCCTACTCCAGGTGACCTTGCCAGTGTTGCTAGAGAAGGTAAGTTCTGTGGAGCTGATATGTGTGAGGAATGTGGCATTTATCTGTGTAATACATATATATGGGTTTGGTGGTTATTGTGTTGCTGGCTAAGTTAAATCGGCCTTCACTAACTTGGATCTGTAGGAACCTTAAGTTAAGGTTTCTACATACCTCCAAATGGCTAGTACTCAAACAGCTAATGGGACTTGAACGCCATTGCAGGCTGTCCTGAGTCAGTGCAATTTCATGCTGGTCAAGCTTCTAAACAGAAGGCTGTAACAGGTCCAAACCCAGTTGGGCTTGCTGACGTCACACAGCTGGAAAACAGAGGGTGCTGTAGGCTGGAGATCCAGTGGAGTGAATTGCAGGATTGTATTCAAAGTATAGGTGTAGATCTGTCACTTAATAGGTGCCCACAGAGAGACATAGAGATCAAAGGTACAGCTCATCCTTGCACCATAATATCTATCTCCCCTAATGTGGCACACAATCTGCTCAGTATTCCACTCAGTCTGCCCCCTCCAGGGAATTCAGAAGGAGTGGGAATAGTGCTGCAAAGGGGGCTAACCAACCTTGAATATGAAGAATCATCAGGGCTTACTTTGTAAGGAAAGAGGTGCTGGGGCTCAAGCAATTTTTACTTTCATAACTGATGTGGCAAGTCCAGCGGTGCCGGGACTATGAACCGCCAAGCCTACAGGTGTCAGGGCTCAGCCCTAGCAAGCCCTGGCACAAATTAAGCCCTGAGAAGCACATAAATTATAGATCAGGCTTCTTAGAACACTTCCCCTTCTTCCCAATGTTGAACGAGTAATAAAGTAGTAACACCAACCACAAACCTTCATGTGTAACGTTGGCAGCCTATGCAGTATCTGCCTACAGCCTCTGAACTAAGACCCTACGTGTAAGCATATTGAGGGGTTACACAAATTTGGAGTAGGGATGGGGTCATTCTGTACAGGCAAGTAGAGTAATGCAAGCAACTCGGGCAAGTGTAAAAGGATGCTGAAGGTATCTCTGCATACTGAGTGAGATTTTCAAAATAGATACAAAAGTTAGGTGCCCTTCTCCCTTATCCACTTTGGATGGATCCTCAAATGTGCGCTTGGTCGCTAGGAACTGGCTTCAGGCTTCATTCTTGTTGCTCATGGTCTGCAACAATAATGCCTTGAGTCAATTGGCAGCCCAAGTTAGTGCATTGGTCTGGCGAGAATGGATTTTCAGGGTCGCGGTGTATCTCTGGATTCTACTGGGCCACAGTCAAGATGCATGGCTGTCAGAGAGATAGTATCACAGACTGCAGTCTCTATGGTGTATATTTCATACTTCTTTGCTATCTTCAGTACTTCTTGACTTGTGGCAAACCTAATCTATTTAAATCAGTATCTGAATAACCATGAGAGAGAAGTGAAGCTATGTAACCAGATAACCATGGTATCCAAATCAGGATTATGATCCTAACTATTCAGGAGGTGCAGCTCTCACTGGGTCAGTAACATAGCAAGCTTCTGAAAAGCTTGGATTACTTCTTGTTTGTTTATTTTTAATCCGTTTCTGCTTCCTAGCAGGAACTGAAGTGCCTAGAATATGGACAATATCCAAATGTAATATGTGCAAGAAATCTCATGAGAGCATCTCATCTGTTAAAGATCTCAAAACAAAATCCCAGGCCCATCTTCTGAAGAGCACATCTAAAATCTTAGTGTGTGCCCTGTTTGGACAACTGTAATAACCACTGTTTGATTACCAGCATATGCCCTATTCATATTGCAACTTACTCAAAATCAGACATCTTGTTTGATCTATTGTTGCCAATGTTTCTCTCCAGTAACCCTATTATTTGAAGGTCTTCAATCGCTCTCTGATTTTATCTTAGGCTTTCAGCCTAATATTTTGACCCTGGCATTTAAATCCCTTCACTCTGGAACATGATCGTGCCCACACAATCTAGCTTCTGTACATACATAGACTCATCACTATTTCTGGTCTGGCTCTAGAATCTACATTCTCAGCATCTGCCAGGTCTAAATATCAATGTTTTACTGTGTCTTCTAACTGAGGTGGAATTGTCAATCCCCTGAGATTCACATTCTATGTCTTCCATTTTAAAGCTTTGACTTAAATTGAATTTTCTAGCCAATACAATACACTGCTAACTCTCAAACACCAAGTGCATCTATATATACAAAAGATGTAAAAATAATCTTGTCACAACATTCTGCTCTCTGTTCCCAAACCAGACACTTCAGTGTCCACAGCCTTACTACAGGATGTCAGACTAATTTCTAGCTACCAAATGAACACATCCAAGGCAGATCCATGATAAGAGGACACCAACCATTAGAAGTCTTAGATCAATGTGCTGTAAATGGAGGAAAGAAAGTGAAATAATTAATACATGAAAATAAAGACAAGAGCAGAGTCTAAAGGCTGTTTGCCTCAGTCATTATGTACGTCAGGCAGTGCAAAGTGAAGGAGGCCAAGGGTCTGTTCATTGAACAGTGAAGATAAAAATAAAAATGGAATAGCTAACTCATTCACTCTATACCATCCAACCTGTAATCACCATCCATATTATAATGCATACAGACAGGGAACAGAAGCAGGGTTGAATGGGCAAGAAATGAACTCAGAAAACAATTGCCATTATTCACAGGCTACCTAGATCTGTAGTATCTACCTAAGAGATTTATATTTCCCCACATTCTCTCTCTAAAATCACTTCCCATTGTAGTTAATGAGGAGGTTTCATTTCCTTGGAATCTGCAATGACCTAAAACTACCAGTTTTCCAGGGTAGACAATACTTGAATTTCTAAACTAATCTCAGAAATGATCAGACATTCCTCTTTCTCTCCCTTTCCCCACCCCCAAGACACACAGATAAAGGTAGCCTCATAGGATGATTTTTGTCTACCATAAAGGAACAAAACGGGACCCAATTGTAGTAGCACCTAGTAGCCCCAGTCATGGACCAGGACCCCATTGTGCAAGGTGCTGGACAAACACAGAACAAAAAGATGGTCCCTACCCCAATGAGTATACAATTAAGTATAAGACAAGAGACCACAGGTGGATACAGACAGATGGGGGAGCACAAGGAAGCAATGAGGGAGTATTATTCAGCATGACAGGCAGTGGTCACAACACAACAGCTGCCTAACTAGTGCTGCGTTAGGGGGTTTGGTTTGGTTTGGTATTTTTGTAGACCTCACAGGGTAGGGATTTTTAGGAGACAATGAGGTGACTTAATGGATGTATCTAGGGCACCCCACCCATGAGTGAAGGGCAGCCTGGGAGAGAGCACACAGGGGCTTGTTTGGGAACAGAAGTGGACAGTGAAGGCTGACATCATGGGCTGATCAGGGGTGAGAGTAGACCTCTCAATAGCAAACATTTCTTACTGAACTCTTGTTCACCAGGAGAACAGAGTTTTGTTGCCTTTCCTATCTTTATATTTTGCATCCTTTCATGTGTAGCTATTAAATCCCATATGTATATTCTAAATTATTATTCCAAGCTTTTCAGCTTTAATAAAGTATTAATACATTTTGAATCAATGAAAGCTAATGGAAAATATTGTAACACAGTCAGGCCAGAAGCCAGACATGCCCCAGGGGCAATGTGAATATAACAGCTAACATTTGATTTTTAGAAACATGAGATTTAGATGGGGGAAATATTTTAAACGTGGCAGAAAAAATATCCACTTGTACAATATATGCCAGTGAAGACAGCCAACATTCTGGTTTAAGACAAGAGTAAAATGCAATTATTTCAAACAAGGCCTGATTTTAAAACTCTTGTTATACACATAATCAAATGGCATTTTCACACTTGATTTACAGCCCAATATTGAGGTGGTGTGTGGCTTCTGTGAAAGTGTTGCATGTCACAGGATCAGGCCCTTCCCCCGATGGATTTGGAAAAAAAGAGGAGATTTATGCACTTATTGTTATAGTGAGACGAGAAAGGATGACCTTTGGCTTGAATGCATAGAATGAGGTAGGTACTTCAGTCACAGTTTGGGGATCACTGCAATGCACAAAACTCCTGCTGAACCCTGTAGGCACATAACTCACTCCATGCCTAAGTTTTTGCAGGAAAAGTTCCCAACGCGACAAAGTTTCTGCCTCTGAGCATGCTGCTGCTTCCCTCTATCTCCCACTTAAGCTCCAGAGCCCTTCACAAACCAGGGAAGAGAGGCATTTGGCTGCCGACATTGCTTGTAGAGTCTGCTCCAGTAAGTGTGTTCCCACTCCCTCTCTGGCCTGAGTGACTGGGTTTCTGCATGCATGCACAGGCCTGGTGCCTAGAGCACTCATCTCCAGGGAGTTATTTATCCATAATGCAACAGCTTCAACAGGACAGACGAGGGAGCCCCACATCAGAGTTTCCCATTGCCCAGTGGTCAGGGCACTCACGTGAAAGGTGGCAGACCTCTGTTCAGATCCCTTCTCCCCGCATGTGGAAGGGGAACTTGAACAGGGGCTCTCCTGCATCCCAGATGAATACCCTAACCACTGGGATCAAAGGTATGAAAAAGGTCCTCCTCTCCCCCCCCCCCAGCTTCTTGCTAAAAGAGCATCAGCACCTAACACTGAAAGAAGTTTGCAGCTGAGAATCCCAAGCAGAACTAGGTGCCTCCCTACAGCCTGGATTGAGGCACCTATCTGAGATGGGCATGTACTGGCCCCTTTGGTCAGCGACTCCCATTGGCTAGGTTAAGTGGCTCCCTGCCTAGTATGTTGGTTTTTGTGAATCCTATCCTAAGGCACCTGTCTCTCTATTCGTTGTAGAGGGACCCTAGGTACCTAACTCAGGCTTTGTGAATCGGAGATTTTTCTGGAGCCCTAACTAACTCCTTTTGTGCATCAGGCCTTTGTGACTGCTGCTTACTGTGCCAAATATACTCATTTTGCTGCTACCATGTCATTCCTATGCTTGGTTTTTCTCCATCTGTTCCTCTAGTCACAATTTGGATTATAAGCTCTTTGGGGAAGGGACTGATTTATATATATATATATATATATAAATGTGCATTGCACCTAGCACAATGGGAACCTGATGCCTGACTGGAGTGTCTAGATATTTCTGCAATAGTACAGCAACCTCTAACTAATAAGATGGGGAAGAGAAGGAGAAAGAATGAGCCACATGAAGCAGAGAAGAGGAGAAGGAGAAATGAAAAGGGGCAAGCTAGGGGCACTTGAAAAGATCTGTTAAGTGAGAAATCACAAGACAGCCACCACTGTTGCTGAAATATGTGTACTGTGGTTCTGTGGATGAGGGGAAAGCAGTGGACGTGTTATTCCTTGACTTTAGCAAAGTTTTTGATATGGTCTCCCACAGGATTCTTGCTGGCAAGTTAAAGAAATATGGGCTGGATGAATGAACTATAAGGTGGATAGAAAGCTGGCTAGATCGTCGGGCTTAACGGGTAGTGATCAATGGCTCCATGTCTAGTTGGCAGCCGGTATCAAGTGGAGTGCCCCAAGGGTCGGTCCTGGGGCCGGTTTTGTTGAATATCTTCATTAATGATCTGGAGGATGGTGTGGATTGCATCCTCAGCAAATTGCAGATGACACTAAACTGGGAGGAGTGGTAGATACTCTGGAGGGTAGGGATAGGATACAGAGGGACCTAGACAAATTAGAGGATTGGGCCAAAAGAAATCTGATGAGGTTCAACAAGGACAAGTGCAGAGTCCTGCACTTAGGACAGAAGAATCCCATGCACTGCTACAGACTAGGGACCGAATGGCTAAGTAGCAGTTCTGCAGAAAAGGACCGAGGGGCTACAGTGGACGAGAAGCTGGATATGAGTCAACAGTGTGCTCTTGTTGCCAAGAAGGCTAATGGCATTTTGGGCTGTATAAGTAGGGGCATTGCCAGCAAATCGAGGGACATGATCATTCCCCTCTATTTGACATTGGTGAGGCCTCATCTGGAGTACTGTGTCCAGTTTTGGGCCCCATACTACAAGAAGGATGTGGAAAAATTGGAAAGAGTCCAGTGGAGGGCAACAAAAATGATTAGGGGGCTGGAGCACATGACTTATGAGGAGAGGCTGAGGGAACTGGGTGGGATTGTTTAGTCTGCAGAAGAGAAGATTTGATAGCTGCTTTCAACTACCTGAAAGCGGGTTCCAAAGAGGATGGATCTAGACTGTTCTCAGTGGTAGCAGATGACAGAACAAGGAATAATGATCTCAAGTTGCAGTGGGGGAGGTTTAGTTTGGATATTAGGAAAACCTTTTTCACTAGGAGGGTGGTGAAGCACTGGAATGGGTTACCTAGGGAGGTGGTGGAATCTCCTTCCCTAGAGGTTTTTCAGGTCAGGCTTGACAAAGCCCCGGCTGGGATGATTTAGTTGGGGATTGGTCCTGCTTTGAGCAGTGGGTTGGACTAGATGACCTCCTGAGGTCCCTTCCAACCCTGATATTCTATGATTCTATGATTCTACTTACCACTGAAGAGCAGTCAGAAATATATTTTCCCTTTCGGAAGTCTGATCCATCTCCCTTTAAAGTCAGTGGAAAGCCCCCTATTGGCTTCAATGGGAGTCAGATTGGGCCCGAAATTAGTTATGACCCACTGAGTTCATCCCTCCACATAAACAAATGCCTTATTTTTCTCTTGTTTCTCCCACTCATTGCTTGTATCTTATTTCAAATTAAACTGCAAGCTTTTTGGGACAGGGAATATGTTGACCTGTGTTTCTGCACAGTGGAGTTCCTATTTGCTAAAACAAGGTTTTATGCTCACTATGTATACACGAAAGCCCCCTTTCGTGTATACATAGTGAGCTTTCGTGTATACAAGGGGCTTTCGTGTATACATAGTGAGCATAAATCTGTTTTCAGTTACGCTGGCAGGAAGGCAGCATTAAAGAGGAGAATTCAGACTAGTGCACTATACTTCAAAACTTGATTAGAATTGTTCTTTCCCCCTTTCTCTGCTCCCTTTTTCACCATCTCTCTAGATTTGTTTTTCTTTGCCCACTCTGATTTACTTCCACCCTCTTTTTTTTCAATGGATTTCTCTCTGCTAAGCAGAATAAGAACTCAACAATGTTCCATTCTGAATCAAACATTTGTATTCAGGATGCTACCAACAGTCTAAAATTAGGGAAGGTGAGAGATCTTCTATCCCTAATCTAAAGCCTTTTTTTTTTGGCTGGTTGGGGTGGCTCCAGTAGGAAAAAGAAATTTGTACTTAGCAGCAAAAATGAGCAAAGATATTGGAGAGATGGTTCTATCAATATTAACTGTTACATTTTTGGCTGAGGGAAATGTAGCACACTGGGGATGTTTTCATTATTTCTATAAGAAATCACTAGTGTTTTCTAGGTTGGGTCAATGATGCTAACCCCAGCAGAAAAGCACTGTTTTAAAAATGTAGATTGCATATGATTGCAATATGTTCATTATGCACTGTTTCCCCTAGGAAATGGTTATGGATTTCTTTAGTCTCAATGTGCTTAACATAATCAAATAGCTAAAAGCATGATTTGACTAGTTTCTTGCTGGCATCCTACTTTTTTACAACATATTTCAGGATTCTCTAAATCAGTGCTAACTTTGTAATGTCATTTCCACAAGTAAGCTCTCTTTCTTTTCACTTACATGTTTTACTTGTCCATTGCACGTGCTTATAATTGTTTCTTTAGCATAATATTGCACCAGCTTGATGTGCTAAAGATATATTCAGAAAAGAACACCCACGGTCTATAAATAAAGAAGCCCATGTCTACCTAATACGAGGAATAATATTAAAGTGTTGTCAGATATCTTGGGCCCATTTCTCAATATACTGTATTCTACTGCATATGAGTGAGATTCAATGACAATTGAGCAGAGTTTTCATAGTGGTAGTTTATGACTATGGTATTTAGTACTTATTCAGTATAGCAGAAGTACAAAAACATAATTCAGTTTTCAATAGTCCACAAATTTACATTCTACTCAGTGAGGAGTTATGGAATTGTGGATTGCAGCTTAATAGAACAGAACACATTCTAAATGGGGCCTCCAAGCGTGCTTTTTCTCAGTAGCAAATACAGACTTTCTTTTCCTGATCTCTTCCTTATCACCACTACATCTCCCACTCGTGGGTTCTGTGTTCAAATAAGCTTCCACTCTTACCCCACCAGAAATTGATTTTAGGGCCCTTTGTTTGTGTCTTGGTTCAAATCATGATTGAAGGTATTATAATCCACACAGGCTTCATCCTGCGTGGTGCCGCTGTTCTGAACTGAGATGGTCAGATACTTTAAAAGACACTCACAAAAATATTTGTGAGTAAAAGTCAGAGACTGGTTTGTTGTGATTCTTGAGGAGATTAATGTTTGACTATTCATGAAAATGGCTGCAAATCCTAAATTTCCCACAAATGTTCATCTGAACTCAGGAATTGCTCCCACAGCTATCTTGTGGGTTGGAAGATGAAAGAGAGGAGGTTGGGTGACATGGGAAGTGGATTTTAAATTTGATAAGCTGTGATAACAAGGTGCAGTGTAAAGTTTCCATGGCACAATCTTGGATCTGGATCACTAACTGTTCAGGAGAATGTTATGTTGCCCAAGCTGTTCTTTTAAGTTCAGATTGTACCAACCTTCATGGGCTAGTACTTTTTTTCTTATTTTTAGTGGGCCTTTGAGGAATAAGCTACTAAACCCGACAGGGTGGCAGTCTGGCCCTCAATTATTACTTCTATTCTCAAGTAATCAGAGGCCTGTTCTAATTCCTATTGTAGTTAATGGGAGTCTTTTCTAGAAGAAAATATTCACTGTTGCTAATGCCCACCCTATAAATCACAAAAGGCTTAGATGAAAAATTCCAGTGTTCTCATCTTTAGTGCTGGTCACCAAATTGTTTTGTGGAAAAACTGTAGAGCTAGCCACAGGGAAATACTTGAGTGTGATTTAAGTGATATAAAATGGTTAATTTAACATCTCTTTAGATTCTGCTTGGAAGAGATGCCATTGAAGCAGGAAAGTAATTGCAGGCTATGCAATTTTAAAATAATGTTCAGATCAACCTCAGTTGTTTTTCTTCAGTTCAGAAATGATAACGGTGGTTGTAATGGGAAGTTAAATTGAATGCCTTCTGAAAATTCTAAGTGAGCTCTTTCCTTCCCAGATAATATATTTTAATAATAGCATACCTGACATCTAGGAGAATGATATCAGGCAATATTATTAATACAGAAGTGAATGCTACGTTTGTATTATAGTCCTAGTCACTAATGTAGAACAATCAAAAGTTTGTAATCTCCTATTTGAAATTTCACTTTTCAATGATGTCAGTCTGAACAAAAAATGAAAGTATATTAATACAGTAATCTTATGTAGACAGCAATTAATGCAAATCATGCCCGGAAAGAAGGTAACCAGACACTGGTAATGACATAAAGAACTGTTTAGTCTCTTCATTAATAGTTTATACCTAATGTAAGTTGATAGTGATCAAAATTCCTTTCCACCTGACACCTAAGACTTGATCCTATGTCCAATGAAATCAACAGAAAGAGTCTGTCCCATTGGCTTCACTGAATTGGATCCAGTTTCTAGGCAGTAGTCTATGTGAAAGGAATTGGTGTCCTGTTCCTATAAATCTCCACCTCACAAAAATCAACAGGAGTCCTCCGTAAGGAAAGCTTGCAAGATGATGCCCCTTTTTTGCTGGCATAGCAGAGATTCAAAGGTTGCATGAGTTACCATGGAGACTGAAATGCCCATCTTTATAGTTGCTTATTCTAGGGAGCGAAACTGAGAAGGTTCAGAACTGGGATTTGGCTTGGATAAGCCTCCAAAGGCTTGGATTCTTATTTGACATGTCAGATTTGTCTGAAAAGCTGGATTGTATATTTTACAATAACAGGCACTCTCATGGTGTTCAGAATCTAGAAAATGGGTCGGGGAGGGGGAACTTGTCCAAATATTTCAGACCTTCACAAACTAGGTTTGAGTTGTTTGTTTATATAACTTGGCAGAGGTAGCAGGGGGACCTATGTGGGTGGGGAGAATTAGCAGGGTGGTTAATGGTTTGTAATTATTTTATCTGAACTGACTTGCCCATCCCAAGCTGAAGTGCATTGGCGGGGTGGTGAGAGAAAGTTAGCGCTCTGCACAGTCTGCCATGCATCCAGTCTGTGGATAAATAGATCATTTGAACTGCTGTCTATCCAGCATTTTGTCCAAGCAATTACATTAAAATGTCCAAGCAATTACATTAATTGTCCAAGAAATTAATTTAAAACAACTTCCCCCAAAAGAGTCCCTTTATCTACTTCATTCCACTCCTGCAATACTGACTTCTGGTGTAAAAATATTCAGATCCAGACCTAGGCATGTGCCAAGCATGCTGTTGCACAGGGCTCCACACTATTGGGCTGCTTCCTTCCCAGAAAGCCCTTTTGCCACATTCCCTGCCAGATGGCCTGCAATGTCTTGCTTTCTTCACCCCTGTGTGCGCACATTCACCCACCTTGAAAGATGAAGCTTGGGACTTCCCACCCCTCCAGTAACACATGCTCTGATCACTCTCACAAAACTGGGTGACTGGGCAACAAAATGGCAGATGAAATTCAATGTTGATAAGTGCAAAGTAATGTACACTGGAAAACATAATCCCAACTACACCTATAAAATGATGGGGTCTAAATTAGCTCTTACCGCTCAAGAAAGAGATCTGTGAGTCATTGTGGGTAGTTCTCTGAAAACATCCACTCAATGTGCAGCTGCAGTCAAAAAAGTGAACAGAATGTTGGGAATCATTATGAAAGGGATAGACTATAAAACAGAAAATATCTTCTTGACTCTATATAAATCCATGGTATGCCCACAGTTTGAATAGTGTGTGCAGATGTGGTCACCCCATCTCAAAAAAGATATATTGGAAAAGGTACAGAAAAGGGCAACAAAAATGATTAGGGTATGGAACAGCTTCTATATGAGGAGAGATTAATAAAACTGGGACTTTTCAGATTGGAAAAGAGAAAAATAAGGGGGGGGATATGATAGAGGTCTATAAAATCCTGAGTGGTGTGGAGAAAGTTAAATAAGGAAGTTTTATTTACTCCTTCTCATAACACACAAACTAGGGGTCACCAAATGAAGTTAATAGGCAGCAGGTTTAAAACAAACAAAAGGAAGTATTTCTTCACACAACACACAGTCAACCTGTGGAATTCTTTGCCAGAGGATGTTGTGAAGGCCAAGACTATAACAGGGCTCAAAAAAGAACTGGGTAAGTTCATGGAAGATAGGTCCATCAATGGCTATTTGGTTTTGCATGCCTGTCCATCCTGGTTTTCTCTGAAGTGTTCTAGCCTCTGTTGCTAGAAGCTGGGAATGAGCAATGGGATGGATCACTTGATGATTGCCCATTCTGTTCATTCCCTCTGAAGCACCTGGCACTGGCCACTGTTTGAAGACTGAATACTGGGCTAGATGGATCATTGGTCTGATCCAGTATGCTGTTCTTATGTTCTCTTTCCATAGCCAATCTTTCCTCCATTTCTACACAAACATCTATGTGTGTTACTGAAGTCTGTATAAAGCTGTAGCACACCTTGTGAATAGGGTCCTTGAACTTTTAGAGATGACCCTGAGCAAATATCATATCTTATAGCTCAACCTTCAAATCTTATTTTTAATGGAACAAGTAGGATCTAGCTTTCATTGTAATTCTAACCATAGCAGCCGAGCTTGCATTCTAATCAGATTCTGCCACAAGATACTCCACCAACACTAACAATTGTATTAACTTTTCCCCTCTGCTTAATGATGGGGAACAATCACTTACAGGTAGAGCTAGTTGAATTATTTGTTGCGTGTTTATCTGATTGTGAATCATTTGATAATGCTCAGATACTGTAATGCTGTGGGCCATATGAGTAGATATATTAGATTACTCATTTCGGCAAATGTATTCTTCATTAATTATTCATAAATAGTCACTGAATAGTTCATGCACACAAAATACAGCCTATGGGTTATTTGTAAATTGTTGAATTCAATAACTATCTATTTGTGGTGTGTAATTGGTCATTTAAGTTATAAATTGTTGCTTCATGATTGGATGAGTGGAACATTTAAAACATTAGAATAACAAAGCCATCTGTTATAGATTCCAAGACCAGAAGTATGACCCAGGAACCTCTTGCTGCTGGGTGCATAGTTTTTACAGAGATCCCCTGGGTTGGATGTATGCATAATAGTTCAACAAAGGGTGGCAGGTCAGGTCTCTACCAAGAGCAAGTAGCCCACTGGTCATCACAATCATTTCAAAATGGATGGATGGATAATGTTTAAGGAGTTATGTATCTATACCAAAAATTATGTTCTTAAGGTCATGGAGTTAAGGCAGATCACCAGGAGATGACATACCTCAGAAATGTTCCTTTCAGTAGGGAAGCAGCAGACACCTATCTCCTTTGCTGGTCTTCTGTGTATTCTATGCCCCACAATGTAAGCCTATTTCCATACTGAGCCACAGGACAAAAAAAGATGGTGAAATCTTTGAGATGAAATTCACAGGATAAAACAAATAGCAGGGGGGTATCCTGATAATAACTAAAGACAAAGGGTTGTTATGATATCTTTGGGGTTCAGGAAAACACACTGGATCCTTCACCTGGGAGACAAGCTAACAGTGTACTTGGGTCACAGCCAGCCTGGCTGAAAAGTGCTGCAAGGAGTTTTGGGTGAGCCAAACTCCACAGGACATGAGAATATCTTGCTAATTAAGTCTAGGCTCTAGAATGTGTGTTATGACTATTTTTATATGGAACCATTTATTTCCAATACTTCTACTTGCTATTACTTGAATATCTGATTGAGTATCTGTGCTTTGTTAAATAAAACATCCACTTGATTTCATTAGAAGAGCTCTATGTGGCTCGAAAGCTTCTCTCTCTCACCAACAGAAGCTGGTCCAATAAATGATATTATATCACTGACCTTGTCTCTCTAATATCCTGGGACTGACCGTGCTACAATAATTGTGTGTTAAGCAGAGCAGTGATCTGAGGTGGAACTGGTAAGCTGGGTGTGCTGTTTCACAGTATTCTCAAATTCGCTGCTTCCAAAGAGTGTCCAGTGGACGTGGGGATGGACACTCCAGGGAGATGTTCAGAAGGCTTGAGGGCTGGAGCACGTCTATCACTAACCTACAGAGTAACAGCAGAGCCTATGAGGCCTATGGGGGAGCGATTGTGTTGTCCAGGGCTAGTGGAACTGGGGTGCTGACCCACGGCAGGCACAGACAGGACTTCCTCACGCTAACAGCAGATGGTAGAGAGGTGCCTCATAACCCTGAGGATCCCCAGGAAGTGTCACAAGAAGGGACCATTGTGATCATTTAGTTTGACAGCCTGTGTAACACAGACTATAGCACTCCCCCAAAATAATCCCCAAAGCATAGCTTTTAGAAAAACAGCCAATCTTGATTTTAAAACTTCCTGGGATGGGAATCCACCACAACCTTTGGTAAATTGTTCCAATTGTTAATTACTCACTGTAAAAAATATGTGCCTTATTCCTAGCTTCAACTTCCAGCCATTGGATCATGTTATACCTTTTCTCTACTCGACTGAAGAGCCCATTATCAAATATTTGTTCCCCATGAAAGTACAATAATTAAGTTACCCCATAACCTTCTCTTTGTTAAGCTAAATAAATAGAGCTCAATCAGTCTATTGATATAAGTAGACTGAAGGCAACATTCAATTTATTTTTATATAATTGTGACATATGTTTTATTTTTTAAAAGCAGATACAAGCAATTTTTTAAAAGCAATTTTGTCTATCAATTTTAAATTTTCATGGTTGTGAGAAATTTGAGGGGTGGGATCAGACAATTATTTAATGACAAACATTGAGATTCTAAAAGTCAAAGCTTTATAACGATTAACACACAGATTGTCAACATCACATGTCAAAATATACAAAGTAAATATCCCTAGATCAAACTGAAATTCTCAAGTAGCATTTTTCTTAATTTTCCTAGCTATAATTTTCAATTTATTATTAATGGAAATTTTTTGTCTGTTTGGGTGTATAGTGAAATCAACATTTGGACATTTACAGATAAAAATCGAATCCTGCCAAGACTCACTATAAAGCATGTTTTCTAATCTTTTAATTGTTCTCAAGTGTCATCACTGAACTCTCTTCAGTTTATCAACATCCTTCTTGAATTCTAGACACTAGAACTGGACTCAATATTCCACCAGGAGTCACATAAATTTTTGGTATCTGTTTTCATTCAAAGAAATCATTTGTGCTAAATTTCATGGAACTACAAGATTTCAAAAAGAACTAACATAATACCACAAATAATAATGCAACAAGTCTGCTGTGTACATATGTGAAAATATTTGCAAATCACTTGACATTGAATTATTAGGGAAAGTTCTGGTCCTGTTGTCCAGTGGCAACAAAACATGAGTGTCAGAGTCTGAAAGTGACCTCTGAGCTTCAGGCTTTGGGACCATTGTTTAGTTAGGCATTGTGAAGTTTGGCATTGTTTACCAGTTTTGTTATAACTTTTAGTATAATGGATAGATGTTGTTGTTTTCTGTTTTTCTTTTTATTTCCAATCCCTTGTACTTCATGTGACAGGCAGCAGACTACCAAGCTACTTTTGTCATTTTAATGTTCTGTAATTTTACTGGCTTCCCACTTCTATTTTAACTTGCAAAAAAAAAAAAGTTTACAAAATCTTGAAACAGTAGGATAGCCAATAAGGGAATCATCTAGTTGAAGCAATGCACCGTATAATTTGCCTTCCACTGACTGTACTCAGATTTGGCTCTTATTCTAATGATAAAGATGTAACGAAAATGAAAAATACAGCAGTATACACATAAATGTGTTTTTCATTGTAACTTCAAAACTACAGTCTGACATCCTTAGTTGAGTAAGTTAGCTTATATTACATAAGCCGCATCTAGAGAAGTAGGTAAATAGGCTTCTATTCTCCCTTTAATATTGGCATAACACAGAATAGTACTGGTAAGAAACTGCTCCCTGGCTGGAGTCACATGACCTGCCTGGGCCTGGGTTCCATAGGCAAATAACTGTTACGATATGAGACGGGTCACTATCTGCTGCTTAAGTGATCAGCATTTCACATCTCCAATGGTTAGGTATGGAGGGAGGACAAAACTATGGGCATACCGTGAAAATCGGACAAAGTGTCTGCAGCTATGTCAAATATCTCCCCGCCCCCACCCCCAATATAGTTGCCGCTTTATCTTTTCAGAAATTCAATGTGGCAGAAGTGCCATAGAGAAATGGAGATAGTGGCTCAGAGAAACAGGGAGGAGTTAGAACAGTTTCCCTAAGTGGCAGGCTCCCCCCCCACTCCCCATTACAGTCACATTCCTGTTAGAAGCCCCTTTAAGTCCTCTGTGAACCCTATCTATGATGTTGGAATCAATGGAAGAGTGTATAGTAGGCTGGCCCTGCTACTGTGTGGATAGGGTCTGACTGAAACAGAGGGGGAGACCCTCCCTCTCACACATCTTTATGTGGGGCAGTACATACAAATTGTAAGTAACAGAAGCACTGGAAAAGTCTAAAAGCTATGGAATTCAAGTCTGTGGGACAGGAATTTGCACAGATATGCTGACATTGCAAAAGACAAAGCCATAGTAAGTGGAATTTATTCTGTTCCACAACAAAGATCTGATCTTTACATGCTAAATGTGTGTGTAAAATTATAAAGACATGGCCTTCTCCTCCTCCTTATTTCAATAGGTATAGACCTGTGTGTTTTCCACTGAATTCTATGGAGCTAGTGCCTATTGACACCAGTGTGAGTGAGTGTGGAATCAGATCCATGGGAAGGAAAGCAATGAGTTCAGGCACCTGTGTGGAAAAACTATTTACGTTTGCTTCATATATTCTAGGTGGAAGAGAATGAGCGCTTGCATGATTTAATAAAGCCATGTATTATTAAACATAGTATCTATTCATAATTTATACTCCCATTTGTTTATTTCATCCTTAAAAAAATTCTACTCTCCTACTTGCCCAGGGCAAATAATTTTTTTTGAAAGGCAAATAAAATATTTTCCCCATTATTATCAATCATCATTTTAAAGGGCAGGTGAGTACATTTTGTCTCAGCTCACAAATTTTAAGGATAGTTTTGCAAGCCTATGATATTTTATTTATTCTGACTTAATTCCAAACTCCCATCCTATCTGATAGATAAATAAGTGTATCAAAAATAAAGGTAATCAAATTGGAACAGGTATATTTTAGACTGTCCCTAGAAATAGCAATATCTGCTAATAGAACCAAAATCCCCAGTAACTCCATGTCTCACTATCCACTGCCCTTAGATCGCCAACTTAAAGATGTTCCTGAGGAATCACAGCGTTTGGGTGGCTTTACGTGCAAAGTAATGTGAAAATTCCTCCAAGTTTGAAATCCAGATTCTGTTTCTGAGTGACGACAGCCAACATTAATCAGTGTATATAGGACTTTGCCTCCAACACAGCATCTGCAAAGAAACTTTCCTTCATTTCCTGTATAGTCATGGCTGTATAAGACTTAAATATCAATTGGTCAGCACCAACACTCTAATCATCTCATCTCTTGCCTTCTCCTCCACAAGCCATCTGTAAATCACAGTGACTTGCCTGTGAGAGTAAAACCAGGGGAGAAAAAGCCCTATGGGGACAATCCACTGATAGTTGGGGAGAAAAGACTCAACCAGTCATGGAATGGTCTGTCAGCTGAATGATATCCTCCCTTAGAGTCCTCTGGAAATAAACAAGGGGATGCATTTTCATGTCAGTCAGTAGCAGAGCTAGCACATTTATTTTGTAAAGCATCTTTCCTGCTGGATGCAATAAAATAATGCCAAAGGTTATGGATGATAACTTTAGCATATTGGTGAAGCCACCTAAATATCAATTAGAATAGGCCCTACACAAATAAATACATTAAAGTGTACCCTCCATCAAAAAGGAAGAAAGTGTCATTTCTCTTTCCCGGTAGGATTTGAAAGAGATATGGAGGCTATCAGCTTGGAGAACAGAGTAGTAGCCAAAGGCAAGAAGGAGATGAGACAGACAAGTGAAAGAAAACAGAAGTTAGAGCTGTTTGCTATGACATTTGGTGGGTTGCTTCCCTGCATCATTGATTTTGTGTGTGATTAAACTTCTAAAGACAGTGTCTTCAATTCCATATTGCAATCCAATCACGCCCCCAGGTCTACTAAAAAAAAATCCTCATCTTCGTTAAACAACACTTTATTATCTAGGATTAAACTGAATTGGAATAGTGGCACCTCCTGCTAACTGGGAAAAAATAAAGTCTTAGAAGTAGATTGAAAAAAGAAGTGTAAATTCCCTCTTTGCAGCCTTTAAAGCTTATATTGTGCAGAGATGTGGTTGGCAGAGTCTGACCTCCAACTGTGGCTGGAGGAGAAAAGAAAATGATCAATGCAGAGACAAGAAATATGAGATAAATGGAGTGTGGGACACAGACTACAAGAATACAGGAAACGTGCAGGACCAACCCCAACTAAATCATCCCAGCTAGGGCCTTTGTTAAACCTCTAAGGATGGAGATTCCCCCACCTCCCAAGGTAACCCATTCCAGTGCTTCACCACCCTCCCAGTGAAATAGTTTTTCCTAATATCCAACCTAGACCTCCCCCAGTGCAACTTGAGACCATTGCTTTTTGTTCTGTCATCTGCCACCACTGAGAACAGCCTAGCTCCATCTTCTTTGGAACCTCCCTTCAGGTAGTTGAAGGCTGCCATCAAATCCCCCCTCACTCTTCTCTTAAGCCCAGTTCCCTCAGCCTCTCCTCATAAGTCATGTGCCTCAGCCCCCTAATCATTTTCGTTGCCCTCCACTGGACTGTCTCCAATTTGTCCACATCCTTTCTGTAGTGGGGCCCCCAAAATTGGATGCAATACTCCAGATGTGGCCTCACCAGTGCCGAATAGAGGGGAATAATCACTTCCCTCGATCTGCTGGCAGTGCTCCTACTAATGCAGCCCAATATGCCATTAGCCTTCTTGGCAACAAGGGCACACTGTTGACTCATATCCAGCATCTCATCCACTGTAATCCCTAGGTCCTTTTCAGCAGAACTGCTGCTTAGCCAGTCCCCAGCCTGTAGTGGTGCATGGGATTCTTCCGTCCTAAGTGCAGGACTCTGCACTTGTCCATGTTGAACCTCATCAGATTTATTTTGGCTCAATCCTCCAATTTGTCTAAGTCACTCTGGACGCTATTCCTACCTTCCAGCGTATTTATCTCTTCCCTCAGCTTAACGTCACCCACAAACTTGCTGAGGGTGCAATCCATCCCATCATCCAGATCATTAATGAAGATGTTGAACAAAACTGGCCACGGGACCAACCCCTGGGGCACTCCGCTTGATACCGGCTGCCAACTAGAGATCGAGCCATTGATCACTACCTGTTGAGCCTGATGATCTAGTCAGCTTTCTATCCATCTTATAGTCCATTCATCCAATCCATACTCCTTTAATTGGCTGGCAAGAATACTGTGGGAGACTATATCATAAGCTTTGCTAAAGTCAAGATATATCATGCCCACTGCTTTCCCCATATCCACCGAGCCAGTTATCTCATCATAGAAGGCAATCCGGTTGGTCAGGTATGACTTGCCCTTGATGAATCCATGTTGACTGTTCCTGATCACCTTCCTCTCCTCCAAGTGCTTCCAAATGGATTCCTTGAAGACCTGCTCCATGATTTTTCCAGGGTCTGAGGTGAGGCTGACCAGTCTGTAGATTCTCCTTCTTCCTTTTTTTAAAGATGGGCACTATATTTGCCTTTTTCCAATCATCCAGGACCTCCCCCAATGGCCACGAGTTTTCAAAGATAATGGCCAATGGCTCTGCAATCACATCAGCTAACTCCCTCAGCACCCTAGGATGCATTAGATCTGGACCCAGAGACTTGTGCATGTCCAGCTTTTCTAAATAGTCCTTTTCTAAAAACCTGTTCTTTCACCACTGAGGGCTGCTCACCTCCTCCCCATACTGTGTTGCCCAGGACAGCAGTGTGTGAGCTGACCTTGTCTGTGAAGACCGAGGCAAAAAAAGGATTGAGTACTTCAGCTTTCTCCACATCTTCTGTCACTAGGTTGCCTCCCCCATTCAGTAAGGGTCCCACACTTTCCCTGACCACCTTGTTGCTAACATACTTGTAGAAACCCTTCTTGTTATCTTGTTGCATCTCCAATTGTGCTTTGGACTTCCTGATTACACCCCTGCATGCTCGAGCAATATTTTTATACTCCTCCCTAGACATCTGTCCAAGTTTCCACTTCTTGTAAGCTTCCTTTTTGTTTTAAGCTCACCGAAGATTTCTCTGTTAAGCCAAGCTGGTCACCTGCCATATTCGCTATTCTTTCTGCACATCGGGATGGTTTGTTCCTGCGCCCTCAATAAGGCTTCTTTAAAATATAGACAGCTCTCCTGGACTCCTTTCCCCCTCATATTAGCCTCCCAGGGGATCCTGCCCATCAGTTCCCTGAGGGAGTCAAAGTCTGCTTTTCTGAAGTCCAGGGTCTGTATTCTGCTGCTCTGCTTTCTTCCTTTTGTCAGGATCCTGAACTTGACCATCTCATTGTCACTGCTGCCCAGGTTGTCACCCACTTCTACTTCCCCTTCCAATTCTTCCCTGTTTGTGAGCAGCAGGTCAAGAGGAGCACGGCCCCTAGTTGGTTCCTCCAGCTCTTGCACCAGGAAGTCCCGAATACTCTCCAAGAGATCAATAACAAGCTCCTCACCCCTGGCCAGGTCCTTTGCACCTGGGAGCCACTTGAGGTAAGCGCCGCTTGGAGCTTGCACCCCTGAGCCTCTCCCCATGCCTCAACCCTGATCCCCATCCTGCTCTCCAAACCCCTCAATCCTAGCATGGAGCACCCTCCTGCACCCGAAATCTCTCATCCTCAGGGCCTGCACCCCCAGCCGGAACCTGCACCTTTTCCCACACCCCTGCCCCAGCCCTGATCCCCCTCCCACCCTCCGAAACCCTCAGTCCCAGCCCAGAGCACCCTTCTACACTCTGTTTTTCTCTGACATTTTTAACAGTGGAAGTAATTAACCATTGAAACAATCTAGCAGGGGTCGTGGCAGATTCTCCATCATGGGCATTTTGAGCTGATAAGTAGGGGCATTGCCAGCAGATCAAGGGATGTGATCATTCCCCTCTATTTGACGTTGGTGAGGCCTCATATGGAGTACTGTATCCAGTTTGGGGCCCCACTCTACAAGAAGGATGTGGAAAAATTGGAAAGAGTCCAGCGGAGGGCAAGAAAAATGATCAGGGGGCTGGAGCACATGACTTATGAGGAGAGGCTGAGGGAACTGGGATTATTTAGTCTGCAGAAGAGAAGAATAAGGGGGGATTTGATAGCTGCTTTCAACTACCTGAAAGGGGGTACCAAAGAGGATGGATCTAGACTGTTCTCAGTGGTAGCAGATGACAGAACAAGGAGTAATGGTCTCAAGTTGCAGTGGGGGAGATTTAGGTTTTATGTGTCGGTCCAGCACTTAGCACAATGTAACCCAGCTGTCAGTTGGAGTATCGAGATACCATTGAAATGCAGATGATCGCTGTGCCAATCCTAATCATTTGCTACATCACACTGATTGTTCTGTCAAGTTACCTTGACCTAGTTGTACAATACTTGTCCTCTGACATACTTCTGTTTTTGAAGTTGATGAGTAAATGTCTGGCTGACCCCAATCCTGCAAACATTACAGAGGTGCTTAACTTTAATTATGTGACTAATCCTACTGATTTCTTATGTCAAGTGCTAGATCAGTGATCAATTCCCAAAATGCAGTAATTTCACATTGGGTCTCCTAATCATTCGTGTGAATGTACAAGGCTCTACTGTAGCACAGTAAAAGTTAAAAAAAAACTTGCCTTGACAATGTATTTGAATTACAAGGCCTATAAGATTATGGGTATGCCTACACTACAATCATAGGGTATAACTGCAGCTCATGTAGACATAGATGAGGTAGCTAGATTAAAGTTTTAATCTGGCTAGTTTGAGCACCAGTAGTAGTAAAGCTGCAGGACGGTGTACAGTATGGGCCGTACAAGCCTGCCTGGAACCCTCAGTAATTACTTGGGCAGCTAGATCACGCTGAATCTTCTGCTGCCACAAATTTACTGCTACCGATATCAGTTAGTTTAAAACTCTCAGGCATGTCTACATGAACTGTAAAGACCCCATGACTGTAGTACAGACATACCCTTAGACTCTGATTTACAAATATGTCCAATAATTTTGCTGCTTCCATTTTTGGGTTCCTAACTTCAGACACCTTCTCATGCCTGGGTTTTCAGAGGTGTTGCACATTGACTTCAATTGGAATTCTGAGTGCTCAGCATTCCTGACAACTGGGCACCATTATGGCTCCATAGCTGTGTTTATTCATATAGAATAATAATGTCACTATCCTGGACTCCAGATGTTACTATTCAAAGGCTCATGGAACTGTTTGAAGTATGATATGGTCTAAATTCTGTTCTCAGTTACACTGGAGTTATTCAAGATTAGTACCGGTATAAGAGAGAACAGAATTTGGAACTACGTCCATTAAACTTTACATAGTCTGGTCTTTTGATTAGTAAAATAATGCTTTTGAAAAATAGCTACCACAAATATATTAATTGCATTTCAGAGTTCAATAACAGGATCAATTTCAGTCTTTAAAGGAACATCTATCATAACACTATTTTCATAATTAATACTTCCTAAATACATTGGGGGTTTTTCCAAAGCAAGAGAATGACAAATTATCTGTCGATGGAAGATGAGAAATTTTTTGACAGTTGTAGAGCTAGAGAAAACTGTTGATGTAAGGTATGTTCTACAAACAAAAACTGTAATTCAGGCAGAAAAAAATGCATTCCACAGCCTAGCAAAATTTAAATTAGAACTGCCAAAGTTATGAGAGACTCAAAATTGAGTTTTTAATGGAAATGCCAGTACAGCTGTAATTATAGTGACACTGTCAAGCATTGCTGCATGAAAGAATTAAATAAAAAGGCAAAGCAAGTCACAGGAAGAAAATGAAGTGGAAAGTAATACGCAATATGAGATTAGAGGATCCCCTATATAACAATCTAACCTCATATAAGCACTATACATGGGGGAGGGTTAGCTCAGTGGTTTGAGCATTGGCCTGCTAAACCTGGGGTTGTGAGTTCAATCCTTGAGAGGGCCACTTAGGGATCGAGGGCAAAATCAGTACTTGGTCCTGCTAGTGAACACAGGGGGTGGACTTGATGACCTTTCAAGGTCCCTTCCAGTTCTAGGAGATAGGATATCTCCAACTATAATAATTATACCCATTCCTCTGACAGAGAAACCAAAGGAGTACAGGTGATTTCTCCTCAGATTCAATATGGGTTATTTCTACTACACGACCTACTGTAGTATCTAGTCCTTTGCTAGGTTATGTGAAATCCTGGGTACCTTATAAGGCTCTCAAAGCAGCAAAACCTCTCCCTAGAGCCAATTGGCAGAAAGTTTCTACTGGATTCATATTACCAATATGAGATTAATTAGACTTCCCTATTACCAGAAAGTTCACATTCTTTTTTTTTTTTAATTATTGGTCCATTTCCCAAACACTCTTTGTCCATAATGGAGCAATGGCCACCAACCAGTGCTGACTTTGCCTGTATTCTCACATGCAGAGAGGAGCATTTCAGACCATGCCCACTTTTCTACAGAGTGCAAGAAAAGTGAGGAAACCATTTTGCATCACATTCCCTGGGCACTCCCTATGCACAAGGGGAAAGCAGGGTAGGATTTATTTTTGTTGAAACTTCATGTAGGGCTAAATTCTGTCCTATGGAAATTAAATGCAAGACTCCTCCTGGGGCTTCAGTGCATTGAGTGCAGCTTTCTCCCCTTCTGTAAACTACAAACCTCTGATCAGAGGGAGAATCAATGCTATGTCTATTGATCCAGGTTTTTCCACTGTGCCCATGACACTAGTATTTGAACACTTCTTAGGTATTTCAAACTGAAGTAATCTCTCTGCTTGGTTCTTAGCAGTTAGTAAGAGAAAATAGCTTGTTTTGCTTATAGTTTACTTATTAAGTAAGAGCTAAATTTGACTCCCTTTCATGTCTATAGGAACGCTTCTATTGACGTGGATGGAGTTGGATCAGGCCCCGAATGGAGAAATTATGGTGGGAAAGCTAAGGTTTTAAAAAAAATGAGTTTTGCACTTAGTTCCAAAATTGCCAAGATCAACACTACTTAGTATGTTTTCTGGGATTGAGTCCCACCACCTTGCTGCACAAATCTTCCCCAATTAGCTGATAGGTTCATTGTTCCAATAGAATATAGACAGTGGAGATTGCAGAGGAGAAAAAACTCTCTGAGAAAGATAGGGTCAGTCCCAAAGAGGACTCTGAATATGAAGTCAGAGACTTTGAATTAGGCTTATTAATCACTGGAAAGTCAATGTTCAGAGTGGAGCAATGGGTCACAGTGACCAGCCTTGCCTAGCAGAGAGGCTGTTACATTCTGTAGCAGCTAGTGCTTTTTAAGGTTGAGAACTTGGAACAAAGAAACACACATAATCCAAAGCACAATAGCCACAGCAGAAAATGGGGATGGGGGTCTTTTTGTTCCAAAATCTCTCTAGGAAGAGTAGAAAAATTATAATCACAATTATTAAGTTGTACCACTGTCTCCCATGGCTATTTGTGCTCGTAGAAGGTCATTTTTTTAAAAGCTATCATTTCTTTTTAAAACTATAAATTAACTTCCCTGTTTATGCAAGTAGCATACATATTCATGAGACAGCAGGCTCTCATTTCCTTTCCATTAGAGAAATAGCGCAATCACATACATAGTTTTGGGTTTTTTTTAAAACCCACTGATGATATTTCAGCCCAATTTGAACTGAAGGCTTACATTTTAAACTGAGAACACCTGTCTTGCAACTGAAAAAATGCCCTTACGTGAAAGCAGATCTTTAAAGGGCAAACAGAAATGCTGCCCGTGGGAAATATTTATTCCAAAAGTGACACTTAAAAGCAAAAGCACATGATGGCTTGATTGAGAGATCATCAAACTATCCATCACATTTCTTCAAGTGCCTACTGTATTTACTCTGCCCCCAAAAATGTTTGAAGCAGGAAACCATTCTCAGATAGCTAGAATTCCAAATGTTGTAATAAATCAATTATGGGACATTATTAAATTGTCCATCTTATTGCAGCATGGATGTGAAGCAATATAGCAGGGCTGAAGCCACTGAAGTAATACATCCAGCCCAAAGCCTTCCTAAGTAATACACAAACCTCAATTAACAGATTTATTCAATCTCTTAAACAACTCCTTCTAAATTGTCATTTAAAACACCACACTTTGTATGATGGAAATGCCATTGCAGCAGCCAGGCATTCATCACCATAAATGATAAGTCCATCCTTTTTAGCCAGACTTTATAAAGGCGTGTTTATATTTCCCTTGGCTTTGATTGATTTTACAGTCCTCTGACAGTTTTACCTACTTGTTTAAACTAGGCTTTCTCTTTTCTTGAGATGTAAGTATGCTATCATACGTTAAATATTTTCAGGCACTATGGACATATAGGGCACATTGATTAAAATAGCTATGTGGCTGTTGTGGGATGTATAGGCCCCCATGATCCATGAAAGCAAAGAAAGGGTTAACCCAGGCCCAAGGAGAGACAGAAAGTGCGCGAGCTTGGTCCAGCTGCAGCTACAGTTCAGTTCTAGCATTCAGAGACTAAGATGGAAAAAGAAGGTCTCCTTGAGAAATGGATTCAGGACCCTACAAGCTGCAGGAGCCTGTCAGTGGCTGTAATGGAAGAAAGTGATCCACATGGTAGTCAAAAGGTATCTCTGAGCCATGGTGAGTTTTGTTTACTGGGGTTGGAGGCAGAGATGCCAAAACTGTGAAAAAAAAAAAAAGCAAAAATTGGGCTTGTTTTTGGCTTAATTGTCTTGTGAGTTGCTTGTTGGCTAGTTTTTGGCTTGTGGTTTGTAGCTTGTTGCTTCTTTTTTTTTAATCGGCTCCCGGCAAGCAAAGGCAAGGGGGGGAGAGAGTCGGGGTGCACAGCGGGCCCACCACAGTCCCAGACTGCACGCTGTGGGATCTAGTCACATAAAGTGTTGAGGTTCTTAGGGACTGACTTGTTTTGGCCTTGTTTTGAAATGGAATTAGCTTGATTTTTGGCTTATTGTGAAAGTCAGGGTGCTTATTTACTGCATGAAAGTTGGCAACTGTGGTTGGAAGGCCCAAACAAACCAGTCATCTTAAAGGAACAGAACTGCTTGAAGGAAGTTATCCCTCCCACTCTGTCTGAGAGATGCACCAAGGCCTTATGATGCCCTCTGTATCCAGCACCACCTAAATTCTGTGGTGCTTTTCATGACTCATTGGGCTAAATCATGAAGTTATTTCTTAAGCTGTTGTTGAGATTGGTCAGGATTTTTACTGAATAAGGACTTCATGATTTGTCCCATTTATTACCCAAGTGGGAATTTGGCTATGACACCAGAGTTAGCATCTATATTGAATGTTCAAGTCATCAGTTTTATTTTTCATCTAAAATATTGTAGAGAATAAAGCAAAAACAGCAGTAAAATGATGGACAAATCCTGCTCCAATTGAAATAAATTGAAAAGACTCCATTTGATTCCAATAGGAACAGGTTTTGGCTTGTGAGTCATTATTTTTCATGATTTTTTGTAGTGATCACAGCTCACACTTGACTGCTTGAGCATGGCAGCAGTAAAATGGGTTAAACTAAACCCTGTTTATGAGCACAGAAAAATCCCTAAATGAAAAATCCATGTTCAGAAAGTCTCTTCCTCTCCAGTTTTATCCCATGAACAACATGGTTCAATTATATCATCCTATAATACTTTTAGTAGTGGTTCTGGCCAATATGAGGAGCTTCCTGGCATTGTGCAGACTTCAGAGTTTATAGCATCATAAAGAAAAGTACAGCATTCGTGCTGCCAAGAGAAAGTGCTTCCATCTCTGTCTCTCACTTATACTTTCTCTGAAGATTAGACAAAGTTAGATATTATTATTATTATTATTATTTATTATTATGCTAACTGGATTAATATGGTAATTGCTTTTGGAATGACAAATACGATCAGGGATTTTCACACTAGCAAAATATCTTCGCATTTTTTTCTAATATGTTTTGTCTCCCAGGAATTTAAAAAAAATAATGAGGAAGAGTTTATATGGGTAGAAAAGTGTGGTCATAGGAGGATTCTTAATTAGGCCTCAAAGGCATCAGTGCTTGCAGTGAAAAGTGCCCCAGCATGAGTCTTTTCAAGAGCAAGAGTGTGGTCTGTGTCAGACTGACAAAAATGGGCCCTTGTTAGCATGATTGAGCTTGATTGGAGATAAATTCACAGGAAATACTGTAACTCTGAGCTCAAACGATGATAAATCAAGCCTATGCTCCTGGGTCCCTTCTCCAGTCTGGGATTTAGGGGCTGTACAATGCCCAGGTCTAGCAAAGCCCTTAAAAGTTAAACATGTCTATGTATGTGTCTCAGTGTTGTGCTGGACTGGGAAGCGAATGGGGTCATGTCATATGCTATCATTTTTAGGCAAAACATTAAACTCAGTAGGGACTGTGGTAATAATTGGGCCTATACATGACCCTAGTTCTGAGCCCAACTTTAAAATGTGAGTGAAAGTTCAAAAAAATGTCACAACATATATCAACAAATGTTGATAGGAAAAAGTGCAAAAATGAGTCAGACTTAATTAGTCTAAACAAGTCCAAGGAGTATGTTACGACCATGTCTGGTAAAAAGGAACCATGTGAGACAGGAAATCAATGAACCAAAATTGGTGTATTGAAAATTAGGCCTAACTGGGGAACACAATAATGAAGGATGGGCTATTGCACCCATCTCTCCCACTTGGGGTTACTCAAAAAAGGACTTTGGGGGAGAAGCTGGCTCCATAACACTGGCTGGCTGAATGAAGGGAAAGGCGCAAGCTTCAATATCATGGCTGCCACTCCCACTGTACCTTGGGACTTTGGACCTTCTTCTTCCGGATCCTGAAAAATGTCCTGACCTGGCCGGGCCAGAGAAGAGCACAAATGACGGCGTCACCTCCACCGGCTATGGCTAAATCCCAAATAACACCTGGGATGTGACAATTTCTCTCTCTCTCCATTTCTCCTCTCCCCCTGCCCAAACTCCTTTCCTTCCCACTTTATTTCTTCTCTTTCCTATCCCTCTTCTTTTGTCTTCTGACTTACCTGGCCAAGACTGCATATTTTACAATGCTACTGTCAGCAGCAATTCATGGAGGAGGGGAGGCAGTGAGGAGGTTGTGGCTCCCCCTGGTGGCAGCACCCACCATGTGTCCGTGCAGCACAATGAGGGAGGAAGCAGCAGGGCGTATGGCTGAGCTCCCCATCCCTCCCGCAACATGGGGCTGCTTCTCCTTCCCTGCTGCTGGAGTCCCAGCACTTCCCGCTGCCTACTTTTCAGACCACCCATTGAGGTGAGTCAGGGTGTGGCAGCAGAGGCAGCATGTGGGTTGATCAGTTGTTCTCCCCCCCACTCCCATCCACAGATACGTGTCGCCTCTGACTGCTGTAAGCCTGTGACCAAAAAGGCCACTAAAAGTGGTTCCCTAAACAGTCTGACATTGGTACAAATTTGCAAGGTTTTAAGGTGGCTAATAAGGCTGTGTGCTGGGCCTGTGTTTCTCCAGCAGTGAGGTTAGGAGTGAAAATCAACACTAAAGACAGAAACTGCATTTTCTATCGCTGTTCTTTTCTTTCCCCTTCTGTGTGTGTTTGTCTTCTAGGAAACAGGCTAGGACGTTAATAGTAAAAGCAGCAGCAGGAACTCCAGCCCTTCTCAACTAACTTCTCTTTTCCCCAAAAGGACAGTTATTATCTTTAATACCGTCTAAAAACTTTCACGGGGGGTGGGGGGGAATAGGTGAATGTTTCCTTCTAAAAATTTCTCTCCAGCTAAAGGGAGCAAGGGATGTTCTTAAAATAAAAGCCTTACTTAATATTTTACATGTAACTATTTTTCCTTGTTTTTCTGTATATTTAATAAAAAGTTTAAATGATTTTAATGGTGGGTCCCCTGGTACTAAGCAGGCTAAGGTCTTTGTGTACAAAACACCTAGCCTTGTTTAGTGATGGACAGTTTCAGGGTCATAGTAACACCTCTGACTCTTTGGGCCTTTTTATTCCATGTACATGAATACAGCAGGAATTCTGCTTAAAAGCTGAGAGTGCAGTACGGATCATGGTGGCCACAGAGAATTGTGGCCCCTTTATAGCCAATAGCTAGTGCAGTAATCCAGGCTTTGGGAAACGAAATACCCACTCTGCCTGATTCAGAGCCAGGACTTGAAATTCAGACTTCCAACTCCCAGGTGAGTGCCCTAGCCACTAGGCTACAGTGTCATTCACTCTGTCTCTGTTCCAATGATCATTTAAATATTTCATACAGTGGAATATCTTCAACAGGTGAGATTCACCCCAGACTATCCCATAACCCAGTGGTTAGGACATGCACCTAAGGGGTACAAGATGAGGTTTAAGCCTCTGTTTCAAATTAGGTCAAGTGGCAATTTGAACTTGGGTCTTCTACATCCTGGTTGAGTGCTCTAATCACTGAACTAGTGGGTCTGGGGGCAAGACTATTTTGAGGAGGTTCTATTGCCTGTGTTATATAGGGAGATCAGATTAGATGATATGGTCCCTTCTGATTTTGGAATCTCTGAATGACTCTTAAGACCCACAACTTCCTCCCCCTCAGCTGTCTTTTGTGCAGGGTAGGCATGAATGCCTGCCTGATCAAGCCCACAAGCAAGATAGGTGGGGGAATGCCTTGTTTGTGAATCCTACTGGGGTTTTGGCTTGAGCTAAGCACCGAGCTGCTTAGCAGTGTCAGGACTTAGGTGTCTGTGCACATGTCTCCCAGCAGAAATGTAAGTGCCTGCTGGAATAGGTGGCAGCCAAGTGGTATTTTTTTTTAATGCCAGTGCTTCCTAAATATAGGATTTAGGTGCCTAATTCCCCCTTATGACCCTACCAAGCATTTAGAGCTATAGCTAAGGGGTGACTTAAGTGTAAAAGAAATGGAGGATTAGATCCTAAAATATCAAAATCTGAACCAGAGTGAACAGCTACTCTGCAGCACCAGTTAGCAGGTCCCGTATTTAATCTACCATACTGCAGGGGGTGGGGAGGAATGAATGAAAAGCTAGCAGTGAGAATTGAAAACTGACTGCTGCATAAAGTCTCTGATGTAGATCAATCCAAGGCCACTGAGGTTCCTTTTAAAAAACTTCTCTGAAATGTGCTAGTACATGTAGTAATAGCTGTACCAGTACTTCATAACCACGAACTTCAGAAAAGTGTTTTTAAAACAAAGCACTAACATTCTCTTTTTCTAGAGACTGGCACTTCAGCTTCCAGAAAGGAAAGTTAAAATCGTACGATGCTGTAGAAATAGGAAAATACAAGTTGCTGGTGTATTTATAACTGAGAATTGGGTACTTCTGTCTGAAAAGTCCTTCAGCCTTTAAAAAGCCCAAATTCTGAGAGGTGCTCAACACTTATCACTTTCTTTTGTAATCACAGTGGGAGATATGAGTGCTGAACACTGCTCAAGATTTGGCCCAACGATTTCATACAGCTGCAAGAAACTCAGAAGAAAATCCAGTTCTCACTTTCCAGTCAAGTAAAGTGGAGATTTCAAAGTAAGTGACCCAATGATTAGAACCAGAAAGGTTTGTTTTCTAATCTTTATTACTATAACCCTCTTGAGGCTGGTAGCTCTGCATCGTGGCCCATTGTGGAGACAGTGGTTCGAGCACCTACAAGATCCTGTCCAGCCAATGAAAAAATTTGAAAGGGAGTCCTATCAATTCTTACTGAGCTGGAAAAGAATGGTGGCCGTAAGACAGGTTCTTGGGGTTCTGGGAGACTCCTCCAGATCAAAAAAAGAGATCTAGAACCACCAAGTCTGCTTATTGAAACACACACACACACACACACACACACCATGATAGTGCAGAGCTGAGGCTGCATAAAGCAATGGGGAGAGTGAGGCCTTCTGAGATGGCCCATGTGCAGGAGGCTATCTGCTCACTCACAGCATGGGAGTAGGGTGTAGTAGGATGCAGGGGAGGGCTTCAAGGAAAGGTTAGAGATGTCAGAGGAGCCTAATTTGATAGATTTGTGGGTGAGGAGTGGAAATTCAGGCTATTAGTTTTATTTACTTAGTGAAGAACCTCTAAGATCTGTATGAACCTCCTGAGGACTTTGGCGTTAAAGCAACTGGAGAAACGTGGGGGTGGGGATGAACTGTGAGAAAGATGCTGCTTGGGTTTGTTTGGGGGCACAATCCTTTTTAATCTAGCTGCTGCTTTGATTCCCGCCTGTCAGTTCAACAACAATAATGGGACCAAAAGAAGCATTTTCTGTTCTTCATTCATTTCCTGTAGTCTAGTATTTTGCTGAGTATTTGACCATAACTTATTGGCAAGCATTTGAAGGTCCAACGGCGACCTTACCAGGTTTAGTATGCCAGTCAAGGCAAGGTCTTGGGCGGGGGAGGGGCACTGAGGCGCACACACCCCTACTTGGAGTTTTTTTAACTAGCTACACTTTTTAAAAGTTCCAAGCAGGGAGATCAGCAATAAAGGCTGTCATTGAGCAGCAAGAATTAGACTATTAAGCTTAGTGAGAGTTTTCACTTCCTTCAAGTCAAAACCTGTATTGCACAGCTTGCATATGAATACATAAATTGAACTATCTATTGATAATATTGCAATTCGACAAAAACCGTTCTGTGAAAAAGGCCTACAGAACTTAAGTATAAAACCATTAGACTTCTGCAGAAATTGCTCTAAAATATCCTGAATTAGTAGAGAATGATATCCTTTCTCTAGATTTCCTGAATTGTCCAACATGAGGTAATTCTATAACAGGAATATAATTCTCTAATTAAATTCTATAGGCTAGTTCCAAGAACCTATAGAAGGAGAGGATATAATTCATTCAGTTCAGTAGGATTTTTTCACAAGGGAACAACTGGCAGAACCATTATCTGAGAATTCAGATGCAAATGTATTAATAGCTACACTATGACAAGTATAAAGTGCTGCATTTGATTACTTTGCTTAAACAGAGGTGATACTGAATAGAGTAGAATAACTTTGCTACAAATGAATAGTTACTAAAGATCTGATCCTGTGAGGCACTTAGCACTTCGTAAGAAGTACTGAGCATCTTCAACTTCCATTGGTATATTGGAGGTCAGGGAGTACCCATTTGACCCTCTCAGGTATATGTGCATCTTTGACATTGTTCTACTCTTACTAATTCTACTGGCGGGGCAGAGTTTACTAATTGCTCTGCAATGCTGGAGCCTGATGCTGCAATGAGATTCTCTTGTATTGATTCTTACGCATCAGACCTTCCCTTGTGGGAGAAATTTATAATAGAAACCCTTCGGCCCACTTCCCTGCTTGTTTCCTTGAGTGGAGCCAGCTGCAGACTAAAAGGTAATGTGAATGAACAGAAGACTCTTGCTAAGATCTGGACATTTTTGATGTGGCTGTTAGATGTGTCAGTGCCTTTGAAAAACTGTACAGATTACATGGGAAAAGCTCTATCAGATGCCTATGTAAATCCATTACTAAGTAGGTCACTGATTCAGGAACATGTCACTTAAGTCAGGAAAGTAGGTGCTGGAGTACCATCCGGAACAGGTCCTGATTCAGGAAAGCATTGCTCTGCACCAAATCCTGCTGCCCAAAATTGTTGGGTTTTGTTACAGGCTTCATTATTCTGGAACAGATGGAATGGCCCCTTTGGGGCTGTGTAAGAATCTGCAAGAAGTAGATACTGTAATTAAATCAAATAATCTGTCAGCTAGTGATGCAGAAAGTACATATTTTAGTCAATTAATACACAAAGCAACTCAAAAGATTACCATAACACAGATTACTTGCCTGATTATTATTAATTTCTCAAACAATTCTGAAAGGCAAGGTGCAGTATCGCTTGATTTTTTTATTTTTATTTTTATTTTTTGCTAATTAGAGAGCCTATCGAGGACTTAAAAAAAAAGAAATTCATATGTTAGTTAAATGGAGAGATACTTTATCTGATGCCAAGTTCGATTTTTACCTGGAGATGCAGGTTCACAAGGAAGAAAAGAGAAGAATTTATAATATAAATCTTCCAAATACCTAAGATAAAAATAATCGCCTCTCACAGGTAACATCTAAATGCTAAAGTTTTGAACAGAGCTGGTCAGAACCTGAATTCCTAATGTTTGGGCAATTTCAGAATTTTTTTCAGTCCATATTTTCAATTTATATTTTAGATTATATTATAAATTATATTATAGCACAATCCCATTTATCCGAATGGCCCAGAGGACATCTGAAAGTTTCCCATAAATTGGCATTTGGATAATTGGAAGTGCTATTTAATTAGCATAGAACTACATAGGGGACACACGGCTACCCCTCTGATACTGTGGATTTGAATAAGTAGAGACTTCGGATAAAGGGAATTCAGATAATTGGAAGTATACAGTACATAAATCAAAACATTTTGAATATTACATTGTCATAGTATGGTAACTGGTACTTGGTTTGCTCAACTGGTATTCTAACTGGTCATTTAAATTGTTCTAATTTGTATTTGGTTGGGTAATTTTCTATTGTAACTTATAATAGAAGTTTAAAATTAAAATAAAAAATAGGGAGCTTGCTGGGGAGTCCGCCCACACACCAAGTCAGCAGAGAACTGGCCAGGGAGCCAGAGAATCTAAGGAGCCAGGCAAGCCAGGACTAGCTAGGCAGGGAGTTCAGGGACCTGGACAGTTTGGTTTCCTGCCAGCCCTTCTGGCACCTGGAACATCCTGGAGACTGCTTTGATTCCATTGAATCAGCATCTTCCAATGGCAAACTGTTCCATGGGGAAAAAATTGACCCAACTCTAGTTTTGAATAGGATATATGATCAATATATGATCTCTATGAGCAAGTATATCAGGATCAGTGCCTCAACAATAACTTATAGTCTGAATACTCAACAAAGAGGAAATGTGATTTGATGGACCTACTTTCACTGAAGTCCAGGGCTAAAATTTTCAAGAGCACCTAGGTGATTTAAGGGCCCATCTCCCATTTCAAGAGTGATTTAGGCACTTGATGCCAGTTTTTAAAGGTATTTAGGTGCCTACAAAGGCAGATAGGCATCTAACCTGTTTAGGTACTTTGGAAAATCCCACTACATGCCTAACTACCATTGAAATCAATGGGACTTATGTGCCTAACTGATTTAGACACTTTTAAAAATCCCAGTAGGCGCCCATTTGCAACTTCAGGCACCTAAATGCTTTTTAAAAATCTGAGCCCAAGTGCCTAATCACTCTTGAAAATGGGACTTGGGCACTTTTGAAAAATCTTTCACCATGACACAGCTCCTAGTCACTTAAATTGGAGCAGGATGAGACCCTTGAGAATTTTACTCCTCTTCAAAAAAAGACAACTCAGTAAATAATGGATGAAAATCAAGTGAGCCATATATTTCTCTGGAAACTCTTAAGCATTTTCCCTGGCTTTGTATCCTAAGGTAGTAGTCTGATCTTACCCACAGCTAAGTGACAGTTGCATCATCCTTTAATACTAATGCCAAAATTGTCAGAGGTGCTGAGTAATTTTGTGGGAAAGAGGTTTTTGCATGCCCCCAACACACTTTGTGTCTCACTTCCAGAGGTGCTAAGGATTCCGATGCCATCAAAGTCAAAGCACACTCCAGGTCCTCAGCACTTCTGAAAATTGGGCTCATGATGGCGCTAGTTGGGCATACAAAATTAGTCAAGAATTGTGCAAATGTGGCTGCATGCATCCTGGGTTTAATTAACCTAGAGACTCGCCCACCTCTGAAGTAAACAAACTTTTGAAGGTCGCTTCTCTTACTAACGTATGTGATCAGGATGAGTGAGAATAAGTGTCGATGCGGGTAATCGCTGCAGTTATGCTTTGAGGGTGGGCAAGAAGCACTGCCAGAGTCCTGCTGCTCTCCTCTGGCTAGCTAAGGAGTGTCGTGTTGCTACCAGTACTAGATTACTTAAAGGAAGTGGCGTGTTTATGGCCTAGTGCCTCCCTTCAGGAGCTGAACTGGCACTGGGGATGGTGGTAGTATAAGCTACAGACTAGCCAAAGTTTTGGAATTTCATCTCCAGATAGCAATTTCTTCTAGCGTCCCAGAGCATTCCGGATGAGTCACACAGAAGCCGGGGCACCCTCCTGTTGTGTAGCACTTGATTCTCCCTTCCTTTGCCCACTCACACATGCAAAGCACAGGCTGCGGCTCAAAACGTGGATAGGCTTATATTTCCTAAGCATGAAATTACCTACTATTGAAAACAGTTATTTTTCTTTGCTGCCTGTCTACGCGTCCCTTTTTTCCTCGATAAAGGAAATCTTTAAAAAGCCGATCAGTAACTCAGCCATTGTGGAGTTGTCATCTGTATCATTCGTTATAATTGCTGGGCCCATTTTCTCTTTAAACTACTCACTCTGCTACGCACCGTTGTCATTAACTCTTCCCCACCTACCTTACCTGATTTACTGTACCTTTGTTTGGTTTATTCCCAGTTCTTCACTAGCAGTACAGGGTACTTCATGCCTTATATCTTTTTGAAGCTTGTGAAACAAGCTCTCTCTCTTACTCTTTGCATTTCTCCCCCTCAAGAATGATAGGGCCAGATCTTCAGCTGGGCTAATTGCAGTAGCTGATGGTTAAGACATTAGACTGGAACTGAAATCTGGGTTCAGTTTCTTGCTATGCCACAGACTTCTTGTGTGACCTTGGGAAAGTCATTTAAGGTTTCAGTGTTTCACTTCCCTCTCTGTAAAATGGGGATAATAAGCCACTAGACCAGTTTTATCTTGTCTATTTAGATTATAAGAGCTTTGGGGCAGGGCCTATCTTACTGTGTGTTTGTACAGGGCCGTGCAAAATGGTTTGAAGCGTCCAGGAGCTACTTTAATACAAACAAGTCATTTAGCTACACTGATATGTGTAAACTTAGCTTAAGGCCCTAAAAGTCTGTTTCACCTTAATTATAATGTATTTTAGAGTTCTTGAGCTGTGCTCCAAACTTTTGAATTTTAGTGCTTCTTCCCACTGGGCTATGCTCACTAGATTCACTGGAAGCTGAACTTTTCAAAAAAATGCTGGGAGTTGAGTATTTTCAGGTCAGGAAGTTTTATAAAAACAAACTTTAAGAAAATGCCCTAGCTAGAATCTTGTTATATTCTGTAAAGCTGCCCAAAGCACTGAAAGCTTTGTCAGTCAAAAGGCCTCCTTATCTGAGACAGGACTACATCAAAGATAAAATTCCACACGGACTTTAGACAGGTTCCCAAACCAGCAGTGGACTGGACAAGATTACCTTTTGAACTACAATGTTGTTGGGTCAGATATAATGCTTTTAGTAAGCCACTGGGAGCTGATTAACATTCTTTGTATGTTCCAGGCAACGGACTATGTTTACACCAACAGCTTCTGCATTCAGGCAGGTTTGCTTGAACCACGCTCTGTATTCTATACTCTGTTCATTTTCCTTGTGTTTGTGGCCATCTCTGACTGATATTCACAAGCTGCCATACTAGGCTCCTCTTTCAGAGAACAAAACCCTCATTTAGATCAGAGGCCCTTCTAAGGGCAACAGGTACAAACCCTTAGAGCCACATTCGGACCTCTGCTGTGCTCCTGTGATGCCTGCTGATAGACTTCGGCCCTTGGCTTGATGAAAAATTTGATTTTAAAAAAGGGAAGAAGAAGAATCCAGGAAACTACAGACTGGTCAGCCTCACCTCAATCCCTGGAAAAATCATGAAGCAGGTCTTCAAGGAATCCATTTTGAAGCACTTGGAGGAGAGGAAGGTGATCAGGAACGGTCAACATGGATTCACCAAGGGCAAGTCATGAATGACTAACCTCATTGCCTTCTATGATGAGATAACTGGCTCAGTGGGTATGGGGAAAGTGGTGGATGTGATGTATCTTGACTTTAGCAAAGCTTTTGATATGGTCTCTCACAGTATTCTTGCCAGCCAGTTAAAAAAGTATGGATTGGATGAATGGACTATAAGGTGAACAGAAAGCTGGCTAGATTGTCAGGCTCAACAGGTAGTGATCAATGGCTCAATCTCTAGTTGGCAGCCAGTATCAAGCAGAGTGCTCCAGGGGTTGGTCCTGGGGCTGGTTTTGTTCAACATCTTCATTAATGATCTGGATGATGGGATGGACTGCACCCTCAGCAAGTTTGTGGGTGACATTAAGCTGGGGGGGAGAGGTAGATACGCTGGAGGGTAGGGATAGGGTCTAGAGTGACCTAGACAAATTGGAGGATTGGGCCAAAAGAAATCTGATGAGGTTCAACATGGACAAGTGCAGAGTCCTGCACTTAGGATGGAAGAATCCCATGCACTGCTACAGGCTGGAGACCGACTAGCTAAGCGGCAGTTCTGCAGAAAAGGACCTGGGGATTACAGTGGACGAGAAGCTGGATATGAGTCATCAGTGTGCGCTTGTTGACAAGAAGGCTAATGGCATATTAGGCTGCATTAGTAGGAGCATTGCCAGCAGATTGAGGGAAGTGATTATTTCCCTCTATTTGGCATTGGTGAGGCCACATCTGGAGTATTGCATCCAGTTTTGGGCTCCCCACTACAGAAAGGATGTGGACAAATTGGAGTCCAGAGGAGGGCAACGAAAATGATTAGGGGGCTGGGGCACATGACTTATGAGGAGAGGCTGAGGGAACTGGGCTTAGTTAGTCTGCAGAAGAGAAGAGAGAGGGGGATTTGATAGCAGCCTTCAACTCCCTGAAGGAGGGTTACAAAAGGGATTGAGCTCGGCTGTTCTCAGTGCGGGAAGATAACAGAACAAAGAGCAATGGTCTCAAGTTGCAGTGCGGGAGGTCTGTGTTGGATATTTGGAAAAACTATTTCACTAGGAGGGTGGTGAAGCACTGGCATAGGTTACCTAGGGAGGTGGTGAAATTCCCATCCTTAGAGGTTTTTAAGGCCCGGCTTGACATAGCCCTGCCTGGGATGATTTAGTTGGGGTTAGTCCTGTTTTGAGCAGGGGGATGAACTAGATGACCTCCTGAGGTTTCTTTCAATCCTAATCTTCTATGATTCTATGAAATCCTTAGTCTGGATTTGAGAGATAACACTGCTCTACAGCCAAAATGCTTCTGAAATAAATGTAGTCAAACATTACTAATTCTGGGTCACTGAGAACGAAAATGATGCTTAAAATTGTTGATTGGCTCTAGTTTTCAAGATATGCTATTGGGTCAGTATATACAACCCTTGGGAATGGTGGAGGATAAGTGAGTTATAAAGGGAAGGGATCTCAATTTAAACCAGAAATGACTAAAATACATCTTTGACTGGATCTATGAATAAATCTGTGACTGGGTTTGGACAGTACTTGCTTTTTAGGCAAAACAATGAATGATGCAATCTGAAGCTGGTATTGTGTCATACATGACATGAATTGCATCATGTTATTCCTAGAAGTCCTGGATGATGCAATCATAACGAAGCTTACATCACTCTGCTGAACAAATTGCCCTATATCAGCTCTAGAAATCATACAGTGTCGTGCTCTCTTATTTGTCAGTGTTTGATTTTGCAAAGGGACACATTTCTGTTTAGCCAAAGTGAGCAGAGATGCCTCGTACTTGTGTGAACAGTGCAGATAACTTCTGCTATTTTTGTGGTGAAGTGACTTTTGCATCACAAAAGCGCAGTATAACCACTATGGTTAAGAAAGTCTATCACCTTTATTTTGGCTGCAAAATTGGAGATCAGGACAAGAGGTGGGCCCCACACATATGCTGCAACACTTGTGCAACAAATCTTCACCAGTGGTTGAACAGGAAAAGGAAATCTATGCCTTTTGCAGTGCCAATGATTTGGAGAGAGCCAACAGATCATACCAGCAATTGTTACTTCTGCATGGTGCCTCCAGTTGGGAAAGGTGTGTCGAAGAAAAAGTGGACTGTGCATTATCCAAACATTCCATCAGCTATACGCCCAGTACCCCACGGAGAAGGACTGCCGGTTCCTGATGCACCAGAATCATTCTCACTTGAGTCAGACGAGGAAGAGGAAGAGGATGAAACTTCTGGTCCTGAACCATCAATGTCACAGGACCCACATTTTCTCCCATCCTCCTCTTCTGAACCACACCTCATAACACAAGGTGAACTGAATGACCTTGTCAGGGATTTGGAACTACCCAAAAGTAAGGCAGAGCTGTCAGGCTCCAGACTACAGCAGTGGAATCTCCTGGCAGGTGATGTTAGGGTTTCCATGTTTTGTGACCATCAAAAGGATCTTGTCCCATTCTTCTTCATGGAAGGTGATCTTGTAGCCTGCAACAACATCGATGGTGTGATGGCAGCCCTCAACATCCTTCACGATCCAGATGAGTGGAGACTGTTCATTGATTCATTGAAGACCAGTCTTAAAGCTGTTTTACTGCATAATGGCAATGTTTTGCCATCAATTCCAGTTGGTCATGCAGTCCATATGAAGGAAACCTATGACAACATGAAACAACTTTTGAGGTGCATAAACTATAACCAACATCAGTGGCAGCTTTGTGGCGATTTGAAGGTTGTTGCTCTCTTGCTTGGTCTGCAGACTGGATACACAAAGTACTGCTGTTTTCTCTGTGAATGGGATAGTCGTGCAAGAGATTCCCACTACATCAAGAAAGATTGGCCACTCTGACAGTCATTGGAGCCTAGGAGGAAAAGTGTTCAGCATCCACCACTTGTTGAATCAAGGAAGATTTTGTTACCACCCTTACACATCAAGCTGGGTCTGATGAAGAACTTTGTCAAGGCCATTAACAAAACACAAGCAGCTTTCAAGTACTTCCATGGAAAATTTCCAAGGTTAAGTGAAGCTAAGATAAAGGAAGGTGTCTTTGTTGGTCCTCAGATTCGTGAACTTCTTCGAGATGATGCATTTGACCATGCACTGCGTGGCCAGGAAAAGACGGCATGGAAAGCCTTCCAGTTAGTGGCGATACATTTTCTCGGAAACAACAAGGCAGACAACTACAGGTTGTTGGTGGAAAATCTCCTCAAGGCATACAAAAGCCTTGGTTGCAACATGTCACTAAAGATACATTTTTTGCACTCTCACCTAGATTTTTTTCCATTGAACTGTGGAGCAGTGAGCGACGAGCATGGCAAGCGATTTCACCAGGACATTGCAACAATGGAGAAATGCTATCAGGGCAAATGGAGCCCATCAATGCTTGCAGACTATTGCTGGACAGTGACAAGAGATGCTCCATTTAATGAATACAAGAGACAAGCCAAGAAGTGCCGAGTAGACACTGAATAGGACTAAACTATGTACATAATAGTTTTTTGCCTTTTGTTTCATAATAAATTTTATTTATATAACCCTTTTGCTGATTTTTAAAGTGTTACATAAACAGGACAGGTGAAATATTATCATGTAAAGCAACCATAAACACATGAAAAGACCTAGGTTTACAATTTATGATTAAAACTCTACTATCTACACAATATACATAGACATAAAATGTAAAAACTTAAATATCTTAGAAACAGTAGCCAATCTGTTGTTTTAATTGTCATATTTGAATTCAGCACATCAAAATACATAATAAATAGCACATTTTATCTCTGAAGCAGATGACTTCTCAAAAATTGTAGACCAATGTAATTTGCCAGATATCACATTTCATGGTTGTCAGGTATTACCTAGGAGAACAGGGATTCTGCAAGTATTATACAGTAGTTTACATGGGGGCATAGAGAAGAGGAACAGAAAACAAGGGAGAAGTAGATGTGAAAAATCCAATAAAAGAAAAAGTGTTTGAATGAATAAAATAATTTTCAAATGGACAGATCAGTGAAAGTAGAGAGTAAGGTCTGATCTCCCAATTTCTCTCTTCTTCCACTAATCCCACCCCAAAATAAATCTCTAGGCCCAGCTCTCTATATTGTAGTCCTTTTACAGAATAGCCCTAGCCTACAATGCAGAGACAATTTAAGTGTTCTCTGCCACCCCCTTTCTTAACTCACAACACAGAGGATGTTTCTCGCTGACCCTAGCTGAAAAACCAGCCCCTTACCAGCCATTCCACCAGTGTAAGTTTGAGCAGCCCTGAGGCTGTTCTAACTTTAGGTGGACTGAAGAGGGGAAGCACAAAGATGTCTTCATTCAGTCTTTGCCCCACATCTCATTCATGGGCAGAGTGGAACTTCTTTGGAATGGAGAATCCAGCCCTCCTTACCTCTGTCTCTGTTAACAGCTGAAAGCTTCTCTTGCTCTGGGCTTGAGGGTAGAGAGAGGTTACAAAAGTACACAAAAAAGTAACCCCCACTGAAGTTCCTCAGCTAGAATTCTACCAAAAACATTCCACAATCAACAAATGGGAGGGAGGGAAGTAATGTGGGGCATCAGCATCTCAAAAATGTGTCTGACTCATCGAATGCAGAAAACAGGACTAACCAGAAAAAGGCTGATTTCTTAACTGCTGTATGATTCTCACAATTAGAAAACATTCAGAAAATTTTGCAAAGTAGTTACATTTTTTCTGTAATGGCCTTTATTGCATAATGCCAGATTATCTGGTTTCTGCCCCAAATAAAAATAAGCACTCGCTCTCAGCATCTAATGACCAACACACACTACTTAGGGCTTCATCCTGCAGGCTACCAACCACCCACACCTTCCACTGCTTCTCAAAATGTATCTCAGGGGTCACTGAGGGTGTTCAGCATTTCGGAGAATCAGGCCATAACCATTGGAATCAATATGCATTTTAAAATTGAATAAACGTAATGGATTCCTCTCAAATTAGACAGTCCAGATCTGTCACTTTCAAAATCCAGTATCTCATAAATCACAGCACACACTGCTGTTTTTCCAGGACCTCAGCAGATCAAAACCACAAATAATAATTTGAAATTGCTAGGACATTGGATCACTAAATGTTAACATGCAACTAAATGTACTGATGCCATCTGACAACGGCTGAGCAGGTGGTGAGCTGAGTCTACTGCGTATTATACAGTACACATGTTCATTTTTCTGTTGCTTCTTCCTACTCCTTTGCCACCCCACTTGTCTGTTTTACCTACTGTTGCTTCTTGTCATAAACCTGTGCCCTGATCCTGCAAAGACTTAAGGTCAGATTTACAAAGGTATTTAGGTGCCTAAAGATGCAGATACATGCCTAATAGATTTTCAAAAAGTGCCTTAGGTTAGGCACCTAACTCCTATTGACTTTCAATAGGAGTTAGATGCGTAGCTTATTTGCTGCGCAAAGGGCCAGATTTACAAAGGTATTTAGCTTCCTAAAGCTGCAAACATGTGCTTAGTGAGATTTTTAAAAGCCAATAAGTACTACTTCACACAACACACACTCAGTCTATGGAACTCATTGCCAGGAGATGTTGTGAAGGCCAAAAGTGTAACTGGGTTCCAAAAAGAATTAGATAAGTTCATGGAGGATAGGTCTATCAATGGCTATCACCAAGATGATCAGGGTTGCAACCCCATGCTTTGGATGTCCTGAGCCTCTAATTGCCAGAAGCTAGGACTGGATGACAGGGGATGGATCATTTGATAATTGCCCTGTTCTGGTCATTCTCTCTGAACCATCTAGAATTGGTCACTGTCAGAAGACACGACACTGGGCTAAACGGACCATTGATCTGATCCAGTATTGTCATTCTTATGTGTACAGTATCAAGATGAAGGCAAAATCAGAATCATTGTTTTACAAAATAAAATAATGTGGAAATTTCAGAATTTTCAAGAAAATTTTAGTTCTAACTTTCAGCTGGTATAATACAAAGACTGAGAAGAGTTTTGGATAGAACTGTCTGGAAAATAAAAATTCTATTTCACAAAAAAATTGCATTCTGATATAGAACAAAACGGAAACATTTTGAAATTCTTTTGTGAAAAGATTAGTGCAAGAAAGCATAAGAGACACCTCCGAAAGATAAGCTGCAGGTTAGGGCTCTCAACTGGGATGTGGGAAAACCATGTTCAGGTCCTTTCCTGATTTGGCCAGTGACTTGAACCTAGGTTATAAAATCAATCTTTGTTTTTCCTTTTAGCTCTGTTCCACTTTGTGTAAATATTAATTGGGTAGAGCCAGCAAGACTGACTCTACAGCCCCGTGGTTAATAAACTCACATGGGGTGTAATAAGACCAATGTTTAAGTCCCTTTTCTAAATCCAACAGAGCACTTGTTTGAAATCTTCTCATCTGGTTCTGATAAAACTTTTGTTGGGAAAGGTTCTCAGGTTCAGGATGGAATAAGAGAAGTGTCAAAACAAGACAATAAGACAGACAGACAGACAGACAGTTGCTCTTTCTCACACACCCAGAAATTCCATCGTGGACCTGAGAAACTCTTCTGATGAATCAGCATTTTCTGATTGGAAACTTGAAAAAAAAATTAATTGAAAATCAGTTTAGTTTTGAAGCCCTTACCTTGCCCACTTGGGCTCCTATTCAGAGGATTTTCAGATCTAGTCAAACACACTTTAATAGGAGCCAGATTGAAGTTGCAATGTAAAACGTGTAAGTTGTTTCGGGAATAAGTCCAATAAACATCTGTTATATCACAGCCCATTCTCCAAGCTGTTCTACATAAATGATTCAAGGTCTTGAAATTCATTAGTCACTTCTCAACAACTATTCTGTCAGCAATGTCTCTTCTTCTTCTGCCTACATGTAACAGTGGAGATAGAGACCTCAGGATTCAGCGGAGTAGAGCTTCATAGAACAGATGAAGCAAGAATAATAGGCACTTGACCCTTGATCAATCACTAACTCATTTTGGGAGGGAGAGAATCAATGGGGAACAGTGATTTGTGAATTGACTCATGGAATGATCTAAAATAAGGTGTTTTATGTTGATCAGTTTGAGTACTCAAAAAACCCCAATAACCCTGGTATTAAAATACACACCAAATCTCTTATGCTCCCAATACTTCTGTTAGTCTTAAAGGTGCCACAGGACCCTCTGTTGCTTTTTACAGATTCAGACTAACTAAAACTACCCCTCTGATACTTGACACCAAATCTCTGTTTGTAATTCTGAACCTGTTTTTTCTATGGACTCCAAATAGTTCATTATCTGGGGGGGAATGTGTATGTGTGTGTGTGTAGACACAGACATACACACATGCATACACAGTCTGTGATATATCGACAGCTTTTCAAATGCTCAGAACTAACGCTGACTGGGAATTTTCCGACTATATGTTTTTTCATAAGAAAAATGTCAACTCATCAAAAAGGCTTCTCTGGTCTCAGAGAGCACCTCCCCACAATAACCAGTAGCCCAGTGGTCAGGGTGCTTCCCTGGGATATAAATATCTATATCAGACTTTTCTGGGATGGACCTTGATCTTTTTCTGATATTTTGCAAAATGTTTTCAAAAAGTCTCAGTTTTTTCCAGAAGCGAGAAAATTTTTGAAATTGCAAAAGTTTGTGGCCTGTGGAAACCGTTTTCCAACCAGCTCTATTCAGAACCCACTATTGGAAAAAGATTTCCAGAAGTCCTCAGCACCCAGCAGCTCCTACTCTGACACATTTGTCACCAGAATTTCAAAAGCACTCAGCCCCCAACATTGAAAATCTGGCCATTTATTTGAGTGCTTGAATAGGAGTTGCGAACGTTTGAAAATCAGGACCTAGGTTAATATGAGAGGATTTCCTGTTGATCGGAACAAAGGTAGAGAGTACAGAATTGGCCAAGCCTCAGCATTGCTAGAGAACTGCACAGATTTATTTCCATGATGTATATGGGCTTCCTTATGACTGGTTTTTGCAAAGTCCTCAATTTTCTCATAAGGTAAAACTTTGTTTGGAGGGACAGTCCAATACAGAGATAAAATAAGCTGACATGAGACCAAGGAGACAAATAAGTCCAACCAAGCTACTCTCCCTCAGTAAACCTTTTGGTTGAGATTTTCAAAGACAACTAAGGGATTTAGTCACTACCTTAAACGGGATTCGTTGGACTATATCCTCTTGACATCTTCGAAAATGTTACTCTAATCCTAAATAGATTTCCATGCTTACTTTTTCTGCAATTTTTTTCTGAATATAGATAAGTTAAGGGTTTGTTTTTTATTATGCACATAGTAGGGAAGTCCACATAAGGTTAAAATATTTAGCTTAATATCCTTTACCTTTTTTAAGTCGATTATGTTCTGAGGTTTATATTCAAAGTTTTATCTCCTTTTCCCTCTCTATCTATTTGTGAAGCCTGAAAACTTACAGCATTTCTCCACTCAGATGTTTTACTTCTAGTAGGTACAATACCATTTAAATCCTTTCAGGAACATTACCTTTTTTACTCCTGTGCATGCTTAATTAGAACTGGGGGGGGGGGGAAATCTGGAAAAAAAATACATTTTCATTCAGAATTGGAAAACTGAAATATTTCAGCAGGAAAACAAAACTTTCTGATTTGAAAATACTGCTGCTTTGCCTCTGAGTTGTAGTTTGGGTAACTCAAGCTCTCACTCTCCTCTATAGGCCAGGCTTTCTGGTTGTACTATGTCTCCCATGATGCACCAGAGTTTTTCTCTTTAGCAAAGGGAGGCAGATTATCATGGGAGCCCCTACTCATCATTCACTATAAAAAGAACAGGAGTACTTGTGGCACCTTAGAGACTCACAAATTTATTAGAGCATAAGCTTTCATAGGCTACAGCATATATGCATCCGAAGAAGTGGGCTGTAGCCCATGAAAGCTTATGCTCTAATAAATTTGTTAGTCTCTAAGGTGCCACAAGTACTCCTGTTCTTTTTGCGGATACAGACTAACACGGCTGCTACTCTGAAACCTAACATTCACTAGAGAAGATGTAGTCCAGAAAGGGAGCCAGGCATCATAGAAAGCGGTGACATGAGGTAACCAAACCACAACTCTCATCGCATTTCCAAACTGAAATAGTTTGGGTTTAGGTCAATATATTGGCATTTGGGTTTTCAACAAAAAACAACAACAACAAAGTTTTCTGTGAAAAACAGACACTTCTTGTGAACAATTTCCTTTGGTCAAAAACTCAGTTTTCCATAGAAAAATTGTTTTACATTTTTGACCAGCCCTATCTCTGATATTATGCAACTCCCTTTACAAATATTTTCAGTAAATTGTCACTCATTAAGACCAGACTTAATGGTGATAATTTTTTACTTCCATTTTAGTGTTGGCTAGGTAGGAAAAAGCCTGTATAGCATGTAGGAAATTCTGTGAAGTTTCCACTCTTAGTACTTTTTTTCTAATAATACTGTCATGTGAAAAGAATTTACCCTGATTCCCACAGCACATATGAAATTAGGCTAATTCTGCAGATGCTCTGAGAGTCATGTGGATATATTTTTAATTTCAGAAGGTACCATTATGATTTTCTGATATTACCATTTACATAACATTGGACATAGAATGTAGCCTAATTTCCACTACACAATACTGAATTTTCTGGAGGAACTATATCATATCTTCTAGAACAGGGTTCAAAAAAGAACTAGATAAATTAATGGAGGATAGGTTCACCAATGGGCGAGGATGGGCAGGGATGGTGTCCCTAGCCTTTGCCAGAAGCTGGGAATGAGCGACAGGGGATGGATCACTTGATGTTTACCTGTTCTGTTCATTCTTATGTTCTTAGAAAGAAATCCAATCTTGATTTAAAGTCTTCAAATGATGGAGGTCCCACCACAGTCCTTGGCAAGGTGCCCCAGTGGTTAATTTCAGTCACTGTTTTGAAAAGTGTGCCTTATTTTTAATTTGAATTTGTCTAGCTTCAGCTTCCAGACACTGGATCTTGTTATGTTTTTCTCTGCTAGATTAAAGAGCCTTTTAGTATATGATACTTTCTCCCCAAATAGGTATTTTAGGAGACCCATGGTGGGCCAGCCAAGTTAATTTATTTCCTATAAGATTATCAATATACATATCCCAAAACTTTTTTCCTCCTATTGCAAACTAGAGCTGGCTGAAAAACACACACATACACACACAAGGATTTTTTTGTTGAAAATTTTCAGGGCAAGTCTTCAAAATTCAAACTGAAATAAAAACAGTTAATTGAACATGAAAAAGCAAATAAGAAAGTTCATTGAAAATCAAAATTCAAAACTCCAACCAGCACTTTTGCATAGTCATGTATAATATTTCTCCTAAGTTTTGTTCTGCAATCTGCCTTCCCAGTTTTCCTTTCCACAAAACAGACTATTTTTCTCTGTCATCTTTGTATTTTTCTGGCCTTAGTGGTGTTTACAGTTCCTTCAAATTTAGTGTCCTTTGCAGATGTCAGGAATCCTCTTTTTAGATTATTATATAAATCCACATGTAACAGCAATTCTTGAAGTACCCCACTATATGCCTTCTTCCTTATTCTGCCCTGTGCTTCTGCTGCCCCTCTGCCTGGCCCAAACCTGAAATACTTCCTTGTTTTAACTGGTATTTACTCATGTAAATAGTCCTATTGAACCCAAGAGAGTAAGTACTATTCAGTGTATAGACTGCAGACTCAAACCCTCTACATATTATTATTGATAATTTAGTCTGTTCCAATCTAATTTGAATTAATTTTGAATAGATCAAAACTTTTTCAAATGCTTCATAAAAATCCAAATATATTGGGCCTCATTCTGATGTCTCAGATCAGTGAAGCTACTTCTGATTTAGACTGGTGTAAGTGAAACCAGGATGAGGCTCCTCGTGTCATCTGCATTCCCTTCAACCATTGCATAGTTCCACTAAGCACACGCTTGTACACTACACACATGTGCGGCTAAGATTAAAATGTAGAAAAGGCAGTGTGGATTTAACTTAAATCTATAAATGTATGTTGTAAATTATAATGCAATTGATGGGCAAATCTAGGGGTGGTTATTTTGGGGAGTTGCTATATAATCACACATCATCAATGACTCATACACATACCCTTGTATAAATTACTCATGCTCCTGTCATTTAATTGGGGGTGGTTTGTGAGTGAGACCGTTAGGCTGTTGCCAGCAAGAATAGGGGTGCTTATTAATGTTGCTTTAGAGGTGGGTGGGTGTGCGCACATGCTGTCTCAGTGGCATTTGAGCAACAGCACTGAATCTGGTACTATGTATTTAAAAAATCCTTTAGTTATGTTTATTCCAATTGGATCCTTTCCAATAACTTTACCACCCTCTAACAAGCATCCATTAAAAATATCTTGGACAGCTCTGAGCAAGATATTGTAAAATGTATTTCACTGTTCAAGACCAGCTCTGAAGTACTCCTATCCCAAATACGCATGTGAGTTAATGATTAGAATCAGATCTTCAGTATACACTATTCTGCTATCAGCAAATAGTTATAAAGTAAATTAATAGAGGTATCCTATCTCCTAGAACTGGAAGGGACCTTGAAAAGTCATTAAGTCCAGCCCCCTGCCTTCACTAGCAGGACCAAGTACTGATTTTGCCCTAGATCCCTAAATGGCCCCCTCAAAGATTGAACTCACAACCCTGGGTTTAGCAGGCCAATGCTCAAACCACTGAGCTATCCCTCTCCCCCTGTATTGTCAAGGCAACTGATTACTTCCATGATTATTTTCATGGAAGGGGTTTTAAAATTCAGAAGACAATACAGTGCATACTAATATCTTCTAAAATGCAGCTGTGTCTATATAAAGTGCAGTAGTAGGATTTCCAGAGTGAATATTGACTGGGTAATATTGCTATTTTAGCTAAGTGCCCAAGTTTGGTGAAAATGCTTGGGGGAGGGGATTTTCATAAGCACTGTGCATTGGCTTTCCACTGCTTTCTTTGGTTTGACTCTGCCCCTATTGAAATCAATGGTGAGTGCTTCTGAAAATTACACTGACAAATTTTACACAGAACTCCTATTTTATGAGGAACACATCACATCTTGTTGCTTCATTAAGGCAATAAAACGGAACAGTTTAGGCTGGAAAACAACATGAGTGAAGTAGGCAAAGTGATACACAGTACTTAGAATCATAGAATATCAGGGTTGGAAGAGACCTCAGGAGTTCATCTAGTCCAACCCCCTGCTCAAAGCTGAACCAACCCCAACTAAATCATCCTTCTTGCTTCGCACTGCATATTAAGCTTCGGTTTATAAATGGTTAACAGATGATTAATGGATGCCACAGTCATCTATGTGAATGTTACAGATGTGCCATAGCTGGTTATAAGCACACCCATAGAAGGTGTTACAGATGGTTATAAAAATCTGTCACACTCAATCTCAAATCTAAAACTAGATTAACCATTTAACAATATTAACCTCTTATAAACTATTTATAAATGGAACATTAAGATCAAAGATGTTCCTAACTCGCATTTTTAGATGTCTAAAGAATTAAACTTGGAGGAAATATTCATAATTGAAGCAAGTTCTGAAAGCTGAACTATTGGTGTGTATGTATAATTTATTTTGTTTGTTTAAACTTAGTGTTCATTCATAAAATTACTGTAATCCTACAAGATCCTATTTTACATTACACCTGGTTTTGTTGCTGTTGGTTTCTTTGTTGGTTTTTGTTTGTTTTTATTAAGGCAATAAAACTGAAGTAGACTGTTTAGATGAATGATTATGTTTTTGTTTTGGTACAAAATAAATATACTGATAGTGTACATAGAGTACAAATGTACTACTATTTATATTTGGTTTCAGATAAAGACACAAACAAACTAGCAAAGAAGCAAGCAAGAAAAGTTTGGTACGGTAAGCATAATACAGTGAGTAAAGCTTAGTGGCACTCAGGGCCGGCTCTAGGCATCAGCAAAGCAAGCAGGTGCTTGGGGTGGCAAATTTGCAGGGGCGCAAGAATCCAGCATGAGAGCTGAGAACCAACAGGGGGCCCTGGGAGCTGTACTTCCTTGGTTAGCTCCCTGCCTATAGAGCCAGCCCTGGAGCAGGGAAAGAACTATGTTTCCCAGCATTCCCTCGGCCGCAATTAACAGGAAAGGGGGGGAAGGAGCATAGAACTGAAACCTCATGCTACAGCTTGCTGTAAATGGTAGGGACAGAGCCAGCTCTAGGTTTTTTGCCGCCCCCCACCTCAGCCCTGGGCTCCCCCGCCACCCCTGTGTTGCCCCAGCCCTGGACTCTTCCCCCACCCCCCTGCTGCCCAGCCCTGGCCCCCCCTCCCCCCGCCGCCCCAGCCCTGCCCCCCCCCCGCATCTCCTGCCGCCCCAGCCCTGGACTCTCCCCCCTCCCCCCGCACCTCCTGCCGTCCCAGCCCTGGCCCCCACCCGCACCCTCTGCCGCCCCAGCCCTGGACTCCTCCCCCACCCGCACCTCCTGCCGCCCTAGCCCTGGGCTCTTCCCCTCCCCACCCCCCCGGACCCACACTCCCTGCTGCCCCAGCTCTGGCCCCCACCTGCACCTCCTGCCGCCCCAGCCTTGGGCTCTCCCCCAAAGAAAGAATTGGGTGGACTAAATGGACATTGCACCTCTCTATCTGAAGCCTAGCAAGGCAGGTATGTGGATCCCACTAGAATTTAAAATGAAAAGTAAGGGAGGGGAGGCTCTACTAGACTGGGCAGCTTTAGATACAGTACTAGGCACGTAGGAGGATTTACACTTCTGAGCCATGGAAGCAGAAATTGACTTTTCTTTTCCAGATTTAGCTAATATTCAGAAAGGGAATTCAGCATCTGCCTTCCAGATTTGAACGCCCTCAAAATTCAGGAGTGCTCAAGCTCAATTTGGGCAGCTTTTACTTCATTTCTCCCAAATCAAATATACTGATCCACTGTAACTTTCTGTCGGAAAAAGTAGAATAAATTGAGCACGAAATGCTTCCCAGTGGTTATCAGGACTGGAATTGCTATTTTCAACAGCCATTGCTTTTTTATTATTATTATTTTATTTTTAAGTTTTTTAGTTTTATATGTTTAAAAGGAAGACAGTGATATTGCATTGGCAAATTCCCCATAGAAACAAAGAATGGAACAAAAGAATAATAAAGGCACCTCAACTTTTCCTCATTTGTGTAGGACAGTCTTATAATATGCTTCCAGATAGTCTTCAATCACACAAGCTGAAAATTGTTCAACTTTACTGCAGTTCTGTAACCATATGGGAACCAATCCTGTCTGTGCACATCCAAAATTCCTGATGAATGACCCGCCCTGGGAGCGAGTTACCAGTGACCCAGGGCTGGGGCGGCAGGAGGGTGCGGGGCAGGAGCCAACATTTTTTTTTGCTTGGGGCAGCAAAAAACTTAGAGCCGGCCCTGGTGGCATTTACTCTTGGATAGCAATATTAAGGCTAATATTTGTTATAATCTACAGCCACAGAGGGTGAAATGAATACGCTTCTCTTGGCTGGAATGGCTGACACAAGCATCCTAAGGCAGTGATGTACATGTATATTTAGGGGAAGATGTACAATACAGACAAATGTGACTTTAAGGTGACATCTTGACAACTAGAGCTGATCAGAAAATATTTTTGTAAACAGGTTTTCCCATTTTCTGTTCAGCTGCATTGACAAATAAGGGTAGCTTTCCGAAACTGTATACAAAGCATACTACCAAAAACCACAGAGTAAGAGAACAGGGACACTCTACTACCTAGTATTTTAGTGGGAACTTATGTAGTTGCATCTTCCCTTATTTACACTCATGCAAACAACACACAAGAGTCAAATCCTACCCTGATTTATACCCTACTGCACTCAGTTGAGTTGCCAGGGGTGTTAAGGAAAGGCAGAATTTGATACCCAGGAAAAGCAGACCCACAGCTGATCTTGCATTTTAAGATCTCATCTGAAAGGCCCTCTACACAATACATTTGTTTTCCCTGTCTTGGAAGGAAGAAGTTTTGAGTCAACCCCTGACTGGATTTAAATCTGTGGAGTTCACAGCAGATGCTTAGACCATTGTACTATCCTCACTTACTGGGTTAACTTTTTAGAGAACCATCATTCTAGCTTACCATGGCTGATTGATTAAAATGCACCCAGGGATCTGTACAAGACATTACAACCAGATAACTTCCTTATAATAGGGGGTTCTGCCCCTTTAAGGACCTTAGGCCTGAGGCCAGCCAGCCCTGTTCACTAATCAGGTGCAACTGAGGAGGGAGCTGGTGTTCTCCAGAGAGATCTGGGCTGTCAGTAAGGAAGTAGCAGGAGTAGGGAGTCCCCAGGGAGCAGGGCCGGCTGCAGGCACCAGCCCACCAAGCATGTGCTTGGGGCGGAGCCTGGAGGGGGGTGGCGTGGCAGGGCGCTCTGGCCCGAGAGCGGGGCCGTGACTGGGCTCGCCGCCCTCCCTGCAGCGCTCCGGCCGGTCGGGGAGAGCGGGGCCCTGGCCGGGCTCACTGCCCTCCCCCCGGTGCTCCGGCCGGTCGAAGATTGCGGGCTCGCGGCTGGGCTCGGCGCCCTCCCCTGCCGCGCCATGCCTGGGAGGGGAGGCAGTGCTCAGAGCACAGAAGAATCCTGCAGCACACCCTGAAAGAGGAGGGACAGATTGAAGAAAAGGGGGGAAAACCCCTGGGAGCTGTAGCCCCGGGTGGGCTGAGGAACTGGTTTTGTGGTTTTTTGCCTATGTTAAATAACATAAAACTGAACATGAACATTAAACTGTGCCTTGAAAGAGACCTTGGTTCCTTTTGTGGTTGGGCTCAAACCAGCTCCTTATGTTCCTACCAAAATGTGATCTGACAAGCTGTGCTGCAATGTGCGATTTCTGTGGGAGGATGCTCAGCACCTCACAGGAACTGTGGGGCAATAACCATGCTGCAGTAATGATAGAAGACTATCGTACTTAAACCACCTGTGGCAATTTCCAGTGGCAAGAATGAAAATCAATTTGCCTCACAGGATGAGGCATTATATGCTGTGGAGATACTGCAGCTGGGTTCTATGCCTAAGAATGGATCTATGTACGAACCTCCTGCCATGAACTGCCTTTATACCAGCATTGTGGTAATGCGATTTCATAGCGGTACATGTGAGCAATCCATAAACTCTGTTACTACTATTTTACAGCACCATAAGTATTTGTGCTTCTGTCGAACTCAGGATACATCTACACTGTGATAAAAAACATACAGTATCAAGTCTCAGCGCTGGGTCGGCTGACTTGCGCTCAAAGGGTGTAGGCTGTGTGGGGCTCAAAATAGCAGCATAAATGTTCAGGTTCAGACTGGAGCCTGGGCTGTGAACCCCCCCCCCCCCCCCGTCTGGGCTCCAGTCCGAGCACCAACACTGCAGTTTTATAGCTCCACAGTCTGAGTCCCAAGAGCCCAAGTCAGATGTCCTGGGCCAGCTGCAGCTGTGCCCTGGGTCTTTTCTCACAATGTAGACATACCCTCAGTGGTAAAACTCCCACTGACTTCAATAGGGTAGGATTGGGCCTTAAGTTTGACATTTCATAACAAGTGCAAATGACAGACAACAGGGGTTGGGGAGTAAGGGAAGAACAGTGATTACAATAATCTAGCATGCTGATCCCTTACAAACTCCAAGATGCATATTGTAGAGACACTAAACTGGAAGAGGTTTTTCATCAACATTAAGTGTCTGATTTTATTCTTAGTTGCACAATTCATAGGATTTAGACACATTCTGAAATTAGGGCACGTCTTCACTACCCACCGGATCGGCGGGTAGCAATCGATCTATTGGGGATCGACTTATCGCGTCTAGTGAAGATGTGATAAAATCGATCCCCAATGGCTCTGCCATCGACTCCGGAAATCCACCGCGGCAAGAGGCGGAAGCGGCGTCGACAGCGGTGCAGCAGTGGTCGACTCGCCGCCATCCTCACAGCCAGGTAAGTCGACCTAAAATACGCAACTTCAGCTACACTATTCACGTAGCTGAAGTTGCGTATCTTAGGTCAACCCCCCACTTCCCCCGTATATAGACCTAGCCTAAATTGATTTACCTTGCTTAGTTGTAAAAGTAAATAAGTTATAGGACTTAACTGTGATGTCGGCTTCATTTAGACCTGGCTAGATGCTGCTTTTATACCCTAAATAGCCCTAGGATATTTATTGAATGGCACAGGTGATCTACACATAGAACCAGATCCAATGGAGCTATGCCTGTTTACATCAGTTCTGGATCTGACGCTTAAACTATAACTTTCAAAAGTGTATTTAAATACAGCTGCCTGTATTGCAAAATAATGTCACACTTAAGCTTATTTTCAAAGAGGATATTTTAATTGGCAGGGGGCAGCAGGAAGAAAAATTTACTATTCAGTGGGCTGCTTTTGTACTGAATCAATGCCCAGTATGGGTGAGGGGGCAGAGCAGAGCAATGTGTTCCTAGAGGAAATTTTAAAAATTGCATAAGGTATTTAGGAGTACAGATCTCATGGGTACTTTTGAAAGCTTCTCCCCATCATTTGGATGAGGTGTAAAATCAAGGTACTGACCAACTACAAACAAGCAAAGATGCTGTGGAACTTTTAGTTTATTTTAGGTTTATTGGACTTGATGTAGGGAAAAGATGGGTCTGGATTTGTTGTGTATTTTGCTCTTTACACAACAAACTTAATATGAAGAAACCACAGAGGCCTGCTGGGTCCAAATAACAGTGTGTAATGAAGGCATCGTGCAAGGACTGCAAGCTACATTGAACACTGCTGCTCTGGTTGCGTTCTGCTGTCTTCAAAAGCATAATGATGAGAGTCACCACTAATCTATTTCCATACGCTATAGCTTACATTTGGGAGCTGGTAGCAATTTCTAGATTTAGGTTGTCCAACCGTTTCCATTATAAAGGTTTCTTACAACCTTTTCTTTAAAAGCTCTCACACTTCTGTTGTTTGCTGTAGGCCTTTGCTATTTGGCAGATAGAACACCTTCAGCTATACAAGTGCCTTTTCTTTGTCCCATGAAATTCTTTTCAGCTTTTGCTGAAATATTAAATGTTTAAAAAGTCACAATTCCCCTTCTCTTATTTGCAGAACATGCCTATGCCTTCTCTGGGGGAACCACAGGGAGTAGGAACCAGGAACCTCTTTCCCATAAGCCCTCTGGCCCCAGCAGCCCACTGATCACTCTTATCCCATTCTCTCCCCCTTCTCAGGTACCACATTGGCTTGGGGCTCTGCTATTTCTCAGGTGGGGTTGGAGAGAGGGCCAAGCTGGGCAGGGCTGAGCCTTCTACACCCCCCATCACCTCCTTCCCCATCTCTATTCCTAATTCTGAGGGTTTGCTACCAATTAATGTTGTTATTGCTACCACTGAGCTATAGGACTCTTTACTGCCCTGCTGATGCATGATGGGAAGTTGATACAATAGTACATAATATACTCCTGGAAGAATGCTGTGCCACTATGCAAGCACCAAATTAATGTCCCCTACAGATTTATTTCCCCACCCACCCACCGCAGAATAATTGATTCTGAGGGGGAGATGAAGGGAAGCTGCAGTTATACCTTTCGCCCACCAGGTCGGAACGAGTGGGGTTCCGCAGGGGTCTGTTTTGGGACCAGCTCTGTTCAATATCTTCATCAACGACTTAGATATTGGCATAGAAAGTACGCTTATTAAGTTTGCGGATGATACCAAACTGGGAGGGATTGCAACTACTTTGGAGGACAGGGTCATAATTCAAAATGATCTGGACAAATTGGAGAAATGGGCTGAGGTAAACAGGATGAAGTTTAACAAAGACAAATGCAAAGTGCTCCACTTAGGAAGGAAAAATCAATTTCACACATACAGAATGGGAAAAGACTGTCTAGGAAGGAGTACGGCAGAAAGGGATCTAGGGGTTATAGTGGACCACAAGCTAAATATGAGTCAACAGTGTGATGCTGTTGCAAAAAAAGCAAACATGATTCTGGGATGCATTAACAGGTGTGTTGTGAGCAAGACACGAGAAGTCATTCTTCCGCTCTACTCTGCTCTGGTTAGGCCTCAGCTGGAGTATTGTGTCCAGTTCTGGGCGCCGCATTTTAAAAAAGATGTGGAGAAATTGGAAAGGGTCCAAAGAAGAGCAACAAGAATGATTAAAGGTCTTGAGAACATGACCTATGAAGGAAGGCTGAAAGAACTGGGTTTGTTTAGTTTGGAAAAGAGAAGACTGAGAGGGGACATGATAGCAGTTTTCAGGTATCTAATAGGGTGTCATAAGGAGGAGGGAGAGAACTTGTTCACCTTAGCCTCTAAGGATAGAACCAGAAACAATGGGTTTAAACTGCAGCAAGGGAGGTCTAGGTTGGACATTAGGAAAAAGTTCCTAACTGTCAGGGTGGTTAAACACTGGAACAAATTGCCTAGGGAGGTTGTGGAATCTCCGTCTCTGGAGATATTTAAGAGTAGGTTAGATAAATGTCTATCAGGGATGGTCTAGACAGTATTTGGTCCTGCCATGCGGGCAGGGGACTGGACTCGATGACCTCTCGAGGTCCCTTCCAGTCCTATAATCTATGAATCTATGAATCTATGAATAATCCAGAAGAGAGGGCAGCGGGCTCATGGGCTGGAGCAGCCAGCCTCAGAGAGGGAAAGGGCAGAGGCTGCCTTCCTCACAGCGCCCTGTCCCCGGGGCCAGGTAAGGAGGCACGGGATATGGTGGGGATGGACAGAGTGGGGAACACAGAGCTGCTGGAGGGTCACACAGCCTGGGGTTCAGAAGGGCTAGTGTGGGGGACAGAATGGGGCAGGGGCACAGGAGCTAATGGGTTGACAGCATTGAGCAAGGGACTGAATGGGAGCACGGGTGCATGGCCACATGGGGACAGGGGGAGGGAGGGTGCAGGGCCACATGGGGATGGAGCAGTGGGAGTGGCTGAGTGGGGATGCAGGGACACCAGGGCCAGAGGCAGCTATGCCTGGCTGAGTGCAGGGCCACATCGAGACATGTCCAGATGTGCCTGACTGAATGGGAGAGACTAGGGCTCAGACAGAGTCCGCATGAGGGAGGCTCCCTAACAATCCCTCCCCCACCAACAAACTGTTCCATACTTCTCCCACCCACACCCAACAACCCTCCATGTTCACTCCGAGGCTCCTTCCAAGCAATTACTTCCCTCTCCCTCAGCTCCTCCATTACCCCTGACTCCCCCAAGCCTTTGCACTGCTTCTGAGGGGTGCAGGAAATATATTTCTGTGTTGTAATTTAAATGAATTATTACTCAAAGTTCTGTATTAATATGGCTAGTAAGGAATCTATTTGTCAAAAAACATTTCCTGAATCTTTTTTGTTTGTTTTAGACATACTTGGTGATATTTTGAAATAAATTACCAAAATAATTGAAACTGGCGTGATTATATTGTGTTATCGCAACAAATAAAATATGCAGATTTTTTTAGAATTTTAAAATATTTTGCAATGAATTTTTAATTTTTTAGCACAGAGTTCCCACTGGAGTAATAATAAAATTATATTTTTCCTTCCCTAGAAAATCTAGGAAATTGCCAACAACAACAAAAACCTGTTAAAATAATCTTATTTAGATTGGAAAATGAAACATTCAAAAGTAAGGGGAAATGCTAGATTTAGGGTTGCCCAGGCAACTCTTAATTCTTCCTCTCTGTGTGTAGGCATTGGCATACTGTCTCTAAATACATAATCAGATACTATTTTTTCCATGAGACCATGACCACATTCAGTCCACAGAATGGGCACAGAAGGGGACAGACTTAAGGTTGCATGGGCCATGGTAAATCTGGCATTGCCTAGCTTTCAGATGCTTCACCGTGCAACCTAAATAAGATCCATTTAAGGTTCAGAAGTGGGGAGGATTGTATGTATTAGTATATTTTTAAAAGCTGAATACAGAATTAAATACCCAGTGCTCCTAAGTACTAATCTAAGCAAGTGCTATTAGTTAGCTTGAGTGTTCTGGCCTAATTAGTTTGGATAATTACAAGTTTTTGTTCTTTGTAAAACAAACACCTGTACCAACCTAGAGGTGCTGGCATTCCAGTGTGTGGGTGAAAGATGAGTTTTTTCCATTATTACTATATATTGCTGTCCTACAAACAATGAATAAGTAACTGTATAGGCTGTGTGCGGTATAATTAAAAGCTCCATAATGTGAAATGCAGGAATATTTTATAGTAATATTGACATGTTTTTCTGAGAATAACTATGAAAAACAAAATGTAAATATAAATGTGCCTTCAAGTAAATCCTAATTTGAATAAAGTTACATCTCTTTTCACATTAATATGGCAGATTCTGCTCCAGGAACTGCATTTCAATACAGTTTGCCACGACAATGAAATACCGATGTATGAACAGTTCAATATAATAATTTGAGGATTTAGTAGCCTATCATAACACACGAAGCTGCAACAAAATATTTACTTCAGGAAACAAAGTTTAAGACTGATGAATTAATAAAAGTAATGGTTTGATTTAAATTACACATTTCAGTCATAGTTGCAGTGATGTTGTGTCCAGGTTGGTCCTGGGATATTAGAGAGACAAGGTGCGTGAGGCAATATCTTTTATTGGACTAACTTTTGTTGGTGAGAGAGACAAGCATTCAAGCTACCCAGAGCTCTATGTACCTCAAAAGCTTGTCTCTTTCACCAACAGAGGTTGGTCCAATAGAAGATATTACCGCACTCACCCTCTCTCTCTGTAATATTTCAGTCATGTTAGGTAGGATTTAGAGGAAGCAGTGAAACAGTTTTTCTGGTGCCTGGATAGAGCTAACCAACCAATTCAACCTCTTCTAAAGAGTGATATAACCATATACAAGAGGAAGTGACCTCTCTTAGGGTTTTATACTGCTGCCCATCACCATAGCCTCTAAGCACCTTCTTGAAGTGAGAGGTAGAATAAGTGACTATCTGCTGAGCGTGTGAAAGGAAGAATTTTTATCTTCAGAGGTGGCATCACTCAAGATCTCCTGCTGTGTATGGAGGTTACAGAATTTGAAAAGATGTCTTCATGGCACCTCTTGGGCAACAGTGAACTGAAGCAAGTCAGAACAACTGACTTTGTGGTCATTTAATACATTTAGAAAAGATACAAACACTTTTTTGTTCCCCAGCCATTTTATTTATTATTATTAACATTATTTTATTGGCGAGAAGGGGTGGCTTTATGATTAAGGCATTGACCTGAGATTCAGGAGACCTGAGTTCAATTTCTCGTTCTACTACGAATTTGCTGAGTGACATTGTTTATAACTTAAAACTTCCTAACTGTCCGGAGAGTTAAGCACTGGAATAAATTGCCTAGGGAGGTTGTGGAATCTCCGTCATTGGAGATTTTTAAGAGCACGTTAGACAAATACCAATCAGGAATGGTCTAGTTCAGTGGTGGGCAACCTGCAGCCCATCAGGGTAATACACTGGCGGGCCACCAGGCAGTTTGTTTACATTTGCACAGCCACCTGCAGCTCCCAGTGGCCACGGTTCACCATTCCTGGCCAATGGGAGCTGCAGGAAGCAGCGGCCAGCACGTTCTTGTGGCCCTCACCACTTCCCGCAGCTCCTATTGGCCGGGAATGGTGAACCGCGGCAACTGGGAGCTGCGGGCAGTCATGAAAATATAAACCAACTGTCTGGCGGCCCACCAGCAGATTACCCTGATGGGCTGCAGGTTACCCATCACTGGGTTAGATACTACTTAGTCCTGCAATGACTGCTGGGGACTGGACTAGGTCACCTCTTGAGGTCCCTTCCAATCCTATGATTCTATGATTAATCTCTTTGTATCTTGCTTGTCCATCTTTAAAATAGAGATAGTGATATTTGTCTGTCTTATCTATTTAGATTGCAAGTTCTTCAGGACAGAGTCTCTCCCTTACTCAGCCTCGTCAGTGACTAGTACAATGGGGACCTAATCTTGGTTGAAGCTCATTATGAATAAAAACCAATGTATTTTATGATTATGCAACACAAAATTGGTTATGCAACACAGAATGTTTGTGAAAAATCTTGTTTGGGGTATAGCGTCAAGAGCTGAATTCCACACAAAACAGGAGGACATGATTCTGCATTTCATAGGGACTTGTATAGAAATGGCCCTAGGCTGAAATATGATATATGCGCAATCCTGCTTCAGATATTGCATTCAGTATGGATTAATCACTTTTAGTACAAAGTCCAAAAATTCTCATGATCAGTGAACCAACTGTCCCAGGCACAAGGAAAGCAAAATGCTTTACAGAGTTTATCCAACAAGAGCTCAGAGCCATTAGCTTCATGGTGAATAATAGCTAAAGGAAAAATATCTAGTGTAGAATGAAAACATATTTTGGCCCAAATCCATTCTGTGAATTGCTTGCTTTCTCACTCACAACACTATACAAATTAATTGTGCCAGATGCTTAGGCCTGCCTGCAAGAGACAAAATTATCTAGATTCTAATATGGTATAGTTCACAACCAAAAATAATATCTTAACCCATAAAAACAAGTTAAAGGGACAATATTAAGTAGTTTAAATAAATATTAAGATTGTGTATAATTGTTTTTTGAATATGGGCACAGCTCCATTGACCTCCATGGAATTTTGTCCATTGACACTGGCTGAGAACCTGGCTCATGGTGTATCCAATCTAAGGAAAAAGTCCTGCCACGGGAATGGAAATTTTCATATAATATACAAGACTAAGATCCCCTGTGATGAAGCTTGTCCATTATGTCCTTAACACCAAAGTCTGAACTAGGAAGTAGAATGAAGGGTTCACCCTTATTTAATCTTCCTAATGTTCTTGTGCCTGCTCTCATCTGTATTGCACTGTAGCAAATCAGGAGTAACTCCACTGAAGTCTATGGACTTACATAAATGTAAAACTGGTGTAAGGGAGAGGAGAATCAGACCCCTTGTTTTGTTCTTTTCCTGACCCCTGAGGTCAGGGCCATTTGAGAGTGTGATAGAAGCAGATTTCAGAGTAGCAGCCGTGTTAGTCTGTATCCGCAAAAAGAACAGGAGTACTTGTTGCACAAATAAATTTGTTAGTCTCTAAGGTGCCACAAGTACTCCTGGTGCTTTTTGAAAGAACCTGAGTGGCCTGAAAGCCTGTCATTTTTTAAAAATCTTGCCTTTTGAAGGGGCTTTGGATTACTGTCCCATTTTAAATTTTCTACCCTAGGTTCTTGCAATCAGTCTTGTTGCTTTTTCTCGGGGAATGCATTCTGGGCTGTGTGAACACTTGAGTTTGTGCATACTGCTAGAAAATAATATTCTGTCACTTTCATCTCTTGGGTTTGTTGTGAATCTAGCAAACTATTTGGTTGCCATTTGCGTAATCTGACACTCCCCACACTGTGGGGGAAGATAGAATCTGGATTGTCTCCTCCAGTCTCCACCTCCTGATAGGATCTGAATCTACATCCTTCCAAATCTCGTAAAACAGAAATATGAAAAGGAGCAAACAACTTGACACTTTCCACCCACCCAGCTGTCACTTGCTCTAACCAGACTGGAAAACATCTGTACATTAGCTGGCATCTTGGCTTTTGTGCCGGTGCCAGGGAAACATGATGCTTAAACTACAAAACAAGTAACACTGCTGGCAAACTGAAGCAAGAGAATTTGTTAAGGATTTGTCATAATTCTCTGAAATAATTTGGAACTATCAAATTAACATCAGTTTAGCCAATGTGGGTGGAATCTGCTATTCAGTTACAGAAGACTTCATTTACTGGTGCTGTTTTGGGTTTTTAGTTTGATTTCTCTCCTTCCCTCCCCGGCCCCCCCTTTTTAAATATAAAATGATGGAACCATGAGTTGAAATCCTGGTCCTTTTAAGTCAGTGGCAACACTCTCATTCACTTAAATAGGGCCAGGATTTCACCCAGGATTTATTATCAAGTCATCATCAAATCAGCATGAGACAAATTGCTTACTGATGTAAGGGGTTTAAGTGAATCAGAGATCTGGGTAGGTAGCCCCGTTGCTTGTGTGAAGCTACACTGACTTCAGTGCATTAATGCAAAGAGACCCCTGTGCCTACAGAGAGCCTGGCTTTTTCCATATATGAAAAAAGATGTAAGCAAATAGTAATAGGAGATCAGTGACATTGTTGTTGGTCCTAAAACAATAATGCTAAACTTCAAGTACCATCTCTTCTCCTCTGGTTTAGCGATTGCAGTGCATTGTCTATTGTTTCAGATCTGGTGCATTAAAGAGAAATGCAAAGTGTTCTTGTTGAATAAGGAAGCGTAGAACAATGAAAGAAAACACAGTTAGCGCAAGCTGCATGGAATGAAAAATGTAACATGATAAAGAAAATGCAAATTGGGATTCTCCTACACACTTTTCATGGAAATTAAAATCCTATTTTTGCCTGGTAACAATGATATCGTATTGTATTAATAAGGTAGTCATCAAAACTAAGCAAACTAGGACATTTGCGCCATAAATCTTATTGATGGTCATAAGATAATTAATGTTTAGATGATGTCCATCTACTTAATGGCCTTGGAGCTGCATTCCTTAACAAGGTATGTCATTTGTGTTTTTTATCCATGAGTCAGGGTGGGATTTCAATGCCCAATTCGTAAACAATATAGATCATGCTGTTCTGGAGGTATGATAGCTATGGCTTCACTGACGTTAGACAGATGGAAATCTAATCTTGGTATTACAAATATCCAGTTTATTCATGAAATGGCCAAGATGATAACATTTGTAGAAAACTCACTTCTGAAGGGGTTTGAAATAAAAGACCACAATACCCAAAGATAAAAGTAATATTGGCTAAGTACATCTGGAAAAGCAAAAAGCAGTCTCTAGGTTTTACCAAATTGCCAAAAGCAAATGAAACAACTCAAATCCATCTAACTCTGCACAACCATGCCCTATGTAAATACATGTTTTTATTACTGTTCCCTTATCCTGCCTGTCCTTTCCTTTTTATTTGTTATACTCATTGTCCAATTATTTGTTATACTGATTTGTTTCATCTTGTCTCATCTGTAAGTCATAGGGGTAGGGACTGTCTTATTGGTGTGTTTGTCCAACAGCCAACGCAGCGGAGCTCAGATCCTGATTATGTCCATTGGGATCTACCATAATATAAATAATTGATAATACCACAAGCTTTTGCTAGAAGGAAAAATACTTTGTACACAAAATACCCAAACTTTTTATGCAAAGATCCCAAAACATTTTGCGATGTTTCATTAAAGTCTCCCAGCACCCTTGTGAAGCAGGTAAACCTCACAATAGCCATTTTGGAGTTGAGTACATTGAGAAGTGGAGTAATTAATTCAGCATGTAGTGTTTGCTGCTGTGAATAGTCCCACACATCTTACTGCCATTTCAATGGAACTCCTGATAGTAGTGCGTTTTTGCAGGATGAGTCCCTATGTGACTTGTGGAAGTTCATATATAATGATTATGAGAGATGGGAATAGAACTCACTAGTCCTAACTTATCACACTTACCCTAGTGTCAAGACTGCCTGCCCGTAATATTACATTGCTCCAGTTACCATGGGTACTTCTAGCATTGTATTCAGAATAGATGCAATAGTGCTAGACCTACAGTGCTAGGAGCAATGAAGTGTGAGGTGGCATCACACTGGAAGAATCCAGGGACTGCTGGAGCAAGTGTGATATATTTTATGTATGGTGAAAAGTTCCACCAAAAACAAAAGTGTTGTAATTATTTGGAAACTCTGTATGTAAGCAGAGTCAGGATGAACTCTACCCTGACATCTGGTGGTGAATTATGGCAAGGGTGGAAAAGAACTTTAGGGGCTGATCTTGTTTGCATAGGCACACCCACCCGCCTAGCCTGGGACAACAGCAACTGAAAGTGGTTACTTTGGCTGGTGTGGGATCCCCAGTTTTTCTGTTATTGGGGCAGGAAGAATAAAGTGTTGTTACCCTGATTCTGTGAATCAAGACCAGTGGAACTATTGTATGACAGAGGGACTCACCATTAACTAAGTAGCACTCGCTAGACAAGGGGCATGGGTTAAAAAACCCATTGAAGGGAGAGAGACTGGGGACATGTATTTGTGCCTGATAATATGGGCCCCTTTTGAGGGTCTAAAACACCAATTGCACCATCTCCTCTCCACTGTTAAATAACAGAGCTAATTTTGATTCTATTAAAAGTCTAATTGCAGGCGGCTATGCTGAATTCACTTTGGGCTAATAATGTGCTAGCAATGGGGCTCCCCTACTACAAGCTGAAATCACTATGAGCGGAGATCTCTGAGTGCTGTGTTAACTAGTGGGGGAGCCTGAAGATTTATTGCTAAGTGGTGAGCTGAGCAGTCTGTGGGACAGTTGGTGCAGCCCATGGGAAGGTGATCAGAGCAGAGCGGTTTGCGCGCGGGGTGGCTGGTGGAGTGGAGCGGCTTGTGCTGAAGGCTGCATCAAGAACCCCATGGGCAGTCGGCCTCGGACCACGTAAGGTGCCCCTTAATACCACGCGTGCCTCTTTCTTCCCCACATTTCCACCCAGGCCGGGGGGATAAAACTCTGTAGATAAACTTTTGAACGCTGGGGCTGCACTGACCAGGGACAGAGACTTTTGGGTGATTTTTGGATTGCTGGACTCAAGAGACTTTTGCGATGTTGGACTTTGGGGGTGGGTCTTTTGCTCATGGTTTGTGCTATGAATCCTGTTTGTGGTGTTTTCCCAATTTAATGCTGATGTCGTTTACCTCATGTTATTAAACATTTTCTGCTACACTCAGACTCCGTGCTTACGAGAGGTGAAGTATTGCCTCTTAGGGGCACCCAGGGGGGGTGGTATGTAATTGTCCCAGGTCACTGGGTGGGGGCTCGAGTCGGTTTTGCATTGCGTTATTGAAACAGAACCCCTAGATACTGAACCCGGCCCTTGTTGCTGCCAACTTAGATGGGCAGAAGGGTTACATGTACAACTTATGATATTACAAAGTTATTTCTATGAAAATTGCTGTATCATGAATGCCTCTGTATAAGTGCTGACAGGGCTGTAAGCACATCTGTCAGACCAGGGACAATGGTTTGTCATTAGACATTAACTGCTCAGCAGCTATTCAGGTAGAAACACCTGAATGACAATGGGTTAGCTGAGGCTGAAAGAAGTTATTTTCTCCAACTTGTCTGCGGGGGGGGGGGGGAGGGGGGGTGAGGAGAAAGCAGAAAATCCCCCAGCAGAACAAAGGAACAGAAGTGACAAAGCAAGGGTTTTAAAAGGAGTCATAGGGGAAGTCTTTGGAGAGAGAGAGAGAGAGAGAGAGAGAGAGAGACGAGAAAAATATTTGGGCAGGAGAGGGAAAGAGATGGGCAGGCAGGCAGGCAGGCTTTCATAGGTGCAGGGGGGCTGAGTTTATCTGTGAGACCCAACAAGGTCAGAAAAAGTAAGTTGACGAGGGGCAGGAGAGGCTGTATGGTTCAGAAGTCAAGCCATGAGGCAAAAAGATCCTGTACCCCCTCAGAGGACCTTGACAGCCTAAAGAATGTTCCAGTGTGGTGAGAAAACTGAGGCAGGGAAATGCTTGCATGGTTTATTATTTTGATATAGATTGTGTCTCTCTCATGCTAACAAGTAAAGAGCAATGGTGTTAGAATCCTGTGCAAAGACTGCATGTGTGTTTTGTGATACGTGTCTCATGGGCCCCCAAGAGGTAATCTGTAAATCCAGAGCACTCACACGGCTGGAGTTGTGGGAGGAGGTGTTCAAGTTACCGGGGAATCTGGGAAATCAGTACTAGCGTGGTCACTGCTGCATCCCCAGAATACCGGACATTTGGTATTTCTGGGAATGGCATGGACCTGCCCCCACCTGCATGAAATTACCACTGCCAGCATGGCTTGCATGCAAGGTCACACCGCACTGAGGATAATGTGTGCAAGGTCATGCCAGCACGTCCGGTTTTGTCTCAGTACAAGACAGGAGACAAAACCATAGAAAAAGGATTGCCCTGCTTAGAACTGGATGCATGGCCTGCATAGTCAGCATTGGTCCCAGGGGTTGGGCCGGTCCAGCTGTCCTCAGAAGACAGTGCTAGACAGATCTGCACCCCAAGGGTGTGCTTAGAGACCCCTAGCCAGGGACAGTGCTTGGACTCTGTTCAGACTCCGGAGGCTTAAGGCACCCAGGATCCAGTGTTTGGATCCCCTCACAGCAAATAGGGTGAGCTCAGCTAGATCTGTGACAGTGGCACACCACTATAACCCTGCAGTTAAAGAGCTGGGATATGTAGGCACATTGACCCAGTCTTGCTCCCATGGGAGTTCATCTTAGACTTTAATGGGAGCAAGATCAAGGCCATTCAGTTGGAACGTCTCTTGACACCACATGTTGCAGAAACCTTTGTTTTCGTTTTTATCATCTTACAGACTGTCAGGACAGATCAACAGAGCTAAGCTGATTTACATCAGCTAATGACTTGGCCTTGTCATTTTTTTCTTTTCTTCATGTGCTCATTGGTATCTCATTAATACTTCACCTACGGCTAGAGGAAACCCTATCCCTATGTGAGCAAGTGAAACTGAACTACTGATGTTCATAGAGGGTCCTGTGGCACCTTTAAGACTAACAGAAGTATTGGGAGCATAAGCTTTCGTGGGTAAGAACCTCACTTCTTCAGATGCATGTACTTGCATCTGAAGAAGTGAGGTTCTTACCCATGAAAGCTTATGCTCCCAATACTTCTGTTAGTCTTAAAGGTGCCACAGGACCCTCTGTTACTTTTTACAGATTCAGACTAACACGGCTACCCCTCTGATACTGATGTTAATGTACGGTTTCATCCAAAATAACTAACATTAAGAAACAGCATTAATTGGGTAATGTATGGCCTATGTAAATAAATCAGGCCAGAAAACTTGGCACTCCAACAAGTTATTAATTATTTCACGCAGAAAGGACAAACTTCAGAAAAGCAATCTTACAATCAGCCATCAGGCTTGAGACTGGACCATATTGAACTCTGGGTCTCTCTTCTGTTTTTGTGAATAGTTTATAGACTAATGTGAATTCTGATGACAGCTGGCCAAAATTATACTCCAACTCCAAGGTATAGAACTCAAATCCTCCCAGTACAAGCACAAGCCCCTACCATTAGGGCTAATGGAGATTCTCGGTCCTGTCATTTCCTTCTCTATAATATCACAAAATCTATCTTTCCCTCTATCCCCATTGATAAAAACCCTTGAACGTGTACAGGTCCTGTATCCTTTTCATCTGAACCTTATGAAATCATCTTCCTTTCCCATCACTCTGATAGACCCCCTTCCTCCAGTTCAACTCCTCGTTGGTTTCTTGTCTTTCACTGAATCACATCAAGCTCCTTGCCTCCACTTTTAAGACCCCCATAGTCTCATCCACGCCTCCATCTCTGAGATGTTTCTCCTTCTAATCCTTATCCTGGGAGCAGATATGTTTTGTCCTCCATTTTACACGGGGAGAAACAAAAGCACAGGAGGTGCTCAAGGTCTCATGACAAGTCCATGGCAGAGCCAGAAGTAGAACTCAGAATGTTGACTCAATGGGGTCTTATGTACTCCCACTTACACAGGTTTTTCACCTGTGTAACTCCATTGGCTTCAGCAAAGTTAGCCCTCATTTGCACCAGTGTACATGAGAAGAGACTCGGGCCCCATGTCTTGCGCTACAACTATACAACCATCCATCCTTAAGTAGTTCAGTGTATCATGACTCTAGGGGCAAATTCACTACATTAATATCAACCCCCACAATTTACAAAGTCTGTCAGTAAAATGAATACCAGGGAAAACAAACAATATAGAACTAATAGCAGAAATCAAAATATCATCTCCCTAAGGCAGAAACCCCCAAATTAAATTTGTCAACTTACCTAGGAACTAAAAGCTCTCTCTGAATGCTGCATTGCTGCTTAAAGATTGAATTAACCACTTCCATTATGATTTGTTTGTGGCAGCAAAGTGAATCTGACTTTGCAAAGTAGTCACAGTCAATATGTGTAACCCAATTTCTTACAGAGGCTGAAGAGTTATATTGTCAGCACACTGGAAGTGATCATCTTATTGCCCCAAAAACCTTTAAAAGCAATGCCATGCTCCTGCATTGAGGTGCGCAGTCTTCAATTGACTTCAGTGGGACACAAACACATGCGTAGGTTCTGGCCTGAATCAGGCCTTACTTTGTTCAGCTAATCCCTGAAGTTCTGCTTAAAATAAAAAAACCCTTTAAAGTGTCCTCAGCATTCTGAAGTCAAATGACCCAGCTGCCGGTGATTACATTTTTTAAGAGAGACATTAAAAGTGACTAGAACTGCATGAGTCAAAATGCTAAATCCCCCGTCTCCCAAAATATACCAAGTATTTTGAATTGTCTGAAGGTGTCGGGTAGGATTTGCACCAAAATCTGTCATTGCTATTCAGTGCTAGTGCCCTAGGATGAAAGGAGGAAAATAGTAATGGAAATCCATCAGAGGATAAAAATGAAAGTATAATTTCTAACTACTTTACAAATTTTCTAAAATCTTGAAGTTTCAGAAATGTTAAAAAGCATCACACAGACTTTTTCCTACAGCTTTTAAACACTGAGAGAAGCTCATTAATCATCCAGTGTATGTTAAATTCTTGAACTGCTACCCACCAGTTCCTTCTCTTCTCCCTCCCAAACTCTTATCCTTATCTGGTTTCTGGCCCTTCTTTGAAAATGATCAGTGGGTTTTAAGTAGAGGTGCGTGATCCCTTCCAACTTCCATCTGAAATGGATTTTGCATTGGGACTCATTTATAGGGCGACCAGATGGCAAGTGTAAAAAATCTGTGTGTGTATGCGCGCGTGGGGGTGGGGAGTACAGCTGCATATATAAGCCAAAGCCCCTAATATCAGGATGTCTGGTCACCCTATTCATTCACATAGTTTTCCAGGCCCTGAATTTCAAAAACTATTTCCCATGGTCAGACATAATGGGTTTGTGCCTATTGGCCAGTGGCCTGAGGCATTGGCTGTGTTGCAAAAACAAAATTCTAAGTTTGAAGAAACTATATGGATCTGGTACAACTGGGATGTAATTATGATGTGAATCAAAATATAAGAGAGACTAGGTGGGTGAGGTAATATTTTATTGAACCAACTTCTGGTGTTGGAAGGGACAAGGTTTCAAGCTCTGTTGACATAAAAGGTAAAAAAAAAGTAATATATGGCAGAAATACTTTAAATCAGAAGCCACGGATTGCATTTCTGACACTCTATGCAATGGGCACAGGTTACTGTTATTATGCAGCTCCACTAAAACAATTAGAGAAGTGAGACCCTCTCAGAACAGCCCTATTCTCTCACTCTGGGGCAGTAACCTATTGTCCCAACTCCGCTGGTCCTCTAGACACTCTGCTCGGCTTCTCTATAGATCACAAAGTCCCCCTGTCCCCATCTAAGCCTCAGATTAAGCAGTTGGCTCCAGCTCAGAAGCCAGTAAGCTGGTAAGATTGTAGAGAGGGGAGGGAAATAAAGAGTTGTTTTTGGACTATACAAGTTTAATTGCATGAAAGCTGGCTGGTCTGCAGTAGTGCACCCTCCCGCTCAACTGCACCCTAAAATATAGAACTCCCTCTAAGCCCTTTCCCATTCCTTGTCTACCTATTGCTTCTCCCTTCTTCATTTTAAGTGCATATTCTGTCATTTCAAGGTGATGGCATCATGGCTGTGTCTCAGGGGTATTTTATAATGATTTTAGTGTCATAAATATGGAAGTACGCTTTGTTTATTGGGCAAATATTAACACTAACACCTTAGGGGAAAATATATTTCCCTGGGCTGTTTCTACATCTGGCCAGCTAGGTTCCAGTTCAGAAAAGCCTTTTTAGTATGTTCTGAAACCCCATTAAATTCAGAAAAAAGAAGAACAGGAGTACTTGTGGCACCTTAGAGACTAACAAATTTATTAGAGCATAAGCTTTCGTGGGCTACAGCCCACTTCTTCGGATGCATATAGAATGGAACATATATTGAGGAGATATATATACACACATACAGAGAGAAAAAAAAACTCACACCTATTATCAAACTGTCTGTACTGGCCTAGCTTGATTATCACTTCAAAAGTTTTTTTTCTCTTAATTAATTGGCCTCTCAGAGTTGGTAAGACAACTCCCACCTGTTTATGCTCTCTGTATGTGTGTATATATATCTCCTCAATATATGTTCCATTCTATATGCATCCGAAGAAGTGGGCTGTAGTCCACGAAAGCTTATGCTCTAATAAATTTGTTAGTCTCTAAGGTGCCACAAGTACTCCTGTTCTTCTTTTTGCGGATACAGACTAACACGGCTGTTACTCTGAAACCTGTCATTAAATTCAGACTTATTGATCTTTGTGCTTTCAGCAGTACTGATGAACCATTTTAACTATTAGGGTTACTTTGCTCACCTGAGATCCTGAGTCATTAGAGGAGAGCATAGAGAGCTGGAAAAGTTTGCTTCATGCCATTCCTGCTGTAACCATGGTAGGCATTTGGCAATGCTAGAGAGAGTCTGAGTGTGTGTAAAGCTCTGACTCGGACTGCACAGCAGTAATTGCTCACTTGTTATGCAGCCCACCACCTACTTTACCCTGATAAAATCATGTCTGTAGATCGTATCAGAGAGGTAGCCGTGTTAGTCTGAATCTGTAAAAAGCAACAGAGGGTCCTGTGGCACCTTTGAGACTAACAGGTAGATGTTAAGCTCAGCAGAGACCATGATCTAATCTGACTCCTTGCATAACACCCAAAGAACCTCACCCAATAATTTCTGCATCAAAACCATAACTTCTCTTGGAGTTATAGCATAAAGACATCCAATCTTGATTTAAGGACTTCAAGTGTTAGAAAATCCCCCACATCCCTGGTTAATGGTTAATTACCCTCACTTGTAAAAGTGTGCCTTGTTTCCAGTCAGACTTTGTCTTGGATCTCATATCTTTTTCTGCTAAATTAAAGAGCCGTTTATTTTCAGAAAATCTAGTCAACAATTGTCTACATGTAGAAGAATCAAGCCACCTCTTGACCTTGTTTGGATAAACAAAATAGTTTGAGTTTATTTAGCCCCTCACTATAAGGGACATTTTCTAGACTTCAAGTCATTCTTGCAGCTCTTTTCTGAACTCTTTTCAATTTGTCAGCATCCATTTTGAAGCATGGACACCAGAACCAGACAAGATACTCCAGTAATCATTCCATTCACCTAGGGGAACCAGGGAAAGTCAAATGATAAATATAGTGGCATGTTTGTAATGATGTGAATAAATATCACACTACATGTTTGGAACAAGAAAATAATTACCAAAACTTGCAGTGGCCATTCTCCAAAAACTACATTCCTGTGGTAGTATGCAGCTCCTTGTCCCAGCCTCAGCCTCCCCTTGTCCAATATACTCTTTTTCCTTCCCCAATGTGGCTCATGTTCCTTCTGCACTGGAACCAGACTGCTTCCTCCTCCACACTGTGTAGGTGTGTCAGAAAGTCCACTCATTGCTAGAACACCTTCTCCTGGCTGCTCTGGGCATAAACTCCTTCCAAGGCTGACATGCCCTGCTGACACACACACACACACAGATTCAGGATGCGGTCTTCAGGGCTTGGTCCTCTGGTCAGGTCACTACAGTCGTCCTCTTCCCGGGTATCAAAGTCTTATCAGATGACTGTCACTGGTAGCCTTCTGCTCCACTGCCCAATCTACCCCACTTCCCCCAGTGGCTGGAAGGGGAATCTAGGTTCACCCTTTTTTCTGGGTTCCAGTCCAAGGACCCTACATCTAGCAACTGTGATCTGTTCTCCCTCTCTCAGACCCTGTTCCTCTTTCCCTAGACTCCTCCTTATATCTTCTGGCTCCTGCCTCTCTGGGTTTTCCAGCCCAAACTCCCACCTCCTGAGGAGTAACTACAGACACCTTAACTCAATAGCTGCAAATACACCTCTATTCTCCCAGGAAGTTGTATTTCCCCCTTTCTGCTGCCAACTTCCTGGCTTTATAGTAGCCCCACCTGATCCTTCTCAGTTGGCCTCCATCAGCCTTTCAAGCCCTGGCTCTCCTTCAGCTGCAGACTGTCTGGTTAATTAACCTAATTTAACCTGCTCTACTTTGTATGTGGGTGAATACCCTATCACAGGGTGTCAGCAGGAGGGTGACTGAAAGCACAGAAGAGCCAGGCTCCCTGTTCTCAGATCTTGTGCCTGACCTCATTCCAGCCTGAAGCAGGTAGGATCAGCAATTCCAGGGAAGTCTGGCTTCATTTTAGCAGCTATGGGCTGGAGCATGCTCAGTTCTTTGTGGGGATGGTGCATGCACAATCTCATCAGTATTCAGAGCTGTGAGGGGATGGAGTATGCTAGTGAAGATGGACTATTTGGAGATTTTTGTTGCTAAAATCAAAGAAGTCTCTACTGAGCACGTGCAAACTGAGTTTGTTCAAACGCTTCTAACTTGGCTCAATTTAGGAAGATTTGCACAGAAACAGCAAAAAGCACAGTGATAGAGAGGGTAATTCTTGCAATATTCTAGGCAAATCTTACTGAATTAAGTTTAAGTAACTGAGGAGCTCATTGTACTAAAAATACAAATGTTTGTGGTATTGTGATATTGTATGTAACTTATGTAGGAGATATGACTAATGTAAACCTTGGGAATGGTAATGAGCTTCAAAGAAATCTTAAACAACAGGCTGAGACAAGAATGAACTGTTAGTTGAGTAGGTTTCCTAGGAAATACTTAGGAGGAGGGGAATGCAAATTACCCACCTATGGGTCCATCCTCTTGAAGCTGTGGCTCGAGTAGAAATCCATTGTCTGACTGACAACCAACTCACAGTCTCTTCAAACACCCAGACTAGATAAAGGAATGATTCTGAGTCATGAGAGTTCTTGTTCTGAACAAAAGGAGTTATGAACTTGTAACCACAGGCCAACCTCTTGTGGGGTTTGAAGGACTGTTCATTACAGCGATCCCTTGTTGGAGTCCGGCTGACCTCTGATAAGCTTAGTTGAATGTGTGTAGGTTCTTTTTTATTTTAGTATGTTTTCTCTGCAATGGTTTTACCTTAACAATAAATGTGCTTGCTTAGAAATACCTCCATGGTAACTTAAGCGTGGCAGTTACACTGTTTATCACCTTTGAGGAAAATAGTAAAGCAAGCCTGCTTAAGCATTCTGAGTTTACTGGGGAGATCACAGTGTAGGCAGGAAGCACTGCAGCCTGGAAATACCTCATGTAGGAAGGAGGGAGATGCTGGCCTCTGCCCAGGAGAAGCAACATCCAGGGAGCTGGAAACCTGAATGTGGGTACTATTGCTGGACTATAGAGGGAAATACAGGTGCAGTTGTGATATGTGCATCCCTGACAAAGACTAACCCCTGTGAAATTTCAAGACCCTGCACCAAAGCATGGGCCTCAAGCTTCACAAAGAAAAGGTCTCTAGAATTTAACATGGGGAAAACAACATTTCCCCCCCTAATCTTATTCTCAGAAATGGTTGAACCATTCTAGATTAAACTTTCTAAACACGTTTAGCATGTGGCAGACACCCAGAATGGAAAAAATTAGCCCCAATTGTTAAAGTTTGGCAAAGCTATAAGAAACTGAAAACAGGGTTCTATAATGGGAAGTGTTGGGCAACCTTAATAATAGGCGGAGCTACCAGCCCCACATGTTATACGCTTCAAGATCAATATGCTATTACAGATCACAATTATTATACTTCTATCCAATTACAAAATAGTCTGTAACTCAGGAAGCGGGGTAGTGTCTATAGATCACAAGAGGCTATGATACATCAAAAAGCTATAACCTTTACAGCCACTGGTAGTTCAATCTGAACAATAAAGAATAGGAATTACAGTTCCTCTACTTCCTTGTTACCTTTCGCTGGAATAATCTGCAAATAGAATTATGCTAATTTTTCAGGCAATATAGGCAGTGATGCTCTCCGGATTTGTAGCCGCTAATATTTAAAAGAAAATAGACTCCACTCTGAGAAGTCATTTCAAGGCTGTTATTTGAGAATTTTTTTTTAAACAACTTACATCACATACCTGATTATTGTTATTCATAGCTACTGCATCTTTTAATATTTTACTGCAATGGGAGCTCATATAAAAATTCCACCCAATTGCCTACCAGTGGACACTCACATGTTACAGACTAGTCTCCCAAACATTGCTACCTCTGAACACAATGTAAATGTTCCCAACACCACATCATCAGTTCAGAAAAACACATATTATGGACGCTTTGATTTCTGATTTCGATACAAACAGCTGGGACAAGTCAATATCATGGGATTGCTGAGTTATGCATGAGGTGACTCAGTCTATATTAGGGAAAAAATCCGCTACTGGCTCATCTTTAGACAATATGCCTCTTGGATCCTCTTCATTTGTATTCGTGTACTCAGCCTTGGCATCCTCATCCTCTGCCTGGCTTTTCTCCTTCATCCATTAGATCTGGATACAAAAGCAGTCTTCCTTATGCTGCGTGCCACCAGCTCACAGGCCATCCTGGTAATGAATAGCCCCAGAGTGGAGTTTGCATCTGCACTGGCAGTCGAGTTTTCTCAGTCAACACCTGAGACTGTTTGTGAGTCATATTATATGATTGTTGTTCTGGGGTATATGGCTGAGCATACGGAATGAGTCGATCAGATTTCAGAAGATAGACACTGTTTGCTTTAAAAAATAGTTAAAATATCCTTCCGCTTCATATACATCCATGAAATATGGATACAAAATGTGCTGTGCTATCTCCTCCTGACTAAATTATACTTCTGTGATTTATGGAATCAGAAACCTCTGCAACACTAGGCAACATGACTCACAAATCAGTCACTCCGGTACACATACTTGGGGAAAACAGAAACTCCACCACACGCTACCAACTCACAGATTCATTCACTCTCACCTTTTTACAGTAACATTTAAACCACTCCAAAGGCATGCTGGCCAACAAGGCTTAAAGGAGGAATCAGTAGTAGACAGAAGGTTATATCAGCCCCTTCGGGCACTGCCTTTACAGGCCAACTGTATAATCCTGAAAGAGTTATGTCTTATACTTGCATTGGAAGCTCTTCAGGTCAGGGACTTTTTATTCCTTGGTTGTACAGCACCTACCACAATGGGGCCCTGCTCCATTACTGGGGTCATAGGCACTATCCCAATACAAATAGTAATATTGTGGTTGGAACATGGTTGGAGCAAATGTCGACATGTGACACAAGCAATCAAAATAGCAAAGGCCTGAAATGGTTAAAAGCTGGGGTTTGTGGTGCACGGTGCCGCAATTTACAAATTGGACTAGATTTTAACTGTTGTTGACCCATTGCCAAGTAGTAGCAGATGATGTGTCCTTACGGGTCAGTTTCCCATTTGGAGGTGAAATAGTATGTGCAGAGTCAGGGTATTTTCTTATTGGGATTTGTTTGTTTGTTTGTTTGTAAAATGTGCACAAGCCGTGCTTCCTCCAACAAAGGCAGCTACAAACTGCACATGAACAGCTCCATTTTGCAGACATCTCCACCACAGCACCTCGGGGACCAAAGAGCAGCTGTCTTGGTCCCTTTGCCTCTTGGTCCCTCTCTCCAATCTAGTTGCTTAACACACCACTCCCTCTTCCTGCTCCAGACCTTGACCTGAGAAACCCCCAAGCTTGGGTCTCCTCACCTGGAGCAACACAACCTTGAAAGATGAACTGAGTGTCAACCTTCCTTTAGTGAAGCTATTGTACCTACAAAGTAACGTTGAAAACTGTACTAACAGCTAACAGTGAATGCTTTGACCCAGACAGTCTCTTTAAGGTGATCGGGATAGTTATATGTCAGTGACTTACAATGTGCAAGCAATTGACAGCTAGCACTTAATCATAACCCTGTACAGAAAGGATGGTTCCTCATGCTGTGAATTTAAATAAACTATTTTAAATAATGAACTATATAGAACACATTCTATCATATGTAACTTTATAGACATCAGTCTTTTGCAGGGTTTGAATCCTGAACTTTCATATCCCTAGCACAGGCACTGCCTCTTGTACTGAAATAGTGACTGTTATCTAAGAACATAAGAATGGCCATACTAGATCAGACCAAGGGTCCATCTAGCCCAGTATCCTGACTTCCAACAGGGGCCAATGCCAGATGCCCCAGAGGGAATGAACAGAACAGGTAATCATCAAGTGATCCATTCCTTGTCACCCATTCCCAGCTTCTGGCAAACAGAGGCTAAGAACACCATCCCTGCTCATCCTGGCTAATAGCCATTGATGGACCTGTCCTCCATGAATGTATCTAGTTCTTTTTCGAACCTTGTTAGGATATTGGCCTTCACAACATCCTCTGGCAAGGAGTTCCACAGGTTGATTGTGTGTTCTGTGAAGAAGTACTGCCTTTTATTTGTTTTAAACCTGCTGCCAATTAATTTCATTTGATGACCCCTAATTCTTCTGTTATGAGCAGTATTAAACAACACTTCCTTATCTACTTTCTCTACACCAGTCATGATTTTATAGACCTCAATCATATCTCCCTTTAACCGTCTCTTTTCCAAGCTGAATAGTCACAGTCTTATTAATCTCTCCTCATATGGAAGCTGTTTCATACCCCTAATCATTTTTGTTGCCCTTTTCTGAACCTTTTCCAATCCCAATATATCTTTTTTGAGATGGGGCGACCACATCTGCACGCAGTATTCAAGATGTGGGCATACCATGTATTTATATAGAGGCAATATAATATTTTCTGTCTTATCTATCTCTTTCTTAATGATTCCCAACATTCTGTTAGCTTTTTTGACTGCCACTGCACATTGAGTGGATGTTTTCAGAGAACTATGCACAATAACTCCAAGATCTCTTTCTTGAGTGTAACAGCTAATTTAGACTCCATTGTTTTATATGTATAGGTGGGATTATGTTTTCCAATGTGCATTACTTCACATTGCATTTATCAACATTATCAAGATCAGCATTTCTCAAGTGCAGCCACCAGGGACTTTTCTTGCAGCCACAGCCTCCTGGGTGGTGATGAGGGGGCGGGGGGCAAAACACCAGACCGCTCCCCCAGGGCCACCAGCAGTGGTTGGGCCCTGGCCACCTCTGGAGACCCACAAGCTGGAGAAGCAGGCAACCAATGAGTTCCCCACTTTCCCAGGGCTGGTGGTATCAGGCTTCAGCCTTTGGTGGCAGGCGGCAGGCTCCAGCCACAGGGCTTCAGGCTCTGTTCCCTGGCCTTACAGTGGTGGGCTCTGGCCTCAAGGTGACCCCCCCACTCTAGTCCCCACTGCCTCCATATCCACCTCCCCATCCAGGGCTTAATTTGTCCCCAGGCATGCTGAGGCTGAGTATGTCTGCTGTGAAAAGTAATGTTTGTTAATATCACTTTTCATAGCAGACTTAGTAACTAGCACGTCTTTTTAAAAAAGCCACCCAAAAAGCAAAAGACATAAGAAAAAAGACAAAAACGCACAAAGAACCTTATTTGTGTTTCTATTCTGTTTAGGTCCAGTAAAGAATAGACAAGTGTACATTATTTTTATTATTGAGTCTGGGAAAAAAATGCTATATAAATAAATTGCAATGATTTGGACATGTATATGTACATATTTATTTGTTTTTCCTAACATTAATTAAATATTTTTGGAAAAATTACTAGAGCGGCCACCAGCAAGAGATGGTGGCTGCACTGAGGCCACCAAAAAATTGTGAGAACCCCTGATCTAGATGGGCCCATCACTAGATCAGAATTGGCAGTGCAGTGGAGGAGACAACCTGGCTCAGCTGCAATGCAGACTGCCCTGCAAAATCCAGTCAATTGGAGAGCTCTTCCTGCAGATTTGACCTGGTAATTTTCAAGCTAGTTTTGATAGTCAAAATTATAAGAGGCTGGGGTCTAAAAATAGGGTTGTGACATGAAATATGGAGACACTGTTATCTGTCTCTAATCATGATAGCAGTCTGTTCTATGTACACCTCTACCCCGATATAACGCTGTCCTCGGAAGCCAAAAAATCTTACCGCGTTATAGGTGAAATCGCGTTATATCGAACTTGCTTTGATCTGCCGGAGTACGCAGCCCCGCCCCCCTCTCCCCCCCCCCAAGCACTGCTTTACCACGTTATAGCCAAATTCGTGTTATATCGGGTCGCGTTATATGGGGGTAGATGTATTACTTTCTTGCAGAATAAGATTTACTTTGTGTTAAGCCAGGCTCAGTTGCAGGACCGTGAGGGCCTGTAGACAAGAAAATAATAATCTTCTGGAAAATTTCCTTTTTACCAAGAAACCTTTTGAACATCCTAGAAGCACTGTAACTAGTAGGGGGGGAATGTTATACTTGGGAAAGCTTTAAAATCTGTATAAACAGTAGTTTAAAAGCTGTATATTTTCTATATGGGTTAACATAAGGGATTTGATTATAACCTCAGTAAAAAGAGCTGCTGCTTCACCCTAAAATATGAAAATGAACATAATGAGGGAGCTTTTAATGAAAGCTGTTGTTTAAATATGATACGCTAAATGTTTTGTAACAAGTAATTGTTGGGTTTTTTAATTGGCTCTATTTTTTAGAAAGTAGAAACTACATTTTTAAGAAGAGAACATAGTTAGCTAAACCACTGGAGAGGTAGTTTTTAAAAATGGTCTTCAGAGTGGGATTTTTATGTATTTGTCAGAGAGAAAATGACTAAAACAAGGCATGTATCAGGCCTCTACGGTTGTACATAGAGCTTTGGAGTAGGTTGTTATGTGCGTATCTTAAAGCTAAGCAAGTACAGCGTGTATGTACCCTTCGAGTTTGTGGCATAATGCATTGTATTCCACAGAATGTTGATGAAGTGAATAATTTTATGAGCATTAATGACCCCTACGGTTATAAAAGGTACAACAATATTAAAAGGGTAATCACACCTCACAGAAAAGTGTATGCTGAAGACCTCTGTGACAGCAGAAAATGTTGCCACCCCCAACATGCAGTATTGCACAACTACAGAATGAGTAGATCTGTGTGAACCATTCAGAGTAAATACTGCATTCTTATTCTGAATCATCTTTAATGCATTAGCATCTAGAGGCTTCAGCTAGGTCAGGGCCTCATGTACAAACATACAGTAAATGACAGTCCCTGCCTCAAAGTGTTTAGAGACTGAAATCAATGGGAGTTAGGTGTTTTTTAAAATCCTACTAGGTACCTATTTGCCTGAGTACATTTAAAAATCTGGTCGATGGAAACTAAAATAATTGAACTGAATTCAATTAATTATGCTCTTTTCTCTATGCACATTATGTACAGACAGAATTTGAGCCTTATTCACTGCTGTGTAAACCAGTTTCATATCTATATAAACTCCACCGACTTCAAAGAAAAATGTGCTGGTGAATCAGGGCTATTGTTTCTAGTTCACCAAGCAAACTTAAGGTTTATAGCTGCCGTACGCTGCCACTAGATGGCAACAAATGAAACCCTATGGGAGTTCTAAATTTTTAGCAAGGTGCAGCAGTACATACTCCTGTTTGCCAGCATACTGTGGTAACAAATTTTACTTTAGTCACACAGGTGACTCCATATTGCATAATTTTCAGAGTAGCAGCCGTGTTAGTCTGTATCCGCAAAAAGAAGAACAGGAGTACTTGTGGCACCTTAGAGACTAACAAATTTATTAGAGCATAAGCTTTCGTGGACTACAGCCCACTTCTTCAGATGCATATTGCATAATGTTGTTGTATATGCTGCTACATGAATAGAACAGCTTGGATTTCTCCTGCATTTATATATACAGTATAGAGTTTACTCTTCAAATGAAAATGGGTACATGAGGGGGAGGGAGCTGGATTAGAACAACAATCAACATGAGCCCTCTGGGGTGCTGTCCATGCTGACTTCCAACTGTTGTTCTGAGCATTATCAAATCAAAGGGAAAGTGTGCTAAGGGGAATGAATCAGTGTGGAAAACTGGGGGCAGTATTACACATACTTTGATCCTGTGGCAATGAATTATTTAGGCTTAAGACTGGAAAATGACCTTTCTGCATAAATTCACTAACACTACAAGGCAATAATCTCAAAACCAAAGAACATTTAATGTCCTTAGTTTGTTACCTCAGTAAGTGAAGTCTGTGTGGATGCAAACATCAACAGTAAGGCCATGAAGTAAGTACTATTTTTTTTAATAAGGTAGATCCTACTGTACATGACTGTCTTTGCCCTGCATATGGAGGACAAAGGAGAAAAGGGGCCAGAAAAGGAAGGAAAATGTAGGGCCTGAAATAGTTTATTTGTTTTTAGAACTTGGCTTTGCCATTTGACGTAGGGTTGTCCTTTCCTGCAATGGCTGTATTGAAAATACAGTGAATACTGTGGGCCAAATCCTCCAAAACTAGCACTATTGGACCCTTAGCACCTGTATTTGCAAATGATACCATTTACACATGGAAACAGTATTTGAACAAATGAGTGTTGCACATGCAATTTCTCTCACCTTCAAGGACAGATGTTAGATTCTATCAAATGTGCCCGCAAGCACTGGGACTTCACAAAAGTGCATGTGAAAGCCAGGATGAGGCCCCTCTGGAAATGTGATCTTACATGCTGTCTTTTTATTCATATACAAGTGGGAATTAATGTATCATATGAGGCACTTTTGCTTTTCAGTTTCATATTGTCCAATTGTTTGGTTCTATGAATGTATTTGGTGATGAGGGACGGCTGAGTCTGCTTCTCGTTTGCCATTGGATGGGAGACAGGACCTTGTGTGCATGAACAATTGTATGTTATTGCAAATTTACTACATTGATAGCTGTATGATAGGCATCAAAGAACAGATCCTGCCTGACCAGTATGTAGGAGGACTGGGGAAAGGCAAGGACTAAGGAAGGACAAGGTAGGATTTTTGTAAAGGGACTTCTCACTGCAACAAAAATTACACTTTACTCACAGGACTGTAAGCTGGGAAAGACACTGTTTTATTCAACTGCATCACAAACAAACTGCATGGTGGTGCGGGGGAGACAACTGCCACTGACAAGCAGGAAGTAAGGAGAACTGGAGCATGGCTCCATCTCATAATCTGGGTTGTGCAGTCAGCCCATGGGGACCAGTTTACTACTCAATTCCAGTTGCAATACTGAAGGGAGCACAGGGACTGCTCCCTCCCTACTCTCTGAGGTGCAAAGAGGAACCCAGTGGAAGTGAAGTGGGGAGGAGACAGATCCATGGCTCCACACTCCTTCACAACGTTCTGGCCAGCAAAAGTGCAGGGTGAAGTCTGCTGTGCCCATTGAAGAAGCGGAGCAGTGTGTCTGTGCTGCCCCTGTGTACTGGAGAGGCATTGTGTCTCTTGGAGCAGTGATGTGGCTCTGCACTGCCTTTACTGTGAGCTATGTGCAGTATGCACAAACTCATCCCAAGTGAAGACAAGCACACTGGTGTTTTCACTGTGAGTTGGCTTTTTTAAGGACAATCTCCATCATTCAGATTGTTCTTGTTAGATGGACCCTTATAGTTACAGTATAAAATGAGGATTTACTAAGATTACATAGGTGACACCATAGACAGTAAAAAGTGAAAGTTACATCAGGATCATTTTTAAACATGCAATAAGTGCACCTTTAATTGAATCCATCTTTAGTGGAGATGCATCTGACCCTGGACGGATGATGCAATCTTGAACTTGCAGAAATCAGGCATGTAACAGCACATAAGGCCTCATCTGGAGTACTGTGTTCAGTTCTGGGCACCACACTTTGGGGAAGATGTGGATAAATTGGAGAAAATCCAGAGGAAAGCAACAAAAATGATTAAAGATCTAGAAAACATGACCTATGAGAAAAGATTTAAAAATTTTGGATTATTTAGTCTGAAGAACAGAAGACTGAGGGGAGACATAATGGTCTTCAAATATGTAAAAGATTGTTCTAAAGAGGAGGGTGATAAATTGTTGTCCTTATCCATTGAGAACAGACAAGAATCAATGGACTTCAATTACAGGAAGGGAGATTTAGGTTAGACATTAGGAACAACTTCCTCACTTTAAGGGTAACTAAGCACTGGAACAAATTACTGAGGGAGACTGTGGAATCTCTGTCACTGGAGGTGTTTAAGAACAGCTTAGAAAAACACCTGTCAGGGATGGTCTAGGTCAGGGGTTCTCAAACTGGGGGTTGGGACCCCTCAGTGGGTCACGAGGTTATTACATGGGGGGGGGGGGGATTGCAAGCTGTCAGCCTCCACCGCAAACCCTGCTTTGCCTCCAGCATTTATAATGGTGTTAAATATATTTAAAAGTGTTTTTAATTTATAAGGGGAGGTTGCACTCAGAGGCTTGCTATGTGAAAGGTGTCACCAGTATAAAAGTTTGAGAACCACTGGTCTAGGTAATACTTAGTCCTGCCTAGATGACCTATCAAGGTCCCTTCTAGTCCTACGTTTCTATGATGTAAGTAAGTCACTGATGCAAAAGTGATCAGAATACAGCTCTTAATGGTGATGTTGCCTATAGTAAGTCTGTGAATCTATTTGCTTAGAAATGGCTTATAGACCTTATAAAGAAAGTAATTTAGTTCTTCAGTGTTTGACATATTTAGAAATGCAAAGGTCTCTCTGTGTTTCTAAAGGCCTGTCAAGTTTAGATTGTATTAAGCGTCAGATAAAATATTCAGTGAAATGGTCTAAGCTTTCACCTTGCTTACCCTTTTATTACCTTAATATTCTGATGTCATCCCTCCTGTGTTTAGTTTTCATTTCCTTTTAAGTCAAGAACAATAATTCCTGCAGATTTGAGGCTGGTTACAACAACATTTGAATGTAGTTTTCACCCACTCACATGTGGTGTTTTGCTCTTGCTAGGCACAAATGGATGTTCCTCTCATCATTTTACTCAGTCTCTTTAATACCTTGTGTGGGTACAGTACATGAATACATTGTTTTGCATGCAGGGTAGTTGTAGCTGTGTTGGTCCCAGAATATTAGTGAGACATGGTGGCCAAGGTAATATCTTTTATTGGGCCAACTTCTGTTGGTGAGAGAGACAAGCTTTCAAGCCACACAGAGCTCTTCTTCACACCTTTCCCAGACCTGATGATGAGCAATATGTGACTCAAAAGTTCATCTCTCTGACCAACAGAAGTTGGTCCAATAAAAGATATTACCTCACCCATCTTGTCACTCTAATAGCGTTTTGTGTTCTAAAATGATATGCAAGCTCTGAAAATGCCATCTTTTCCACCACCAATCCCCAAAAACTATGGGATGGAGTTTGAAGTGTTAGTGCACTGACAGGTCAGTCAGTCATTTCATCATTACCAATTTTCTTCCATATGGTGTTATAAGTAATTCCTCATGCTGAGAAATAATCAGCAATATCAGTGATTCTCCGAAGCTTGTCATCATACTTTCCCTTGTCATAGAACTACCATCTTGCATCACCATTATCCATTCAGATGTTTTTTAAACAGCATATTTTTACACATCACCTGCTCTACCAGCCTAGAGCTGGTTTGTAACTTTGTAATCTGCCTTGAGTAATGGGCAGCAGGTAGAAGTTGCCCCACTTCTGGAGCAGACCAGAGAATGAATTGTGAGTCAGTGTCTCATTTCTTCTACTGCTCCCTGGTTGGTCTGAGAGGGAAGTAAGTTATTTAGTCACTTGTCATGGAGTACCTTACTCAGGGGCGGCTCCAGGCACCAGCGCACCAAGCGCGTGCCTGGGGCGGCAAGCCTGCCGGTCGCCATGAGGGTGGCAGTCAGGCTGCCTTTGGGGGCATGCCTGCGGGAGGTCTGCTGGTCCTGCAGCTTCAGCAGCAATTCAGCGGTGGGTACGCCAAAGGCGCAGGAGCGGCGGACCTCCTGCAGGTGCACTGCCAAAAGCCGCCTGACTGCCGTGCTTGGGGCAGCAAAATACATAGAGCCACCCCTGACCTTACTCCCTGCCATACACCAGGCCGGCTGTTCTGACTGTGACTAGCGGGACAGAAACAGGGCTCCTCCCACTCCCCAGCCGCTCCAGTTCTTGCCCTCTCATAGGAGTGCCAGAGGAGCACCATTCCTCTCCCCAGTAATCAAAGCAGTCCTTAGCCACGTAAAAGAGGCTTTATCTCCCGTACAGCCAAGTAAAGGCTGTGTCAATCTAGCCTGTAGGTCCAGTCCTGCAGTCTTTCAAAGTAACACTTCTGAACAACTCAGGAGAGAAGGTAAAGAATACTCTATCCAACTGAACCTGCAGGAGGGATTTGGTAATAGAATGGAATTGCTTGAGTTGGAGTTTAGCCAGGACATCACAGTTCAATATTGTATTATTTTTATGAAGGTTTTTACAGATTCAGACAATGACAATGGGAAATTTTTAAAAAATTCTACAATGGCCATGGGATACACTGGGAATTATGCCAATAGAGTTATGCCAGCAGGAGTCCATGGGTTACCCATGCAGGGAATTTGGCCCACTGTATATTTAAATACAAGAGAATCCAGAAACTTCTATTGAGGGACAGAATGCAGTTAGAGGAAGCAATTAAATATTATCTGTTCTACAGCCAGCTGGAAATTGTCTTTGATGGCAGAATCCATCAGTGTTGATAAATGAAACATACTGGGGAGAAGATGAAATAAACAAATCTACTATTGTGATTACTGGGGCAACTAGATGCATTTCAAAGCATTTTAGCATTTAGCTTAGTTCACTTGAAGCACACACATACCATTGTGATTCAAGCTAAATCATCTCTACTGCTGACATAGCATTTGGAACAAGGTCTTCCCAAGGCCTTGACTGATATGCCCTTTGTCATAGGGTTGCTCTACCCTGAGGACAGAACCCGTTTGTTTTTTCTTCCATGTGGATTTTCCATCACTCTTTGCAATTTATTTTTTATCTGTTGAGCATCTTGTTCTACGCCCATCAGCATAGTAGCTGACCATATTACTACCCATCTGAGTCATGGTGCCCATCTTTCTATTCTCTACTAAACATGTCCTAGCAAATCGGATCAATAAATGTCACTAGACTCTAGAGAGAGACCTTCACAAAACCCCCGGGGTAAACACCCTTGAATTTGATGAGTTCACTATTAGAATCTAGATCTGAATTTTGTGACCTGAACCCATCTCTGTTATGTTACAAAAGCAGGCGTTCCCTCTGGGTCTAATATAAATGTCTTCCTAGCTGTTATTACCTTCAGAGTCTTTTTGAAAAATGACATTCCTTTTTTTAATTCTCATCTTGCCAACTGCATTTTAGAAGATAAAAATATAAAACAGACCTTTGCTTCAGTAGTAGTGAGATACCCCATTTTTCATATCTCCTTAAAAACAAAACAAAACAAAAAAAACACTTTCACCCAGGCGTATAATTAGAAAAATAACTCAGCTTGCTATGACCAGTTGGGTGCAGAGCTGAGCTTTCCCAAGTTTATGACTGTGTTCATTTACCCCATAATAAAGATGTCCTTGTTTTTACACCGTCCCAGAGTGCTTGTGAGTGGGGAAGTTCTGCCTCTTAAGGACACTTAGGGAAGCTGCATTAAGTTTTCCAAGTTTCCAGGTAGGGGCTTGAGCTGGTTTGGCTCTGTCACATTAGCTTCCTTGTACATATAATTTACTACCAGAAATTGCATGTAATCTAAAGAGACTCTCAAGACTAAAGATACCCAGGGTACTTGACTCGTAATGAGCATTAAGCAAGACATTTAGAATATATGACTTCAGGTAAACTTAGTTAAGTAATGACGTGCATCATGTTTGAAAATGGACCTTGAATTTCCTGAAGTAGGTTTAAAATTGCCCCTATCCTATTGTCCTCATTTAATTCAGGGGGGAGGGATAGTGCAGTGGTTTGAGCATTGGCCTGCTAAACCCAGGGTTGTGAGCTCAATCCTTGAGGGGACCACTTGGGGATCTGGGGCAAAATCAGTACTTGGTCCTCCTAGTGAAGGCAGGGGGCTGGACTCAATAACCTTTCAAGGTCCCTTCCAGTTCTAGGAGATATCTCCATTAATTATTATTATAATTTCAATATTTCACTTCCTGCAAGGTTCAAGGCAGATTTCCAGGAATAAAATGTGTACGATGACTTAAAGCAAAACCAAAGGAAACTGGAAAGGAGAGAGAGAGACAGATTTACTCTTTACAAATAAATAATACCTTGATATCCAATCAGACTAATAATTCTATTGGCTGTTATATAGCACTTTCCATCCATCGATCTCCTAGTGCTTTACAAAGAAAGGAAGTATCATTGTCCCCACTTCACAGAATTCCCGGGACATGAAGTGATTTGCTCAGGGTCACACAGCAGGCCAGGAGCAGATTCAAGAAATGAACCCACATCTCCTGAGTCCTAGTCCAATGCCCTAGCCACAGAATTAAGGCAATTTGAATTAGTGGCTCAAAAGCGAGAGAGAGAACTTTATTCCAGCCTTCATACAGCTTCTTAACTGACAAGCAATGGCTGAAGAGTCTGAGTAGAGCATTCTGGCTTGTTGGTGTAAGTTACAAAGGCTTAAAGACTTTAGGTCCAGTTTCGGCACCCTTACTCGCTCTGAGTAGTGCCTGCTCCATCATTAGTACAGTTGGAATAAATAGGACCATTTGTGGTGTGAGGTATTATTTGGTGTTAATAATGGTGGCAGAGTCCAAGATTTTTCTGATGACGGACCCACTTAAAAGGCGGGGAGAAGCCAGGCAGGGCTGTGAATCATTGGAAGCACCACTGCAGGTTGTTAAAAGCAAAATAGAGATGGTGGAAAGGAGGAATGGCTGGTGGTGATGAAAAGGATAAAGAATATTTGCTAGCAGTTATGGAATTTGGGATAGGTACTGTGCTCATTCCAGGAACAAATCAGGATTTAAAGGGAGGAATCTTGGGGTCGGGGAAAGGGTTAGCCAATGGAACCATGATTATGCTCATTCGCCGGCCAAATCCCTCACATAGGCAGAGCTCAATTTCCACAGAAGCTGCCACAGCCCTGAGGCTGCAGTAGCAGCGGCAGAGTGGCTCTTCTCAGACTTCACAGCACCTTTGGCCCTGAAAATTGTTGTTTTTATTGAGCACTAGCATATAGGTAATAAAAATATATGTTGGCTCCTGCAAACTAAATGAAAGATTATATCCGTTCTTTAGGGTTATTTTATAGTCACCTACTCAACATATTTATTGCCAGCCAGCTGGCCGACCATAGCTCATTAGAAATATACTACCATGATGTGTCCTAGAGCGCCACCGATGCTGAAGTTGTAAAAAATGAGTTGATAATTTGATAGGAAAAGGGAATGTGCAATTCCAGATGTGACAACAGGACCATAATTTCAGGAAGCAAGTAAGCATTCTGAAGGTGGGGAACAAGTACCTGATCCTGCAAAGAGGCTGTCGCTTCCTGAGAAATACTAAGCCCCCTCAGCACTGAAATCCCAGGGTGCTGAGTGCCTTCAGTTCCCATCAGAACTTAGCACGGTTGAGCTTTTAATTAGATGTACGCATGGAAACATAGTGATTTCCTCACTACTTTTGAGTCAAGCTGGATGAATAACTAACTTTTCAGTTTGCTGGATGTTCTGAAAAATCAAAATTTAGTTTGGGTCGACCAGAACATTTCATTTTGATTTGGGGCATTTTTAACTTTTTTTTTTTTTTTAATAGCAGCAAAAGAAACTTGGAAACGAAGGGCTAGATTCACAAGAGGACTTAGGTGCTATTCACAAAATGGGGGACGAAAAGGTGATGTTACCTTTAAACCCAATAGCCCAGGGAGCTCACATGGGATTCACTGGAGCAGTGATAGGTAGTCAGGTGTCTCCCCTCCCAGGTGAGTGCCCTCACCACCAGGCTATAGAGTCAGTCTCATGTGGTCTCTCTCTCTCTTTGGCCCAGTGAATATTTAATTTATTTATATCACGTGGAACTGCTTCATCAGGAGAGGTTGAGAGAAACTCGCCCCAGAATACCCAATAGCCTGGCTGGTAGGATATTCACCTTGGGAACAGTACAGGACATGGGTTTGAGTCCCTGCTGCAGTGCTAGGATTCAAACCTGGGTTGCCCACATCCTAGGTAAGTGTCCTCGCTGTTGGGCATAAATGGGGGTGGGGGACACCACTACCTGCTCCTCCTCCTCACTTGTGTGACTGGTCTATGACTGGAGCTCATAGGTGCTATGATAATTACAAATAATAAAAATCTCTGCAGAGAACCAGCAGCAGTCTATAGTTTTGACAGATTTGTTAGTACCAATAGGTGCCTTTGACTGGTTTTGGTTTTATTAATTACTAAGTGCCAACTGTGTACTTGGTGCATTACAAACAAATAAGAAGAAAGGCTTGGAGCCAAACCCACCACTGGGATTCACAGGCATGCTGACTTCAGTGGCGTTGCGCTCCATTAACCAAGTAGTGAATTACTTAGTTGGCGTTTAGATTTATTGTGATCACACATTTTGGAATGGCTAGATTCCTATCACGTTCACGTCTAATGTTCAGATTCACACCATTCAAAATGGGGGGCAAAATATGTGTTTTGTGGTCATGTAAAATCATTCTCTGCAGTATGAGAATTTTTTACTCCTCTGAGGGAAAGGGTACAGAGGGGACTGGGAGAACAAATAAATGGTAGGGTCTGTCCTGAATTAGTAACAACAAAATACAGAACGTAGGACCCTCTTTGCAACTGCCTTGAAGGCAGCTTCAATCTGTATGACAAATAGGCAAAACTGGAGATGGCCGCATTACGTAAGGATGAACTACTGTTGAGCCTTTCCTCCAGTGAGCTAGTCCCAGACAGATTTTTTCCATTCAACATTTACCATGCGTGACTTTTATTTTTACTTAGTGTTTTTCCCTTTAATAACCATCTGTAGGGACAAGCGCTGCTCTCAGTTGCATGCACAGGACTCCCACTGAATCTGATGGAAGTTGACTGTGCATATCTGAGGGCAGTGGGTACTGCTAGGAAATTTCCTCTGTGTAAAATGTTCACTTGACATTCAAGATTTGAAGGGTTCCCTTATATGGTCAGAAAGGAGAAATTTCTGTTCTCCTTATCTGAAATCCACACAGAGTTGCACAGTTGGCCAAATGTCAGTGCACAAAGATTCTTTTTGCTGTTTGCTGCCTGTAGGGCGTCCATTCTGCTTCCTGACAAAGCTGCTTGGGCAAAAGACACATTCATCTATGTAAAAATTCAGGACACAGCAGCAGCTTGGGTGCCTGAGGTACTGAGCACCCTCTTGTTAGCTCACTCGGCTTGCTCTACTGACCATGGCTAAACTAACAACCACTCTCTTGCGCAGTATTGTTTAATTCCACATCACCAGAGAGGCAGTGTTTCTTAGAGGTTAGAGGAAAATCCCAAGCATTAGAAGGCCTGGGTTTAGTGGCTTGAGTAGAACTGAGGGAATTGGTCCTCTCCCAGCAACTGAGAGAAAGCTTGGCCAATTGATTAGGGCACTAACCTAACATTTGGGAAACCTGGTTCAAGTTCCTGCTCCACTACAGTCTACCTGTGTGACCGTGGTTAAGTTACTTAGCCTCCCATCTGTAAAATGAGCATACTACTATTTCTTTACCTCACTGAGGACATTATAAATCAAAGATTGTGAGGTGCTCAGATACTATGGTAATAGGGGTCTGAGACAAAAAATCAGACCTGGCAGTTCTGTAAGCATGATTGAAGGCCTGTCCATGGCCCCATGGAGAGAGTGGAGGGGGAGATTAGAACTCAGTAGCTCCCAGTTCATCACTGGGGCTGGCCAGAACCTGGAATTTCTGCTCCTGGGAAAATTCTGAAATGGAACAAAAACCAAAATTTCAGCATTTCCCGCAGATCCAGAATTTCAAAAGTTCACCTTGACGTTTTCTAAATGATCTTTGTTTCGACCTTTTCAATGTATGCAGGGTAGCTGTAGTCATGTCGGTCCCAGGATGTAGGAGAGACAAGGTGGGAAAGGTAATGTATTTTATTGGACCAACTTCTGCTGGTGAGAGAGCTCTGTGTGGCTTGAAAGCTCGTCTCTCTCACCAACAGAAATTGGTCCAGTAAAAGATATTACCTCCCCTACCTTGTCTGTCTAATCAACCGTTTCAAAACATTTCTGAGGCTCCCTGAGCTGCCCAGAGTCCTGGCTGCCCATCAACTGGGAAGCCCTGGGAGTCTTGACTCCTTGGCAGTCCACCTGGTGAGCTTTCCTGGAGCTTGGACCAAGGAAGGCAGGGGAGCTCTGAGAGCCCTGACTGTGGGGCAATTTACCTGCTGCGATGCTCTGGAGCCAGGATCATGGAAGCCCCATTGGTCCAGGCTTCCAAAGAGCCAGGAGCCCGCAGGCTGCGGGAACCCAGGCTGCTAAAGAGCATCGAGCTTGGGAACTTGGGAGCCCCCACAGAAGGTGGGCAGGTGAGCAGGCAGGAAACCTGCTTGGTTTCCATCAGAATTTTGGCAGGATGGACACATTCCAGTAGAACATTTCGATTTTGCTGAATCCGCTTTTTGCAGCAGAAAAACATGCCCTCAGAAAATTCCAACCAGCTGTACTCCTAGTTCTGTTGCCACACTAATGCTCCATGCATCTGAGATACCAAGTGGTACAAACTCACTGTTTAACTAAAGATCTTTTACCTCCCAAAGTTGACCAGGGCATAGGCGTGCGCAGCACATTTCATTAGGGTGTGCACCCAGGGAGTCCCGCCCAAGCCCCGCCCCCATTCCAATCCACACCCTCCCACCCCCTGACTGCCCCCCCTCAGAACTCCAACCCCCCCTGCTCCTTGTCCCCTGACTGCCCCCTCCTGGGACCCCATCCCCTATCTAAGCTTCCATGCTCCTTGTCTCCTGACTGCCCCCTCTTGAGACCCCCCCCCACTCTAACTGCCTCCCTAGGACCCTACACCCTACCTGTCCCCTGAGTGCCCTGACCCTTAGTCACATCCCCGCCCCCAGACAGACCCCTGGGACTCCCACGCCTATCCAACCACTCCCTGGCTCCTGAAAGGATCCCCAGAACTCCCAACCCATTCAACCCCCCTGCTCCTTATCCCCTGCCCCCCAGGACCCCACCAACTATCCAACCCCCCATCCCCTGACAGCCCCGACCCCTAGCCACACCCCTGCCCCCTGACAGGCCCCCTGGGACTTCCACACCCTATCCAATGCCCCCATTCCCCATCCCCTGACTGACCCAGAGACTGTGAGGCCCATATCCAATCCCCCTGACCCGGCCCAGCCCCCTTACCACGCCACCGCTCAGAATAGAGTCCCCACCAAATTCCACCCCCTGGACATCCCCTTGACCAATGACGAGATGGCATTTATGGGGCAGGCGCAGAGAGCGCCAACCAAGCTGGAGTGCAATGGTGAAAGAGCGCTATGACTGACTTAAGTCAAAAGTCACCTGTAGCGCTGGGGAGGCAGCGATTGGCTGGGCAGACGAATAAGGGGGGTCTTGGTAGCAGCACAAGGTTCACTGTGTGACACAATTACAACAACTTTGTGCAGCTGCTGGGGAAGTTTGTACAGGCAACAAATACACCCTGTGCAGGCGGGGGGGACCCTGTCACCCCGACTCATAGGTGCTGACTTTTGGTTTTGCCGGTGGGTGCCCCATCCTGGCTCCACCCCTTTATCCAAGGCTCCACCCCTACTCCACCTCTTCCTGCCCTATCCCCTCAGACCCCCCTGAAAACCTTCTTGCAAACTCCCTCCCCTAAATGCCTCCCACCAGCTGCTCACTCCTTTCTGCCCCTCCTGCCTTAAGGGCAAGGTGTGGGTGCTGGAGGATTACTCTGCCAGTTTTGAGGGGAGGCTATTTTCAACATTTATACACTTTCATTCTAGTTATTGAAAGTGTGTCTATCATTGGTATCTCTCCTTCCTGATGTTTCCCAGTTCTTGCTCTCCACCTGCGTCCCTTTTCCCATCTCTCTCTGCTCCCCACTTCCTGGTAGCTCTGTTTAGCAGCTGCTCCCACCCATGCACTCAAAGCAGCTCTGTCTCCCCCCGAACCCCACCCCCTGCAGCCAGTCTAGAAACTACATGCCCTGACACAGAGAGAAATTTAATTCAACAGCCCAGCATAGAAATGGCCCATTCATTCATCCTGCTGTGTGGCTGCTGTGTCACTCCAGCTCTTCCCAATCCCAGGGCTGCAGCCCACCCCCGCTTTGACTCCTTCACACACTCTACAACTTTTGTGGGAGGGGAGCCCCTGGTGGGACCATGGCCAAAGGCAGGGGAGTGGGGCCCAGTTGCCTATTCCACCGGGCTGCAGCAGCCCAGCACCCTGAAGCAAGAGAAGCTCAGGTGACCCAAGGTGAAGCAGGGCAGCATCTCCTGACCTGAAGCTGATACAGGGGGGATGGATGCAAGGGAAGGAATTCCCCAGGAGCTGGGGCGGGGAGGGGGAGAGGGGGATCCAGGGGAAGAGAATCAATCCTTCCTTACAGTGGGAGGAGGGGATGCTGATCGGTAGGGGAGGGGATAAATTTCCTCTTAGAGGAAAAGCCCCTCAGGCAGTCTTGATCTGGGCGTGGGGGAGGGGGAGACAGCTTTGAGCTGGGCAAGCATTACTTTCCCAGGCATAAGGGAACCTTAGGGTTGGAAGCTCCCAGAACCTCCATGGGAGGGGGCTGGGCAGCATCCGGGCTTGGGAAGGCTGCTCATTTGCAGCTGGGGCTGGAATGAAGCCCCTCTGGACAGGTAAAGAAAGGGAAGGGGGCGAGCTGCGAGCCCCAGCCCAATTTCACTCAAAAAGACACAAGGAAGAACTTTTCTTAAAGGAGCCATGTCCTTTGGTTTGTCCCCCTGCCTAGCACTAAGGGGGTCTGCAGCTGGTTTCTCCTGGCTGAAGGGGGAGCACCAGGGTGGGCTGGTTTCTCCTGGGGGAAACACCAGGGTGGGCTGAGACTGGCTGGCTCAGTCCTTGAGAAAGCCCCTGGCCCATACACCCCCTAGCAGTCCCCTGGAGCCAGCCCAGAAGCTGCCTGCCCATCTCCCCCCAGCCCCCTGCCGAGAGGCTGCCCATCCCTCTGCAGCTAGCCCAGAAGCTGCTGTGCCCTGGCTGCTGGTCCCCCCAGCCCAGCTCCCTCTACCCTGAAAATCAGAAAGACTCACTCATCTCTGCCTGCAGTCTCTGAGCTGCAGGGGAAACAGCTGATGGGCAGGACTTCACACCAAACAGCTGATTGGCTGCAGCCAGCCAAAGAGCTGATGAGGGCTGCTGCAGCATGCTAAATAGCTAATTGGCAGTTGCCAACAGCTGATCTCCCTGGGCGTGCTAAGCAGCCTCCTCCTTGGCCTCCTCCCCGCTCCAAGCTCCAGTGGGGGAGGGGGAAGGAGCAGCCTTTCCAGATGGAGCTCAGCCATGATTCGGGTGTGCCCAGGCACACCTGGCACACCCTGTGTGCACGTCTATGGCCAGGGTATAAACAAACAAGCACTGAGCTCACTGAATCCACACTCACAAACAAACATCTTTAAAACCCTATACAACAAATGTATAATGGTAATAAAACACTCCATTATAATCTAATAAGAGCTTGGAGTGAATGAAGGGCCCTTAGCATCCTCACAGCCACTCCACTGTCTAGGTACTTGCAGAGCTTATCATACTGTCTGGGCATCTTGCAAATACCAGTGAATTTACCCTCACAATTCACCTTGGAGAAAGAAAAGTGCTATCTCTAGTTTACCAAGGCACACAAGAAAAAATCACAGCCAGTCTGTGCCCAAATAGGACAGAACCTTGATTATCTGAGTTTTAGTTTGATGCCTTAATCTCAGAGTTCCCCATCCCTCTAGTAGCTTTATTTTCCTTTACTGGACTAATTAATAGAAGACCAGTGTGATGGGCCTTATTGCTAAATATTAAAATCACCAGAAAGGCAGCGTGATCCAATGGCTAGGTAGAGTGAGCAGAGACTACTGCCTAATATCCAAAAATGTGTTCATTTTACTGGGACTTTGTCCCATCCTTGTTTGTCCCATTGCATCTTGTAGTAAATCTAGATTCTGAGCTCCTGGGACTATTTTATTACTCGTTGGTACAGCACCTATCAAAGCTGGACCCTCAGCCTAGATTGGGAACCCTTGAGGCTATTATAATACAAATAATAATTAAGAATAGTGGCCTGGGAGTCAGTGACAAGATTATATTCCCTTCTCTGTCACTATGTCTGCGCTGCAATCTGAGGTGCCGCTGCACCACAGGTAGACGATGTACCCCAGGAAGCTTTGATCTACCTAGCTTGACTAACAATAGCAGTGAAGCCACAGGAGCAAGGGCCATACAAGCCAGTCCTGGATCCTGCGTATGTCCTCAAGCAGTTAGCCCTCACTGCCAGGGCTTCACCGCTATTGTTATCAAAGCTCTCTGGAACAAAGAGTATATCTACATGAACTGCAGCCACACCTCAGAATGCAGTGTACACTGTTTTGCAAGTAACTGAACCTGTGGGCTGCAGCTTCCCTCTCAGTAGATTTACTTCTCTGTTAGATCTAGAGAAATAAACATACATGACATTGCAGTAATCACATTTGCACAAAACCCTAAGGGTGACATCCTGTTCCCATCAAAGTCAATGGGAGTTTTGTTATTGACTTCAGTGGAGCCAGGATTTCACCCTAAATTAACAATTCAGAATAGAAATCTGACCAAGTGTCTGCTCTAAGTAATCGACCTATTTTAAAGGATTAAAGTGAAATTTCATAAAAATGTAGGCACCTTTGAAAAGAAGCTTTACAATTCTCATATGAACAAATCTATATACATGGAAAAACACATTTTTATTACTACCAATTCAGCTGTGAATCAGAAATCGGGATTCCCCTGAAACACTTTTGGTATCCTATCCAATGGGAGTTTTCCCACTGACTTTAATGGGAGTTTATGAGGTCTTTAGCTTGACAAGCAACATATCTTTTGCCACCCAGAAAAACTTGACTGGCAAGTTGGTCAGTTTGCCTCTTGGTGGATAAACATTCAATTACACTAAGGATATTCTGAGTCTAAAACCAAACATATCCCAAACACTGAAGAGAATCTGAACAACTCTTACTGTAGTGATATTTAATTTTAAAATGCAATCTATAATATTGTGGTACTTCTTATTAGATGAAGGTCCCTAAATTCTCAGCAGAACTGCCAGAACCATTCAGATTTTTGTTTCTCTGACCATGTCACTTGCTAGAGCAGGGGTGGGCAAACTTTTTGGCCTGAGGGCCACATCGAGGAATAGAAATTGTGTGGTGGGCCATGAATGCTCACAAAATTGGGGGTGAGGGCTCTGGTTGGGGCTGCGGGCTCTGGGATGGGGCTGGGGATGAAAGGTTTGGGGTCCAGGAGGGTGGGGGATCAGGGAGGGGGATCAAGGCTGGGTCAGGGGGTTGGGGGGTGGGGAGAGGCTCAGGGGTGCAGGCTCTGAGCGGCGCTTACTTCAAATGGCTCTCAGAAGCAGTGGCATGTCCCTTCTCCGGCTCCTACACATGGAGCAGCCCCGGACCCTGCTAGCGCCGGAGCAGGGCCATGCGGCTGCTTCGGGAGTCACATGGTGCGCCCCCCACCCCCCCGACCTAGCGCCCTGGCTGGAGCACTGGAGGGGGGCAAGTCCCAGACCCCATTCCCCAGTGGGAGCTCGCAGGCCGTCTTAAAATGGCTCGCGGGTCGGATTTTGCCCACCCCTGTGCTAGACAATATTCCACAACAGCTACTTGTATTGGTCTGAGTTTTAATTTATAGAAGGAAGATATAATGGAACTAATTCAGAAAAACACATATCCTCATTTTCTGTTCTCATTGTGTTGATGTACACCTGTACCCCGATATAACGTGACCCGATATAACACGAATTTAGATATAACGCGGTAAAGCAGTGCTCCGGGGAGGGTGTGACTGCGCACTCCAGTGGATCAAAGCAAATTCGATATAACGCGGTTTCACCTATAACACGGTAAGATTTTTTGGCTCCCAAGGACAGCATTATATCGAGGTAGAGCACACAGGGGAAAAAATGCTGTTCCCAGAAGTGCTGATAACTCATACAACTAACTGACATTAAGGCAGAAGAAAGGGAAATACCTTTATTGCTATATCTTTAATCTTTAAAAATGCATTTTTAATTAATACGTTAAGACAAATTGAATAAGCAATTGTTACTTTTCATTAGATTTTGCAGAAAAATAGAGGAAATTTGTGTTAAAGCTGAATTATACTGACAAAAAACACATTGTTCCTGTGTAAAAAATAGCATAAATGTAATATTTTAGAGATAAAAAAATTATGCTATTTTTGTGTCAATTTCAGTTTTTCAAAATACATTAATAAAAGTTGAAAAATGAAAGGAAGTCTGTCTTATGAGAAGGCACTAGCCAAGTATTTGGAAGACCAGTCTTCAATTCCCAGGTCCGCCACTGATCTCCTAAGTGACCTTGGACAAGTCATAGTCTTTCTGTGACTCAGTTTCCCTTTCAGTAAAATAGGAATAGTCTTTCCCAACTTTGTAGGGCTGTTGTGAGGCTAAACCCATAAACATTTGGTAGGCAATCAGATACTACAGAGATAGGTTTGTATAATTAAATAGAAAAATATACCATATACAATATTGTAAAGGGCTTAAATGTTCTTTTTGTAATCTAAGGAGTTTGGTTTGAAAGGGAGTTAACTGATTATGTCTCACAGTAAACATGTACCCAGATGATGCCCAAGCATGAAAAACTCACAGGAAGTCCAAGAAACTCCACCCCCTCCTATTAAGAATAGTAGCACAGTTGTCCACTCTTATGGAGTGGGCATGTGTCGGGCATTCACATGAAGGCCCGTTGTTTCCTGTTTTCTAGGGACTCTCTATCATCTCTCCCTTCTTATGGCAGCCATATATCCATTGGTGCCCTGCCTGTGTATGCCCCCAACACTTCCTTGAGGGTGAAGTGATTACGTTTGTGGGTTCCAAACCATACTACATCAGACACAGAAAGTATTGTCTTACATGGGACAATCTCTACACAGTGTGAGCCGCTCTCCCTTGACCCTTCCTCATCTAGCCATTTTCCCCCCACTGCAGACTGACACTTGTATCGGTTCAGTCTTCCTCTCTCTGACAGGATTTGACCTATTTGGGGAAATGTCTTCTATTTTCTGTCTCAGAGCAGAGATTTCACAGGCCATCATATGGACCAACGATGTTTTGCAAACAGTGGGCCACGTGCAGCCCTGGTGTAACATTGCTAACTCTGATGGACTGGTGTGTTGTGAAACTCTAGGCACCACATTTTGGTTTTGTCTTCATTTCAGATAGATAGAGCAAGTTTGGCCTTTATGCAGCTGTGCAGGGGAGTAAAATGGGCATGAGGCTCCACCCCAGCTATAGTGTGGCATGCCTGGATCACAAATCTGGGTGTGGGGGAGAGCAGCTTTTGTAGGGATGCTACTCCCCTCCCCCCCCCAGGAGGCAGAGGAAGTAGCATTCCCCTCAGCCTTCCCTTCAATGTGTTGGCCAGCAGAGCTGAACTGGTGCAAGGAGGAGGAAGTAAACTACAATCTATACAGGGCTGCAGTAGTTTGTTCCCTGCCGTAGGGCTCCTCCTAGGGCAGCTCAGCTACTCACAACCTCATATTCATAGCTGGGTCACAATCTAGCTCATGATGCACATCCATTGCAAAGGATATTACAAGTTGGTTTGCAAACCCTTTTGTCCTTTTTCACTCTAGCTCCTCGGATCATGTAAATCTTTGCAAGGCCTTGTCTACATTATGCGCTAAATGAGTGCCACTGCCATGGATGCAGCAGCATTGATTTAGTGGGTCTGGTGAAGACGCAATAAGTCAACATGAGAGCGCACTCCCGTTGACATAGCTTCCACCCAGGGTCGGCTCTGGCTTTTTTGCCGCCCTAGGCAAAAAAGCCACCCGCCGCCCCCGCGCCCCCCCCAGCGCAGCAGGGGAGGGCGCCAAGCCTGGCCACGGGCCTGCATGCAATCCCTGACCGGCCAGAGCGCCGGGAGCAGGGCGGAGATCCCAGCTGGGGCTCTCTGCTCTCCCTGGCGGCCAGAGCACAGGGGGAGGGCGGAGAGCCCCCAGCGGCCAGAGCGTTGGGAGGAGGGTGGAGAGCCCGGCCGGGGCCCCACTCTCCCCAACCAGCCGGAGCGCCGGGGGAAGGGCGGCGAGCCCAGTCGCGGCCCTGCTCTCGGGGGGTCGGAGCACCCCGCCGCGCCGCCCCACTCCAGGCACCGCCCCAAGCACATGCTTGGTGAGCTGGTGCCTGGAGCCTGCCCTGCTTCCACCTCATTGAGGTGGATTAATTATGTCAACGGGAGAGCATCTCCCATTGACATAGCACAGGGTAGACACTGCTTTAAGTCGCTGTAAGTTCTATCTAGTTAAGTTACTTAACTTACATAACTTAACTAGCGTAATGGCATTGACTTAGGCCTAGTCTACACCAATACTTTAAGTCATGCATGGTCAGAGTTTAAGGTTAGTAAAAACAGAGGGTTGAATGTAAGGCTTCCAGTATTAAAAACGTGCTTCTGGAACGCATGCCATGACCCTGACTTTACCAACAGTGTCCCACAAACGGAACAAAACCACTCTCCCTATATGATGCTGCTCTAAACAGTACCGCGTGCCAGAAAGTAACCAAGAGGCACACATAATCTTAGTTCCCTGAGAAGTAGAGAGGATCAAATAATATTCTTTATATGGCTTATTGAAGAAAGTGTGGTGGAGTCTGTTGCTCAACCAATGAAGTAAATCATTGTTCATGTTATCTGACTCTCTCTATCCCAGGGTTGAACAGTGATTTATTGGAGGCATTTTTTGCATCAATAATTAAATAAATATTCATGGATAATTATTTACACAATTCAACCACATCTACTGAGCAGATGCAACCTATGGAGAGGTTGCTCACACTGAGTAGCTCTTTCATCCACAGGTAGCGCCACTGAAGTCAATGAGATTACTAGTCAAAGTGAGTCAGGCTATCAGAATCTGACCCTCAGTCTTGATCTTGAACCTTAAAGACTGCATTAACTTCAGTGGTCTTTGCATCAAATCCTAAATGGAGATCACACAGATGAATTAAGGGTCAGATTCTTATTTTAAATAATGATGTAAGGAACTGATGCTGCTAACCACCTGTGCATAAAGCCCCCATTGTAGCAAATAGAGGTTGATTCTGCAGTTCTCATTCAGCCAAACGCCCTCCAAATTGAATGGGAGTTTTGCCTGAGTAAAGACTGCAGGATTGGGCTCTCATCCTAACCAGGTCCTAACCAGATATTTGTGGTGGTAACTTACAATCCTGCAATAGTTGCACTGGTCAGGAAACAGACTTTTTATAAACATCATATAAACTTCTCACCCTAGATTGGAGGGGACTTTTCTGCAAAGTGAAAACGAACAAGTTTAAGTCACTGGTCAGGTGCTTGTTGTTAAAATCATTATGGCTTTATAGGACCATTTAATTCCTATTGAATAACTGAGTGTGAACGTTTTAACTGGCTCAGCAGATTTGATGAAAGATTCCTCTGAGCAAGGCTAAAGGACACAAATCCTCTTACAGTAGAAGCACAACTACAGGATGAATTGTAAAGCTGTAAACTTTTTATGAAACATTAACACACCATATGTTAACAGGCATATGCTGATCATCATTATAACAAGTGATAACAGAATACTGTACGTAAAAAAATAAATTGGTTCCCATTGTAATTATTGAAACATATTCAATAGTTACATTAAAATACTTCCATAGAAATCCACTTTATTGACTGATTTGTAGGAAAATATACTTACAAATGGACGTATGCGGTACATCTTTGAGCCAGTCAGGGTGAATATTAGTCTATGTATCAGTCAAAAGAAAACAATTCATATTCTTTGGGGGAGTTCAGTCAGATGAGTAATTGTAAATAAAAGTAAAATAAAACCATAGAGAAATGCCCTGTTTTCAAGTGCATTGCTGTACAGATCAGATGGTCAGCAGCTGCAGAAATCTTTCCTTATTCAATTATGTAAAAGAAAATAAAGCCACAGTTTGTTACATGTTCCAAGCAATTAAAAATGATTTTATGGCAAAGAAATTACTTTTAAGGCATATGTCATCTGTTCCATCCATACTTCACCCCCACTCAAATTTAACTGTCAATCATCTTTTCTCTTTCACAGACTCCGTCTGTTTTTACAAAGAAAAACACAGGGAAATGACTGTTTACAGCACGCCAATATGATTTAAAAATGAGTGCAACAGTGAAATGTGTGTCTGCAGAGTGGGAAGCCACTCCAACCTGAGCACCCAGTGACAAATACAAACCTTTCTGGTGGTGAGAATGGATATTTTAATGAAGCTTTCCAGCATTTCCGAGGTAGCACATTTACCATGTGTTGCTTTGGTTGTTCTGACAATTATATAGTTTATTGACTTATTTAGCCCCACACTGCCATCTCATGCTGCCCTCAAACTACCTGAGTTTGCCTCACCTCCCCTTCATGCCATTTTAAAATGAATTCTTCATTTTACAGAAGGGAAAATGGCTTATATTTTTCTCATCTCAGCTACTTGCATTATTTTCTAACATTAGCAGCCTTGTGTGTGCACTGCATCAAGAGGGCTGCTTTCATCTAACCATCAGTACTTTGCAAAGGTGGGACAATCTTCAAAACAAGTCTTAATGCCTCCTCTTTCAAGAGTGTGAACATTTAAACCAAGTTTGAATCTTTTCATCACTTGAATCCTTATTTCCCAAAAGGCTATAGGTTAAAGAGCCTGAATTTGAAAATGTCCCAATTTGGTTTTCAGCTAAACCATTCAAACTCAAAGTGGGCCACATGCTGTAGTCTTTACTTCGGCAAAACTGCCATTTGAGTAAGTCCTGAAGGGAAACGGTCTATTAAATCAACACCTAAGCCTGAACCATTGAAGACCCGCTTGCATCTATACCCAGGATTAGTCTAAGTGAACTGAGCAGTAATAATATAAAGCAGATAAAACAGCCTAAGTTACTGGTTTATCATTTCTACTGCTGACATAGGGATTCCAAGGGAAGAGGGTCTGTTGACACCGTCCTGTAAAACAGCCAAGGCAAGAAAGTAGATATCTAGTGAGTCAAAGCTATAGATTTGATTTGGATGCTTCAAGGTGCCTGCCGTATTAGATTAGATCTCCTTCCATTTCAAGAAGTTGTTTACTAGGGAAAGGTTTATGTGGCAGATGCCAAATCCTACTGCCTATGGAGGGAATGATATGCATAATAAGACAGAGCAGCATTTCCTCCCTCAGACAGACACACCTTGCAGCAGTGCAGTTGGAGAGGGACTGTTTGATTCTTTAAATGTTAGCTGGGTCTTACAGACAATTGGAAATGTTTTCTCTGTTGATGAATGCACAGATGCCACCCTGTTTCTCATCCTACCCATCAGCGGTTATGGGATTTCATAAATCCCCTGGGGTTGGGGGGAGTGTTTATTTTATCATTGCTCAAAAAACAAATTTGGACTCAAGCTATAAGTACAAATAGAAAAATGAGAGATTACTATTAAAGGATTGGAACAGCTAGCCATCCATCAGAAATGTGTTCTGGTATCTCAGTGATATTCTGCTGCATTTGTTTCTCATTTTAAAAAATAAATCTTATGGGTTTAATTTGCCCTAAGACTGTAAATGTGAAGGATTTAAAGAGTCTGTGGTGTGGTGATTGCTGTTCCTTTCAACAGCTGCACAGCAGGGTGCCGTCCACTGCACGTGTGAGAATGAGACCAGAACCCAAACTCAGCCCCCGAGACTAGCCCCTTTGAGGGGTATTGAGGGAGAAAGGAAGAGAAACTCTCAAGGAAATATGCAAGGGCCATTAGAGGACAGAAATCCCCAAGTACCTGTTTTCACTTAAGCCCTATGTAAAACCACAATTCAGAAGGGTTTAGAGTACAAAGGTTTATTTAAAAAAGAGTTTGGATTGTTCTTTAGACTTTTTTTTTTGGCAAACACTTAAATTCTTTCAGAATATCAAAGATTGTCAGTGGCTATTACCTGGCATCTTCTTTCTCACTTGTCCCCCACCTCACCAGTAAAACCTGGTTTCTTCCTGGGATGAGTCCAGCACAAGTCCCAGCTTCTCTAACTGCTAATAAACACCCAAATCTCCCACTTCAACACCAGCCCATCCCTCCCTCTCCCCATCTTTGCTTGGCTTCTGGACCTCAGAGACCTTTACAGTGGTCATCATGCCCAAAACATAATGTCCCACCCTCTCCTTTATGTTTCCCCTCCTCCCCTCCAAGGTCAAAATGCAAATTCATCTCCCCTCCCCTCCATAATTTATCCCTCTTTACTCAAACACTGGTTCCCCCACCTCCACTTCACTCCACTCCAAGGTCAGTGAACTCACCCCCTTACCCACATCCCCCACTTCTTCACTACTCTACTCCAGCACTCGGGCCCCTCTCCTCTCTACTCCAGCTCAGTGCAGAAAATTTTTCTTCTTCTTCTTGAAGAGGATGTGTTTGAAAGACCTGCGGAAGTCCTGGTTGAAGATTGTGTAGATGACCGGGTTGAGGGAACTATTGCAGTACCCGATCCAGAAGAAGAACTTGAAGAGAGTCTCTGGGACCTCACATGCCTTCCGGCAGATGCCATAGAGGCTGTAGCTGAAGAAGAATGGGAACCAGCACACCACAAAGACCCCCATGACCACAGCCAGCACAAAAGTGAAGCGTTTCTCCCGGGCCTGGGTGACCTTCTTACGGCAGACGCTGCTGCGCTTCCTGCGGCGGTGAGAGGAGAAGAGATCCCTGGAGCGATTGCTGGAGCGCTTGGAGGAGTAAGAATAAGAGAAGGACTGGCTTTTACTGCTTTTGCGGGGGTGATCATCCCGGCTCCGCCTCCGCCTGCTCTCTGAGGTGCTGCTCTCCTCCAGCTCAATGTCCTCCAGCTCTGAGGCTTTGCGCCACTGGTGCACCGAGTAATGTCCGTTCTCCCCTGGCTGCATCCTCAGTGACGTGCAGCCCCGATGGGCCCGGCTCAGCCCATTCTCAGACAGGGAAGAGCCCTCGGGCACCGTGCGCTTCTCAGAAAGGGTCCTGGTCCTTAGCTTGGCCACCCGGTAGATGCGGACATAGACCAGCACCATGATCAGGCAGGGGGCGAAGAAGGAGCCAATGCAGGAAGAGAGGATGTACCAGGTTTCATCATTGAGTTTGCACAGGGGGAAGAGGTCCCCCTCGGGGTCTCGGTACACGGAGATCAAGGGGGGGAAGGAAATAACAGCTGAGATGAGCCAGACTGTGAGGATGATCCCCTTGATCCTCCGTGGAGTCCGTTTGAGGTTGTACTCCACCGCCTGGGTGACAGACCAATACCTGTCCAGGCTGATGGCGCACAGGTGCACAATGGAGGAAGTGCAGAACAGCACATCCAGCGCCAGGTAAATGTTGCACCACGCTTTGCCGAAGTACCAGTAGTCCATGATCTCGTTGGCCAAGGAGAAAGGCATGACCAAGGTGGCCACCAGGATGTCAGCGCTGGCCAGGGACACCAGGAAGAGGTTCTGTGGGGCTCGCAGCGCCTTGCTGGTCAGCACCGCGATCACCACCAGCACGTTGCCCACGATGGTGAAGACGATCAGGAAACCCACCACAGCTGCCAAACTGGCCACAGCCCCAGGGGAGTAGTGGGAGGGAGGCTGCTGCAGGGGCGAAGAGGAGGGGAAGACAAGGGATCCATTGGGGGTGCCAACACTGATGTTCATCAGCACCAGCAGATCCATAGTGGTAGTGGGAGGATCCTATACAGCCATGAGGGTCAACCTCCCAGCCCCAGAGACCAAGCCACTGGGGCTGCCTCTCCAAGTTGGTGCCTTCATCCCCACCAGTGGAGAGGAGGCTGCTTCCTTCTGTCACAGAGCCAGCTGGAGAGTGGGGCTCCCCTCCGCCCCCCCCAACAAAATATCCGGCCCCCTCCCCCCGTTGCAGGCTTTCCTTCTTGCTAAGTACCCAGGCACATGGCCGAGCCCAGGAACGGCCAGCACCGGGCGGACTCTACCTTCCCCCTGCTCCTGTAATCCTGCCGGGGACAGCGGAGGTCAGGAGGCGCCCAGGGGTGCAGGTAACCCCTCTCCGCGCCGCTCTCCCGGGTCAGGAGGGAGCCACCACCTTGGAGTGGAGAGTGCCCCAGGCTCGCTGCCCCTCCGCTGGCCCCTTGCACGGAGAGCTCCGAGGCGGCGGCGGCAATCCCATTAGGCGGCGCCTCCTCCGTTCGCCCCGCGCCGGAGCGAGCTCGGCGCGAAGTAGCAGCTGCCCGCTCGCTCCGCTATAATCTCACATGCGGCTCCCCATCAGCTGCCTGCCCGAGCGATCTGAGCATGCTCCGTCCCAGCCCCGAAGCAGCCGCTGCCTGAACCCCGCACCCGCCCCTCGCTCGCTGCTACAGGCTGCAGCCCCCCGCGCAGCGACCCAAGCCGGGTGGCACCGCGCCCTCCTCGGCTCCCTTGCCCCGTCTAGGCACCGCTCACCCGCCCCGTGCTGCAGCCGGGGAGGAGCTCGCGGGCGGAGGGCGACACGCGGCTGCAATCCAGCAGCCCCTCTATCTAGTTAGCGCGGACCCGCCTTGGATTGGTTTTTGTTTGGGTCCCCCCCCATACTTCCGCTTCACTTTGCACCCCGCATTGCCGCCTCTCGGCGCCCCGCCCTGGGGGGGATGCTGTGGCTAGAGTCACTGTTTCTGATCGGCCGGGCAGCGGGCTCTAGCAGAATGCCCCTGGCGCCGACTCGAAATCAGCCCTCGCTGCTATTGTCTTGTATTATCACAGCACTAACTTCGGGCGGCTGATCGCGCCTCACACACCGCCGTGTGAACCGGCAGGTAAATGCTGTACCCGCTAGAGGTCGCTCCGACAACGCCCATCCCACAGCAGCTCGTGGTAGAAAGCCTAGGGAGATGAAGCGGAACAGAGCAGCGTTTTATCTCCCAGCTGTGTGTTATGTGAGTAACATGAAAGGCGCTGGCAGTTTGTAGGAACTTGCAAAGGGGGGTTGGATTTCTTTATTTATCGGGATTTCGTTCTAAGCCTTGTACATCAACAAAGTCTGCCGCTCCCTCTGCACTCTAGCTGGAATTCATTGGAAAGGTGGTTTATAATTGATCGTTAAAAGTGCACCGTGTTTGCGTTTAGATCTGCAGATCATCTGGAAATAAATAAATCGGATTCTGGGGTGCAATGGAACCTCACAGACATGAGGTTATGGGCAACCAACTTGAACTGTTTTTGTTTGTTTGTTTTTGTTAATTCTGTGTGTAGAATATTGATCGCATAGGAAAGAATGCTTCCCTTTATAGGTGGAATTAAGGGTAATACTCTTCTAGAGCCTGATCTTCCTATTTAAGGCAAAACACCAACTGGTTTTGATGGTAGCAGGATTGGGCCCTTAATGAGCTGAAAGGGCTTTTTTAAATTCAGGAAATAAGTCTTATTCTCTGGAAGAACTCAGTGGCATAGGAGACTATTAATTTCTGGTATTTGAGTACCAGGTTCAGAATGTGATGTTCCCTTGTGTTCATTTCTTGTGGACAAGCTAACGGCTATAACAGGGCATGTTGAGCTGTTTTCTTCTCTCAGAACCCAGAGCTTTGCACCTGTCCACAAGATGTGACCTAATAACATAAGCACAACAGCAACAAATATGTTACTTCCTTTTCTGAACATCCTGTCTTCTCTGAGTCTGTCTTTTAGATTACAAGTTCTTGGAGCAGACTGTCTCTCTCAGTGCTGAAAACCAGTGCTTTAGTAAATGAAATTGCCAGTGCTTTAATAACAACATAATCTTGCTCACACAGTTAGTCCCATTGATTTCAGGTGAGCTGGCCTTGGAATTCAGTGTCCAATCCCATTAGTGTTAGTGGGGGCTCTGAATTCAGAGCAATATATGGCCTTTAAGACTGAGCTTGTGTTGACAGAGCTGTATGGCGATGTTTGCGTATTACCAGCCAGTACTATGCTTGCCCCTTGTAGCCTGTTTATTAATCCTGCACGCTCATGAGTACCAAAGGCACATTGGAATAATTTAAACAGTAAGAATATGCTTGATGCTAACAAGAGCGGCTTTTATTGACCATAGCTTAGTTATTTTATGAAGGATTGAGTCAACAATGATCAGACAGGCTATTGCTTGATTAAGTGCTAATAACATCCCCATATTACAACAGTTCCATATTACAACTTTAAAAAATGCAAAACAAATATATGCTATATAACAATCTTTGCCTTGTGAAAACTAGGGAAAAGCTGAATACTTTTAAACAAATGTTGTCAAAATGATGGCTTTTTACATATTTAAGGCTTTTAGAGCATAGTAATGGAGGGCTGGCAGGGACCACAAGAGGTGATCCAGTCTAACCCCACATGCTGAGGCAGGAAAAAATAAATGTCAATGTCTAGGGAAATTTAAATGGTATGATAGGATTCTTTGGTCTTACTCAGGCACAGGACCAGTGTTGTGAGGGCAAATATGGAGATATACCTGTATCTCATAGAGCTGGAAGGTACCCTGAAAGGTCATTGAGTCCAGCCCCTTCCTTTACTAGCAGGACCAAGTACTGATTTTGCCCCGATGCCTAGGTGGCCCCCCTCAAGGATTGAGCTCACAACCCTCGGTTTAGCAGGCTAGTGCTCAAACCACTGAGCTATCCCTCCCCCCCTCACTTACCCACCTTTGTGTCTCCTGGATCGAGCTGTGGAATGCTCCATTTTATAGCCAAAACCTGGGTTGATGGCAATAGCACATGACATCTGTGATAGGTTGGATCACAGAAACCCCCTGGGAGCTGCCACCTGATGTGCCAAGACTACTTCTGCTCCTGCCTTCCTGCCCTGGCAACTTAGGACTGCCCTGCCTGGTTTGAGCCAGACCTGCTAACCTGCTGCAAACCCAGTCCCAGGGTCTGAACCATGTCCCGTAACAGCTGTAGCCTTAACTGAAAGCAGCTTACAGAACTGTTCTTGTCTTTAACACTCGGATGCCCAATTCCCAATGGCGTCTAAACGCAAATAAATCCGTTTTACCCTGTATACAGCTTATACAGGGTAAACTCATAAATTGTTTGCCCTCTATAACACTGAGAGATGCACAGCTGTTTGCCCCCCCCCCCGTATTAATACACACTCTGGGTTAATTAATAAGTAAAAAGTTATATTATTAAATACAGGATTTATGTGGTTCCAAGTAGTAACAGACAAAACAAAGTGAATTACAAACAAAATAAAACAAAACATGCAAATCAAAGCCTAATACAGTAATACAATTGAGTACAGATAAAATCTCACCCTGAGAGATGTTTTAATAAGTTTCTTTCACAGACTGGACTCCTTCCTAGTCTGGGCACAGTCCTTTCCCCTGGTACCGCCCTTGTTCCAGCTCAGGTGGTAGTTAGGAGATTCCTTATGATGGCTCCTCACTTTGTTCTGTTCCACCCATTTATATATCTTTTGCATAAGGCAGGAATCCTTTGTCCCTCTCTGGGTTTCCACTCCCTCCTTGTCAATGGAAAGACACCAGGTTAAAGATGGATTCCAGTTCAGGTGACATGATGACATGTCACTGTAAGACTTCATTACCCAATTGCCAGCACACACGTATGCAGGAAGACTTACAGGTAAAACAGAGCCATCTGCAGTCAATTGTCCTGGTTAATGGGAGTCATCAAGATTCCAAACCGCCATTAATGGCCCACACTTTGCATAATTACAATAGGCCCTCAAAGTTATATTTCATATTTCTAGTTTCAGATACAAGAGTGGTATATTTATACAAATAGGATGGTTTCAGAGTAGCAGCCGTGTTAGTCTGTATCCGCAAAAAGATACAGGATGATTACACTCAGTAGATTCTAAGCTTTGTAATGATACCTTACAAGAGACCTTTTGTATGAAGCATATTCCAGTTACATTAGCATATTTTTATTTAATCATATAGAGTGCAACGTCACAACATCCACTAAAGAAATGCAGTATCAACAGTGCCAGATTCCCCAGTGCCAAACCAATGTGCCTCAATTGTTACCTGGAAGGAGCCACTCTAGGACTTAGCAGGTATTTCAGTAACTCCACCTGTGAGTCAGTCCTTGGTCGTGCTCTTCAAAGCCAAATCTCAAAGGTACCAATTAGTGTCAAATCTTCAGAGCCATATCTATCCACCCCAAATCTTCAACTCCTTCTTACACCATTCAGAAAGGTAGTCTTGTGGACTTCAGTGGGACTAATATAAATAAGGCAAGCAAGCTGGATCTGAACCATTTGGTTTAGAATTTGATGAATACATACGTGCTGGATAAGTTCAATAAACAGTACAAACCTACTCATGTATGGAGAACTTGCAGACGAGTGGTAAAGATACTACCATGTGCTGTTGACTGTTTGTTATTTTCCCCCTAATCTGTTTGGGCCCTGTTTGAAATCTTTGATAGATTTCAGTATATCTCTGTAGCTAAGAAAGGATGGTCTGGTCATTAGGGGACTAGTCTAGCACTCAGGAGAACTGAAAGTTATCATAAAATGAATGAAAAGTAAAATCCTTGATTCATGCTTAAAGTATAACTTTATCATATTTTGGAACCATCAAGCCAAGAAATATTGAGAGGATTATAAAACAGCTTGAAGCCAATTTGTTTCTTTCATTTCATCGGAAGAGAATGAAAACACATCTAAAAGAACAAAACTAGACAAGAAAACACAACAAATACAACATTATAGAGAACTTAGCCCCTGCTTCAGCAAAGTACTTAAGCACAAATCGCATTGAGTAGTCTCATTGACTTCAATTAGAACTATTCGTGCTTAATTTTAAGCATGTGCTTAAGCACTTGCTGAATTAGGGCTATACATATTTATGGTTCAGTCCTGGAAGGTACTGAACACTCCTGCAAAGTGTGTAACTTACCAACGTGCTTACCATAGCATAACACTCAGGTTTCAGATGGAGTGGAAGGTGTTCAGCACTAAAGCTGGTTGGGACTTTTTCAGTGAACTGCTTTTTGTCAGAAAATGCTGATTCATGTAACCAAAATTGTTTGCAGGTATGAGCTGGTTTTGACAATTTTTTGCCTTTTGAAACCAGTTTTGAAATGTCAAATCATTTTTGTTTGGGCATTTTCAAAATGGAAAATTCTGTTTTCCAGTTGAAAATGACTTTTTGTTTCCAAATTAAAGCTAATTATAGTAAATCATTAAAATGTTCAACATTGAAATAAAACACTTTGAAATTATCAAAGTATTTCGACTGACTTGAGCCAATTTTTTTTTCCAGATTTTTGGTTCACAAATATTTTCACGATTTTGAGTTTGTCCCATTCAGGATGGGAAATTTTTTTGACATATTGAAAATGTTCACAGGATGGAAAAACAGCTTACCCCTCTGCTCTACCTAGGACCTCACAGGGGCAATCAACATCTAGTAGGAAGGAGCCCTTAAGGTCTGATTTTTCAAAAGTCATGCTCCCTAAATAGGAGGTCAGCAAAAGCACTGGGTGCCCAGCACCTCTGAAAAATTCAGACCCTTAGGGATTATATTAAGGGTCCCATTGGCACTGCTGCAAGTAAGATTCAAGGTACCCATTTTAATTCCCTGTTCTCATGGATTCAGGTTTTTGATCTAAGGCTATGGATACTCTTGAGAGCTTACAGCGGAGCAGCTGCAAGTTCTCTAGAGTAGCCACACTAAACTGACAGGAGAGAGCTCTCCCATCAGCTTAGTTACTCCATCCTCAGCAAGTGGCAGTAGCAACGTCAGCAAGAGAAGCTCTCCTGCCAACATAGCACTGTCCACACTGACGCTTAAGCCTGCATAAGTCACATTGCTTAGGGGGACGTGGCTAATTCACACCCCTGAGAGACATAATTTATGTCAACTTAAGCTATAGTGTAGCCATAGCCTAACCCCATCGCTGCTTAATCTATAAACTTTCAGGCAAGAGGCTTTTTAAAAACAACATGAACCTTACAGTGCTATTCTCAGGAGAACCATTCCCAATGTGAGTTGTCTCTTAGATCATATACAGCAGCAGTATCATGAGAGTAAAATGTGACTGCAAGTCTTACGCTATAAAATGAGGGCAAAGTATGGTCTACTTCAGTTTCTATACATGGGCCCAGATGGACACACTTTTCTCATAGACTCATAGACTTTAAGGTCAGAAGGGACCATTATGATCATCTGGTCTGACCCCCTGCATGCTGCAGGCCATAAAACCGTCCCTACCCCTTCCCTGGACTCTGCCGTTGAAGTCCCCAATCCTGTTTTAGGTGACTTCAATCGGCAGAAACCCTCCTGCTAGAGATCCCTGCCCCATGCTGCGGAGGAAGGCGAAAAACCTCCAGAGGCTCAGCCAATCTGCCCTGGAGGAAAATTCCTTCCCGACCCCAAATATGGCGATCAGTAAGACCCCGAGCATATAGGCAAGAGTCTCCAGCCTGACCCCAGTCAGCCATTATACAATTTACCTACCATTGCTTGGTTTTCCTTGACTACTATGTTTTATCATTAAACCATTCCCTCCATAAATTTATCTAACTTAATCTTAAAACCAGACAGGTCCGTCGCCCCCACCGTTTCCCTCGGAAGGCCATTCCAATATTTCACCCCTCTGACGGTCAGAAACCTTCGTCTAATTTCAAGCCTGAACTTCCCCACGGCCAGTTTATATCCATTCGTTCTCGTATCCACATTTCTCCATGGTCTTTACTCATAGGAGGAGTCCTATGGAAATCAACAAGGCTAGTGTGAATAAGGACTTCTCTCATGAGTAAGGATTGAAGAATTAGGCCCTATTTTTGCTCTTTGATAAATTGCATGGCCTGTCATTCAAACTTCAGCTTGATATTTATTATTATTTATATTACAGTAATACCTGAAGGCTCCTTTCAGGGGGTCAAGATCCTATTACTTTATGTAATGTATAAATACATAAATCTTGCTCTGAAGTGTCTGCAATTTAACTATAGTAGACAGACAAAGGATGAATGATAGAAAGTATTTTCTCCATGTTACAGACATGGAATCGAGACACAGATTAAATAACTTGCCCAAAGTCACACAAGAAGTCTGTAGCTGAACCAAGAACTGACTCCAAAACTCCTCACGCCCAGTATAATGCCTTAACAACAAGACCATGTTACCTCCTGTTGCTATAGGGATACTGTGAGATTAAAAAACATGGACTTTTATATAACAAATTCTCCGGTTTACGTTATAAACAACACATTCAATTATTAAAACTGAAAGAATTTTAAAGCTCCAATTTACATTTTGTTGTACGGATACTTTTTTTTCCTCATGACTGGGACAACGTACCTCAGATGAAACCATGTCATTTTTATTTATAGTGAGTCTCATAAATTTGACTTTCAGGTCCCCATGCACTAGCCCATTGGTGTAATATGTGGGTTTTAGAGAGACAGGGTGGGTAATATCTGTTATTGGATCAACTTCTGATGGTGAGAGAAACAAGCTTTAAAGCTTACACAGAACTCTTCTTCAGGTCTGGGAAACTAACTCAGAGCGTCACAGCTAAATATAAGGTGGAACAGATAGTTTAGCATACATAGTTAACACATATCTCAAGGGACCAGTCAAGATGAAGTGGTCCATTAACACCCCTCCAGTCATAAGGAGGAAAAGAAGGGGAGACAGCATTTGTGGGGAGGTTGTTCGTGGGTTACAGATTGTCTTCTTTTGTATGGCTGGTGTAGAGCAGCAACTACAATTTCACCTGAAGCTGATCAAATCAAATGGTTGCATCAGGAGTAGCTGAATTTATTGCAGTAACGCCTCCTTCATATTTATAAATTGGGCAGTAGGTAGTGATATGTTCGAAAGTCTGTCATGGGGAACCACACTCATATGCTGGGGGAGTCCTTGATTTTCCATTTGTGCATTAGATGTCTGCATCTACCTTGGTTGGTTTGGATTTGGACAGATTGTTGTAATAAGCCATAAATCCAGTGTCTCTATTCAGTCCATGATTTGAAGTGTCTAGCAAAGTTATGAATTTAAGCTCCCAGGCTCACCTTTTGAGAGTGTTGTGCAGGTTTTCTTTGAGGATGAGGACTGAGAGATCAGATATAGAGTGATGGCTTTGTGAAAAGTGTTCACCACAGGTGATAGAGTGTTTTGGTCTTTTATCATTTTCCTGTGTCAGTTCATTCGTGAGCGCAGTGGTTGTCTGCTTTCACCCACATAGTTGCTATTGGGGCATTTAGTACACTGGATAGTGTACACTACGTGTTGTGATAGGCATCTGTAGGACCCGTGGGTGGCGGGTGTGGATCATTGTAGCAGTGGAGATATGTCTGCAGGTTTTGCAGGTCTTCTGGCAGTGTCTGGTGCCGCTTTGAGTTGGTGTGTCCTGGCCTGTGGGGAGCTTGCTTCTGATGATGAGCTTGGTGAGGTGAGGTGTGTGTGTGTGTGTGTGTGGCGGGGGTAGGGGGGTTGTTTGAAGGCCAGAAGAAGGGGTTCAGGAAAGATTTCTTTCAGGATGCGGTCGCCATTTAGTATGGGTTGTAATTGTTTGATGATATCCCACATGGGTTCCAGTATGGGGTGGTAGGTGACAACTAGTGATGTGCAATCAGAGTGGGTTTTATTTCTGTATTGAAGCACGTTCTCTCAAGGTATTTGGGTGGCCCATTCCGTGATGCAATCTACTTATCTGGTGGAATGTCCATGTTTGGTGAAAGCAGCTTTTATAGTAGCTCATGCACCTTGTCTATCCAACATCCTGGGACCAGCACAGCCACAACAACACAATATTTGGGTTGTCAGTACTGCATAGAAATGTTTAATTTGTTTTTAAAATGCTTCAACTGAATATGGGTTTTTTTAGGTTTTTATTCATCTTAAATTAGGTAAATAAATAATTTCACAAAACCTACTTTTGAGTTCACCTTTGCCCTGATAGTGTGTCTTTAAAGTTGTCATTTTATAGAAGTGGATGTTGATTTTTTTGTAATGCTTTGTTGGCATAAGAATGTTTAAGTGATTGGATTGCATGTATATGATGGGCAATGGATGACTGCATATGATAACTTAGAGTTCATCTCTGTCACTGTCTAATATGGTGACAGTTGGAATCAGTTGAGGTACACAAAGTAATAGTGTCTTGGTTTAAATGGAAGGGAACTGACAATACGGTGCTTTCAGGGAAGGGTCATTGACTCTAGAACTCATTTCCCCCATCCTCCAGAAATTACGGGGCCAAATTCTATGTTGTGTTTATGCAGGAGGCCAGAGTAGATGATCATAATGGTCCTTTCTGGCCTTAAAATCTGTGAAATAAAAATCTCTGAAATCTGTTATCCAACCCTGATATGAATCATATAATGTTATAGTCCTGTACAGTGAGTGAGAGTCACCAACAGTAATGTAGTACAAACACAATAGTCCTTGTTCTTATTTTTGTTACACCAGTCTCATCCCAGTGTAACTTCATTGAATCCAGTGGAGTGACTCTGGATTTTCATTAGTATACATGAGATCCCAATGTGACCCATTATATGTAATTAGCAATATACCCCCAGCCTATGAATGCACAAGTGGGAAAGCTCTCTAGAGTACAAATAGCAGTGAGGCATCCACCTCCAATTAAAAGTTACTTGGAGTTCAGGCCCAGATTCTCAGATGTATTTAGGTGCCTACCTCCCAGATCTGGACTTGGGTGCCTGTTTGTTTGAAGAATCTCCCCGTAGAACAGTGTTTCTCAAACTTTTGTATTGGTGACCTCTTTCACACAGCAAACCTATGAGTACAACCCCTTCCCCTATAAACTAAAAACACTTTTTTTTTTTGTATTTAACACTATTATAAATGCTGGAAGCAAAGCAGGGTTTGGGGGTGGAGGCTGACAGCTCACGACGCCCCATGTAATAATCTTGTGACCCCCCCTGAGTAGTCATGACCCCCAGTCTGAGAACCCCTGCCGTAGAACATAAAGACTCTCCCTGACCTCAGTGGTCTTTGGGTCATGTCCTTAGTTCACGTCCTTAGTCTTCTGTAAGGCTGCATGAAAACTATTGCCACTAGTTGTGCTCTTTGTAGCATTTATAGTTGGACACACATGCACGCACTCTTGACATGTTTGTATGAAAGCTAGAAGAACTTGGAAGAGCTCTCTACTGAGCTAGTTCTTTCTTTGCATAGGCATCTTCCAAGTAAACAGAATGTTCAACAAGGTTATTTCTATTAAAAAAATAAGATCCTCCTGCCCCCTGTAGCGGGGCGGCCTGGCTTCCAGGCGCCCCAGGAAGCGAGGAGCCAGAACAGCCGCCAGAGTGGGCGGAGCCACCGCGGCCTGTCCCCGCCCCCCGGAAGTCAAGGGGCGGGACAGGAAGTATAAAGGCCAGGCCACAGCGCTCAGTAGCTGGCCGGCAGCGGGAGAGGACAGACGCTGGTGCCCGAGCTCCCGCGGACCTGAGCCTGCCGAGAGCCCGGTATCCCGAGGAGGACTGGCCGAGCCTGCCGAGAGCCCGGTACCCTGAGGAGGACTGGCCGAGCCTGCCGAGAGCCCGGTACCCTGAGGAGGACTGGCCGAGCCTGCCGAGAGCCCGGTACCCTGAGGAGGACTGGCCGAGCCTGCCGAGAGCCCGGTACCCTGAGGAGGACTGGCCGAGCCTGCCGAGAGCCCGGTACCCTGAGGAGGACTGGCCGAGCCTGCCGAGAGCCCGGTACCCTGAGGAGGACTGGCCGAGCCTGCCGAGAGCCCGGTACCCTGAGGAGGACTGGCCGAGCCTGCCGAGAGCCCGGTACCCCGAGGAGTGGCCTGAGGTTCCCCCCGCCGAGGGCCCAGAGGGAGCGACAGACCTACCTGGTGCTCGGGGCCCAGAGGAGCCCATGATCTGCGACCCAGCAGACGGAACTCAGGAGGAGCAGGTACCCATGGAGGAGGAGATGGGAAGTGGCCCGGGGATAGCAGACCCCGAACCCATGTCAGTGTGTTGCGGTCAGGTTCCCCACTGACTGCGCGGCAGACGGACTGCTGCGGATAGGGCCCCGGGCTGGAACACAGTGGAGTGGGTGGGCCTGTGTTCCCCCCTGTCACCCCGCGCCAGGTGGCAGTCTCTCCTCCTCCTTGTCCAAGGGGCCTGGGCCCCTGACAGACTATCTGTAGGCTGCCCCGCCCTGACCTAGGGCCTGGGCTAACCCAAACTGACCCAGCCCCTGCTACAAGGCCTGGGCCGCTGACTGACTATTGGTTTGCTGCCCCGCCCTGACCCAGGGCCGGAGCTGTTAATTGTATGCTTAGTCCCTGCATAAGGGCCTGAGCTCTGAACTATTAATTGTGTGCTCAGTCCCTGCACAAGGGCCTGAGTCCTGAACTATTACTTGTGTGCTCAGTCCCTGCACAAAGGTTGAGCTCTGGACTATCAATTGTGTGCTTAGCCCCTACCCAAAGGTCGGGGCCCTAACTGTTATTCGCTTTGTAGCGGGGCGGCCTGGCTTCCAGGCGCCCCAGGACGGGACGAGCCCCACCCCGGAACTACTACACCCCCCAAACCACAAATTTATTATCATTGTAGAAAGGGTGTTGGTGCGTCCCTGCACCTTTGCTCGGAGATTTTTGTAGCAGTACTCGTACCGGCCACACATGTGCAGAGGCCGCCCCCCCCGCTGTGAGTCTAGCTTAATAGTACGCATGCATGGCCGGTCTCCTCAGTTCCTTCTCTACAACGGAGGCTACCCCAACTCCAAAGTAAAGGGGAGGAGGGTGGTAGTGGAGCACCCACAGGGACACCCATCTCGAAGAACGTCAGTTACTGCACAGGGTGAGTTACCGCCTCTTCGAGAGAGAGATGTCCCTGTGGGTGCTCCACTCCAGGTGACTTAAAAGCAGTGTGTCTCAAGGAGGTAGGGACTTCGGATCTGATAGGAATGCCGTAGATAGTACAGCCCTGCCCAAACGTATATCAGAGAGAGGGCCTTGAGTAAGGGCATAGATATGGCTACTCTTCCTCTCTCACCATCTCTACCTTTTTTGGAGGGGGTGTCTGCAGCATTGTTGGCTAGACATTGTTCCCATGGGAATACACAACTTGCAGTTATGTCCAGTCCTTGCAGAAGAGACCCCTTGAGACCTTCCTCTCTGTACATCAGTCAAACAGCTTCAGCCAATCTGTCTCAAAGAAAAAAAAAATTAAAAAGAGAATTAAATTGTGCACACAATTGAAATCTGAGAGGGAGCTATGGTTTTAAAGGAGAGAGCAGGGAAATGTCGCACTTGTGGTGTTTCAGTCAAAATAATGTAAAGCAATGTCATAACCAATTTCTTTGACAAATCCCTGAAACCATTCCTCCTTGTTCAATGACCATTTCCTGGTTTCCTAGCATTTAAGCCCCAATAGGTTATGTGACTGGGTGATTTTGCCAGCTTAATTCTGTTCACACAGATACTCAAGACAAACTCAGTCAGCAACCACCAGAGCATTCACTCACAGGCTGATCTTTTGGCTTTCATTTAAGTCAAAGGTTTTTGGGCAAAAGCCCTGAGCAGACTGTCATCTCTCCTGCAGTGCACACTCTGCTGTTCAGCCTAGCTATAACCTGCCTAACAAGTCCATTTCTCCTCCTTCTACCACATGGCTTATTCTGCCCCATAAAGAAAACAAATCTACAATCAAATTATTGAAAACTTGAATATCAGCATCATTTTGCTGTCCCTTCTAGGGCATTGAATTAAATGTGGGATTTAAAGGGCATTGAATACAATGTGGGATTAAATATTAATTAGGAATGTGCCTATATCGCGGCATATGAATTACAGACAATGAAAACAGATTATTCTGCACCATCATAAGACTTGCATAATTTTAAAAATATAAATGCAATAATATCCAGTACTAGGCATTAATTAAGTTTATACTGCCTTTCTGTATAGATAATGGGCCTGGGTATATATGTAATCACTTACGTCCGTTTAACACCAGTCTAAGTTGCTTGACTTCGGTGGAGTTCCTCCTGATTTACACTGGAGTAAGTGGCAGGAGAATAAATCCCAATGTGTCCTTCCGAACAGGCGTAGACAGTTTGCTAAGGTAGCATATGATATACTGTACTTTGAAGAACAAACAATAACAACAAAATCCTATTAACCGTAAGGGCCATATTGTGCCTGAATGCTCCAGTAGTGTTCTATGCAGGGGGTGGAGGGGGTAAAGGGCACAAGAAGTCCCCTGTCATGCTCCTGCACAATAGCTGAGCACAACTGCAGCCCTCCCTTCCCCCCTCCCCTGGCTTCTCCCTCAAAACAGGCTGTGGATGCAGGGAGGAGGCAGGACCACGACTCCACCTCTTTAATAGTCAGCAAAGCTGGCAGGGCACGTATGTGGTAGTGTGCTGCTCACCCTGAAGGGTGCACTCATCCTGCAAGCTGGAGGTCTCTGGCAGGAATTCTGACGCCGTGAGGATGAATTCTACCTGCAGGTCTCACCAAGGTGGTGGAGTGCCACACTGCCCTGCCACGGGTCAGTGCCAAACAGGTGTGACGGAGCCTTATAGCAGCAAACTACATTTGAGGTTTCTTAAATGGCATCTCCCCTTAGAATAATACTAGAGTCTAACATTTTTTTGCCTTATTTTGAAAGATGCATCCAAGCAGCTATCTTCATGAACAACTTTGTGCATATTTACAAATAGAAGGAGAGCAGAAACTGCAGCAGACTGTACTCTAGTTGATAGCCTCAGCAACTGGAAGGCAGTATGGGGATGGGATGGTGATTTAAAGATTACGAGCGCTATGGGAAGGAAGAGGCTTTTACTCCAAGCTTTCCAACAGCAGTGTCTATTATTGTTCTTTACAAGGAATTGCCATGAAATGTGGGCTACTTTGTGTAAAACAAACAGCCCATGCCATGAGTTCTTCTTGCAGGTAGCATGATATATAGATGAACGAGGATATGTAGTTGTTCATGAAGAGGATACTGTCAAGCATACCCATACTGTGTTATCATCTCTTTTTTCAGATGTGAGAAAAGTTTGTAGAGGACTTCAAAAAAACAAATTTCAGATGGTTTAGCTGGTGGAGTGTCTCTACCAAACACTTTCTGAAGAACGTGTATTAGTATCACTGCACTGCTAATTTATTTTGAAAGAAGAAACTGAACGACTATTGGAAATGTATATTGCAATGGGATGCAGAAATATATTATTTACTATGCTTGATATTTCCATCTCTTCAAAGAAGACGAAATGTTTGTTTTCAAATGTCAATGATCTATGTTTCTGGTTGCCTTTTATGTGTTTCTGAATTGATTGCTACTGAAATTAATATATTGACATCCATTGTAAAGTATGAGTAAGACTGTCAATTTCGCCACCATGTTGCCTTTTAGCTCTTGATTTATCTTTCTTCTTGTTTCCACGATATGGTTCTTCAGTATCCTTTCAGTGACAACAATGAAACACCTATATAATTGAATTGTGTCTTTTTGATAAACTGAGAAAGAATACTTGACCTTGAAGAGTAAGGGTGTATGGGAACAAGGGAGCAAGATTTCTTTGCTTTTGGTTGAAAATTTTATTATGATACTTTGCAAACATTTCGCCCCCTTCAGTTTCCTTACACAACCACCCTGGGAGTCATGATCCACCACTTGAGAAACACTCACTTAGTGAATCATCACAAATGCAGTTCCAAATTAGTGAATAGAAGTTGGAACATAGTCTAATTAGATTTTTAATAATGACAATACAGTTATCAGATATGTAATTCTGGAGTCTTATTAATAGAACCTAGCTGTCCTTAGTCCCAGTCCAGTTCTCTCTCCCCAAGGCAATGCTGCCTCCCTTTGGGGGGCAGGGGAAGTAGGTGTATGTTTTAGCTGCAATGGTTAAATAAATAAAATGATTGTGACGCTATATGGAATATGGGAGACACTTTATGATATTGTTAACACCAGTATTATAAAACTGCAAGGAATCTTTTCAGATATGCCATGTAAGGTACCTGTGAAAATGTTATGATTTGCCAAGTATGATGATCTTGTTTGTATCACCTTTGTATTGTAAGTTATAGATATGTATGGTATATCTCTATTTCCAAACTTGTGCTGTGTTTCTGGGTGATGCCCAGGGGCAGCTCCAGGCACCAGCGCACCAAGCGCGTGCCTGGGGCGGCAAGCTGCGGGGGGCGGTCTGCCGGTCGCCGTGAGGGTGGCAGTCAGGCTGCCTTTGGCAGCATGCCTGCGGGAGGTCCGCTGGTCCCGCAGTTTCAGCGACAATTTGGCGGTAGGTACACCGAAGGCGTGGGACCGGCGGACCTCCCGCAGGCATGCCGCCAAAGGCTGCCTGACTGCCGTGCTTGGAGCGGCAAAATACATAGAGCCGCCCCTGGTGACGCCCCCAGACAGACTGGCATCAGCACTGCCTAGCCTGTTTGATGGCCCATCAAGGATCATCAGCAGTACAATGAACCCATTGAAAGGAGCCAGCGGATACACCTTACAAGTCAGCAGGATTGTAGGGGCATGCCTATGGACAGAGAACTCTAAGGCTTTTCCATGCAATGTGCTGTGAAGCTTGTGTTTGGGACACAGGAAGATACAAGCCACATGGCGAAAGGAATATAAAGGTCAGCTGCATCATCTCTATTTTGTCTTCATTCCTGCTTCTTACTCTGAAGTAACTTGTCTACAAACTGAAGCTCTGAACAAAGGACTGAATGACCCATCCAAGCTGTGGATGTGTTTCAGAGGGACTTTCAAGCCAGCAAACTCACCAATACTGCTAAAAACCTGATATATGGACTTTGAAGTCTCTGTATGTATCTGAGTGCTTTACCATTTAACAACTCTCTTCTTGTTCTTTCTTTCTTTTATAATAAGCCTTTAGTTTTAGACTCTAAAGGATTGATTGGCAGTGTTGTATTTTGGGTAAGATCGAAACTAATATTGACCTGGTAATGTGGTGGCCTTTGTATAGTGAGCAGAGTTTCAAATAACTTCTCACTGAACTGGACCTAGGTGCTGATTGGGAGTCAGACAACTGGAAGGCAATAAAGGGGGCTGTGTGATTTCTCTTTTAGCTTCTTGGTAACCAGCATGGGGGATCAGGAGCCCAGTTTGTGACTGGTTGGTGAGTCTAACTTCAGTGTTAATCCCCAGTGAGGGCTGCCCCAAGCACAGCGGGTCACAGTGATGACCCAGTTGACAGGATTTAAGGGAAGAACCTGTGTGCATGTAGCTCATCTAGGTTAATAATATTAAGGAAACCACATGGGAAAAATGTGGTTTCACAATTACAAGGAAGACCCTCTTTACTGGCTGAGCCTGCTCATCTCCAAATAGAGCAGTGAGACACTGCTGCAGAAAGGCTGTCAAAACATTTCCGATGGAACAGTTTTCTGTCTGAAAATGCTGATTAGATGGAATCAAAATGTTCTTTGGGTATATGTAGATTCCTTCAAAATGGTTTCCACTGAACAGTCTGGCTAGCCAACCAGACTACCTGCCTGATTTCCTGTCAGGTGGGCAGGCTTCCTGTCTCTCTGCCTTCTGGGCCACCTGGTTCCCTGAGCTCCCAGGCTCCCCACTTACCCAGACTCTCCAGCTCGTTGGCTGCCTAGCTTCTTAGGCTGCCTACCTAGCCAGGTTCTCAGCTCCCTGGGTTCACCAGCAAGCTAGCTCCTGGGCTGCCTAGCTCCCTGGGTGGTCTCAAATGGGAAGCTGGCTGGAATTTTGCACACACAAAAAAAATCATGTTGGATTCCAATGAAAACAATTTTGGAAAGGCAAAATTTTCTGGGCAACAGAAATTCCAGTTCTGCTGCTGTGACTGAGAGCACAATCCTCCTGGTTTAGAACATCAGAGGAAGCACAGAACTTGTTTGTTTCCATTTTTCCTAGAGTTCCCTAACCCGCTCTTTATCAATAATTGTTTGTACAAAGTTTTCATTGCTTCATCATTGAGTTTCTTGTCCTTACTTGTTCTTGCTGAAAGCAGATATTTAAAGGAGTTCAGTACTGAGTTAGCCATTATTGAGTCATCATTAATAATATTTCATCCCACTTAGTGGTGGGTCTGCTTTCTCCCTAGCATCTCTTTTCCCTCTTATGAAAAGAGTCCTTTCATTAGCATTTACCCATTCTACTTGTTTTTGGCCCTTATCTTTTCCCTGTTTTCTCCACCATCATTTATGTCCTATTTGTGTTTTGATTTCTGTGCTATAATGAAAGAGCATGTTATTGTCTTCAGCAGCTATGTCTGCAATAGGTATGGGCTATAGAGTGTCCATCTGCTTCTTCTACTTCTGTGGTGTTTTAAAGAAAGGGAACTTAGCTGAGTATTGCTGAGTATTGATAGTACCCTTGACGCTCAAGAAAATACACTTTTCCAGGAAGACTGGGAATTGGGTGCAGAGTGTAGCTAGGCATATTAATGCTTTTTTGTGTTGAGTATGGAAAGGACTTGCATTCCCGCAAAATGCCCAGTCTCATCCGACATGCTCGTCTCTGCTGGACTAGTGTGCCAGGCTGTGCAGGGGGCCTCCATGGCACTGTGGGCACAACAAAAGTTTATCACACTGCAGTGCCATGGTAGGAGGAGGAAGAATAACATGGTGCGTGACATCCCTGTGATTAGAAAAATGTTGTGGTTTTTTTGTCCACTGAAACTGCCGGCTGCAAAAAATGTTCACCTTTTAATGAGACTGGCATCTCTGCCCCAATATAAGCTGAGGATGTTTCCCTTCCTGTGTGCAACATTTCCATGACAATGTGATCTGCCTCTGTAAGAGACTGGCTGGGCTTTTTTTCTCCCCATGATTTTCAGTTCTGTTCTGGGCTTCCTTGATTTGTCTGGTGTGAGCATATGAGTAAATGTGATATGAAAGAACAGTGCAGGCATGTTCTTCTTTTGTTTTCTTTCCTCTTTTTGCTACTCACTGCAGTATTAGTTCTTTCTTTTTATCCTTCCTAGAAAAAGGACAAATTTGCAAGTACATACACCTGAGTAAAGAACCAAGGGGGATGGTGGCTGGACTATTAATTACAGCAGCCAGATTAGCATAGGTGCAGCTGGTTAGCAAATGGGAGCCTGAGGCACAGGAACCAGGATTAGAAAACCCCAGAAATGTGAGTAGCAGGGGGCTTAGTCAAGGAAGCTCTAGGTTAGGGTTTAATATGATTTTTGGCTAAGACCTCTATGCCATTATTTATGGCAACTCTTATTGTGTGCTGCTTTTTGTTTTGGTTCTTTTTGCCAGAGAGGGAAAGACTAATAAGGTGTGTTTTCTTTTTCCTTGACCGTGCTCTTTTTCTCTCTAAGCTGACTCGGTTGTTTGGTCTTTATGACCATTTCACTTTGCTCCTTTTAAGCAGGGTTGCTGAAATGTTGGCGAGGTTGATGTTCATTCTTGTAGTAGTAGAAAGCTCAGCATCCCAGGTACTAAACTGGCTTCCTTCTTTGTCTCTTGCACTAGAGACATGCTTTTTAAAAAATCATGATGGTAATAGTCTGGGACAGAAACTAAGAGCCAGGATAATTTTGTCAGTAGGAAAATTTCCTCTACCAAAGGGGAAAGAAAAGCCACTTTTAACATTGCTGGCTCTTCTTCTAGCCTCTCAAGATGTAGCTGAAGGAGGCGTTAAAAGATATGCATAATTATCTGAAGCTATACTAGACTGCTTTTACATACAGCTAGAGGATGCCAGCTGGGGATGAGAAGACAATTGAATGAAGCAAGGGTACTCAAAGAAGGGCAACTTACTGGAGAGGATGCTAGTGAAAGATATACTACTCAGTGCTGTGTATGTCAGGATTTATCTATGTACTGGAATGAGCCCACTAGCATTGGATTACCTTGCAAGCATTAATGAACGTATGCTTATAGTACTACACTGAGAGTTCTTTGTGGCTTTACTTATAAAATGACTCCCCTCCCCTGTTTTACAAGTGCCACACAGAGAGGAAGTGACTTGCCCAATCTCATATAGGAAGTCTGTGACTCAGTTGGACCTTGAGCACCTGTCTCTTGAGTCTTGGGCTAAGACCTTAAATATGCTTATGAGTGTGAATATGATGTAACTGGAATATGCTTTATGCAAAAGGTATATTGTAATGATACCTTACAAAGCTTATAAACTACTGCATGTGTTCATTCTAGTTGTATGAATGTATCATTCTTGTATTTGAAGCTAGAAATATGAAGTATAACTCTGAGGTCCTATAGTAATTATGCAAAGTGTGGGCCATTAATGGTGGTTTAGAATCTTGATGACTCCCATTGACTAGGACAATTGGTTGTAAATGGTTTATTTACCTGCAAGCCTTCCTCTACATGTATGTATGTATGTATGTGCCAGCATGTGGGTAATGAAGTCTTACAGTGACATGTTGACCATGTCACATGATACTGGAATCCATCTTAAACTTGGTGCTTTTCCATTTAGAAGGAGGGGTGGGGACCCAGAGAGAGAAAAGATTCCCACCTTGTGCCAAAGCTATAAAAGGGGGTGGAACAGAACAAAGAAGGTGGTGGTCATGAGAAATCCCCTAGCTACCACCTGAGCGAACAAAAACTGTACCGGGGAAAGGATTGGGCCCAGACTAGGGAGGAGTCTAGTCTGTGAAAGAAGCTTATTGGAACATCTCTGAGGGTGAGATTTACCTGTAATCAGTTTCTTAATGTATTAGGCTTAGACTTGCTTGTTAACTTACTTTGTTCTGTCTGCTATTACTTAGAACCACTTAAATCCTACTTTTTATACTTAATAAAATCACTTTTGTTTATTGATAAACTCAGAGCGATTAATACCTGGGGGAGCAAACAACTGTGCATACTTCCCTATCAGTGTTGTAGAGGGCGGACAATTTATGAGTTTATCTTGTATAAGCTTTATACAGAGTAAAACAGATTTATTTGGGGTTTGGATCCCATTAGTGTCTGGGTGCTGGAGATAAGTACCCCGCTGAGCTGTTTTTGGTTAACAGCTTTGCAGCTTTGGGGGAGTGGTCTAAACCCTGAGTCTGGGTTGCAGCAGGCTAGCATGTCTGGCTCAACAAGGCAGGGTTCTGAAGTCCCAAGCTGGCATGGAAAATGGGCTCAGAGGTAATCTCAGCACATCAGGTGACAGTCCCAAGGGGGTCTCTGTGACCGAACCCATCACAACCTTATACACAAGACTATCTTTCTAGCATTTTGTGGGTATGGAACGAAGAGGCCTATGCTATTCATACTCTCAATTCAGAGGGCCAAGCTCTGTCATGAGATATACACTGTGTAACCCCAGTGATGTCAAAGTCATGACTAGAGCTGGATGAAAAATTACACTTCTGATTTTGAATATTTGGGGGTGAGGGGGATGGCCCCTAAATGTCTAGTTTCCTTTTTAAACAAAAAAACCCAGCAAAATAAAAACTTGTGGGAGAAGGGTTCCATTTCTTTTCCTCTTTACATTTTGTCATTGGAAAAGAAAGACATGGGGCAGGGGAATATATAGAGCAGGAACTGTACTTCTCGAGATTAAAAAGAAAATGATATGACGCCCCAAAAACTGACAAGTGCATCCAAATACATGTATAATATGTCTTCATTAAATGCTTCATAATACACTCAGAGTGAAAAACTGTCCCTGTATCTACCTTGCTTTGGCCCTGAAGGATCATGGTTATTCAAAGAATGTAGTTTTGATCAATTTGTAATTTTAAAATATTATGGTTTTTATTTGATTCTTAATATGGTAAATTATTTACTAATGTGTAGCATTTGTAGTACTGATCAAAATTTGGAATTTCCATCCTATGGAAGATTGAGATTTGGAAATTTGGTTTCATCCTGAATCATGAGGAAAAAGTGGAAATCTAAGACTTTTTCACTAAGTGAAATAGTCCACAAACATTTTGGTTAGATGTTATTGATAAGTTTCAATAAGGTTGAAACACTTATATTATAATATAATATAATCCTTAAAATAAAGTTGAAATGAAACATTTCAATCATGTCCTATGAAAAGAGCAATAAAATTATACATTCCCACCAAACTTTTTGATTTATTTGCATCAGCATTTTCCAACAGAAAACTTTTTCCATCAGAAATGTTTGACCAGCACTATTTATTTGTATGTGATAATAGGATATTGACCTAGGTTGGAATCAGATTGTGCTGTTAGTTCATTTCCTGTTCATGGCTTGATGGCTTTTATGCGTGTGACTGTTCCTCAGGCAGGGGGCTTGTGCAGTAATGACACTTTTTTTATATCAGAATATTAACCACTTGTGAAGCATTTAATAAAGGATTACTTTAAATACAAACATGTTGGGGGTGTTCTTCTCTCCTTTCATTTGTTCCTCTTCCATAGCTCTCTTGTAATGTGTTGGTTTATAGGTACCGCAACATTAAGCTGTTATCTCACAGACGTAAACACCATCAGGAAAAACCCAGAGGGGGTAAAGGGAAAATTAAAGGTTCTCATTGCTCATTTGGTCCATTGAGGTATTAGGAGCTGTCATTCCCCCTCACCCTGTACAGATCAGGTAAAGGGGCTGGACTTCAAACATGGATCTTATCAGCCATGTGGAGCCCTGTGCCCCTGGACTAGCTCTGTGTACCATCCATGGCAACTTCTCCACCTTCCACTCCTTGGCAATATGGTCAGTGCATCAGCAGCACCATTGTTTTTCCAAAGAGGAACTCCAATCTTAAAAGGCAAACAACACTTTGTGCGCACGCATTTGCAGGGAGAAAAGATGTTGGTGAGGTCATGGGCTGGGAGGAATGGAAATGCAAAACAGCTCTCTTGCTTTTAGCTGAGCGGGAGGTGCCTCAAGAACAGACCTTTGCTTTTTATGTAGTTTCTTAAAAATTCATTTGAAAGAACTTCAGAGACCATTCTGCAAGGTATTGCTGCAGCTAAGGCACTGGGTGGTGGTCACAGAAAGGGCAGCAATTGCCTTCAGTCATGATACCGTGATATCAAAGGAACCACAATCTTTCCTCTTCACCTAGTATCGAAAGCAGTGCAGTAAATCGTATACTCCAGTGTGGTAAATACTTGGTGAATGTTCATTTTAATGATGTATCCTGTAATCTGTTGCAAATTACGCCCATTGACTTCAACATTGTAATCCATAGCAAACACCATTAAAAAGTCACTATTTATTCCTTGATACCAATGAAATCACTGTTTCCACCATACCTAGAATAGGAAAAAACAGAATCACCTTATATGTTACTGTCTGCTAATTATCAGTAAATACATTGACCACCCATAGTGAATAAAAATGGGGCATTTGACACAGATACAGTGGATGCCACTTACCTTTTTCACTATCCAATGGATTTGTGTCTTCAAATACTTTTTTTTCATTAATGTGCTAGGAATTAAGATGAAGATAAATATCAAGGTGATTACATTAAGTATTTTAAAAATGCTTTATTTCATTTTCTTTCAAATGCCTGCATATCGTTCTAATGCAGTTTAGGGAGAGGCGAGAAATATAAAAGTGAATTTATTTATCCTTATTATCCCTTAAATTGTTGTGCCTGCTTAAAACAGACAGAGCTTTGCATTATTCCTCATTCTATAATGACTTTTTTTTTTTTTTTAAAGCTAAAGATTGCAGAAATCTTCACATTCTCCCCTGAGCTGGAGATTCATTCTTCCCAAATGGCCAGGTATCAGAGTTGTAGTTAAAGTGAATGACTCTGGCTCTAGCAAACGGTTCCAATAAATGCTAAGGGCTGTAGTCTGTCTGCAGGGAATACTAAACAATAGCTGAGAACAGAGTATAGTGCATGCAGTATGATTATGAACAGTGTTATTTCCCTCCCCTACCCCACTCCCCCAAAGTGAGCAAATTTTACCTCTGATTCTTTTTCTAGAAGCCTTTGTTGTACCTCTCATTCTTTCGGGCCTGATTCAGTGCCCGTTAAAGTCAACGGGAATCTTTCCCTTTTCAACAGACTTTGGATCAGACCTTTACACTCTTCCATTTATGAATTAATTGAAGAAAAAATATAATCTCAGCACACTCTTAAAATTAATAAGTGTGTTTGAAACAAGGTGAATAGGGGATGATGAAACTGCTACATCTCTTATATTCTGGGGGGTGGAGGGGAAAATTGTGTAGAAATTTCCTAAATTAAAATGAAAACCTAAATGATATAGGTTGATCCATCATTTAAAAGAAGCACGATGGGTCTGATTCTCCCCTGCCTTGCACTATGTATAGTCATTGACACCTATGCAAAGGGGCTAGTGCATTGTACATGCTGTAGGATTGGAATTCAAATGTATATTTGTGGGAGGAAGTTTGTAATTATATCCTCCTAAAAAAGGATTCATTTTTGCAAAGGATGTGTATGTATTATACCATAAAAAGCAGCAGGTTTTGAAGGCAAGAATTGTAAAATCTTGCTAAAACGATAAGAAAGTCAATGAAATTGTGGTGAAAATTTGAATGGCGTACCTACATAGCTGCAATCGATATTGCCTCATTTTTTCCCCCAAGCAATGGAACAAAGCTATTACAGGATGTTATTTCAGCCAATGAGAGTCAAGAAAAAAAAATGACTATGGGCCGGATAGTCATGTAGATAAAATGCAATGTGGGGGGCAGGAGGTCAAGAAGTGGGGGTGATTTCTAGCTCCCTTTGCTTGTTTGTTTTTTAATTTATAAACTATAACTGATTATGAACTACAGTTTCTGTAAAATATAAATCATCTGACCTTTTATTAGGAGGGTTTCCTTACTAATGGATTTGGAAATAGGAATCAAAGCTGCAATGAAATAATTGTGCATAATTGCCCCAAAATGGAGGTTTCTTGCACTGAGACAACTGATTGGGGAACATAAATAATTAAGTTGCTGGCATTACAATTCTTCTATTTGACATGAAGAATAGGAGAAACTTACTCAGAAATTGTCTTTTCAGTGACTTCAGCTGTAAATAACAAAATTCTATAGGTCTGACTTCATACAGTCACTTTAATTCGTTGCTTTATTTCAGTATAAAATCTTAGATCTGTTTCCAATCAAGACTCTAATTCTTTCCAGGTGAAAGCACCTTTTTTTTTTTTTTTTTTTTTTTTAAAAAGGTAACTCATTATAGTTCACTAAGCCTGCTCATGGTTAGCATCAGGCTTAGTTAAACCATATATATATATATTTTTTTTTAAATAAATCCTCCTTCAAGGTGTTTGTGGTATTTTGGCATCTCCTGTCCAGTCATTCCTCCCAGCAGCACGGGAGTTAACAAGTGGTATTATGTAGTATAGTTGAGTTGGTCCCAAGATATGAGAGAGACAAGGTGAGTGAGGTAATATCTTTTATTGAATCAAATTCTGTGGGTGAGAGAGACAAGCTTTTGAGCCACACAGAGCTCTTCTTCAGGTCTGGGAAAGGTATTTCTAGAGTCACAGCTAAATGCAAAGTGAAACAGACTGTTTAGCATAAATAGTTAGCTCATGTTGTAAGGAACATGTAACATCTCTGCAGTCCTAGGACAGAAAGAGGGGATTAGTGGGTTACAGCTTGTTGTAATAAACCACAAAGCCACCATGGATGTCACTTTCCTATACAGCAACATCCCTCATCAGCTTTCTACTCCAACCACATCACCAGATTCATTCATTTCATTCTCACCCATAACAATTTTACATTCCGCAACAAACACCTTGTCCAAAGCATGGGAACTCCAATGTGGCAGCCTCTTAATGGGCCACTTTGAAGAATTTCTGGACAAATGCAACATAAAATCAATGATATTTTCTTCCTCTGGACAAACAGCTTAAACTTCCCTCATAGATTTCCACCACAACTTCAACAGTCACCACTCCTTTCTCTGGAATGCTCCCATACTGGTATCAACTTCCTGGACACCACAATCAGCTTTAACAGTGAAACAATATCTGTATACAGACAACCATATTCAAGAAACCCACAGATCACCACACTGTTCTTCACAGATCTAATAATCACCCAAAACACACCACAAAATGTTATCTACACCCAGGCACTCAGATACCACAGAATATGCTCCAAGAAGCAAGTCTGGGATATCCACCTTAATACACTTAAAACCACCTTCATCAAACAACTACGCTCCCCAGAGAAGGAGATCACCTCATGAAATTAGCCACCCAAATACCCTGAGAGAACTTGCTTAATAAAGAAATAACCCTTTCCCCATATCCCTAGTTGTCACCTACCACTCCACACTGGAATGCATAAGGGGGATCATTAAACAACCCATACTCGATGGGGACCCCAGCATGAGGGAAATCTTCCTGAACCCTATCTTTTGGCCTTTAAAGTAGGGTTATCATATTTAAAACAAAAACAAAAAGAGGACACTCCATGGGGCCCCGGCCCCACCCCAACTCTGCCCTTTCCCCGCCCCCGGCCCCACCCCAACTCCATCCCTTCTCCAAAATCCCTGCCCCAACTCTGCCCCTCCCCTGAACGCTCCACCCCCTGCTCCTCCCCCTCCCCTGCTTCCCGCGAATCAAATGTTTGCGGGAAGCCTGAAACAGGCAGGCAGCAGGTAAGCTGGGGCTGGGGCTGGAGCGGTGGCGGTGGGGCGTGAGGAGGCGTGGCCCAGTCCGGCCCCCCCGGCCAAGTGGCTCTGGCCCCAGCGCCTCCGGCCTGGCTCAGCTCGGGCCCTGGGGCGTCGGTCCCGGTTCCAGCCGAGCAGCTCCGGCCCGCCCCAGCTCCGGCCCCGGTGACTACAGCTCAGCTCGGGCCCCTGGGCACCAGCCCTGGCCGAGTGGCTCTGGGCACCAAGCACCCCTAGCCCCGGTCCCAGCGGCTCCGGCCCGGCTCGGGCCCTGGTTCCAGCTAAGCGGCTCCGGCTCCGGCCCCAGCGGCTCCAGCCTGGATCCAAGCCCCATGACCCCTCCCTATTTTCCCAGACATGCCCGGCATTTTGGAATTTCCTCCTGGACAGGGATTTGAGGACCAAAAAGCCAGACATGTCTGGGAAAATCCAGACTTATGGTAACCCTATTTAAACAACCCGCACCTCTCCAAGCTCATCATCAGAAACAAGCTCCCTACAGACCAGGACGTTCCAGAACAACAGATGCAAAACTTGTACACATCTATACTGATCAATACCCCCCTGCACAACACGTTTTTAAAGATCCATGGATTCTAAACATGTGGTAGACCTCATCCAGTGCACTAAATGCCCCAATAACGACTATGTTGGTGAAACCAGACAATCACTATGCTCTCAAATGAACTCACTCAGGAAAATGATAAAAGTCTAAAACACAACACTACATCACCTTTGGGTAGGGCCCTACCAAATTCACGGTCATGAAAAACGCATCACAGACCATGAAATCTGGTCTTTTGTGTGCTTTTTACCCTATATTATACAGATTTCACAGGGGAGACCAGCATTTCTCAAATTGGAGGTCCTGGCCCAAAAGGGAGTTGCAAGGAGTCACAAGGTTATTTTGGAGGCGTCATGGTATTGCCACACTTCCTTCTGCGCTGCCTTCAGAGCTGGTCAGCCAGAGAGTGGCAGCCGCTGACTGAGGCCCAACTCTGCAGGCAACAACACAGAAGTAAGGGTAGCAATACCATATCATGCCATGATTACTTGTGCACTGCTGCTGGCGGTGGCACTGCCTTCAGAGCTGGGCTCCCAGCCAGCAGCCGCCGCTCTCCAGCTGCCCAGCTCTGAAGGCAGCGCTGCCACCAGCAGCAGCACAGAAGTAAGGGTAGCAATACCACCCCCCCCCTCCACAATAACATTGTGACCCCCCCACAGACAGACAATTCCTTTTTCGGTCAGGACCCCTACAGTTACAACACCATGACATTTCAGATTTAAATAGCTGAAATCATGAAACATGATTTTTAAAATCCTATGACCATGAAAAAAGAACAGGAGTACTTGTGGCACCTGCTGAGCTGGAATTGATATGCAAACTAGACACAATCAACTCAGGATTAAATAAGGACTGGGAATGGCTGAGCCATTACAAACATTGAATCTATCTCCCCTTGTAAGTATTCTCACACTTGCTTCTTATCAAACTGTCTGTACTGAGCTACCTTGATTATCACTTCAAAAGTTTTTTTCTCTTACTTAATTGGCCTCTCAGAGTTGGTAAGACAACTCCCACCTGTTCATGCTCTCTGTATGTGTGTATATATTTCTCCTCAATATATGTTTCACTCTATATGCATCCGAAGAAGTGGGTTGTAGCCCACGAAAGCTTATGCTCTAATAAATTTGTTAGTCTCTAAGATGCCACAAGTACTCCTGTTCTTTTTGAGGATACAGACTAACACAGTTGCTACCCTGAAATATGACCATGAAATTGACCAAACTGGACCATGAATTTGGTAGGGCCCTACGTATGGGTGAACACTTTTCACAAAGTGATCACTCTATATCTAACCTATCAGTCCTCATCCTCAGAGGAAACCTGCACAACACTTTCAAAAGACGAGCCTGAGAGCTTAAATTCATTACTCTGATAGACACTTAAAAATCATGGCCTGAATAGAGACACTGGATTTATGGCTTACTACAACAATCTGTAACCCACTAATCCCCTCTTTTTGTCCTATAACTGGAGGGGTGTTAACATGCCACTCTACCTTGAATATGTCCCTTACAATATGTGCTAATTACATATGCTAAACAACCTGTTCCACCTTGCATTTTGCTGTGACATTGGGAGTACCTTTTCCCAGACCCGAAGAAGAGCTCTGTGTGGCTCGAAAGCTTGTCTATCCCGCCAATGGAAGTTGGTCCAATAAAAGGTATTGCCTCACCCACTATGTCTCTCTAGCAAACAGTATTGCCTGTCAACTCCCTCATTCCATTCCCTTCTTCTGTTGAAGACAGTTGAATTTTTTGACAGTTGCTATGAACTGAGGATATCGACACCCAAACTGGCGTTAAGGAGGTAGCAAGATACACCAACAAAGATACAACTGTTCCCCAACAATCTCTGTGTTTTGGATGTAGAAATCTGGCTGCATATATTCCCATTTCACAAACACTTATGTATCTGCAAAAAGAACAGGAGTACTTGTGGCACCTTAGAGACTAACAGATTTATTAGAGCATAAGCTTTCGTGGGCTACAGCCCACGAAGAAGAAGAAGTGGGCTGTAGCCCACGAAAGCTTATGCTCTAATAAATTTGTTAGTCTCGAAGGTGCCACAAGTACTCTTGTTCTTTTTGCGGATACAGACTAACACGGCTGCTACTCTGAAACTTAGGTATGTGAGTATCTATGCATGTGAGCAATATTCAACTCAGTGGAACTAGCCAAATGCTGTAAATTCATCTCCTATGTGTTTGCAGGATTAGGACCATGGAGAACAAACTCAGTCAGCACATCATTTATTAATTATACCCTGCCATGTGAATGGGCCCTCAGCTAGTTATTAATTTAAAATTAATTTAAATATTTAAAGTAAAAATCTCTGGTACTATTGCTGCACTGGAGCTATTTTTCAATTAAAGAAACATTTGAATCATTAAAAGGAATGAGAAATGTGATATGAATAGTATAAGTGCACAGGGATATATTCTAACGCACATGCAGAAAATGAAAGCTCACTCTCAGTTTTGACATTTTAGAAAGATTTAGTATTAATTTAGCTAACTGTTCTTATTAAGTAGAGAAAAGTTTGTTTCATACTCTTTTTCTTCCATCAAACATTCTGTAGTCTTCCTATACATCATGTAAAACAGGATTATATAATAAAAATTCAAATAAGTGTTTGGATTAACCAGCTGAAGAAGATGAGTGGGCATTTTTATAAAAGTGAGGCATTGTCCCAATCCCTCTGCAAACACACACACACAATACCAATATACAAACCTACCAATCTAAAACCTTCTACTTATAACTATCCCCTTTGGGTGAGGATAAGGGAGAACAAACCACACATGACAGATGTTAATCTCATCTCTTAATGCACTACTGGAAGGTGTTCAGCTATCACAATGATGAGATACAAGAAGCTTTAGAACATGTCTACACTGCAATAAAACGCCCACGGAACACCCACAAGTGGCCCTGGTTGGCGGATTGGACTCAGGCTGCTCGGGCTGGAGCCCAGGTTTTGAGCCCCTCTCTCATTGCAGGGTCTCAGTGCCTGAGCTCCAGCCCAAGCACCTACACTGCAAGTTTTTAGTTCCACAGCCAGAGACCCATGAACCTGATTCAGCAGAACCAAGTCAGCTGTGGGTCTTTTTACTGCAGTGTAAATATACCCATAGAGACATCACTAGACTAAACTAAACTAGAAACCTGCAGTTGGTTTGATCCATAGGAGTGCAGCCCTTCGGAAGCTCAATGCGATCTTGCTGATTGACTGTGTTGAAAATCCTAAATTGTTATAAATACCTCTCCAGTGTTATTTCTAAATCGGGTGTTTGACTTCATGGAAAATGAAGTAGCTGGTTTACAGAAAAAGATTTGACATGATAAATTACTCAAAATTGAATCTACTTTAAATGAAATATTAATGTGGCCCAGGCTGTTCAATCAAGGATGAAACATTAAGAAGACATTCCAGAATGTGAATACTGACTACGAGTATGTCTGTACTGGAGCTGAGGTGTAATTTCCACTCCAGGAGGGAGGGTCGTTTTGCTGTATGCTGTGCCAGGGGCCAGGGAACCTGTGTGAGCCCAGCTGGAGTTCCTGAGCTGGGCCTGCTCCTGGCTTTGCTTGGGTTGGGGAAAGTGGTGAAGATAAGAATGGTCCTCGTGGGTGAGACCAGTGGTCCATCTAGCCCAGTATCATGTCTTTTGACAGTAGCCAATGCCAGGTGCTTCAGAGGCAATGGCCAGAGCAAGCAATCGAGTGGTCTATCCCTGCGTTGTCCTCTTAAGTTTGGTGCTTGTTCCAGGGGCAACTCTCACCCCCCGACACACTCCAGGGCGGAAGCGTTGGTGTTTGTGCCGAGGCGCGTGGCAGGGACTCGGGCCTCTTCTCCAACTCTGGGTAGCCCCCTCATCTCAGGCTGTGTTCTGGTTAGGGCCACGGAGCCCTGGCCTTTTTTGCCTGGTGCCTGGCAGTCAAGCCAGCTGTGGGGAATTAGCTCAAGTGGTAGAGCGCTTGCTTTGTATGCGAGAAATAGTGGGATCAGTGCCCACATTCTCCAAGCAGTTGACTCAGGGCTCCTGGTAGGTCGGCCGGCTGGCCAGGGAGCTGACTTTTGTCCTTGCTGTCCGTAGCAGTCAGGCTGAAAATCAAAAGCTATCCTCCCTAGGGGCTCCTTTGCACCATCTTGGCTTCCTTAGTGCCACAGTCTGACCAACTGAACTAGGCAACCCACAGGAAGCTTCTCGAGGTGTTCCCCTGGTGCGGGCTCCGATGCAAAAAGCACCTGGAGGTTCATCAGATGTTGCAAGAACTGTTCGTCCATAGCCCTTCTCCCCCTGGCGGTGGCTGGGAGACTGGAGACAGGTTGGGGAAGTTAGCTCAACTGGAAGAGCATGGGAGAAGTAGTGAGATCGATACACATCTTCTCCAGCCTGCTCTGCTGTAGAGGGGTATCTGCCCCTTTCTTGCTGAGCTGTCACTTGAGCGCGATCCCTTTCTCCCTCCCTCCCAGTCTACAGAAAGCTGAAGGTGCAAACAATTAGATATTTATTGGGGTGAACTTCCAGCAAGCAATGATTCCAATTTCCTTCCTTAGTGTCCCCCTTCCCAGCTCTGACACCTCAGAGCCTAAGGGCCTGTGTCCCTGTTCCCATTCCCCCCTTAGCGAAACATAATTCCAATTCCCTTACCCCCATTCCCTGTTCCCATTTCCCCCCCTTACTTCCTGATTGCAGACTATATAGTAAAACGTGAGTTCTGCTTAGCTATACCTGAACCAATCATTTTATTGAAATTTAACTAACCAATCCTATGACTAAATAAGAACAAAGTAACTGCAAGAGATTGCATTCAATTTTACATCCATGTAAGAAATATAAAAGTGGGAGGAAGTTGTAATGAAGCTACATCTTCTAGACCATGTATGTTTCCACGTAGAAAACAGAAATTGCCACACCCTGTTTGCCTTACGTATACAAGTAGCTCTCTGAATTCATTGGAACAACTCTCATGAGCAAGAGCGGCAGGATTTGTCCAGAAAATTAAGTCCATATAAAACAAGGGTCAATAGGTACAGTGAAAGTGACTATTAATATAGGGCAAGATTGTAATCCCTTTACTCCCATTGATCAGAAATTCCTTACCTGACAAATTCCCAGTTAAGGCAATGGAATAACCTGTGTGAGTATTCTGATCACCCACATATATTGAACATTACATTGGAATATATAAACTATTAACTATTTGTGTACAGCAGATATCATGCTTTACATCTGCAGGCTTTAAAGCCATATTGAAGGAGAATAAAACCAAAGTACTTTAAAAATTGAGATAAATACATACAAAATTGTGATAGTACCCAGCAAATAAATGATAACTCTGTTTAAAAAGTCAGCTACATTTACATGACAATGGTAGACAATTAACATTTATTGAAAGTACAATTAAAAGAAGTTGTATGTGCAATAAGTAGGAGCTGCATGTTAATTGACTAAATACCTTGATGAGGTAAAAATGATCATCTACATTATTTTTCCATCTTTTGTTCCATACAAATGTACCAGAAAGATGTCCTCTGCAGACATAATTCAATAGGAAAAGATTTCTGGACACAGAACACAAGGCTTGGGTTCAGGATGCATTGGGAAAGGGACTAGTTTGTAAATGAGAACATTTTAAGGTTTTAGTTTTCCTAAACTAGAAAATTGTTGCACTAGATATTTTATCAATTGTATTGTAGTAGTCTTAGCCGTGAAATTCCTATCTTGTTTTTGAAAAGGCTGCCATTATGTTCTAACAAAAAACAACACTGGAAGACTTTGAATCATCTTGCCCTTCGGTATTGCTTTCTTCTGTTCCGCATATGTTGCTGAAAAAGGTGTCCCGCTGTGCGGTCCTAATTGCCCTTTATTCTTTATCCTCAGCCTCCATATGCTAGGAAACTGTCTGTTTACTTCAGTAGGCTTTGGATCAGGCCCCTGTCCTTAAAGAAAAGTGAATATTGCTTTATCTTCTGGCATACAGAAAATAAATACCAGTATATAAGAAAGAACATTGAGATCCTTCCTCCTAGGTAAGCTATCAGCTACTAGAGGACATAGAGAAAATAAATAAAGGAGACTGAGATTACTTCACATCATGAGTTCCTGGGCAACTCTCTTTATACTTAGCATCTGCCATAAAGTTAATTTAAATATTAAGTGTATTCTCTCTGCAAGACATGGGGTAATTTCCATTAAAGTTAATGTGAGTTCTTCATGCATCAAGGAAACAACATGCCTTAATGTTTCTAGGTTTCTATTCTCTTCTCTATTTACAGAGTGGCTGCTAATGGATCGTTTCTAGAGGGACAGTTTAAAATGGAATTGGCAGAGTTATCATTTATTTGCTGGGTACTCTTTCCCCTTTATTTCCCTCTCTATTTTTTGTATCTGGGGCACCCATCGCTGTAGACGCTGAACACCAAATACAATAATTATGATATCCATAGAGTTATCTACAGCAGACTCTGCTCTCCATCTATTCCAGATTTGGGGTGGGGGTTGTTTTGTTTTTCTCTGCTTCTTTTCCTTAGCTGTTATAATTCCTTCTATTTGGTAATGTGGGGAGACGTTTGCCAAAAGTGAATTTTGCAATGGTCATAGAAAATAGCCAGGTGTGGGTTCAGTCTTCTCTCTTCTTGTGGATTATTCCATAATGAGGGACCTTCAGCTGATGACACTTTGTCCCTGACTTTCATGAATTTCATTCTAGGCTCTCTGTGCTGCATTGTCTGTGATGAACACAGCTGTGAAGGTATGTTGTGAATGGTACAAGGTTCTGCTATGTAATCAGATGTAAACACATTGAGGGCCCTAAAGATTTAGGGTCTAATTTGGGAAAGCTCTTAAACACATGCTAGTGCATCCCTAACGTCCTTAAATGACTTTGACAATCCCAGCCTTAGTCCAGGCTGTTCAATTGGCAATGGAAATGAACTGGGAGTTCATGGAGAGCGCAAAGCTCCAGAATGATGTGGTCTCTTCAATTTTTCCTGTAGAGAAGGAGAGTTGCAGCATTCTGCAGAAGTCAGACTTTGTAAGAATCTGCAAGATTCAAACATGGGACCACAGAGATTCTGAACCACTGATGCCGCTGCCTCACCATCAGGGAAGACACTGTAAAGCTTGACTTGGCAGGAAGTACCGCCCCTCGGGGCCTGTGTGGCAGCCCTTCATAACCCACTGATTGGCCAATAGTGGTATATAAACCAGGAAGCCATGCTGGGGAAGCTGTCTGAGAAACAACACAGACTTCCTGCTTGCTCTGCTCCAGATCCTGCTTGTGATAGAGCCTGGACTTTGATCCTCGTTTGTCCTTGACTTTGCTATTTGATTGCTGTCTGTAACCTGGTGCCTGACCCTGACTTCCCGGTATCCTGACCCAGCTTGACTCCAACCCTGCTATCTGCCTACAACTTAATGCCTGACTCAGACTTCCTGGCATTCTGCTCCAGCTCCCTCCTAACCCTGTATTTGTCTCTGGATTGCAATTTAGCAGCTGACCAGGACACACTAACCTCCCATGTCTTGGCCCTGACAGAATTTCTGTTACTCCATCTTCAGCCCCAGCTGCAATGAGTTCTAATAGCCCATTTGGAAGCTGATGAACAGATGGATAATTGTGGCCAGATCTACATATAACAGGAGGAGACAGTTTCCTGGCAAGTGGGAGCAGAAAGAATACATTTCATGCCACTGTCTATCTTTGTATGCCAGATTACTAATAGCTCCAGGAAGATCCATTGAATGAGTGCTACCTTTGTCATATTCCTATTGACCTCCACAGGCTTTGGATCAAGCCCTGTCTTCCGGTCTGTGCTCACCCTAGGCAAGTTCCCTCAATACATCAGTTGGGGACCTCAAATATATGTCCCAGTGCAGCGCACACTCTGCACATGGCTAGGACCAGCCCTGTCCATATTTGAGTTGATGAACTTCATGTTTCAAAGGGTAAAATTGTTCCTTAAACCTCAGGATACATTTGTGTTTGCAGAGAGGCATGTTAAGTTTCCTTGGAAACCACTACTACTCTTCTTCACTCGACTCTTGATTGAATACCTCTCTCTTGGGGGCGGAGAGGGAGGGAGAAAACTGTCTTTATTAACAACATTGGATTGTATCTTTCTCCAGTTTTTTGCCCCCATGTCCCCATTCTTAGCGTTTGTTGGGGGTAAAAATGCATAAGAATTCTCAAGAAGCTACTTATCCATCAGTGTGTTCTTTTAACATTTATGTAGTGAGTTCAGGGAAGCTGATATTTATAGTTCAAACTGTAAAAACTCAGTGAAAAGGCCTATACTTTGTGCTCTAAAATTCATAAGAGCATAAGAACGGCCATACTGGGTCAGACCAAGGGTCCATCTAGCCCAGTATCCTGTCTTCCGACAGTGGCCAATGCCAGGTGCCCCAGAGGGAATGAACAGAACAGGTAATCATCAAGTGATCCATCCTGTGTAGCCCATTCCCAGCTTCTGGCAAACAGAGGCTAGGGACACCATCCCTGTCCATCCTGGCTAATAGCCACTGAATAACATTCATAACAAGCTCATGCAGGTTAAACATGAAATAACTAAACCAGAGGTGTGACTTATCTTATGAACCTGTTGGACTTTTATCTTGCTCACAAAGTTTCCAATCAACCCCCCAGAGATGTTGGAGGCTCCTCTGTAGAATTACTGTTGAGTTATTTGGCCAGGTCAAACACAAAGGAGAGGAATTCATCATACGCTTTTATTCTATAAACTCACTAGGGTAGCTGGGATGTAGCGACTTATGCTCTTTCCCCATTGAAAATGCCATTGTTCGGCAGCCATTTGCTAGGAAGTAGAAAATAGAATGGAGAAGTAGCAGTTACAAACTGGGAAAAGGTTGCAGCTTCCATAAGTTTTACACAAAATCAAACTACTTATTTAGATTGAAGTTTTCCCCCTGTATGTGGGTAGAAAGGTACAGAGCGCACAGAAAATGTTACTGCTTGAGCAGGGGCATATTACCATTTCTAGCTGTACTATACATCTCACAAAGAGCTGTAGGTAGGTGTGATGGAGGCATGACTTTGGCACTGGTTCCCCTATATGTTGGCTAGAGATTATAAACCTGCTGGGGCTCCGAAAAAGAGGGTAAGCAGCTGTTCCTTATAGCACTTTTCTCAGTGTCTCTGCAAAAAGAAAAAAGAAAAAAGCCTTCAACCACTGCTGTTCACAAACACACACAAAGACTACAACAGGCACAAAATTACCCAAGTTCTAATTATTGTTTGTTTGGGGGTGGGTTGAGTGACTAACAGCTCTGTGAATCATTGTGAAAAGAAATTTCTCATTGATTTTCTTCCTTCTTTCTTCACTGTTTTCATAGTGTATTTTATTTGATATTATTTTGTCGGCTGTGGTAAGTATGCATGTAAAGCACATTGGCTGTGGGTAGTAGGCAGCAATGGTAACACAGGCTCTCTGTTTTGATGTCACAACTCCTATGTAGTACTCAATATTACAAATTCAGTAAAAAATTCTTGGCATGCCCACTGCTCCTCAAGGCATTTGCTCAGAAGGTAACTCCTTTCATGTGGAATATCAAGAGAGAGAGTGCTTGCACCACCCATCATTCCTGTACAAGGGCCTGATTCTGCAGTCCTTACTCAGCCAAAACTGGCATAGGCTTCTGTGGGAGCACAAAACCCTGGCCTGCTGCACTGGTAATTAGGATTTTAATTAGAGCTCACAATCACTATTTGGCTTATGATTACAAATATTAGAAGGGTTTATGGGGTTTTTCTGTCTGATATTGCCTGGAATCATTTGTCAAATATAAATCCTAGTGCTTCTAAAAAGGAGCATCTAGCACACCACTCTGGATTTCTTTCATGCTGAAAAACACATGAGCCAGATCCGCAGCTAATGTAAGTTGGAATACCTTTATTAAAGTCCCTGTACCCGTATGTCTGCTCCATTCCCACGGAAATCAAAGAAGCGACTCCAATTTATATTAGCTGAGGTCTGGCTCACCATTTCCATTGCTGCATAAATTGACAGCATTATTGACTTAAACATATAAGCCAATTGTTGACCTCTGGACCCTTCTTCTGGGAAGCAAATTCTCATAGCATGTTCATGTTACTCAGAAGGTGTGCGTCAAAGATACACATTGCAGCTAGAAGTATTTATAGGATGATTTTACAAATGATAAAACTCTCTGTAGGTCACTAACTTTCAACCCACCAGTTTGCCACAGCTCCCTAACTTCTTATTCTGTACCTTCTTTATCCTTTTTTTTATATATATATATACTAGCATTCTAGGTACTGGTTCACAAAGGTACCTGCTTATAATTTCACATATCTCATTTTGAATATTATATTCCAAGTGTTGATGAGCCATGAAAGTACGCCCTAACTGGACTTGGTACAGAATATTCATGCATCTTTGCTTTGACACGTTTTCTAATGCCAAAGCTGACTTTAGCTTTGCAAAGTGTTGTGGGATGCTTGACATGGGTGAACAGAATTGTGGGAAGAGCATAAATCCTTCAGTTAACATAACTTCTCAACACGTTATTATTTTAATACCAAGCACATGATACTTATTAATGTGGTGTGTATTGTGTCTAAATGTTTTGGCTAACAGCATTTTATTCATGGAAAGCATGCATTACTAAAGAAATTTTGGAAAATACAGTGCATTCATATTCTCAAGATAAATCATCAGCTTGGCTGATGTCCTATTCAAGCCCTGATTTAACATTGAAGTCTTTGAACAGTGTTCCTGTAGGTTTTGTGAATAGCTTTCTCTTCATTCATTCTTGTGGGTATCCTATTAGTATCTCACATGGTGCTTATGTTTATCCAATAAAATCCATTTGTTTCATCTCCTTTCTCTAGCTTATCTTCTGAATTCAAGATTCAGTATCCTGTAACAGCAGCGACTGGAATCAATGGATACTGACCCCTATCATGTGATAAGTGTTAATATCATTGTACCCTTGATGCAAGTCAGGTGACTGGTTCTAGGCAATATAGTGCAGTCTCTTATTAACATATATGTTGTCACTTTGCAAGATTATGACTTTTTCAGAAAGTCAAACCACTTTATGTTCAGGATTTGACATGGACAATGTTTTTGGAGATGGGATCTGCCCAAATCTTTGGACTCTCCCAGTCCTGGACAACAATCAGTGAGTGGGGAGAAGGGGAAGATGGAAGTGACTAATGCATTGCCTGCTTAGCAACTCACAATTGTGAGAGGAGGACTTACCAAGACACCCTCATGGGTGGAAGTTCACTTAATAGATATTGTTGAGCTATTAATTGCTGACTTGCCCAAATTTATACTTTGTTCCCCTTCTTTCCCCCCTTCCCATTTTCCTCACCCCCCAAAAAAGTTATCTTTGTTTTAAATCCCTGGACTCAGGGCCAGATCCTCTGAAGGTAAATCAGTGGGAATTAGAAGCCTAAATACCTTTGAGGATCTGGGCCTCAGGGCTTGCATGTGGGAAAACATTGCCTATCAAGGGTATCCTGGGAAGGTAATTGAGTTCCCAGGTTTCAGAGTGGTAGCCGTGTTAGTCTGTATCAGCAAAAACAACAAGGAGTCCTTGTGGCCCCTTAGAGACTAACACATTTATTTGGGCATAAGCTTTAATGGGCTAAAACCTGCTCGAGCTAGTGTTGTTTAAGTTGTCAGAAGAAATCTCCAGATAATTGAACCCATCCCTTTCTGTTACTGACAATACCAGGCAGAAGGGTTATATGTATATTATAAATGTTAACTATATCCTATTATCCTGTTTCAACATTATCAAAACAAAACAGTGTGGTGTGTCTGAATTGGAATTTTTTGGACTTCCATTCTGCACTAAATTTTGTTCCAATTTGTAATGAAAAACAGATTTTGAAATGTTAGAATTTCCAACTGGACAGGAATTCCGTTTTCTGGCCAGCTCTACTTAGAATCCATCTAGAGTGCTCAGCGCCTTGCCAAATTGAGCCGTATATTTTTGGGAATAAAATAAAAGCTAATTAAGACATGATTCTTATGACAGCATTCTTACAGCTGCATTCTTTTCTAAAGGATAAAAGAAAATGTAAAATGGCAATTAATTTTATAGGAAATTTTTTAGTTGCATTTATCAGGAACTTTGTTTGCTTACCAAATTGTACATCATCATTACTATTAATGGTTTAAAATATAAGCTTAGGGACAATTATATGGACAAATGGTATATAATTGTGGGCTTTCAAATCTTTCCAGATCACTGACAGAAAATCTCCTCAGTTTTCAAGAAGTGCTGTTTTTAAAAAGAGAAAGACTGAAGAGAATTATTATTATATTATTAGAAATGGGCCAGAGCTGTGGTATTTAAATCAGAATCCAGTCTTCCACAAAGTTTGGGGGTATCAAAATCAGTGATCTGATTTAGCCTTTTATATCGATGGGCCAAAGTTGTGAAAGTAATGGACTGTTTTTATAATGTGTCTGAACATATTTTTATCTAGTGGCTAGCCCCAGTAATGATAACAGCCTGCTATTTAGTCACGCTTGAAGAAGTTCTTCTCTTTCGGGTCAGCTGGTAGAAGCATGTTTTCAGTGCTCAAGATTCCCAAGTTCACTCCCCACTCACAGCTGTAACTGTATTACATGATGTTTAGATGTGGATTCCATCTTCCACAGTTTGTGAAGAGCGTGGTTGGGATCTGATGTTCCAGTGTGTATGTAGTATATTATTCCATACAAAAATACATCCCTGGAAAGAACATTATTAAGGTTACAAAGTCAAGCACCCTAAAATAATGAAATGCCAAAAATAAGGTTGCCCCTGCAACTTTAATTCTGCCCCCGGGGGCATATGCATTTTGTTCCAGAGATGAGGAATTGTTGCCAATTCTTATAATTTTATCGTGAGTAATGTGATTGGTGGCCCATGTTGTGGGTGGTCTCTTGATAACATACACAACTCCAGCTTTCATATAATTTTCAGACTTGCCAAGGCGTAATGCCCCACCTTTCCCATTTCTCCACTTCCTGGGCAAGAGCAAGTAATCACAGCTGTTGCAGGAGGCATGCAGAGCTCTCCCCCACCCCATAGGCACTGACAGAAGCTTGAAGTGCTGGGTATTGGAATAGGGAGGATAGAGCATTTTTTGCAGGAGGGAGCAGAAAGAATCCAACAGTTGAAGGTGGCTCTACTCCTTCCTTCCCCCTCTCATGAAAAATGGACCTGCTCCTCCCTCTGCCTAGCTCTCCTTGCAACACCAGGTCTGGGAAAGGTGAGAAGATCATGTTGGAGCTGCCCCTCCCCCAGGCCTGGGAGCGGGTGAACAACCTCTACAACTGTACAAGGAGCTAGGTGAGCAGAGTTCATGTGGCTCTGAAGCAGATATAGAGGCTGGGAGAGGCACAAAATGAATTGGTGTTGGGCTGGGAGTTGTGCATTAAGTGATGGGAGCTGGGGAAAAATTAATTGATATGGGGCTGGGGGGCATAGAATTAATTAATTTGCACAGTTGGGCTTCTAGCTTCTGAACCCTCCTCACTGTTAAGCAACATCTTAAGCAAAATTTGTAAATTTTAGATAAATGAAAGATTTGCTTGTTTGTGGGTGGTGTTTTTTTGGGTGGGTGGTTTTGTTAATTTTTGTGTTGTCATGAGATGTTGGCAAGTATTGATTTTGGAGGAGTAAAATGAATTAGACTTAATATGTGTGTTGCAACGTGCTAGCTCAAAGCTGCATGTTGTTACACACACATTGGAGGTGTGCAACAGGAGTTAAACATATGCTTTAATTCTTTTTCAATCAAATAATTTGGGGGGAGGGGCTTGCCCCATGATGGCTGAACTTTTGTGGTGAGCAATTCTGATGGGGCAGAGCCCAGCAGGTGTAAATCAGTTTGTAACTCTGCTGAAGTTCCCTATTGTAATGACTAGATTAGGGTTACCATACGTCCGTTTTTTCCCGGACATGTCCGGCTTTTCGGCAATCAAGCCCCCGTCCGGGGGGAATTGCCAAAAAGCCGAACATGTCCGGGAAAATGCCGGCCAGGCACTTCCCCTCCCGCGGCTGCTCTGCTCCTCCCCTGACTCTTCGGCTCTGTTTAAGAGCCAAGTGCTACGGGCTTCGGGCAGCCCCCATGCCTCCGGACCCTGCTCCGCTGGAGCCCGGGAGGGGAAGTGCCCAGCCGGGGCGCAGGGTCTGGGGGATGCCCTGCAAACCGTGAAGCCGGTAGCGCTCGGGCAGCCCTTTTCGCGTTGCTGGGAGTGGGAGGGAGGAGGGGGTGGAGTTAGGGCGGAGTTGGGGCGGGGAAGGGGCGGGGTTGAGGCGGGGCTGGGGGTGGGAAATGGGCGGGGCCAGGGCCCCGTGGAGGGTCCTCTTTTTTTATTTGTTCAATATGGTAACCCTAGACTAGATGCATGGAAACTTTAATGACCCCATGCTAGCAGGAGTTTCATTTTACACCCCATCTGAAGGGGACCCTCTCCAGCAGCATTGTGTCCCTCCTGCCATGCTGGGCCATGGACTTAGCACTGACTCAGAGTGACAAATGCCACACAGGGCCGGTGCTACCATTTAAGCAAACTAGGCGGTTGCCTAGGGCGCCAAGATTTGGGGGCGCCAAAAAGCGGTGCCCCCAATTTTTTTTTTACAGCATTCCTATTCCCTCTCCCCGAGCGCGCAGTCACCACTCCACTTCTCCCGCCTCCCAGGCTTGCATCGCCAATCAAGCCTGGGAGGGGAGGAGAATTAGAGCGGGGGCGGCGTGCTCGGGGAGGAGGCGGAGCTGGGGTGGGGAGCTGCTGCAGGGCTGCGCGGGGGGGGGCAAGGTGGAAGTTTCGCCTAGGGTGCGAAACTTCCTTGTACTGGCCCTGATGCCACATCACACACAATCAGCACTTCCTTTAGCGCCATGAGTGTAATGTATAGGAAACAAGGCATCTCCCTCCATAGATTCCAGTTTCTCTCCTGTCCAACTTTCAGCCCCCGGCTAGAAGGGGGAGAGAGAGGCATGCAGCATAGAGGAGTCAGAGGCTGATGGTGAGCTCAGCATTGGCTTTCTCTCCCTTACCCTGATGGCTGCCTAGGGCTGGGCAGGGAGGAGGAACTGGAAGTTGCAGCCTCCTGTGCTGAGGACAGCTCTGTCCCCTTGCAGGGCAGGCAGGAGTTGGCTCAGCTCACTGGAGCCAGCTCAGCTCCTTCCTTGCCTTGCTCCACCAGCAGTGAGTGCAGTGCAGGGGGAGCATTGTGAGGCAGGCAGAGAGCTGAGCCAGGCGCAGAGAAGATACTGAGCTGCTGGCTTCCAGCCCAGCTGAAGCACCATCTCCTTCTCTCCCACCATGAAGGATATGAAGAAGGGAACTTGGAAGGGAAGGGAGAGCAGCATATGAAGGAAAAGTAGGAGGGAATATGGGATGGGGAGGGAGACAGGAGTGTGGGAAGCCACAATGAGGAGTTTGCGGGGAGAGGAGGAAAATTGGGAGCAGGGAAGAGATGAATATGGGATACGAGGAAAGAGAGAGGAGACATTTGGCCCTTTGAAAGGAGGGGAGAAAGGGAAAGTAAGGGGAAACTTAGGAAATGTGGAGGAAGGTGAGAGGAAGAGAGATGGGAGGAGGACAGTGGGATGGGTTTGGGATGGCTTTTGGCGGGGCTGGGTTATGTTGGGGTAGAGAAGCTAGTGAGGAAGTTTTGGAAGGAGTTATTGGATGGGGGATGAGGAGTGGGAAACTAGGGGAGCACAGGGGATTTGTTGGGAAGGAAGGGCAGAGAAGAGGATTTTGGTGATGCGGGAAAATGCCAAGGAGAGAGAAGATTGTGACGGGGTCTGGATGACAAGTAGGAGAGATAGGGAGGAGAACAGGGATGTTTAAGGACAACAGACAGTGAATTTTGGAGGGAAGGGAGGACAGAGCGAGAGCATTTTGTGGCAGAGGTAGAGGTAAGACCAGTGGGGTGTGATGAGGAGGTGGGAGTGAGTGATGAAGGGATTGATGAGGAGAGAGGCCTTTGGAGACAGGGTGATTTATGGGGGCTCTGCAGCCACTTTACGCTGCACAGCAGCTGTAAGGTTCCCTCCCCACACCGCTTAAAATACATAAGGCAAATTGGGCATCCCCAGCAGGTGCAGATGTGTCTCTACCCTTCCAATGGCACCCTCAATGCAAGGGGTATTCTATGGTGTGTCGTGGGCAGGAAGGGAGTGTTCCAAGAGAGAGGGGATGGCTTAGGTGGCCTTGGGTCTTCTCTGTTCCTTGGCTGTTGCCTGCCACAAGTCCCATGGGAGCCTTGGGTAGCCCTGACGGCTTCCCTAACCAGTGACAGTGGCTGAACCAGTGACCAGCAGCTAAGAATCATTGATAGGAGAGGATCTAGCCATCCATCCCATCCCAGTGCTGGTCTCTGCACTACTGTGGAGATTAATGTGGGCCTCAAATACCAAGCAAAGATTGCTGCTGGGAGACCTGGGGGAGTCCTGAAAAGGATCTGTTGAACACAGGACAGACAGCACCAAAGTAAGCACTGGGAGGCTCAAGGGGATGGGACCTTGTGGCTCAGTCAGAGAGGGTTTTTGTCTTACCCAATTTTTGGGGCACAATTACTGCACTGTGCGGCACTCTGGTGTTACTTAAGCATCCCTCTGTAAGAACTAACCCAGCTTGACCTTGCATAGCTCCTGAGAGCTGACAAGATCACAGCATGAATTTACAAGCAGAGGAGATGGTCTCCAGCCTGTTGTTTTTGTATCAGTGTCAAGAACGACTTGCTAATAATTCTGATTTATTTTTTCAATCTGTGGTAAAGACAGAGGTTTTCCATTTTCTTTTTCTTAGGAGAAATGTTATTAGACTAGCTTTTCTTCTCTGTGGGGTACAGGCAAATTAGCCTCATCACCACATGCCCCCTACATTGGCAAGATCCCACTGCCACCTGCTCCAAAACTTCAGTAGAAATAAGCAAATTCTTCTGGTTAAATAATCGCAATTGATGTATGAGTCCTGCAATATCAGAAGCTTTGTTTTCATGCTTTCTCTTTGTGGCCTTAAATTCAGATTTATTCTTCTAGTAACTAGTCATGCTTTTTAGCTCTTGAAATTCTTGGAAATCTAATTAATTCTCAAAGCAGAGAATCTAACTGAGGAGAAATAGCTCCTAAGTTTTGAGTATCCAGAGCATTAGAAAATAACAGAGTAAAACTAACCTCTTGCAAAGAAATTGATTTTTCGAGGGCAGAGAATTAGTTTCTGAGAGGACTGGAGCAGCTAAACTGGATTGTTTCTCAACTTATTTTTCTTTTTATAAACATTTATTTTTAAAGTGAATATAGGGCTTATGGCAGGGGAGGGAATGGCAATGCTGGAGACCTGAGTCCTGTGTTTAGCCCTGCAACAAGCACAGCATGTAATGGTAGCAGTGCACATTTCTTCACACCTAGTGTGTCTCAGCCCTGAATGAATGGATCACCCTCAGGAACTCTAGCATAGGTACGGTATATAGAGGCAATTCCAACGCAATATAGTGTAGTATTAGGGAAATGTAAATGCAGGGCAAAACTGCAATGATCCTTAACCCAAACCAGTATGACTAGTGTGGGGATACTGCTTCACGGGTGATTCTAATAGTGCTATCCCACTGGTTCAATTAGCAACCATTCAACTGGTATAATTTATTATGTCTATTGCAGGGCCTCATTGTACTAATTGTTCAATGTAAATTACATAGATGGGCTGTGCCCCAGAGAGCTCACAATGTAAGAATTAGGGAGGACAAAGTACCAATAGAAACAGATATTCTGCATAGGTAAGTAGATGCACTGATCCTAGTAGTCACAAGTGGCCACTAGCCCATTCAGTGCCAAATTATAGGCGTCACCACAAAGGCAATTCTCTAATGTAGACTGGACCTGTGGGTCAGAGTGTAGTTCAGCTCCTGTGTTCATTCAGCCCTTCTTCTCTCAGCTCAGTCTGCCGAAGAATATCAACTATGATTGTGTTTTTTTGGGAGCATGACAGTAATACTTCTCCTCTGTGGTCTGGTGTGCAACTCATTTCCATAGTTCTCAAGTGGGTATCGAATGGGATTGATCACAGTCGACCTCAGCTTCATAGAAACTAATGATTTAGAACTGAAAGACTGCAGTTTCTGTCACTAATCCACTAAGCCCTGGAGCACACACAATTTATATCTCCTGGAGCAGACGCAGATTGTCTTACTCAGAGAGTGACCTGATCCCCAAACCTTAGATCTGAACATCCTTGGTGCAGGCAGAGGGAAAATAGGTTGAATCCAAATCCATTGAGGGAGCTGGAATCCAGCTCCTGTTTCTCATCTCTACTGTTAACATGATTAATTGCTGAAAGAAAGCTTTACATTGCATGGGTATTATTTGGCTGATAGACAAATGCTGTTTCACATCCAATATATTCCTCCCCATAATAACTGTGTTTTGACCCATATCTAGCACTGGTAACAGGAGGTTTCACTAAACTGATGCCAATGTTGGGGGGGTAAGTCCCTTTACAGAGCCTGATGGCATATTGCTGCCGGACTGTTTGCAGAGACAGGAGGCATTGTTAAGAGTAAAAAAAAAAAAAAAAAATCTGGTGTAGCTGGGCTTGGGAAATAGCAGTCCCTGACTGCTCTGATCTACCAGCAGTGAGAGGAGGTCTGACTCAGTATTTTGAGGTAGGCTGTAGAATGTGTAGCTATCCAAATGTTTTTGTTTTTTGTTTTTTAAATTAGTATGTTTATTGATTTCTTAGAAGCCAAACATAATCTGATACAATATAATTTGAAAGTGGGAAATTACACTGCACAAAAGGAGCTATAAATATGAAGAGACCAGACACAAAAAAGCTGAAATTCAAAATAAATCAGAGCCATAAGATTGGCCGTTCTAGTCACCTTTTGGAACAGCTGTTTGCATTGTCAATAAATCTAGGGTAACTGGAACGCATAATGCCTTGCAGACTGACAGTGGATGTGTTAATAGCCAGAGTGTTACACCTATTTATACCATTATGGCCTAGAACAAGCTACAGGTTTGTTTGTGAGTTAATAGGGATGGATTGTTCCCCAAGATTCATGCAGAGAGGCCACCCTCTGTGAGATCTGCCCACATGAAAGCATCCTCTATGACAATATTCCCCATGTCCTTGGACTCTGCAGCAGATTCCATGGGGCTTGGGATCTACATTCGGGGAGGGGATGGGCATAGAAGGGACATATCACCCTTCCCCCTGACCAAACACATGGGGAATGAACCAAAACAATTAATACAATCAGAAGCTCTATGAACTCATCCAGAAAGCCATTCCATGCTGTGAGATCCTTCATTCATGGGATACGGGAGACCCTTGCGAAGTATGGCCATGCTGCTAGGGAGCCAGAGGAAAGATATAGGGGGGCCTGAACATTTGTGCAGAAGCACCAGGCCTCCTTGCAGGTTTCCATGGTTTTCAGGCCAAATCTCCTTTCTATTTCTACTGGGATAAACTCCAAGATCCTTGATGGAATGATCTCTGGAGAGCTCTGTGAAGCTCTCCTCAGGAAGTTTTCATCCCACTTTGGGCTCATATCATGGGTATTTCCATGCAAGGAGCCATCTGGACTACTGTTTCTCTTTTGCTGCAGTGTGAGTTAGATCACTCCTATCATGGAGAGGGGTCTTAACAGAAGAGATGGAAATTTTCAGGTGCTCGTCACGCTGCTTTGTCAATGTTCCTCAGTCCTGACGTGGAAGTATTTAATCTTTGGCCTCTTCATTGAAGTTGCCAGTTGTCAGAGGGCTTCCAAGGTGAGGGACATGAGTGTAACCTTTTATTCTATTTAATGTTAATCATATCTCAGGGGGGTTGGTTCTGGCGGCTACAATCTCAAATTAAAGAGAGTCATCTCTGTTGGTTCTAGATTTAGAGTTCATAGGAACACATGAAACCATAGGCAAATAACACACAAAATTACAAGACCACCTATCTTTTAGTAATTTTATTAAAGTTTCCAATAAAGCTATAAATGTCACAGCATATACAATTCCTATAGATACGTATAATGAACCAGTTATACCTACAGACATACTCTCATCCTCCTAGATGGTGTTCGAGTCTGTTGGCCCTCTTATGAATTGACCATAGGAAGCCCAATTTCCCCGCTCTGGGCACCCCTTTTTATACTGTGAGTCCGTCTATACCTATATTTTGTGCATGTACATGAAAATGTCAACCCTCTCTTTCTTACTGGTTTGTGTCCCCTGGAAACACAAGGGACCCTAAATTCAATAGGCTGGGTAGGTTCTTGTCAACATTGACATACCACCTTTGTTTTCAGTTAGGGCACGTGTTAGAGACAATATTTATTGTTACAGCATTTTATGATTTAATTTTAATCTTCCCAGCTATACTTTCGCAATGTTATCAATTAGTGCCTTTTTTCCATCATTTTTTTAGGTTATTTCTTGGGTATTGTCTTGCGTCATTATTTCTTGTCTCCAAGGCCTAACATAGCTAAGCTAGAGTCTTGCAGGCTTTGGCCTACACATCTTGCATTTCAGCTTGTCTCACTTATGTCTAATACTTGATTCCCTGAAATACTGATTAATCTTATACTTTCATAATTCTAACCTATTGATTAATTATTACATCAAGCAATAAATGGATACTTAAAAAGTCATTGGCTACATTTCCCCCCTTGACAAGGTAATAATTATCTCATTATCAAGCGATGATTAGATGATAAGAGCCCTGTCCCATATATATGATAGCAATGATAAATACAATAGCATATAGCAAATTTAATTAATATAATATTTAGATATTATATGTACCTCAACTTTATTTCCATGCCATTATTTTATATTATTAGGGATTAGGGTTTTTTTAGGGACTTTTTTAACTGGTGAAGTAATTACTTTTTTGCATTGTGGTACATAGTTATAATTGTATGGAGCTTTTGGAACTTGATGTGGACTTATACTTCACATTTTTTTATAAGTTTCTACTTTTTATATACTTTTTTACATTAGCTTTAGCTGCTGCAGGGGCTGTAATAGTTGACAACAAGGGAAAGGAAACAGGTTGAGTCATACACAGCCCGGAGTTAACCCTACTTGTGCGTATTGCTCTAAGTTTTTCTTTCATGTGACATAGAGCAAGAATGGTGAACATAGTAAGAATACTGTGACCAATCATCCATTCTTTTCATTTTATTTCTGGTGTACTATTTTGTGAACTGCCACTATTTAAAATTTTAACTATTGCTTGATTTGCTTTATTCATGTAATTACTAATTTTAATTAAATGTGATTTTTTTTTTAACAATTGTTTTAGCTGTAAGGTTAGTGGTGGTATATATGCATGAAAAACTGGACTACTTTGTCTAGTCAAGTTTTGATAATCAGAGTTTGATAAACAGTTAAAAGAACCATTTTATTTTTAAAAGTGGATACTGGAGATATTGTTGTGTGACCAATTGTTGTAGGCCCTTGTGGCTTAAAACAAAAATTTGGATCTGTGACCACACATCTACGTTGACCATGACAGAATTTGTTATGATTAGTTACCATGCAATACTGCCCTTTTCCCACATAGGCTATTTGTTTTATAGGAGATCTTAATTAGCTAGTTGTACTGGACATGAATTTTGTGCTGCAGTTACTGCCAGTAAATCTCATTGGTACCTTTTCAGCTGACCGCATAGGAGTTATTACCTAAAACACATTACACCTACAGATCCATTCATGCCCCTTTTGAGAGCAACAAGTCATGTGCGGGACTCTCCATGTTTGGGTATAGTGATGATACACTATCAGTGGAGGTACTTACATTTGTTTCTTGTAAATATCTTTTAGATGGCCTATGGACTGGACAGTAGCCAATTGGTCTATGGACTGGACAGTAGCCAATTAGTCAAACACATTCTTATTTGGATTGAACACTGGTAGCAATAAAGTGAACGAAACATACAAGGATCGTGACATGTCCCAAGGTATCCTTAAATCACATGTATTATGATTTGCATGTGGTGTCACAGATTCCAACTTTCTAATTGTCCCAAATTATATTTTTTTACATTCCATTTGGCATTCAACTTGTTTTCCTCCACGCTTTTGACCACATTGTGGGCAATATCAATTCAAAATGTGTTGGTTTTTAATTAATTTTGGTACCTTTTTTAGTTTTAAAAACTGTAAGATATTTTAATGGTGTTGATTACATATTTTTTATATGCTGAACAATTTTTTTCTAAGATAATGATCATTATGATAGTTTACCAATTCATTGGATTTTTTTTTTGAGTTTTATTAACTAATCTGGTGATTTTATGCATATTATACACTGTAAATTGTTTTTAGTTGATAAGACATAAATTCCTTTTAACACTGGAACAATTACTTGATTAGCTTTTTTTTTTGGATTATGTAATTGATATGCTTTTTGATTTTTTTTTTAAACATTTATCTTATTTCAAATTGATATTCCTGTACCAAACAATTTTGTGATACTATTTAAAATTCCTAAAGGACTCGTTTTTCATTTTTTTTCTAGGAGCATACAGATTACTGTGTATCTCCAAACCCAAATTAGCAATGTCCTGCACCTGTTGTTGATAAGCAGTGATCTTATCCACAAGGAGTACTGAGAAAAAAGATGCCACTTTGGTGTCTTTACAATAACTAAATTTGCTTATTTGCCAGTTAGACAAATTTAACACCGCAGGGATATGCATGAAATGTACTCGTTTGATTAATGCCCCTGACATAGGTGTGGTGGTGAGACCACTAACAGGACCTTCTTGTAATTCTGGACATTCCACTGAGTTCTTTGAATTATGGTCCTTCTCCACTATCACTGCTTGTACTTTTTCCTTGAAATATTTATTAATAACTCTGACTGTATCCAAAACCTTAATTTGGATACAGGCTTCATATTTTTCCTTATCTTTATGCTTTAGATTGCATATGATTATTGCTCCATTTTTCTTTGAGCTTTGACATTTGGTTGTCTTTGCCCATGATTCATACGGAATTCCATAAAGTAAATAATTAAGTTCATACAAAATAAAATAAGAGAGGGTTCTTTTTTCTTATCACACTTAATGTTCAGTTATATAGCTTTCACCATGGAAATCAAACTGGATTCATCTTCTAAATCTTAATCCTAATCTTACAATCAAAATTTCCAGATATCAATATTACTAATATAGATGCATTTTCTTTTTAAAGTTGATCATCTATTAAGCCTGATCAAGGTCCTTAACCCTGCAAGATACTGAATACTTAAACTAGGGGTGCTAACACAAAATAGGAGGAAAGGACAAAGCACCTTATACAAGGGTTTGTGAGGGTGAACAGCCCAGTGGATGCGGGTGATATATATAGAGAGGATTTAGCTGATGTCTGTGACAATTGTTTTACCCTGAGGGAATTAGATAAAATTCCAGCATGAAAGCAATGATTCTGCAATTTCCATCTCCACCTCTGTGCATCCTAGCAACTGTGAAAGCAAATGAAGTTATGCTTCAAATTCTGGTTGTTATGAATGTGAGTATAAGAATATCCCACTGCAGACTTACTAAACACTGTAGCAATATACCTATAAAACTGCTTATATACCCAGATGTCCACTATGTAATATGAGCCAGCTCCCATTGAAATCAATGGGAATTTTGTCACTCTAATCTAGTTAGGTCCTCATATAGAGCCTGTCAGCATAATATCCAAGTGCCCAGCATAAACATTTCCACCTCCAATTCATCAGCGATCCCTCAGGGTCAAGGACGATCTCTTTCACAGGTGTTTATTTTTCATTGGTGCTTTGGTGACTGAAGAGTCCAATCCTTGAGTCTCAGGCTGGTTGACAGACATGGCAAGTGGTATTGGAAGACAGGATTGGGCCGCGATTGCTACATGACAGTTGTCTTTCCTTTCTTTTCTGGCGTTTTTCTGTGACCACGGCAAGATGATTTTCCTCAAAAGTGGATGTTCCCTCTCTGACAAGTTTTCACCAGTTATCTCTGTCCTGGGCTGCTGTCTCCCAGTGTGTGGGTGTCGATACCACATCTCTTGATGTTTATCTTGAGGATGTCTTTAAAATGTTTCTTTTGGCTTCCCTGTTTCCTTTCTCCTTTCGTGAGTTGGGTGTACAGCATCTCCAACTACAATGTGACATAACCGGCAGCTCCCGCATTATAAAGTGATACCAGAATTATTCATGATCTTCAAGCTAATTGTACTTTTTGACTGCTCACATTATTTGTTTAGCAATTTTCCACCAAGACAGCATAATGCAAAGCATCCTCACAGAGCAGTTGATATTGTGTCGCCATTAGTGCTTCACATAATGGAAGCTGCATTACATGAGCTATAATAAACAGTAGGAGTTAAGTTCTACTAAATGGCCTTTCCTCCTTGCTGGATGGAAAATTTGCAAATTGAATGTTTTATACATTGCTCTAGTAGCTTCCCAGGCTACTACTAAAGTCAGGCTGACTGGTCTACAGTTCCCTGGCTCCTCCTTTTCCTCCCTTTTAAAGATGGGCACTACATTAACCCTTCTCCAGTTTTCCAGGACCTCTCCTGTCATCCATGAGTTTGTAAATATTATTGCCAGTGGTGCCAAGATTTCTTCCGCTAATTCCTTCAGTACCCTCAGGTGAATATCATCCAGCTCCACTGATTTGAATTCATTCAAATTGGTCAGAAGATCTCTGATATATTCTTTACTTATCTGCATCCTTTCCCCTTTATTGTCTGTGGTAACTTTGCTAGTCATCCAGTCACATGTTATTTTTTTGTGAGAAAACTGAAGCAAAGAAGGCATTGAGCAGCTTTGCTTTCCTATCTTCTTCCATTACCAGCTCACCTTCTCCACTGAGCAGTGGACTCATACCGTCCTTGATCTTTCTTTTTTGTCTGACTTATTTGAAGAACCTTTCTTGTTGTCTCTAACATTCCTTGTCAGCTGTAACTCATTCTTTGCTTTGGCTTTCCTGATTTTCTCTATATATGCTCATGGTATTCCCATGTATACTTCCTTGGTAACATGCCCCTCACTCCACTTCCTGTACGTATCCATTTTGGTTTTTAGTTAACTAAAAAGCTCCTTGTGTAGTCACTTTGGCCTTCTGTGGCTCTTCTTATCTTTCTTCTGTGTCAGAATAGCTCGATGTTGAGCCTCAAGTATTACATCATTTAGGAACTGCCAGCCCCCTTCGGCTCCTTTTCTTCCTCATTGATCTTTCCATGGGACCTTGCCTACTATTTCTCTGAGTCAGTTGAAATCCGCCTTTCTGAAGTCCAGTTTTATTTTTCTTGTTTTGCCCTTTTCATATCCTGCTTTCCATAGGATCCTGAATTCCATCTGATCATGATCACTTCCTCTCAAGTTTCCAATGACCTCCATGTTTGCAACTAATTCATCCTTGTTGGTCAAATGGATGACCCCTAGTTGTTTAGTCAACTTTCTGAATCAGAAAGTTGTCCCCTATACATGCTAAGAATTTGCAGGTCATATTATGTTTTGCTTTAATAGTCTTCACAGATATCAGGTAGGCTAAAATCTCCCATTAATACTAACTCATGTGTGTTAGCTAATCTTGTTACCTGCTTGTACCATAATTCATCCACTTCTTTTTCCTGATTTGTTGGTCTATAATAGACCCCCACCATAACATCCCTACTATTCTTTTCCTTTTTCATCTTCACGAGAGATTCTCAGTAGGTCTGTCACTCACTTCCTCTTGGACCTTGGAGCAAGTGTATATATTCTTGATGTACAACGCCGGAGCCATCCCTTGAGTAACGCAAAGCACTCCAGGCCCTGTGCTTTGTGGGGCCCCGCAGTCTGGTGTGATTCGCCAGTGCGGTCCAGGAAGAGACAAATCTGTCACTTCCACTTCGGGCCCTCCCGCTCCAGGCCCTGCGCTTTGGGGGGCCCCACTTGCGGGTGCAATTGGCTGGTTCATTTTGTCCTGAAAAAGACGAATCCCTCACTTCCGTCCTGGGCCCCGCACCCCTCCAGGGACAGCCCTGTACAGTGCAACATCTTCTTCTCCTTTTTTCCCCATACCTATCCTTTCAGAACAAGCTATATCCATCAATGTTGGTAATCCAGTCATGGGAATTGTCCCACCAAGTCTCTCTGTAATGCCAATTAAGTCATAATTTTCTTCATATACCATGACTTCCAGTTCATCCTGCTTGTTCCCCATACTCCTTGCATTTGTATACAGGCATCGAAGATATTTTGCAGACTGCCCTGTTGTGTTTCTTGTTGCCTTTCTAATGCATTTATGATTTCTAGTCCCTTCTCCAGAAATTTAGCCTCTTCCCCTTGTCATTGAGTCTGGATGTGGATTGGTGACAAAAATCCAGCCATCCCTCATAGGACTTAGTTTAAAGGTCTCCTTATCAAGTTAGTCAAATGATGTCCAAAGATGCTCTTCTCTGTATTTGATTGATAGAGCCCATCCCAGCACAGTAATCCTCTTTCTGGGAACATCAGCTCATGTCTAAGAAGCCAAAGCCCTCCCGCTGACACCATCTGCATAACCACACATTTACTTCCTTTATTCTGGACGAGAACACCACCTGTGCTCCAAACTGTTTTATCCTTCTTCCCAGAGCCATATAGTCTGACCTTGAACGGATCACTGCATTCTTGGAAGTATCGTTCATGTCCACGTGGATAAGTAGAAAGGGGTAGCAGTCCTAGGGCTTGAGGAGTCTCTGCAGACTCTCCATCACATTCTGAATTCTAGCTCCAGACAAGCAGCACACTTTTCATGATTCTTGGTCCAGATGACAGATGGATGATTCTGTCCTCTTAGGAGGGAGTCTCCAACCACTTTCATCCTTCTTCTCTTGGAAGTGGTGGTCATGGAACCCCCATCCCTAGAACAACGGATCCCATGCCTTCCAGTTGATGGGGTCTCCTTACGATCTCTTCCCTCAGATGACTCTTTCTAAGCATTCTTAACAGTAGTACCTGTGCAGAGAACCTGAAAACAGCTGTGTTGGGGGTATATTGGTTCTATTCCTCCTCCTTCTGGAGGACACACGCTGCCACCTTTCTTCATTGTTCTTCATTTTCCCCCTCTACTGCACTCTCCAATACTTTGGCATGCTGTGCCTGCAGTACCAAATCCTGACTTCCCTCACTATCCATATTTTCTGCCTTGTAATGTATCAAGAGCCTCCTCAGATGATGTATTGACTGCTCATACAAACCTGAAAAGCAGAAACTTTGTGGTCTCTCTTCCCTATGCGAATTCCCAGGCAAACTTTATTGGGTTGCCTGAAGATTCAGTTCAGCAACACAATCCGTTGTCTTAGACAACTTGAAAGGGTACTGCAATGTTTTTATCCATCCACCAGACCCTTCTCTTCCATTCTTCCCACAGGTTGTGCAGTATGGCTCTGTACTAGAAGAGGGCAGACACCGGGGATAGAGGCTGTAAAGACTTTGTAATATTTCAAGAGAGAAAATATTGTTGTAACTAACTTTTCCTTAGACAACCATTAATTTCCTACAATTGTGTTCTGTTCCCTTCCCCAACTGGGACTTTTCCAATGCCCAGACCCCATCTACGAGGCCCCAAAACCATGGTTGCCTGATGGCTGGCTGAGAAATATATAGATACAGGGACACACTGATTTTTCCTTTATAAAATGTTTGCAAAATAGCTTTAGAAGCCAAATGCATAATTGTTGTTAATCAAAAATCAATAAAATCATAGAGTTCTAAATCTGTCTCACTTGAGGACTGTTTCAGGGTCAGAGCAAGGGCTGGATTGGTGGGGGGGGCGGAGTTAGAGGGTTCTGGTAAGGGGATGAGGCGTGACAATACAGGGCAATTTTATTGAGAGATCCATCCTCTCGTCCAGTCCCAGCTTCTAACAATCAGAGGTTTAGGGACATCCAGAGCATGGGGTTGCATCCCTGACCAGCTTGGCTAATAGTCACTGATGGACCTATCCTCCATGAACTTATCTAAGTCTCTCTTGAACCCTGTCATGTTTTTAGCCTTCACAACATCCCGTACAAATGAATACCACAGGTTGATGGTTGTTGTGCGAAGAAGTACTTCCTTTTGTTTTGTTTTAAACTTGCTGCCTATTAATTTCATTGGGAGACTCCTGGTTCTTGAGTTATGTGAAGGGTAAATAGCACTTCCCTGTTCACTTTCTCCACAGCATTCATGATTTTGTAGTTTTCTAAACTGAACAGTTCCAGTCTTTTTAATCCCTCCTCATATGGAAGCTGTTCCAAACCCCTAATCATTTTAGTTGCCCTTCTCTGTACCTTTTCCAGTTCTAATATGTATTTGAGACAGGGTGATGTGAGCTTCATGCAGTATTCAAGGTGTGGGCGTTTTATGGATTCATATAGTGGCATTTTGATATATTCTTGTCTTAATGGTTCCTAAAATTCAGTGTTAGCTTTTTTGACTACTGCTGCACATTGAACAGGTGTTTTCACAGAGAACTATCCACAATGACCTCAAGATCTTTCTTAAGTGGTAACTACTAATTTAGATTCCACCATTTTTTATGCTTATTTGGGATTATATTTTTCAGTGTGCATTACTTTGCACTTATCTACCATTGGGTCACCCAGTCACCCAGTTTTATGAGATCCCTTTGTAATTCTTTTCAGTCAGCTTTGGAATTGCCTATCTTGAGTAATTTTGTATCGTCTTCAAATTTTGCCTCCTCACTGACAGGGCCGGCTCCAGGGTTTTGGCCACCCCAAGCAGCCAAAAAAAAAAATCACGATCTGCGGCGACAATTCGGCGGGAGATCCTTCGCTCCGAGTGGGAGTGAGGTACCGTCTGCTGAATTGCCGCCAAATAGCTGGCTGTGCCGCCCCTCCCCAGAGCGGCCGCCCCAAGCACCTGCTTGCCAGGCTGGTGCCTGGAGCCAGCCCTGCTCACTGATCACCCTCGCATCTCAGGCATGCTAGTTTACTCGCCCTCTACTCATCTTGAGACATGTGCTTCTGTGGTTTAATTGTGTGGACAATAGGGGGATTATGAGACAAGCCGGCTCATGGATGCATGAACAGTGGCTAGTGTAGATGTATCCTATATCTCAGGGATCTCAAACTCAAGTCACCATGAGGGCCACATGAGGACTACTACATTGGCCGGAGGGCCGCATCACTGAAACCTTTTCATACAACGATGCAAAAGTATAGTCAAAAATGAAAAAAACTAAGAGTAAAACAGTATGCTATTAAAAGCCAATGTATTAATTTTTTTAAAACTGTAATGCGAAAAGTCAGTGCTAATTTTGACACTCATTTCATTTTTGGCCTCTTAGCTGGCAGCGTTTTGCATCAACCAGAGCATCAATATTAGGTTGGTTTCATCTCAGGATATCAAATCTCAGTGTTGCTTGCAAATTGTACCACATTCCATACAAAAAACTACACTAAGAGAATGTTAAGACTGCACAGTTAAGCACATGTGCCAACATTAGGGTTGCACACACAACTTTTACTCTGCCTCTTTGAGACTACGTGTTATCATGTAATCTTTTAATTACAGGGTCACGTACTGTTTCTCATATAATATATACCTTTTTTCTACACCCTTAAATTGTATAGCATCTTACAATGATTTTTCTACTCACTTTTCTACCTGATTTTCCACCTGGGTGTACTGACAAAGGGTCTGATCCTGTGAGGTCATGATCACCTCCCCTTTAATTGACTTCAAGGGGAGTTAAGGGTACTCAGCACCTCATAGAAGGAGCTTACAATCAGGCCCAAATTGAGCCAAGGGTGAGATGAATTTGACCCTTTTCAGTTTCAAACCCTTTTCAATGTATTACTTACTTTTTTACAGGCTTTTCTGTCCTGTCCATCACCACAGTATCAGAACACTTTATATATATATATATATATATATATATATATATATATATATATATATATATATATATATATATATATATATATATATATATATATATATATGAATTGATTCCATCAGGAGCCCTCCAATGGAGGTGGGCAGGTGTGTGTAGTACACTGCCTTCTTTATTCATAGAGGAAGTTACATAGATGGATACATATTTTAGTTCAGTGGGTTACTCCAAGGATACTTTATGAAAGAAATCCTTTTTCTTAGCAATTTCATCCAGTCCTCAGCTTTATCTTTAACCTCCCTTAAAGAGTGATTTTTAAATGCAGCTCTACCAAGGTCTGGCAGATGGAAAATCAATAAAAATAATAACAGTAGAATAGACTTTGCACGTAATAGTTCTTTGTATTGCTCCTTAATGGGAAATATACTTTCTTAATCTGAGACCCCAAGTCTCAAAGACATTTCCCTTCAGTAAACAAAGAAAACAGAATGCCCAGCCCAGGTCAGATTTTATAGAGAGTAAGAATCAGCACTTATATTCACTCCTGTGCAGACTATATTTGTGCTTAAAAACCTGACGACAAGATTGACCCTTTAGGCGCAGTGTGTAATTTTGTTGCCTCAGGAAGAAACTGTAATTCACAGTCACAATTCTTCTCCTGCTCCAGGTGAGAAGTAAATTACTGCAGCTCTTCCCCTGAAAGGGTGTGGCTTGAAATCAATGGTAAAGCTCCGACTGATATCACTGGGGCAGAATGAAGTGCAGAGATTACACCTGGAAAGCATCACACCAGGACCCCAGATCTAGATAAGCTGAACAGAAGGTAGTGTGGGGGCCTCACTTCTCAGCTGGGCTGAGTAAAAGGAGGGCACAGTTCAGCCTTAATATGCTTAAAGTAAAAGCTAGCTACCAGTGATTCCTTTTGAATTATACTGCTCGTGTCTGGGAGGAGGAGGGAAATTGGTGAGACTGATTTAACAGCAGAGCTATCATTAATTCCACAGCTTGGCAAGAGCTAGGTGGAGCTTAGGCACTCCAGGTAAATGTATACATTAGCTAGACACATGGTATCCTTTGTAGAATCTGGGTTTAAAAAGGAAACTATAAAATGCCCTTATGAAACCCTCCGTTTTGATTGGTTAGTAGTCTTGGTGACATAGAAAGGTCTTTCTGCTTTTGTTTACTGACCTGATCACAAAGAAAAATACTGTATCAGCAGAGCTGGGCAAAATTGGGTGGCCATTTGAAAAGTAGGGCAATCATTGTAAAATCACAGAAGAGGGGCAGGATCAGTACTTGAAACTACTTTCCCCTCCACATGGCTGGTCTGACCCCTATTCTTGCATAAGGAACATGGTTTTTTTCCCTCTACCAAGCAACTGAGGGGGAATAAAGACCATGGAGATTGGTCAGCAGAAAAAATATAAAGAGTATAAAAATTCAAACTACATTAATTCCCTAATTCATGCATGTAAAATCTCATGAAAAACAGACAAAACTTACTGAGTTTTATTTCATAAAACAGATGTTTCTTGCTTTCAGCCTTGGGGTTTAGGAAAAAAACTCTTATTTTTTTTTAACATTCTTGGGGAAATGACATCATTTTAGATTTTCTGGACTTGCAGCTCCTTGCTCTGCCATGTCAAAGATGATTACATCAGTAAGATTATATTATACTGTCCAGGTAACATAATACAATGTGATCAACACAGTGAGTCACTTGTTGCAAGCAGGCATCAATCTGAAAAGTCTGTTTCAACAAGCTTATCTAGAAAATGTTGGTATTTATACACATGGCTTGAAAAATTCACTTGCCGGGGTGAATAAAACTCTCTTTGGCCAGTAAGTGATAGCCAACAGTAGGAGTAACCAAGTAAAACTGAGAAGCAGCCCAATAATGTTCTGAAGAGCAGCAGTGTGAGGGCTTGGGGACTATTAAGTTTAATGTCAAGGTTCCTTAGAAGCTGACTGCTGAGACGTTATTGGAGAGAGAAGGGCATTTCTTCTCTCCCTGCCACAAAACACCTGCAACAGAACAATCAGAAATTGACTCTCTGCCACTGCTGACCCTGTTGCTCTTAAGACTCCAAGCAGCTACAGAGTGAGGCTTAGTGACTGCTGGGACTGAGAAAGCTGTTGAGAATGTTGTCAGTGTCACTCCTGAAGGTTTAGATGCTTCTTGGGAAAACTGTGTAGAGCAGCAGAGGGGAGGAGAACTGAAAAACCCAGGGGACCTATTCTCCTGCTGCAGGAAATGAGTAACTTCCTCTGAACCTGTTAACCTGTTCCTTGTGGGTAGAGACTTGGGCCCCTGGCAAGAATACCAGTGTTGTCCCACATCCACTTCTCAACACCTATAAGTTAGCATCATCCGGGCACAGCTCCTGGACACCACTAGCGGAGGAGGGACAAGAGAAATTGCCTCTTGGATAGTAAATGTGTTTCACAGGTACTGTTGTGCTTGGGGCAATGTTTCAAGTCCTGAATATTCAAAAAAAGTTGCTAATCTTAAAACAATAGAATCTATTTGGTGAGCCTGATTCCTCACTGTTACTCCAGTTTTATACCTATACAAGTCCCTTGAAATCAATAGTGTTTCACCAAGCAAAGATGGAGTAAAACAGTTCTGAATCAGATCCTGCATTTTCTTAAGTACTCCTCTCTGGAGATTGTCTAGTCTGCTGTCCATAAGACTACTTTTGCAGATTAGCAAGTAGAAAGGCTAATAATATATATGAATGCTACAAATTTTCCCACTCCCCACAGATGCAAGAAGCATGTGTGGATTTCTTCACATCTTGGTTTTGGCCTTAGGTTGAGGGTAGCTATTGTTAATGCCTATTTAAATCAGAAGCTTATACATCCAATATATACAATACAAGCCTCTGAAATGCTATCACCATACAATAAATTACTGGAACTTAACGCATGTATTGTATTGTTTATATGTGACACTTTACCTTGACCACTAGATGGCATTCCACATGGAGAGGACTGCTACTTAATATAAATAAAAAGCTTCAAATGCCAAGTGGACACTTCACCTACACAGGAAGTTGATCAGTGCCAAAAGATGTTCTATCTTGTGACAATGGGCAGAGACAGCGAGTGAAAACCAAGTGGATTTTCTCCTATTAAAAACAAAGGAAACAGATCCAGGCCAAACAAAGCCAACAAATAGCAAGAGCATCTTCAAAACAATTCCAGGAAGGCCATGGTACAGCCTCGTTTGCAAATGTAAGCAATCAAGACCCAACTAGGAACATCTTCATGCAAAGAGAGGGGAGGATGTAAAAGGGGCAAAGTTCAATTTGATAAATACCATTTTCTTTCTTTTCCCCATCCATCTTTCCCTTGCTGTTAGGTACTGGCAGTGGGGCCACATGTCGAAGAGTTCTCTGAAGCCAGCCATTGCTTTGAGGGTTAGTGACCTGGGATAACCTTGAAATATCCTTGAGCCTTGGTAAACCTACAATGATATTCTGTCCATGACAAGACTGAGGCTAACTCAGATGAGAGCAGCTAGCTGGGTGCATTATGTTGGCAACTTGGAAAGCAAAGAATAGGACAAATAAGAGGTCTGCTGAGCAGAAGGAGGTACACTTTGGAGTACAAAACATCTTTGTTAAGAGTGTGCTATGATTAGCTAGTTGCCAGCTAGCCAGCAAGTGGTTTAGTTGCTTAAAACTCTTTGCCAGCTAGAGTGGAAAGACAATGTTGCTCTGCTATTTTTAATTTTAATAAATAATTTTATTTACCAAGTGTCTCTACCCCATCTGAGACACTGAGTGCTGAGCAAAAGAAGTGACCCCAAAATAGGCTTTTAGGCATAAAATCCTCATTTTGGTCAATTGATACAATGAATATAAAAATGTTCTGTTTCATAGTTTGTGTGTCTGCATGTGATAGCTATATTGGGGCTGGCCAGAAAACAACAATCCTGTTTTGTGAAAAAAGTTGTGGTTTTAAAAGTTGTTTACATGGCACTCACTTGGGTTATGGGAAATCCAGGTTCAAGTCTATGGAGCAGTGACATTTCAGGTGAGTGTCCTAATCGCTGGACTATTCTGGGATGGGTCTCTTTCTGGTTGTGAGCAGAAATTCCCAACACAATTGTTGTCAAATTACGTACATGTAGGACTTGGTCCTCTGCCCTTGGAAATGTAATAGAAGTTTTGCAATGGAAGGATCAAAGACCGAATGTAGTGCTTATCTTCCCCTCCCGCCATTGCCTAAGGGCAGGAGACAGTACATAGCATACCACAATAGTACAAGTGGTGCCTTTTGGATAGGCTGGCTCTGATTGGAAAGTTATCTTATTGTAAATTCGCTCACGGTACTCTCCACTTCATCAGAATCACGGCCACAGCTTTCTCCTGCTGTGCTGCTACCATTAGAGGATGCAGCCCTGAAGGGCTCCACGCCTCATAGTTAGACAAATCACAGGGAAGATGCGAATAGCTAGACATGTTGATTGTGTTTACATCAGAGCATAATGGGAAAATCTTTTGGGAGATATTGACCCAAGCCCAAGTGGCCCGTGTAGAAGTTATTCACACAGTGCTGCCGCTATATCTAGAGTGGATGGTTCTATTGACACTGTTCCTTAGGCTGTTACTGATTTGAGATGTTCTTGTCCATTTGCCGTTTAGAATCATGGAATATTAGGGTTGGAAGAGACCTCAGGAGGTCATCTAGTCCAATCCCCTGCTCAAATTAAATCATCCCAGCCAGGGCTTTGTCAAGCCTGACCTTAAAAACCTCTTAGGAAGGAGATTCCACCACCTCCATAGGTAACCCATTCCAGCGCTTCGCCACCCTCCCAGTGAAATAGTGTTTCCTAATATCCAACCTAGACCTCCCCTACTGCAACTTGAGACCATTGCTTGTTGTTCTGTCATCTGCTACCACTGAGAACAGCCTAGCTCCATCCTCTTTGGAACCTCCCTTCAGGTAGTTGAAGGCTGCTATCAAATCCCCCCTCACTCTTCTCTTCTGCAGACTAAATAACCCCAGTTCCCTCAGCCTCTCTTTGTAAGTCATGTGTCCCAGACCCCTAATCATTTTCATTGCTCTCCGCTGGACTCTCTCCAATTTGTCCACATCCCTTCTGTAGTGGGGGGACCAAAACTGGAAACAATACTCCAGGTGTGGCTTCACCAGTGTCAAATAGAGGGGAATAATCACTTCCCTCGATCTACTGGCAATGCTCCTACTAATACAGCCCAATATGCCGTTGGCCTTCTTGGCAACAAGGACACACTGCTGACTCATATCCAGCTTCTTGTCCACTGTAATCACCAGGTCCTTTTCTGCAGAACTGCTGCTTACCCAGTCGGCCCCCAGCCTGTAGTGGTGCATGGGATTCTTCCTTCCTAAGTGTAGGACTCTGCACTTGTCCTTGTTGAACCTCATCAGATTTATTTTGGCCCAATCCTCCAATTTGTCTAGGTCACTCTGGACCCTATCCCTACCCTCCGGCGTATCTACCTCTCCCCCCAGCTTAGTTTCATCTACGAACTTGCTGAGACTGCAATTCATCCCATCATCCAGATTGTTATAAAGACGTTGAACAAAATCGGCCCCAGGACCGACCTCTGGGGCACTCCGGTTGATACAGGCTGCCTACTAGACATTGATCACAACCCGTTGAGCCCGACAATCTACCCAGCTTTCTATCCACCTTTATAATCCATTCATCCAATCCATACTTCTTTAACTTGTTGGCAAGAATACAGTGCTTTGCCAAAGTCAAGATATATCACATCCACGACTTTCCCCATATCTACAAAGCCAATTATCTCATCATAGAAGGCAATCATGTTGGTCAAGCATGACTTGCCCTTGGTGAATCCTGATCACCCTCCTCGCCTCCAAGTGCTTTAAAATGGATTTCTTGAGGACCTGCTCCATGATTTTGTCGGGGACTGAAGTCAGGTTGACCGGTCCGTAGTTTCCCGGGTTCTCTTTTTTCCCTTTTAAAAATATGGGCACTATATTGGCCTTTTCCCGATCGTCCGGGACCCCCCCCCCCCCCCCCCCCCCCGATTGCCACGAATTTTCAAAGATAATGGCCAATGGCTTTGCAATCACATCAGCCAACTCCCTCAGCACCCTTGGATTCATTAGATCTAGACCCATGGACTTGTGCACATCCAGCTTTTCTAAATAGTCCTTAACCTGTTCTTTCACCACTGAGGGTTGCTCACCTCTTCCCCAAACTGTGTTGCCCAATGCAGCAGTCTGGGAGCTGACCTTGTCTGTGAAGACTGAGGCAAAAAAAGCATTGAGTACTTCTGCTTTTTCCACATCATCTGTCACTAGGTTGCCTCCCCCATTCAGTAAGGGTCCCACACTTTCCCTGACCACCTTCTTGTTGCTAACATTCATGTAGAAACACTTCTTGTTACCCTTAACGTCCCTTGCTAGTGGCAACTCCATTTGAGCCTTGGCCTTTCTGATTACACCCCTGCATGATCTAGCAATATTTTTATACTCCTCCCTAGTCCAAATTTCCACTTCTTGTAAGCTTCCTTTTTGAGTTTAAGCTCACCGAAGATTTCACTGTTAAGCCAAGCTGGTCGCCTGCCGTATTTGCTATTCTTTCTGCACATCGGGATTGTTTATTCCTGCACCCTCAATAAGGCGTCTTTAAAATATAGCCAGCTCTCCTGGACTCCTTTCCCCCTCATATTAGCCTCCCAGGGGATTATGCCCATCAGTTCCCTAAGGGAGTCTAAGTCTTCTTTTCTGAACTCCAGGATCCGTATTTTGCTATTCTCCTTTCTTCCTTTTGTCAGGATCCTGAACTCAATCATCTCATGGTCACTGCTGCCTTCTACTTCCCCTACCAATTCTTCCCTGTTTATAAGCAGCAGGTCAAGAGAAGCACGACCCCTAGTTGGTTCCTCCAGCACTTGTACCAGGAAGTTGTCCCCAACATTCTCCAAAAACTTCCTGTGCATTGCTCTTCCAGCAGGTGTCAGGGTGATTGAAGTCCCCCATTAGAACCAGGGCCTGTGATCTGGAAACTTCAGTTAGTTGACCGAATAAAGCCTCCTCTTCCTCAATCTTCTGATCCGGTGATCTATAGCACACGCCCACCACAACATCACCCTTGTTGCTCTCACCTCTACATTTAACCCAAAGCCTCTGAACAGGCTTTTCTCCAGTTTCATACTGGAGCTCTGAGCAATCATACCGCTCTCTTATATACATGCAACTCCTGCACCTTTCCTCCTGTACCTGTCCTTCCTGAACAGTTTATACCCATCCATGACAGTGCTCCAGTCATGTGAACTGCCCCACCAAATTTCTGTTATTTCAGTCACATCATAGTTCCTTGAATGTGCCAGGACTTCCAATTCTTCCTCCTTGTTTCCCAGACTTCTTGTGTTCATATACATGCGTCTAAGATAACTAGCCAATTGCCCTTCTTTCTCAGTATGAATCAGGAGGCTTCCCATCTTGTACCCTCCTCCTTATGTTTCCTCCCAATATCCCACTTACCTCTGGGCTTAGGTCACCATCCCCCGGTGAACCTAGTTTCTTCCTCTGTTCTTGAGAGTTCAATTTAGAGCCTCAAGGGTTGTGTAGTTGCTGCTGCAAACATGCCAATTAGACTGTTTTAGAAGTCTAAGGAAAGTGCAGTATCTATTTTAAATTAATAATAAAGCTCTATGGCTTTTGGCCAAGGATGTGGTGCTGCAAGTGTGAAAATGAAATTGAATAGACTAGAGGGAAATAGAGAGTCCACCTAGAAGGCAGTTTTTGAGTTGTGCTGCTATCTGGATTCACTCTATGTGGGGGGTATATTATTATTCCTGACTTAATGAAGTTTTAAGAGACATTAGTTTTATTTCAAATGACAAATAGAAACTAGGGGTGGGATTAGCCATGAGGAAAATCCAAGGTGTGCCTTTGGTGGTGAAAATGTTAAGATCTTTTAAGATGACAATAAAGGTTAAGAAGGAAAATATTGGTCTTCTATATAAATCAGTGCTACCCAGAGCTCTGACTAGCTCTCAGACTACACAGATTTTCTGTGCATTTCCATATTTTGATGTGGGGCAGGAGAGAGGGAGGGTTTCTGTGTAGCTGGTGTTTTTTCCTACACAGGAGACCCCATTGATAGATTTCGGTTTCCACGTTTTCTTCTGCTTTTTTGTAGGATTGTTAAGGTTTTCCTCGGGACTGTAACTGTCTTTTGGTTACATTCAGAAAGGAACAACTGCTTTTTCTTTTCTCCATTTAGCTTAGGAACCTCAGACATAAGTTTATATCACAGGCAATTAACCAAGGTAATTACAGAGGATATTCTTCTGTCATTGAGTTCTCGGGGAAATCTTGGCAGGAGCTCTTCAGTGCTACAGGTACATACAGGGATACACCCAGAATGATACATGCTGATTACTTATGCTGCTGCAGAGTGGGTCAGTAAAAACATTCAGCCTCTTCATTATCTGTCCCTGCCGTGATGAACAGAGAAATGGGACTCTTGCTTTGCCCACTCCAGCACAACTTTGCAAACATGTTGCAGATTCCTGGTGAGGAAAGCAGGGAGTTAGCGTAAGAAAACATTTAGAATACCATAAATTACCTGAATTACCTGTTTGTTTTTTATTCATGAAAATATTTTGTTTGTTGTTGTTATAGGGAGTATGAACAATTGGAGGAAAGCGACACTGTGAGGGGAGGTGCATTAGGGCCTGACCTAACACCTATTTAAGTCAGTGGAAAGATTCTCATTGATGCCAGCGGGCATTGCATCAAACCCCAAAATATCCTTTATCTTCATCTCCGTGTCTGTGCCCTTTGCACGCTCCCCTGCAGTGAGTAGTTAGCCCTCTGTAGATAAACTTTAGCCTGCTCCCAAAAATGCAGTCACCCTTCATTCAATGTTGAGTTAGGTCAGACTAGGAGCTGCATATTTTTTTCAGTCTTTCCAAGTAAGTCAGTAATTCTAGAACTGATTAACTGAACCTGTGCTGTTCAAGTGGGTTCAAAATTAGAGAATGTGTTCCCTTCATAAATAGCAATGATGGAAACAGACAGACATAGAGCTAACCTGGCCAAGCATTAATACATGGTTCGCTGCCCTGACATGACTGAACAGACACACAGCGGAGGAATCCACCAGAGCCAGTTCTACACCACCCAACCCCCCATCAAGATTTGCACCAGCCAAATTAAATTCTGTAGAAGGCTTCTGCATTGACAGTTTCTGCTCAGAGGCCAGGAATGGATTTAGTTCATGCTAGAATTCTCAGCACCTCTTCCCACAGATGAATGTGTCCCCCAGACACATTAATCTATCTGAACATTCCCCTAGTATAAGAGACTCTCTGGGTTGTGTTAAGCTGTCTTAAGTATCATGATGTGGTGGTAGTCAGGGAGGGAGCCGGTGTGTCTGGAGTGTCCTGTGATCTGTCGATGCCCAACTGTAACTCTGGGGCTGCTCTAATTTCAATAGAGTTCTGGGAGCCTCCCGGATTAGTGGGGCATGAAGGTGGCTCAGAGCCTCCTTTGCGCCCTGACCTCAGGTCTTGGACTGGAGGATCTGGCCCCATAGTTGTTCCAGCTTTTCTCACAACTGAAGATAGAAAATGATGTATTATGTAACGTAGAGGGAACCCACTACTCTGCAACAAAGCCCACAATCTTGATGAGATAATTTTTTAAAGAAAATATGATGGAATTACAACCTGTATAAGGCAGCTAAAACGAAAACGTATGTGTTCTGAGGAATTACAGGTTAGATAGGAGTATGTTGGGCAAGCTTTCTTGCTCTGCTTTAATCAATTTTAGTATCGACAGGCTTCAGTTTTTTTTAAAAATTTTTAAATTTTCTTTTAAAAAACACATGAACTAAATGCATCCCTAGTTCAATACAATTTGTCATGTAGTATACATTTCAGGCCATATGCTGTATTAGTTCTCTAGTGGTTTGCATTCCTAAAATCCTCAAAAACACAGGGGTTTTATAGGTTAGTTTTAAAACAAAAAGGATATTAAATAGAGCATTACACCCACATAGCAGCAGAATAGGGACCACTGTAAATTACTGTTTGCAGTACATCTTAAAGCACGGATGAGGTCAGGTGTAGTATAATGAAAAAAATTATTTCAGCAAATTATGCGTCAGATTTTATTACAGGATTATTAGAGGGAAACATAAAGTGAATGAGATCAATACAAATTGGCAGGAGAGGAAAGTTCACATGTCCGCTTGTAAGGAAACAAGATAAATGTCCCACTTACTTTTATCAAGTTGATCATTTTATTGTGACCGAGAGGAAATTAGATTATGCTAAATATGTTTCTTTGCTGTTTTCCACAATGCATCTTATTTGTGAAGACAATTAGCTGTATAAGCAGCGACACTCAGTCATCTTGTTCTTTGCCGGGATATTAACATTCTTTTCCTTGCAATGTTAACTGCTGCTGCCTTTCCGACTGTGCTGCCTATTCTACTCAGACCCTTCTCTCTCATGAGGCAACATCTCCTCCGAGCTAGACTCCAGTGAGCCTTTAATAAGACTATGCAGTATGCAATAGCTTTCTCATTAGTCCCTGTGTCAGTAAAATCTCTGTTAGTTCAGCAGTCACCGTCTTTCTGAATCTTTCTTTCTTGGATCAGATGAATTTAAAAGAATCTCAAGCAGCACTTTACTGACTGTTTTCCCATGCAAGCACATTGATTTTTTCTGAATTTTGCCATCTGCTTGTGCACATGAGCAAATGTCTGACATATCTGAGAGCCTGGGGTGCACACAAGGCCACATTTTCTACTGAGATTTGGTCCATTTTCACTGCCCAGGTGATGCAAATGGCCTGGAATCTGGCCATTAGTGGCTGTCAGGGTATTGCTTGGCATAGGGGAGCTCCCATTGGCATAAAGCTAGTAAAGGCAGCTCCTTAGTCAGCCACCCAACCGCCACCTTTGGCATATGGGAGTATGGGGAGGGAGGGAGCATACTGGGGATGGGGAGGGGGTGTGGCAGATCAGAGCTCTACTACCCCTATCCTCCACTGGCCATGAGACTCTAGGGGTATCTCTAGCTAAAGCCTTAAACTACTCTACATCAGCACAAGCCAGCCCTCAGGCTCCATGAGCCTTCCCCCTCCATATTCCAGGCAGTGCTGGACTGCAGGAGAGAATCTGGCCCGAGGAGTGGGGGAACAGCACTATTGGCACCCAAGTGCTTTGCAGGGAAACCACATGCCTGTGTAAGGCAACCAACAGTAGAGTCTAAGCAGGCATAAGATGAAGCAGGCACCCCTCCGATACTCTTCTAAACTGATTTCCCCTTGCCCTTAAGAAGCAGTGGGATGTGCTATCTCTGCCAGCCTCACTGTCTTCCATATTTGGCTTGCCAATCCTCTGGAACTTCAGAAGGTTTTGGGTGGGGCTGCGTGGGAGTGGTAGGAACAGGAGACTGGATGCAGTGATTCTGCAGCACCATCCCCTACAGAAATCTGAGGCCTTACTATAACTGCTTCTGAACCACATCTGTTGATCTAGCCAATAATACTATGGCTCTTGAAGGAATCATTCTGGCTGGGGCTGCAGACAGGTGTGGGTGGAGCAGCCCAAAGCAGAGACAGGAGCTGCTACCTCCATGGATCTAGAGGGTACCCTATCATGTACGCAAGGTTTGGAGAGCTCACTTCCTTCCCCTGCTGCAGCCTTCTAAACTCATCCCCCTTTGGGAGATGACTTGCAGAGAACCCCCTGAGGTGAACATTTCAGAGCATAGTTTTTCAGCCTCGCTAAGTCTTTCCTGCAGGCTCCTTCATGGGATGGAGGTCTGGGAGTTATTGAGAAAATTGTTTAGGAGGGATGCATATCATGTTTAAATAAATAAAAACAACATACAATTTTCATGCACTTACACATAAAAATTAAGCTATGGTAAAGTTAAGTATGCTTCAGGTAGTACTGTAGGAGGAAGGCGGGCAGTGTGCAGTCCTCCAAAAATGCAAACAGAATCCAGGTGTGTGACCCAGCACATTGCCACATTAAATTAATTACACTGACAGGGGAATTTAAATCAAAAGGAACCTTGATGTGCTAGAAGTGAGTAAGAACAGGAAGTGAATGCTACTGATCAAGTCTGCTAAGCCCAATATTTAAATTTTCCAATTCCCATTTGCTCTACTGTTATTTGCAACAGATCTTTCACTGCTGACTCAAATGCTCATTTACTGGGGTAATTACTTTAGTGTGCTGGTGTGTTGGGGAGGACAGCTGGGTAGAAATATTGTTCCTGTATATTCTTGTAAGGCTTTGCCTTTCAACATGGGCGGACATTGGGGAGAGCATGGGGCAGCATTGCCCCCCAAACTGGAATGCTGAGTTTTCAGATAGGGCCACTGTATTTCATTATCCTTGACACCTAAAGTTTCAGTTTTGTCTTCTATATTCTTCTTAACTGATTGTGTTTCCACTTTCTTTATTTAATCCCTTTTCCTATGGAGGTGATATTGCAAGGACACATTCTAGCTACAATATGCCTGAAACAGTCAAATATCTGCCTGCACTGTCATGGCTTAGATTGCAGTGATACCATAAGATGTTGGTTTCTTTTTCCCCCCCTGCAGAGTACTCCAGAAAAATAGTGCACTTTGGTAAAGGAAATTCAGGATGTAAAATTTCTACTAGCAACATTTTGGCACACAATATGCCTGAGATGTATAAAGTTGTCCTTAGGATTCAGGGATGAGGAGATACCCCTTTTCCGACGGGGCTCCTTCTAATACTGGTTCTGACACTGACCTCTCTGTCTCACCCTCTGTAAAATGGGGATAAAATGCTTACTTGCTTATTAACTAACATCAAGATTATTCAGCTAATTATGATGATTACAGAGCCAAATTTAAATGGAGTTACTCCAGAAATGAATTTGACTTCATGTGCAATTCTACCCTCAGAGGCTCAGATACACAAGTTGAATTCCTCTGTAAAATAATGGGAGGGGTGCCATATGTTTGAAAATACAATAGGGGCATACTGGGTCAAATTTTGCCCTGACTTGGATTCTGTAGCAAAATGGGGTATAATTGGAAGCAGATTGTTTTCCAACATGCATAAAGAAGACTTTTTTAGCAAGTCCATCATCCTTGGTGCAAAAAAAGGATAGACATCTTTTAATAGTAAGCTAAGGTAAAATTAGGAACCTTGGGAAAGCGCAGTGCTTCCGTGAACATATTAAAAAACAGAACATTTTAATGTATTAAAAAAGTTGCAAGGGAGCTTCTTAATGACTGCCATTAAGGTCAATAAAATTATATGTTGTTATGGAAATGCAGTGATTAAAGTCAAAGATGTTTCTGGGGTGTGGATCCAGTATTCTAGTTCAGGTGACAAAATGTGTCAAAAGTGAGATAATAAGTTTGGGACATTTGCAGAGGTTTTAACAAAATAGATCTCCCCAAAAAGTGTATTAATAGGTCCTGTGCCCTGAATATCTTATAAAGCAAAATTTTTAAGGCTGTCGATTAATCACAGTTAACTCACGCAATTAACTCAAAAAAATTAATCGCAATTTAAAAAATTAATCACGTGAAACAATAGAATACCAATTGAAATTTATTTAATATTTTTGGAAGTTTTTTCTACATTTTCAAATATATTGATTTCTATTACAACACAGAATACAAAGTGTACAGTTCTCACTTTATATACACCTCTATCCCAATATAACGCTGTCCTCAGAAGCCAAAACATCTTACCGTGTTATAGGTGAAACCACGTTATATCGAACTTGCTTTGATCCACCGGAGTGCACAGCCCCGCCCCCCCCCGGAGCGCTGCTTTACCGCGTTATATCCAAATTCGTGTTATATCGGGTCGCGTTATATCTGGGTAGAGGTGTAACTATTTCCTGTGCAATCTTAATTTGGCTCCCCTCTGCCTTATGTCTTTAATTACATGGTCACATATTTTTTTCCACAGGACCGCTGCTTCAGTCAGTGCACAATACAGTCAGTGATCATCTAATAAGCAGCTATTCGATATTTTGTTTTCTCCTCACTGTTCAACATGTGGCTGTAGGCCTTATACAAACATTCATTTACCTTCACAATCCCTCTGTGAGGTGAGGGCGTTTTAGTTCCTTATCCCTAAAAAAGGGGATAATGAAACATAGACGGATTAAGGTCAAAAGTGTCCACTAATTGTGGATGTCCAATTTGAGACTCCTAGAGCTTGATTTTTCAGAATACTTAGCATTATATAGCACTTTATATTTTCAAAATATCATAGCTTCTAGTAAGATCAGTTGCAGGAGTGAGGCTGGAGGCACTGGCTCTTGTTATGCCTTTTTCACTAAATAGCCTTTCAGTGCCTAGTATTTTCTCCCCGTGAAGATACCAATACACTGTAATCGCATCACTGCTCAATCCCATTTTTGATAAATTAAACAGAGTGAGCTCTTTAAATCTCTTATTGTAAGGCATTTTTTCCAGCTCTCAAATAATTTTTTTGGCTCTTTTCTGCATCTTCTCTAATTTTTTCATCACCCTTTATAAAATGTGGACACCAAAACTGTACATAGTATTCCACTACTGGTCTCTACAACCCCATATACGGAGGAAAAATCATCTCTCTACCCTACTCTGCTTCCCTGTTTATAGACCTGAGGATCACATTGGCCCTTTTTGCTGCAGCATTGCACTGGCAGCTCCTGTTCAGTTGCTTGTTCACTATGACTCCTAGATCATTTTCAGAGTCACTGCTTTCCAGGATTCAGTTCTCATTCTGGCGTAGCAGATATAGCCTGCTTTCATTGTTCCTAGAGGTCTGAATGGACCCAAATTACCAAGTGCTCCAGATTACTCTGATTGCCCTGTCCTCATCATTTATTTATCACTCTGCCATCCTCAAATTTTATCAGCAGGATCTTTATATTTACTTCCAGATAACTGATGAAAATGTTGAATAGAATTGGGCCTAGTAACCAATCCCTGTGTAATCCCACTAGAAACATCCTCATTTGATGATGATTCCCATTGACAACTACTTTCTTGAGATCCATCAGTTAGCGCCACGGGTATTGTGTAGTGCTATTTTAAAAAAAAATTAGAATGCCTTGCCGTATTAAATCAAATGCCTTGCAAAAGTCAGTTACATCTATGCAGTTATCTTTATCAACCAAACTTGTAATCTCAAAGAGTGAAATCAGGTTTGTTTGTCAAGACCTATTTTCCACAAACCAAGTAAACTGGCATTAATTATATTCCTACCTTTAATTCTTCATTAACAGAATTCCATATGAGCTTTTCCATTATTCTGCCCATGATTGATATCAGACTAACTAGTCTGCTTGCCCATTTTGAATAATGGCACAACATTAGCACTCTTCCAGGCTTCTGGGATTTCCCTGGTATTCCAAGACTTATTAAAAATTAACATAATCAGGACAGAGATGTCCGCAGCCAACTCTTTAAGGACTCTTAAGTGCAAGTTATCCAGGTCTCCTGACTGAAAAAAGTTTATCTCTAAAAATGTTGTCTGACATCGCCCATGGTTACTAATGGACTGAAAAGTACTTCATCATCCTTTTATGATATGAATGCATCATTCTTTTTCTTTCCAAATATAGAAGAGAAATATGCATTGAATTCTTCTGCCTTTTTTGCATTGTTATTAATAATTTTACCATTTCCATCTAGTAACAGGCTATACCATTTCTAGGATTTCTTTTGTTCCTAATATACTTAGTAAATTCCTTCTTATTGTCCCTAGTCCTGCCAGCTGTGGATTTTTTCCTAATGCCATTAGCTTCCCTTGTCAATTCTCTGTACTTCATAACTCCTATTTTATGTTAATTACCTTAATGGTTAAAGTTCTGTGTTTCCACAGTCCCTAGCACAATGGGGTTCTGGTTCTTGCCTAGGGTTCCTAGATGCTACCCCAGAACAAATAAATAATAATAATAATATAGTTTGACAAAGTTATAAGCAACTGAAAACAGTATCTTATAATGGGAAGTGTCATTCAACCTTAACTTTAGATGGTGCTATGATATAGAAGTAAATATTATACTCTTTCCTTTATAAAAAAAATGCATGAAAGCATTTTCAGTATTTTAAATACACTTGGATATAGGAGAGCAATTATGGATATTAAAAGCATAGAACTAAATTGTATCTGTTTAAAGTAAACTTACATCCTGAAATGTAATGGGAGAAAATAGTTATGCTTATTAATAAATATTAATGTACCATGACATTGATCCTGCAAACATTTACTCACATGAAATGAGTTACGCATATACAGAATGGATTAGGTGCATTTTTTTTTAGGTTAATGGTCCAAGGTATATAACTATTGTATGCCACCCTTGTTAAACCTCCTGAAAAAAACTTTGATAAATAATTGTCATTTAAATACCATGCAATAACTGTGTTAACAATCTGAATTAAATCCTTATTCCAGACAGCTAAAGTTCTCTAAAATGTGGTCACACATTTTACCACAAGAAATTTTTTTTTTTTTTTTTTTTTACAAAAGTTATAGATGAAAATGTTAGACTGGATTCTTTCTTTACCCAGGTAGCAATTTAACCAATCAGCACACTTTTATGAGTATATAACTTCATTCTTTCCTCGTTCATATTAAATAGATGGAAGTTTAATGAGGGACTGTAAATTCAGTACTAAAAATGTTGGATTATTAATCACAGTTATTGTTTACACTAAATGTTTTCTACATAGGATTTTATGCCTATGCTAAATTATAGAACACTGAAGACAACATAGTCAGATGTCCTCCTTCTCCTGCCACCCCAGACTCTGCCCCCCTCTGCTTTAGACCTCCAAGGCAGTTTGAGGAAGGAGATAAGGGCCTAGAAGTCCACTCGGTCCTCCTTCAGCCAATTGCTCAGAGAAACAAGTTTGGTTCCAATTTGCAATAAGGAGATAAGGACATCTTTGTATATCTAAAAGAAGCTTGTAAAAGAAGGATGGTACATCATTCCTGTGGGATTTTAATTATTCAGACACAAGCTGGTACACTGAAAAGTTGTAATTATTCAGGCATCGTTTGCAGAATCTACACAAAACACAGGAGTGCTTTTCTAGAGAGAGTCTAGGAATATTTTCTTGTGCAATTTGTTTAATAGTGGGAATAAAATAATTTGATAATACAGAAACTGTAGAGCTTTTAAATTCTAGTAATTATGATCCAGATTCTGCTACCTTGCTCACACTAAGTAGTACCTTACTCTGATTTCAGTGGGACTATACATTAAATAAGGCATTTTTAAATGCAAACAAGGGTGCCTGGCAGAAGCTAGTCCTATAATATTAGAGGTATTGTAAATACTACTGTAAAGATTGAAATATGCTCAGGGAACACACTTGAATTGATATTTCCTACTCACTGCATTACTATCTTATGCTCAAATGCCTCTGGTAACTTCCCAAACATTTTAGAATGCACTTAAAATTTGCACTCTGTCTCCAAAAAAAAAAAGAAAGAAAAAAGCCATCCATTGACTTACTTGAACCTGCCTCCCAGATCCTGTCATTACACTTAGTAACCAATAGGCCAATTTCCTGTAATATCCTTGAAAGTCCTTATTGTATTAGGTATATGTACTATTGTGGGCTGGGATTATATATAAACTCTTTAGGAAGGAGATGTGACAGATGTGAGACCTGGGAGTTCAAAAGACTATACTGAAAATGGTCAGGATAAGTATGAACTTCTGGGACAATAAATGTCAAGTGGCTTTCCTGGGGAAGCCCTAGGGAGAGGTTAATGCAAATTCCCCAACTCCAGTTATTCAAAAAGCATGCCTTGTGAAGCTACACCCAGAGGAGAGGCAATTGTCAGCTAATTATCTATTACAGAAGGCCAAGATCAAAGGCCTGAGCCATATAAAGAAACGGTGGGTCTTCCCAGTCAGGATTCTGGTTCTGGATCAAAGATGGATATGAACTTGTAACCAAAGGGCAAAGTCAGTTGTGGGTTATGAAGGACTAAAACCTGCCAGAGCACTGGGATGGAGTTGGGGGTGATCATGGTAAGCTTTGTAGCATGTGCATAGGTTCTCTTATTGTTTTAATGTTTTCTCTGTAATGCTGTCCCTTTCAGAATAAACATGCTTGCTTAGAAGAAGCTGTGTGGTAATTTGCAACTCTGGGCCATTACACTGATCATAGCTTTTGGAGAGAAAGCAAAGTGCAGGTGCTGGCCTTTTATGCAGTCTGGCTTCCAGGGGATATCTCAGTGTAAGGCAGGGAACTGTGCAACCTTAAAACCCCAGTAAGAAGGGAGTGAGATGCAGGTCTCAGCCCAGGAGAGGTGACAGCTGGGAGCTGCAAACCTTTAAGTGGGTGCCCTTGAGTGACCACAGAGGGGGACTGCAGGTGCAGTTGCCCTGAAACTTTGACACTCTTCCCACTCCCCCATTACCAGGCTCCTCTCTGTTCCGTCACCTATTGATGGTATGATCTGCAGAGAAGAAGCTTCACCTGTCATTTGTAATATCCTTCCTGATTCTGACCTCAAACTAGTTTTATGCTAGTGTCATTTCAAAGGAATAATGGATATAAGTGAGATCAGATCCCTTGAAATCTCCCTTGAAAACTTTTTAGACCATACATTTTTCTGGGCAGTAACCATGCCATCTTATATTTTGGGACACTATCCTGTACACTGTAGGCCCTACCACAATATAAATAATAAAACTTGTATTTTTTTTCAACTTTTCTTTATATCTCTGAAGTTTTTTCCCTCCACTTATTGGTAGTATGTCAACAAGTTCAGAAGGGTTGCTAGCGTTTTGGAGGACATGATTAGAATTCAAAATGTCCTTGACAAATTGGAGAATTTGCTGATTTCAGACCAAATGAAATTCAATAAAGACAAGTGCAAAGTACTTCACTTAGGAAGGAAAAATCAAATGCACAACTAAAGAATGGGAAATTCACAGGCTAGGCAATAATACTGCTGAAAAGCATGTGGGGGTTATAGTTAACCACAAATTGAATAGGTATAAACAATGAAATGCAGTTGCAAAAAAGGGTAATGTCATTCTGGAATGTATTAACAGGAGTGTTGTATGTCAGATATGAGAGGTAATTGCTTTGCTTTACTCAGCACTGGTGAGGTCTCAGTTGGCATACTGGGTCCAGTTCTGGGCACCATACTTTAAGAAGATATGGATAAATTGGAAAGAGTTCTGCGAACAACAAAAAATGATAAAAGATTTAGAAAACCTGACCTATGACAAAAGGTTAAAAAAACTGGGCATGTCTAGTCTTGAGAAAGAAGAAGACTGAGTAGGAACCTGATAGTCTTCAAATATGTTAAGGACTGTTTGTGACCAAAGGACCTTTTAATGCCAACTGACAAGGGGGTGCAGTGGGGTTACAGAAGTCTCCAGATCCTGGTATGTCCATTCTTGTTCACCAAAGAATGTCATATGAGGTCTCAAATGAAAGCCATGGTCATCAATATCATTGTGAAATGTATGTACAGGTACTAGGTAAGGAGTTATGTATCTGTAACAAAAAATTATGGTCTTAAGCATGTGAGTTAAAAAGCAAGTCACCCAAATATGACATGCCTCAGACTGGTTCCTCCCTACAGGAAGTAAAACAGACAGTGCATTTGCATTCATGAAAACAGAGTCTCAGCCAGCCTTGACTGAAAATGCTGAAGAGGACTTTGGGTGAGATCAACTTCCCCATAGAGGAGGTTATCCTGTAAGTTAAATTTAGTGTTTAGAAATTGTGTTATCATTTTGTTTTATATGTAACCATTTGTTTCAAATATCTTAACCCACTATGGACCTGTGGATAAGGGGCTGGATCCTACAAAGCGTGCGCTGACTACTTGTGTGCCTGTTGCTTCCTGCATGGAGAGGGCCTGTGGAGGCCTGGAAGATGATGTTTGTGCTGCCAGGGGCTGGTGGATTCAGGGAGCTGTTCTACAGCAGGCAGACAAGACTCCTCCATGCTAAGGATAGGTAATGGTGAGATGCCTCACAACCCTGGATACCCCTGCAGAGCATCTCACTGTTACAAAAAATGACTGTGATCAATTATTTTCCATGTACATTGAAGGTAGGACAAGAAATAATGGGCTTAATCTGCAACAAGGTAGATCTAGGTATGATATTAGGAAAAACTTTCTAACTATAAGGATAATTATGCTCTTGGAATAGGCTTCCAAGGGAGCTCGTGGATCATGGAGGTTTTAAAAGCAGGTTAGACAAACACCTATCAGGGATGTTCTAGGTATACTTGGTCTTGCCTTAGCTCAGGGGACTGGAGTTGATGACTTCTCAGCGCCCCGTCAAGATGCACATTTCTATGATTCTAGTATTTTATCTAACTGCAAAGCTGTGCAGCTTGCATTGAAAAGTCTGGATGCTTCTTCAAAGCATGTTTGAACTTCAAGTTACAAAATTGGGATAGAAATTTTATAATAAAAGATCTTCTCATGAGATTTCTTTCACTTCCATTTCTGGACCCAGCAAGAAATACCATAAGAGCAAGTTCCTCACGGTAGTGTGGCATTTCTAGTTCTGATTCATAACATTTTAGAACATATATATATATTTGTGAATTCAAGCTGATTCCGTCTAGTTGTTCATGTCAAAAACAAATAAACCCAAAAACAAAACAAAAAAAGAAAAATATTTTAAAATAAAATACAACATTGGTGGCATTCACAACTAACCTCTCTGTAAGGGATGAGTAACTCCTGAACTATTTTTCCAAGGCATTAGCCTCAAACAGACTTTCCTTTAGCATTGGACTGCATTTATATTTGCTCCACTTCTTTTTCTTTAAAGTAATAGTTTTATTTTAGTCATCACAAAGAAACTATTTTGAATTTCCCTGTATTCTCAATTTCAGAACTCTAGAATTACTGTTAGTCTTTAAATAGAAATACCTTTTGCACTAGTGGTCCAATCCTTCTATACATACACATGATAATGCTCATTGCTCTACTGCTAACACCTACATTACATGTTGAGGAAAGAGCAACTTGGGCTCCTTCATGAGCCCATTAAAGAAAGATGAACCAGTTGGAGGGTGGAGGAATAAATTATATCCCCTGCCCATGATCTTTCACCTTTCATTAGTACCAAATTTGAAATGAACCGTTTCTATGATTCTGAAATGTTCAGTTAATTCTACACCCGTACCTTCAACATTGCATTTCTGAGTTCTGGCTTGGGCTGGAACAGAAAAGTCAAATTTCCAAAACACAGCGAGAGAAGTTGTTCTTGTGCTATTTCCAACAGGGACCTGAAATGGAAATATCTGCAATACTGCATGAAATATGGTTTTGTGAGCTTTGTATCCCACTGCTGTAGACTAACAGACTTCAGAATGCTTAAAAAAGCATCCAAGTTGAAACAAAGACCAAAGTTTTACAGTCTACTCTTCAGTGATGCCCATAAAAAAGTTATGTGCGGGATGGCGGTTTTATTAGCTCTTCCTCTTAGGACTCACTTTTGGTTGAGTGTGCTTTTGTTCTTCCTATTTTGTACTTGCTTTACTGTTTATTAGGGATTTTATCTCACTTTCTTACTGAATGGAAAATATGAAACTATAATTTGTGACAACGGTAATTACCAATTTGCAGTGGATTATCGTAATGTACATACCAGTATTCCATAAATAAAACAAATGTATTCAGTAATTAATAGTAATAGCAATACTATCTTAACATTTTGGATTGAGATGACAGAGTGCATAAGCAAAGAATTGATTGAAATGGGGAAAAAAGTGTTTTTCTTTAAATCATGTTGTGTTGGCCTAACTCTGGTTTTATTGGAGTTGATGGTAAAGTTGATATTAACTTCATTGGCAGCAGAAATCGGTCAGGGCGAATGAAAACCCCACCCAAAATCTCTAGAGGCAGACAAAGGCCAGCATGGTTTAGGCTTCAAATTAGGATAAATTTGAGGTACAGTGGGAATCTATATAACACCATAGTAAATGGAAAAAAGTAATTCAGCCACACAGCCTAGACACAGAGCACTGTTATTTGGGATTTGGAACTGTATTGGAGAGTGGCACCATTTAAAATATATATACAACAGAAAAAATGTATTCAAGATGTGAATGCAAAAGGGGTTGAAGTTATTTGGGATTGGAACTAGAAAAAACTAGGGGTAAAATCCTGACCCCATTGGCATCAATGGCAAACTCCCACTGATGTCAATGGGGCCAGGATTTCAGTCTAAGACAGCATGCACTAAGGGTAATGAAGAGTTTGAAACCCAGGGAAGCAGCTAAGAAGTTTGCTGGGGTAGTGAAATTCAAGCATATATCCCTTAAAACTGGAGTTCATTGTATTACATGGAATTTTTAAAAAATCTATACTAACACAACAACCCAAAAAGATGAGTCTTACAACCTCAATGGATTAAAAAATAGTGCAAGGCAGTAGAAGTGACTTAAACTAAACAGTTATTGTCCAAAAAAGGAAAATAAAAGGGAGCAATCAGTTTAATTTTCCTTAGACATAATTACTGGTACTTAAAAACCAGCTGCTGTAATCATAGAGAACAAATATACTGTAATAAAATTGAGTAGTGAAAACAAATATTTACTTGAAGATTATATCAAGCCTAAAGTACAAGAAATAACATTTCTGTAGTCACGATTCTGGACTGTCATTGAAAAGAACTAAAGGGCCTCATGCTATTTGTTATGAATTTATTCAAGCTATTCAGAGAAGCACACAAGTTTCCTTGTCAAGCCACAAACTGCTTATTGTCAGTTACAGTTTCTAACCATTTCCTATGTACAACAGATCTGCAAATATTAATGACTTGATTTTCCTTGTATTCTGATAAGTTTAATAACTATTTAGGTGTCAGATAGGGAAACAGTTCAGTAGCACTCTCCCAACCTCCTCCTAAAATCCCAGGTCCACCCAATTAAGCCAACAATAAGAGATGCTGTTCACAGCAGTTGGTGCAGATGTTTGATTGTCCCTCTTATTTCTTCTTGCACTTTGATCAGCAGTGAAATACTATACAAGGAACCCTAATAGTGGCGGGTGGTCCTGTCACTGGGTCAGCAGGGAAATACAAACACGCTGCCTTGCTTCCTAGCAGCAAATCTGGATCAATGTCTGATTCCCCTGGGCTGCTTCCTAGCCAACTCTGCTGGTGTTGCTTCATTGCGCTGGTTGGCAGTCAGGCAGTGGCTGGTATTTCCTTGGAGTTGCCTGCCTCCTCCATCAGTAGGGCACTGGTCTGCTCGGCGGCTGGTCTGGGTTCCCACAGAAGGCTCGGCTCCCTAGAAGAGACATCTGCCTCCTTCCCTTGTCCAGCCCCAACTGAGCCACAGGGCTCTCCTTTTATACTTCCTGTCCCACTCTGGTACTTCCGGCAAGGGGGGAAGGTTTGGCTCCACCTGCCAAGAGCAGTATAGTGTCCCTCGCTCTTGAGTCTGGAGGGAGGCCACTCCGTCTCACTACAGGATGTTAGAGAGACAGGTCGAGATTTTAGTTGGGACAGAAGGAGGCAGGTTTGGAGTAGAGAGGTAAATCTGTGAGTTATCAGCATAGAGAGGGTAATTGAATTTGTGTTTGTAGATGAGATTATCTAGAGGGGGAAAGAGAAGGGAACCAAGGACAGAGCTCTGTGGAACTTCAACAAAAAGTTGGAGGGCACATGCGGAGGATCCTCCAAAAGACACTGAGGGAGCAATTAGAAAGGTTTGAGGAGACCCAGGAGAGGACAGAGTCACAGAAGCCAAAGGAGAACAGAATTTCAGGAAGAGCATGGCTGGCTGTGTCAAAGGTGGGTGACAGGACAAAGCTGATGAAGATGCAGTACTGGTTCTAAACTTTGTCTAGGAAGCCATCATTAGAGGCTTTGGGGAGAGACAGTTCAGTGGAGTGCAAAGGGTGGAAACCAGATAGGAGAGAGTCTAGGATGGAATTGGAGGAGAGGAACTCCAGACAGACTGCATGTTCAATGAGCTTAGAGGTGAAAGGGAGATGGAACGGTAGTGGAAGAAACAAGTGGGGTTAGGAGCACTTTCTTTAAGATGAGAGGCTAAAGAATGTTTGTCTTGTGAGGGGAAAGAGCCAGAGGAAAGTGAGAGGTTAAGGAGAAGAGTAAAGTAAGGGATTAGTGTGTGCACGAGGGAGATCAGGAGATGGAATGGGGTGGGGTCACTGGGTAAATAGAGGAGTTAGAGGAGGAAAGCAGATAAGAAACTTCTGCATCTGTGATTGGAGAAGGAACAGAGAGTTGTAGGTAGGGAAGGGGGAAGGAAAGGCAAGCTGAGGGGAGGGCGAAGGTTATGTCATTCTGTCAATTTTCTCTTGGAAGAAATTGGCGAGATTCTGTACAGAGAGAAAAATGATGCTTAGAGCGTGCTTAGAATCTGCAAAAAGAAGAACAAGAGTACTTGTGGCACCTTAGAGACTAACAAATTTATTAGAGCATAAGCTTTCGTGGACTACAGCCCACTTCTTCGGATGCATATAGAATGGAACATATATTGAGGAGATATATATACACACATACAGAGAGCATAAACAGGTGGGAGTTGTCTTACCAACTCTGAGAGGCCAATTAATTAAGAGGAAAAAAAACTTTTGAAGTGATAATCAAGCTAGCCCAGTACAGACAGTTTGATAAGAAGTGTGAGAATACTCTTACAAGGGGAGATAAGTACTCCTGTTCTTCTTTTTGCGGATACAGACTAACACGGCTGCTACTCTGAAACCTTAGAATCTGCATTATTGCCTGTTTCTGCCGGGACTAGGTACTGTGTTTCTTCAAAAAAGTTGGGTGTAGGGTAATGTAATAAACCTGATGAGACCTGGCAAATTCTCATGCTACTTTATATTGTTTTACGTAGTATTTTTATATGTGATTCATAAATTTGGAAAATGGCAATTGGTGAGTTGTTCTGCGTTATGGAAAAATAGCAATCTGTTTCTCATGCAGGTATTTCCAAGTTCAGATACAATAATTTGCTGTTGTGGTGGCAATCTTTTCCACTTAGATTATTACCAGTAAAATGGTTTAAGAACATAAGAATGGCCATACTGGGTCAGACCAAAAGTCCATCTAGCTCAGTATCTTGTCTTCCAACAGTGGCCAATGTCAGGTGCCCCAGAGGGAATGAACAGGTACCCATCAAGTGATCCATTCCTTGTCATTCATTCCCAGTTTCTCCAAACAGAGGCTAGGGACACCATCCCTTCCCATCCTGATCAATAGCCGTTGATGGAGCTATCCTCCATGAATTTATCTTGTTCTTTTTTGAACCCTTTTATAGTCTTGGCCTTCACAACATCCTCTGGCAAAGAGTTCCACGGGTTGACTATGCGTTGTGTGAAGAAATACTTCCTTTTGTTTGTTTTAAACCTGCTGCCAATTAATTTAATTTGGTGACCCCTAGTTCGTGTGTTATGAGGAGTAAATAACACTTCCTTATTTTACTTTCTCCACACCAGTCATGATTTTATAGACTTCTATCTTATCCCCCGTTAGTTGTCTCTTTTCCAAGCCTAAAAGTCCGAGTCTTATTAATTTCTCCTCATACAGAAGCCACTCCATACCCCTAATCATTTTTGTTGCCCTTTTCTGAACATTTTCCAGTTCCAATATATCTTTTTTGAGATGGTGCAGATGTGGTCGTCCCAGTATTCAAGATGTGGGCATACCATGGATTTATACAGAGGCAACATGATATTTTCTGTCCTATTATCCCTTTCTTAATTATTCCCACATTCTGTTCGCTTTTTTGACTGCTGCTGCACATTGAGTGGATGTTTTCAGAAAACTATCCACAATGACTCCAAGATCTCTTTCTTGAGTGGTAAAAGCAAATTTAGACACCATCATTTTATATGTATATCTGGGATTATGTTTTCCAATGTGCATTACTTTACATTTATCAACGTTGAATTTCATCTGCCATTTTATTGCCAAGTCACCCAGTTTTGAGAGACCCTTTTGTAGCTCTTTGCAGTCTGCCTGGGACTTAATTATCTTGAGTAGTTTTGTATCATCTGCAAATTTTGTCACCTCACTGTTTATCCCTTTTTCCAGATCATTTATGAATATGTTGAATAGGACTGGTCCCAGTACAGACCCCTGGGGGACACCACTATTTACCTCTCTACATTCTGAAAACTGACCATTTATTCCTACCTTTTGTTTCCTATCTTTTAACCAGTTACCAATCCATGGGAGTACCTTCCCCCTTATCCCATGACAGCTTACTTTGCTTAAGAGCGTTTGGTGAGGGACCTTGTCAAAGGCTTTCTGAAAATCTAAGTACACTATATTCACTAGATCCCCCTTGTCCACATGCTTGTCGACCTCCTCAAAGAATTCTAGTAGATTGGTGAGGTACGATTTCCCTTTATATAAACCATGTTGACTGTTCTCCAACAAATTATGTTCATCTATGTGTCTGATAATTTTGTTCTTTAAAAGGCATATGTAATCTCTTAAAAAATAACTCCAGACTTAGTGTGTATCAGGTTTATTTTCTCCTGAAAGGCAGACATTTGTTATTGTCCATGCCATGTGTCTTTATTTGGCATAGCCAGTTTCCTCTATTGACATATTATGTATCCAGCACAATGACACCACTAGCAGTGGCACCAATTCAGGTATATCTTGGGGGAGGGTAATTCCAGTCCCTGCCCCCATGCCCTCCAGCAGGGACCCAGTTCTCGTCCATGCTCAACCACCCCTCTTCCCAGAGGGACTTGATTCCTTCCTTGGCCAGGAAGTCTCACCTCTGTCTTACCCACACGATGCATGAGCAGGTGAGGCTGGGAGTCAAGTCCTTGGCAGACTTCCTTGTGCTCCACCATACAGAAACAGACTCCCTGTGTGCAAGGGCACAGCACCATTTGGCCCATCTGCCCCTCCATCCAGACAGAAGGGTATCTGAGCCAAATTTGAGTGGCATTGCAACCCCATTCCCCAGGTTGCAGCACCACTCACTGAAATTTGGCCTGACCGCCCCTCTGTCTATACAGAAGAGCAGGTAGGTCAAATTTTTGTGGCACAGTGACCACACAGATGGATCAACATTCTGGACCACTCTGGCAGCAGCCATACTGGTTTAATACAGGACCACTGCTTAAAAGTGGTCCCCCCAACTCCAGGGCCTCTGGAACTTTGAGAAGTGCAAAATCCCTATGGTGGTGCATTTGCCCCCATCCTAATTAGTGCCATTTATCACTAATAACGATCACATTTTTGGATGTATAGCAGGAGTCGTGATAAGAACACAGAATTTGCTACAATGGATCGGGGTAATGGTTCATCTAATGGTAGTGGTTAATGGTTGTGATTCATTGGGGTAGTGGTTGTGGGAGATGCAAGAAACCCTGTAGTAGACAACTTTGGAATCACCTGCCCATATAAGAAGCTTTTTGTAGTTACCATTATTTAATGCCCTGAAACATGAGGGCAAATAGTCCATATATATCTTCTATCTATGCAACTGTGCATCTCTCATTAGCCTTATAAATGTCTAGTCCTTTTCTGAATCCTGTTATATTTTTTTTGATTCAATACCACCATATACCAGTGAGTTCCACAGATGAATAATACCATGAGTAAATGCCATTCCATTGTGTAAAATTCCTTCCAGGCAATTATACCATTAGAGAGTAGCTATTTAATGAATAGCATGGCAGTAAAACACAATTATTCTTTAGTTTGTGTTCATCTTGTGCTGTGAGAAATACATGTAGAAAATGTAGACAAAATGATTGACAGTACTGTTGATTTTATTACCCTTATTTGTGTGGGAGACCATCTTGGCAGCTGGTTATTACTATTGTTATCCCTGACTAGGACTTAATCACTCAAAGTATAAGTGACTTGTCACCTTTCCAGCCACTGCATGCAATTTTGAAAGGAAATGAGTGAGTCCAATACAAAGGAGTCGGCATGACACTGATTTATCCAGAGAATTGCTGGCTGCCATCCTTCTTAGTACAAGGATATCTCTGGGTCAGAAGATTCATACATTTTTCTGTAGCTGTCAGTATGTTGCTCGTGGCATTCATTTTTGAGCTGGAGTTCTAGGCTTACTGCAGGAGTCACAATATTCAAAACACTGGAACATGTCACAGCTGAAACACAGAAACTTAAATGGAGAGTCATCAGGTCAAGACCCTCAAAGACTCTAAAACAGCAAGAAACATCAGTTTGGGGCATGACTGTGAATACAATTGTGTCCTGCTTATAATACGGCTATGTGTGTGTCCTTTTTGGCTTCATTTGGACACAGGCACAATTGAAGTTCTACTTCTTTTTACTCTGAAATTATCTAAACTTACACAAAGCCTCAGCACTTTAGTTCCAGATTAAAGCACCTCCTTCCCTTTGAATGATTCTTATGTGTGATGCAGGTTCATGGGGACCATGCACTCTTTGGGTTGTTTTCCTAATACTGAGCTCAGGCTCCTTCAGGGCTGGCTGGAGCCCTGCTGTGGAAGCACATTCCCTCTTCTGCAATCCATACACAGCCTTCTCCAACTGCATCCCCTATTCCAATCAGAGGAGACCCTGCATCTGGAAGTAGGGGTGAGATTTCTTGCCAATGCTCTAACTAGTTTGGGCTGGAGGTGGGCTGAGGGGAAGGTGGAGGGTGGAGATGTCAGTTTCTCCTGTCTGCCTATCCCCATCCAATTAGTGCTTCTGGGGCAGGGCTACACTTTACAGCACTACTGCTGGTCTGTTGAGTGGGACCTTCACATCTTACCATGGACTGGGGTTTGATTCAGCAGCACATACCTGGGAACAACACTTACTTGGAGAAGTTGATACCTTGCGTACCCTGAAGACTCGAGGCAGGGTCACCTAGGAATAACCCAAGAGAATAACCCAGTGCATACATGTATATGCATGTGTGGGCAAGGAAGGGCTCCACTTGAAGCCTTTAAAAGGTAAGGTGAGGGTGTGTTCAGGTCCTGAAAGAGATGGAGTTTGGCTGAGTGTGTGTGTGTGTGGGAGGGGGGAGCATAAGGATTTTCTTGGAGATGTAGATGCATTGTTCTTATGTTATGTCCTTATGTATTCATATAGATAACTCCTGCTAATGGAGCTAGCAGTCTGGTTCACCTAGCCCATGTCAACCGAATCCTGAGAATTCGATCATCCCTAGCTTCACCCATTTTTAATTTGTCATTTAAAAGCAGTCACTTACAAAGATACAGCAGCTGCCAGATGTCCCAAGTCCATGGTGTCTCTCAGAAAGACACTACTACTGCTTCTGAATTTCTGACCGCATTGGGCAGCTCCTCCTCAAAAAAATCAAGTGCTAAGGCAGGTTCAGACAGCAATCAGTAACAAAAGTAGATTTCATTCTTATGTTTGTAAGACACAATTCAAAATCGAGGTAAGAGTTAAAAAAGATTGACGGAGTCCCTTTAAAATACCCTGTTATGATCAGCTGACATTTCAATAAGATTGTAGCATTTACAGGTTAAATAACTTCACAGTAAGGAATGAACATTCTGTGACCTCCATAGTAACAACAGGAAATTTAAAATATTTCCCAAATGCAGTAGAGGTGACTGCAGGCCAGATTCTTGACATTAGGAGAATAAACAAAAATCCCACCTGTGGGAACTTTAAGGCCCCATGGTTTTCATTCTGCATGTCCCATTTGCACTTCAAACTTTTTAAAATACATTTTACTTATGTGTCATTTACTACATTTATATGGAGTGCCTAGAAAAACAGAGTCCTAACCCGAATAAGGCCTCTCGGCACCACTACAATAAAAACAGTAATTGCCAACTGTGGCAAAATATATTGGCTGTGCATGACTATTGTAGATCTTCATAAGTGATTAGTTTCATCCAAAAATGTTTTGAGCAAGGAAAATGGTGGTAGCTTCACTAATGAAGTTATTATTTGTTTTTTCTAATGATGGGAAGTTACATATTCATTTCAGAAGCACCACATTAGGGAATGCAACAGTTGTGACCATACCTAATCCTCTGCAGATTGGTCACACTTGTAATCAAATTCTAATCAAACAAAATAAAAACATAGCACTCTGTTCTAATTAGCAGTCTCATTATAGAAAATGATAAATGAAGAATTATTTTAAAGCTAGGTTAATTGCGTATCAACATGGCTACTCAACTTCTCAGTGGGATGCAGTTTTCTGGGAGGATGAAAGTCACCCAGCTTTGTAGGCACTATGGAAGTTCCCTGCATGCAGTGGAAACCATAGTAGTACCAGTGCATGTGTGGTGGACGACTGGATAGTAGGTTCCTTTCCTTGAGGAGTTAAGTTCTATACCCATCCTGTACAGAACACCACAGACAGGACATTATGATTGTAATGATCCCTTTTAGCTTTAAAATCGATTAAATTTGAAGATGGTTGAGGATTTGAACACATGAGTCTGGAATCATGCATGTCCAATGGACACATATATGGATGTGTGCGTGGATTGGGGTCCTGATGCCCCACAGTTTCTGAAATAGCAACTGTGAAGATGCCCCACACCTGCAGTCTTAGAGTGGATTTATTTTCCCCACAATTGCTGCAGGGCTTTCTACACCAGTTCAATCCATCTCTTCTTTGTGTGCATAGAGGGTATGTCAACATTATAGACTGGCTCTGAAAATCTTGCTCATATTGTTTCCACTAACTTCCATGGAACTACTCATGTAAGTGACTACTCCTCTATATAACTACAATATCTCAAGATACAGAGGCCTACTTGTAAAGACTATGTAAAAATAATGTTCTATAATAATAATGTACCAGAGCTCAATGTGTATTTTGACTCCGTGATTTCTGTACAACATTTGCTTAGTTTGCAAGGAAAAAGGTGGTTTTCCTCAGTGCCCGTCCTGCAAATTCAGCCTGGAATCTAAAGGTCAAGCTGGGTTCTCCCCTTCACACACATCATCAATAATAAAGATCCTGCAGACCAACGTTTACTCAGTTACTTCTGAACAACCCCATTATGTTTCATAGAATTGCATAAGTGCAACTGTTGAGTTGCAAAGGTGGAAATGAGAGTGGACATTTGCCCTGCATTTGGAACCTAGTTAAATGATGAAGATGATGATGATGCACGGAAAGGAAAAGAAACCATCTTCCTCTCACAGTACTGCACTTGCAATGCTATTAGTAGTTAAAAACTGGAAAAATTTGAAAGTGGGCCAAATTCTGAACTATATAAAATTCCCATTTAATTTAATCTGAGATTTCATCAATTCACGAGTTCACTGTTTGACCCTGTAACATTAACATAGAACTGATTCTGAATATACACAGGGAGAGGATCTGTTGAAAAGAACATTTTTGCTCTGTCACTTTTCAGAGTCGATCTGAACTTCAGCGGCCAGATCCCCAGTCTTTAGCAGAAGAAAGACTGATCAATTTAATGGGAAGTTTTGCCTGAATAAGGACTGAAAGATTTGGTACTAGAAGGGTTTGTTCTGCGTCCAGTTTATGTTTTCAGCAAAGGCACCTACTGATGCTTATTACCTAAACTATTTCACCCTTCATTTCTATATATCCTAGTTATGAGCAAGGTATAATTACAAACACACACTTGGAAAGAAATACAATTGTTAAAATCATGGACAAGAATGAGGGAAAGGTATGTTTTACCTTTAACCAACGACCACAAAATGAAATTGAAAAATGATCATTGCTTTTCTAAGGACAGAGACAGTTGTCTAGAACCTCATTTAAATCTTTAGAACTGAATGGTGCTTTGCTACAGAAGGCCTTGTTAGTAATTTGTTCCATATTTGGCAAATGTCTTCTCATTGCTAGGAAACAGTTTTTTCCTCCTTATTTTAAAGATTTATGGTAGTTTCATTTTAGTGTCGTTAGATTCCCCCCCCCATCATTTTAAATAAGATGAACAGATCACCGCAAGATTCCTTTTCAGTGACAACATCACTCCTGTTCCCACATAAGGGCAATTGATGCACAGAACCCTTCAGGTCATAGTCATAACTGACAACTCCTCCAGCTGTCATCACTCTTGCTTTTCACAGTTCCCACACACAGGCCCCATATCAGTATTTGTCCTTCAGTCTATGTACCTTTTCCTATTTGTGAACCATTGCACTGACTTTCAGACGTACCATTCTAAACAACACAAGTACTGCAAGGTTTCCCATGTAACAAATACTGGGCCAGATGCACCTCTCAAAGAGAGGAGCTTAGGGTGAGGCCCTGCAGGTCTAGAACCCAGCTCTAGCGATGTACCAGAGAGCTAACAGAGCTATGCTGCCACCCAACACTAGTTGGAACTAGTTTGTGCTCCACTGCCTTTGACCCACTGTGGACACCGACCATGGCACATCCCACCTCAAGAGGTCTGGCAGGCAGCAGCTTCATGGCTCCTGATTGGCTCCTCGCCCTATATAAACACAAGGGGCATTGCGGGCAACAGTGTGGCTCTCCATCAGCTGCCATGACTATTCCTGCTCTGAGCTCTTGGCTTAGACCTCAGCTTGATTTGGATCTTGCCTCCTGACTGGTATTGACCCACCCCTGGAATTTGACAACAAACTCCTCTGCTACTCCCAGCCTCAGGTCTGACCCCGCTCTGACCCTTGGTCCTAACAGCCCATATTAGGATCCTGACACTCTGTTGAAGCAGATGACGTTATATGGGTGTCAGACTAGTGTGAGAGGATAATAAGGCCCATTATTCCTACATGCAGGTGTCATTTTTTAAGTTCAAATTTTAAACTCACACTCTAAAACTTTAGAATTTAATTAAAATTGCACATATTCCAGCATTTCTGAATGTTGGCTAGGGATGCAAATGAGAGAACCAAAATACCAGGAGAGAGAGGCTTTCTTTGTGGTATTTTCATTCTTACCAGAACCAGGAAATAGCAAATATGTGAGAGAGCTGGTTGTTTCCAAGGCCAGTTGTGAAAATCCAAGTGAGTCACATACTTTGAGCTCTAGAAAAACATCTGTACTTCTGAGTGCTGATAAGAACCACTGGCGGTGGAAGCTTCCTAACAGTGTGGGGCACCGGTGCCTGAAATGTGGTCCCACCGCCTCATGCTGCCCCTTTCTGCCCCCCAAGTCCCCATCCTCATGCCGCTCCTTCCCCCCGCTCTCATGCCTCCTCTTCCGCTCAAGGCCACGACCCCTCCCCTGTCACTCGCCTTATGGCTGGTAAAAAGTAGGGGGGCATAGCCCTCCCACTTTTAAAAGTGGGGGGACCATGGCCCCCTGTCCCTCCTCCCCCATTCTGGAACCCCTATAAAAACCAAACCTGAACCTTATGAGATTAACCTATTGTTAATTATATCCCCCTTTTACTATCAGATAGCGTCTTCTCAGTTTATGATAGTTGTGTGATGGCCTTAAGCTAATTAATCGTACACAAAGTGCTTCTTTGTATGTCTGGTCTCTTGCAACTGTAGGGGTAAATGTTCAGTGTTTCACAAGGATTTAGTTGTTGGACTCCCATTAAGCTTTGATGTTATCGGATAGTTAAATCCAGCATCACCATGATGAAAACTTTCCCCTTAGTCTCCAGTTAGACCAGCTATTTACAATATGTTTGAAATTCTTTTGAACCTGACATTAACTGTTTCCAGAGGCTTGATAAAATATCTACAAATGTAGACAAATTGCAATCCACACCATTATCCAATTTATGCTGGTAAAATGGGTCCAGTAATTTGGAAAACTTGTCTGAATCAGCAATGAGGAAGAAGAGCAGAGGAGAGCTTTTGCCGAGGCTTTTGGGTGCCTTCAAAGCCATGCTATCTGTCATTAAATCTCTTTAACTTCCTGGCCATGCTATCAGCAATTGCAGTTTGGGTGTGACATGGATATCATTTTACCTGTAGGGGTAGCAATGAGCAAAAACGTAATTCACAAAGTTTAAAACATTGCAAAGGACTTCTAAGAACCATACCTGAAATGGCTGATCATCCTTGTTGCTAATTTAAGGTAGGATAGAAAAAAAAGAGAAAGCACTACCTAGCTTTCAGTTATTTATCAGTTAAATGTTGCTGAGCAACTAAGGATTGATCCAATGTATGTTAGGTGGTGTTGTGACCTTAGGCACCCCTGTACTCACAACGTACACAGTACTGCAATAATATTTGTACAAATATGACTTGCCAGGTATCATATGAAAGCTAGTACCATGCTGGTTATTAATATAAGTGTAACATGGCTGTGTTAACATTATATGTAATGCTATGAATTCCCTGTGTATGAGGTTATTAGCACATGTTTAAGACCAGACAGCCGACCCTAGTTAAAGGCGATAAAGAGCTCTGTCTTAGACCAAGGAATGTTGGTTTACCTCAATTTACATATTAGCTGTAAACAACGCTATGGCGTTAAATCAGTGGGGGTTATCCTGAACCTGGACTCAAAAGGCAGAATATTAGCATAGCTCCTGTACCCCAGAGAGAGAGAGAAGAGACTGAATCCCCAGGAGGCCTTCCTGACTCGTAAAGCTAAGACATCCCTTTGGGTGTAGAAGAACATGGAGTGTGTCTCTTGATTTGTATTGTCTCATGAATTCATAAGAAGGGGGCACAACCTGGACTCTTAGAAGTAAGGCTTTATTAGCACTAAAACAGAATTATATAAGACAAAGGAGAGTCATGTGCTCCTAGCTGTGTCTCTGGTGAAGCTGCCACTGGACTTCTTCCAACCAGCTCTCACTAGCATGTCCTCTGCTCTTAAAGGCACAGTACATATTCCTAACATCTCCCCTTTCCAGCAAAAGCAACCCCATACCATTAAACATATATACCAGCTTTTTCTGTATAAATACCATAACTTACTCAACTTTTTAGCAGTGCTCAGTGAGTCTTTCAGATGCTCTGTGCAGTCCATTAGAGCTATGAGGCACCACTTCAACCCTTGCGCTAGCTCAGTCTACAGACTGTTCTGCTTGCTGATCGAAGGCTCTTCAGTGGTTTTCTCACAGCTTTGTCCAGTAGCTGTGAGTGCAGTATCTGTCCCCTTATCCCCCCTCTTCTTCAGGAAGATGCTGCAGATGTCTCCTGTGCCTCCAAAACATATGTCCTTCAGGAGTCTGTACTTCATAAAATCATGAGTCACTCCTGCCTTCTATGCAGGTACCATCATGAATCCCCCCAAAATCTGTGGCTTCAAAGACTCCAACACACTGGATGCTCTGCTATAGTATATCTTTTGTTTACACTTATATTGCTTAGACACATCTAAATCAGCATTGCCATTAGGGATTACTACTAAGCTAATGAGTCTTGTTCTCAATTTTCTGCCAAATGGTATCTCTGCTGGTGACAGTCCATGATTCACTGGTTCTGCTGTATAGTTCGGGGTAGACAAATATGGATCTATACCTGAGTCACTGGCCTTTTTCTAAAGTCTTAACAATTCTCACACCATTCTCTACAAGACCATTGGATTGAGGATACCTGGGACTTGAAGTTACATGCTTAAACCCATACGCTCTAGCAATTTTTTAAAATCCGTCCATCAAACTGCAGGTCATTGTCAGACATGATAACTTCAGGGATTCCATGGCTAGAAAATATGTATTTCATGTGCATTATAACATGATTGATGTGGTTGTTTCTAATTAAACAATCTCTGGATAATGAGAATAATAATCCAAAATAAACCATCTTTACTTTCATATGTAAACAAATCCACACCAACTTTAGACCGTTCATTGTTGACTAGCATAGGCTCTTTTTTCAGTTTAGGTTGATATTTTTGGCCTGTTCTCTATCTTCATTTGTGGTCAATACAGTATCTCTCTGGTTCTGCATTTACCTACTTCCATGCCCAACTGTCCATGTATTCTTATGAGCATGTCAACTTGTAACACCTGGGGCAATACTATTCTATTTCCTCTAAACAATATGCCTTCAGTGACAGTTTTGCTTTGAACTGGAAATATGGTCTTGGTATAAAATGTCTTGGCCACTCTGTGGGAATAGACTTAGTTATCCTCTGTAAAGTCTCATCATTAGCTGAAGCCTCAGCAAATTCATTCAATTTCTTTTCTGAGACCAAACAGTTCTTTATTGTCAAGCTAACATGCACTGTCTGACTCCACCTCTGTTTCTACCTCAGTTTTATCAAATGCTTGGGACAGTGTGTCCCTTGTGCACTTTTTGTATCAGCCCAAGGGCTTGGCATGTTAAACAAATTGTAGGTGCTTTATTCCCTCTATCACAAAGTCTATCAATTCTATTTGATCTTTTCCCTTCACTTCTAATTCATTTACCTCTTGTGGGAATGAGCTCCCCATTATAAGCTTTCGGTTTAACCCGTTTGCTCACCTTGTTTCCTGGTGGTTTTTTTCCTTCACCTTTTTAACACTAATATCGGAAACAACATTTACCTGAGCACCAGTGTCCAATTTGAAGGTTACAAGAGAGTCCCATTAGTCTCTAAAGAAATTGTCCATTCACTGTTTCCTTCCTCTTCAGATACAGCTCCTAGATAGAACTCCTCCTGTATGCTGTTGTCTGTCCTCCCTTCCTCGATTACTAGATTAGCATTCATGCTTGCTTTTTTTGTTGGCAGTTTTTGATCCAGGTTGCACACTTTGGCAAAATGATTGTATCTTATAAATATTGCAGTGCTTACCAAAATCTGGGCATTGCTGAGGTCTGTGTTTGTGTCCACATCTTGTGCAATCGTTGAAGCCGTCCCTTGCAAACTCTTGAGCTTTGCTCTTTTCATACTTTTGCGGTTTGTGTGATATTGGTTGGTGAATCTGTACAGACTTACAGCTTTGTGTGGCTCAAAAGCTTGTTTCTCTCACCAAAATAAGTTAGTCCAATAAAAAATATGACCTCACCCACCCTGTCTTACTACTTGCCAGTTTTTTTTTCCTCTTGTCATTCTATCCAGAATGGCAGTGTCCAGTTTTCCACCCATTATTTTTATTCTGTTCAGAGAGATTTCTACTGCCTGATACAGTCTTACTGCTTTATTCCAGGTGAGATACATATCTTCTAATAAACTTTTTTGCAGCTTTAGCTCTCTGATTCCAATTCCAATTCAATCCCTTTACAATTGAATCTAACTGTCCATAGTTGCAGGTTTGGCTCATTAACTTCTGTGCTGTTCGGAATTCTTCTAAGGACTCCCATTCCTTCCTCTGTTAGTCTATAAGGTGCCACAGGATTCTTTGTTGCTTTTTACAGATCCCATTTTACAGATCCCATTCCTTTTGGCTTCTAAGGGAAAACATACCTTTCAAATGTTTCACTCTCTTTTTTTAGGTATGCAATACCCCTCCAATTTCTGCAAAACTGTGTCATAACTTCCTTTCTATGCCTGACTTAGTTGCATGCTATTAAACACATCCACTGCCTCAAGTCCTGCAATGTTTAAGAAGATTGCTATTTTCTGCTGGTCGTCTTCTTTCTCACCACAAAAGTCTGCTGCTTGTGCATACTATTTATTTATTTATATATAAAATAATCAAAACTCTGTTTTGAATCTCTTCCAGAAGCCTGCTGCATTTCCTGAGACTTTCAACTCGTTGGGGGCTTTTAGTTGGTGACTCCTTCTCACAAGTCCTCTTTTCTCTGTCCTCACTTCTACCTCACTCTGGTACCATGTGTTGTCTTGTGGATTCCTAAGAAGGAGGCATAGTTTGGACTCTTAGAAGTAAGGCTTTATTAGAACTAAAACATAAGACAAAGGAAAGCCAAGTGCTTCTAGCTGTGCATCTGGGGAAGCTGACACTAGACTGCTTCCAACTCATTCTCACTAGCATGTGTTCTGCTCTTAAAGGCACAGTACATACTCCTACCATTGATCCTTCACCTTAAGGAGACAAAGAAACCAGGCAAGTTGATCTGTGATGGGCTCTGGCCAGGCCAGCCAGTAAAAACCTAGAAAGGAGACTGCGGGTGAGGGAAACCATCCTGAACAAAAGCTGTACCTTGCTAGGTCAAGTTTTAGACTTTTAGATACATGTTTTCACTTGTACCCATCTCTATCACTTAATTGGTAAAACCTTAATCCATGCTCTTTTATTAATAAACTTGTTTTACTTTTACCAGAAGCCAAGTCAGTGCTGTTTGAAGGGAAGGGTGTATTCACCCCAATTACATTAATAAACTGTGATGTAATGACTCTTTAACAGAGAGCGAGCTTAATATCCTCAGTGAACGTGTGGTGATAAGTGCTGTTCATTGCAGAGAAACATCTCCGAGGAGCCTGGGGGAAAGGGGGAGTGGAGTTCACCGATAGTTTAAAGCTAGGCAAGGTTTGGGATGGGAGAGCCTTGAGGAGTCTGCTGGTGAAGAAGACAGACTGGGGTGGCAGGGAGCTGACTCAAAGCTCCCTCTTGCTGAGGCAGGAGGGTAACACAATAGCTCACAGCTATGGGTGTCCCTAGCAGCATGTTAAAGGAGTACAATGTAATCTATGTAAACTACAACACTGCATCTGCTTGAATTTATGATGTATGCACTGGGATCACGGCTAACGTCACGGCTTTGCTCTGTTACTTTTCTAAGATCTGCTGCTCAACAAGTGAAATCCTGGCCTCATTGAAGTCAATAGGCATTTTGCCCTTGACTTCAATAGAGCCAGGATTTCACCTATGGTTCTTTAGATGCATGGTCTTTCAAGAATGACCTGCAACCAATATCATTTGTACTCTAGATAAAAGGTCCTTTGCCTCAGGCCAGTTCTGTAGTGCCCTCAAGCGAGGAACAGACTAACAAGGTACTGTTTGCTGCATGTAGTATATTAAGGAAATGTCTGTCTTAGAAATATATAGAAGTCTTCAAGGTAGGATTATATTTGGCTTTCAGCTGTTCAAAACTTGACATAGCACCTTCCAGAATTTACGACTTTATTCTGTGCCCATATCTAATTTGTTTCCTGTGTTTGAAGTCAGGGTCATATTGTCCTGTAATAAATCCCAGAATACCTCTTAGATATTGGTACATTGTGCCTCTTGTGACATGCTGTCCCCCATGTTCACCACTTTTATGATTCTGATATATTGTGTACAAAGTATGCCTTGTAAGGTATCATTTGAAAAGTCCATAGCCTACTGAACATTATCCTGATAAAATACACATAGCAACTTTTGTATGTAAAGTTATGAGACTCTACTGTATAAAAATGATTTTACTGTAACGTTAGAAAATCTGTCTCTAAGTAGTTTTTCAGACAAAAGCACCCTGGCACACCAGCTAGGTGCTAAAAGGCCATCACCTGTTTAATCAGAGATTCACCAGCAGGGGAGTTATAAACAAAACATTTACAATTCACCTGAAGGGCAGGTGGTAGAGCACATATGCAGTGGAACTGCTGACCCCGTGACCCAGCACAGACTTTTTCCATTACAAAGGGTGAGAATATAAAAAAGGAAAGGTCTCTGGCTACCTCTCTTCCCCCATCTCTACTCACAGCAGCAAGATCACTTGAAAGACAACAGGAGCATTACTGAACTGGAGTGGGGTGGAGTGGATTGTAGAGGGGTCCTAGCTGGAAGTCTTTACTATGGACTGCTGAAGGTTTTGGGGTGAGAGAAACCTTTTTTGCTTTCCAATCTTATTTAGATTGGTAAAATTTAGAAATAAGTTTAGGTGTAAGGCTGGGGCTAAGAATTTCCGGGAGTCATCCTGTAGATAGTTCATGAGTGGCTGGGAAAATATTCATGTAACTTTGCTGGGAGTGATTTTTGTGCTAATGGCTGTGTGTGAGCACAGTCTGGAGAGGCTTCTTTTCACCAACAAAGCCGTGTAAAAGGCCTGGGCTGGAGAGTTGAAAGGACACAGCAGTTCAACAGCACAGATTGTACCCTGGGGGATTTCACAGATATGCCTTGTAGGAGTATTCAGCTGTTATCCTCAAGTACTTATTCTCTTCCATGTTAGGAGTCTCATCTGTATAAAAGCTACAGTATTACAGTGGTGAATGTGGTATAAATGTCTAGATAGGGGAGAAAAAAACACATTTTATGAAAACATCCAAAAATATTGCATGTCAGACTGAGTTTTCACAGGGTCAACTGTTTTCTTTGATCATTTGTATGGTATATTTTTTACAGTGTAATCAGTCCCTGACGCATCTGGGGAAGTTTACCTACCTGCAGACTCTCCAGTTTGCTAAATTAATACCTCCAGTTTCTTTCTCATTGATCCACAATATCTTTCTTCTGTCAAAAAAAAATTTCTCCATCTACATTCTTGTGCCAGTTCAAGATTAAAATTTAAAATATATGCTTTGTAATGATACTAGTTATAGGAAAACCTCTCCCTGACAAATTTCAAAACATATATTTTAGACCTGCTGATGGCCTCCAGTAGATTAACCAGCAAATAGTTTCAATGGGTCATGTGGACATTTTTACTAGAAACAGACATTTGACCTGGCATAAATGTATATTTATTTATTTCATATGTACATGTGTGCACACACATGTTCTTTCACACAAAAAATACTTAAAGGAAACTTTTTTTTCAAAGGAATGTAGTGATCACTCATATTGGTATTAAAGGTCTACATTGGTCACCATTAAAAATCATAACTAAAATAATTCATTAATATGTGGTTGGGGCCTGATTTCCCCTGGCATTTCCCTATAGTTAGAAAAGGGAAGAATTGTGTTCTGACACCAATGATACAGTAGCTGTTGATATTTTACCAGTGATAAATACTGCAGCCAGCGCATTTCTTTATCTCCCTCTTATGGCACAGCAAGGGGACTGGGATATCAATGGAAACTAAGGGTCTATCCTGCAAAGACGCAGGCATTTGAGTCATTTGTTGATAGCTTTTTCTTTGAGCTTATCTCTATACAAAATGTCCATCTGGAGATGATGATAAAAGATGCCACACTGACAAGATCGTAACTCGGATCCTCTGTTTATTCAAACAAGGGCTATCTGATAGTAACATCATCTGGCCACTATCAATCTGGGCTGCTGCTAACAGATTTACAAGGTTCTGGGCCTTATTACCAGCCCCATTATTACACTTCTTTTCCCAGTGGTCATTTGCTAATAACTGAGACTCTCAGCTACAGAAAAGGATCAACAAACTTTTGCACTGAAGCATTTAATTGGTGGCACCTGCTGTGAGTGAAACTGACCAACACAAGTCTGAGCTAATTTCTCACACAGTAGGCACCAGGCGAAGTACTGTAGGGCAAGAGTCTGTCTCTTTCTCCTGCTGCTAGACTAGCTGGAGTCTGGGAGAGAACAGAAAGAGATGGAAACAGAAACTTTAAAAGGGTGGTGGCAGGGGGAAGGGGGGACAATATGCAGACACACAGAGCAGCACCAAGAAAGTGTGCCTGGCTGGAGAGCTACAGCACTGACCCTGAACAGGGAGGTAGATCCACTTACTTCCCCAATAGGGCAGGTGAAGAAGGTAAATGCTATTGTTCCCACTGTTAGCACATTCTGTAAGGAGTTTGCAGCAAACACTCTCTACTCCCTACAGTAAGACTGCACTAGGGATTTTTGGAGCATGATTTGCTCCTGGTTTAGTAGTACCTAGTACACCAGCAGCAGCTGGTGTATTTCTCTCCACTTTGTGGTGAGGCAGGCCTTACACCTTGTTCTGCTGAAAACCCTATAGGATTTGGGCATTAGGAGTCCTTAATGGGTGAAAATGAGAACATCATAAAAATGGCCATACTGGGTCAGACCAAGGGTCCCCCCGACCTAGCCCAGTATCCTGTCTTCTAGCAGTGGCTGGTGCCAAATGCTTCAGAGGGAGTAAACAGAAAAGGGCAATTTATAGAGTGATTCATCCAGTCCCAGCCTCTGTCCGTCAGAGGTTTAGTAACACCCAGCGCATGGAGTTAGATTCCCTATTGTCTTTCCTAATAGCCGTTGATGGACCTATCCTCTATGAATTTATCTAATTTCTTTTAACTCATGTACATTTTGGCCTTCACAACATCCCCTGGCAACCAGTTCCAGATGTTATATGTGTTGTGTGAAGAAGTACTTCCTTATGTTGGTTTTAAACCTACTTCCTATTAATTTCATTAGATTACCCCTTGTTCTTGTGTTCTGTGAAGGAATAAATACCCCTTCCCTATTCACTTTCTCCACAACATTCATGATTTTGTAGACCTATATCATATGCCCCCTCGTTCTCTCTCTTCCAGGCTGAACAGCCCCAGTCTTCTTAATCTCTCCTCATATGGAAGCTGTTCCATCCCCTAATCATTTTTGTTGTCCTTCTATGTCCTTTCTCCAGTTCTAGTATCTGTTTTAAGATGGGACAACCAGAACTGCATGCAGTATTCAAGGTATGGGTGTACCATGGATTTATATAGTGGCATTATGGTGGTCCTCTCCAATCAAACTCTTGACATCTCTCACTACTGCAGTGAAAGTGTCTCCAACACTACTCGATCCTAATGGCTTCAGACAGGCAGCAGTTACAGCAGCTCCTAGAAGACCCTGCCAATGGGATAGCCAGCAGTGCCTGTTTTGGTGCCATGGAAGAAGAACGCATACCTCTTGCTATTCAAAAGGATATGGAATAGGAGTTGTAAGCCACAAATTCCCCTCCCTCCTTCTGAAGATATCAAAAGTAAAAGAGGGTTTCCTAAGGTAAATGGGGACTAGGAAAGATTTGAGGGGAAAATCGCAAAATATTCAATTCAGATACATGAACATCATTTAAATATTAGAATCCCTGATTTTGAATTTTGTTCCATTTGTACATGCTTGCACATTTCCTTTCCTGCGTGAGTGCTGCTTCTCTATATCAGAGGAAGTTACATGTGAATATAGAGTGGAGAAAAAGAGTTCCGAATTTCTCCAGTAAAGGAATTTAAAATGCAAGTTTATATCTATAAAAGAACACTGACTCAATTATACTGTGCTATACTTTCTCACTCAATTATACAATAGTGAGTACAAAGATACCACCAGGAGAATAAATGAAGTGTTGTCTCCTTTAATTACCAAATGAAAATGCCTCGCCCTTATTTCCACTGTAACAAAACATCTGAGAAGGTATCTTCATGAGTGAGTCACCATTGCATATCTCCAGTGCTCTTATGCAACAAGGCCTTATGAAATCTTTTCCACTGAGGCTTCATTTAATTGACAGTACTTCATTGCAATCACTGTGGACTGCCAGAAATAATACTGAAATCTCTATGCTATAAAAACACAAAGGATAAGATATACATGAAGGATACATGTACCACCAGACTCTGCTGCAGCAGAACCCTTTGGGGTGACAGCAGCTTTTTTTTACAATGCACTCTGAATCCCCTCGCGGAGGGTGAAAAGCCATCAGGATTGCTAAGAGATGGTTCTAATTAACATTGCAAAAGCCAAAGTGCTTTGATAAGAGAGACCAGGTATTCCAAGTCTTGCATCTTTGTGAGACTTATTTCCTCTAGTGCTTTCCAATTTCATTATTGCTTATACCTTTATTAACCATGATATAATCCAGTCACTCTTAATGCATTAGTGGGACAGGGAAACTGACCCCATTTTTCAAAAATGGGTTCCTAAAGCTAGTAGTCTAAGCCCTTTATAGATTCAAGGCCTGACCTCCTGTGGTAGATTCTCCATCACTGGCCATTTTTAAATCCAGCTCTGAGGTTTTTACTAAAAGATATACTGTAATTCAAACAATTATTTTGGGGATGTTCTATGGCTTGTATTGTAGAGGAGGTCAGACTAGATTGGTCTTCACAGACAAGGTCAGCTCCCAGATTGCTGCACTGGGCAACACAGTATGGGGAGCAGGTGAGCAACCCTCAGTGTTGAAAGAACAGGTTAAGGACTATTTAGAAAAGCTGAACGTGCACAAGCCCATGGGTCTAGATCTAATGTATCCAAGTGTGCTGAGGGAGTTGGCTGATGTGATTGCAGAGCCATTGGCCATTATCTTTGAAAATTTGTGGCGATCGGAAAAGGTCCTGGATGATTGGGAAAAGGCAAATATAGTGCCCATATTTAAAAAACAGAAGAAAGAGAATGTGGGGAACTATAGACCAGTCAACCCACTTCAGTCCTCGGCAAAATCATGGAGTAGGTCCTCCAGAAATCCATTTTGAAGCACTTGGAGGAGGGGAAGGTGATCAGGAACAGTCAACATGAATTCACCAAGGGCAAATCTTGTTTGACCAACCTGACTGCCTTCTATGATGAGATAATTGGCTCTGTGGATATGGGGAAAGTGGTGGATGTGATATATCTTGACTTTAGCAAAGCTTTGATACGGTCTCCCACAGTATTCTTGCCAGCAAGTTAAAGAAGTATGGATTTGATGAATGGATTATAAAGTGGATAGAAAGCTGGGTAGATTGTCGGGTTCAACGGGTAGTGATCAATGGCTCGATCTCTAGTGGGCAGCCTGTATCAAGCGGAGTGCCTCAGGGGTCGTTCCTGGGGCCGGTTTTGTTCAAATCTTTATAATGATCTGGATGATGGGATGAATTGCACCCTCAGCAAGTTCCCAGATGACACTAAGCTGGGGGGAGAGGTAGATACTCCGGAGGGTAGGGATAGGGTCCGGAGTGACCTAGACACATTGGAGGATTGGGCCAAAAGAAATCTGATGAGGTTTAACAAGGACAAGTACAGAGTCCTACACTTAGGAAAGAAAAATCCCATGCACCGCTATAGGCTGGGGACCGACTGGGTAAGCAGCAGTTCTGCAGAAAAGGACCTGGTGATTATAGTGGACGAGAAGCTGGATATGAGTCAGCAGTGTGCTCTTGTTGCCAAGAAGGCCAACGGCATATTGGGCTGTATTAGTAGGAGCATTGCCAGTAGATCGAGGGAAGTGATTATTCCCCTGTATTTGACACTGGTGAGGCCACACCTGGAGTATTGTGTCCAGTTTTGGTCCCCTCACTACAGAAGGGATGTGGACAAAATGGAGAGAGTCCAGTGGAGGGCAACAGAAATTATTAGGGGCCTGGGGCACATGACTTACAAGGAGAGACTGAGGGAACTGGTCTTATTTAGTCTGCAGAAGAGACGAGTGAGGGAGGATTTGATAGCAGCCTTCAAATACCTGAAGGCAGGTTCCAACGAGGATGGAGTTATGCTGTTCTCAGTGGTGACAGATGACAGAACAAGAAGTAATGGTCTCAAGTTGCAGTGTGGGAGGTCTAGATTGGATATTAGGAAAAACTATTAGGAGTGTGGTGAAGCACTGGAATGGGTTACCTAGGGAGGTGGTGGAATCTCCATCCTTAGAGGTGTTTTAAGGCCTGGCTTGACAAAGCCCTGGCTGGGATGATTTAGTTGTTGTTGGTCCTGCTTTGAGCAGGGGGTTGGACTAGATGACCTCCTGGGGTCTTTTCCAACCCTAATATTCTGTGATTCTATGATCAGCAGTCCCTTCTGGCCTTGGAATCTATGAATCTATTAAATAGGACCTTAATATGAGAGTCAAAAGTGGGCACACCTTTATTGGATTCCAAATAATCATAAATATATTTTGAACTTCATGACAGAATGCATGGGTATCCAATATATAGTACGTCCAAAAATAGAGCTCTCAAATCTGCATACCCTTAATTACCGAGTCATTATTAATGCAACTAGTCCCATTATCTGTGTGAGCAAGGATTGCAGAAGTGAGTCCATAGTTTATAATATATTGAAAATTCTCCTAAGGAAAAATCCCGTAGACTCCAGTAGAGAACAGTATCTATGCTATAGGGATTTTTAATCAGCAAATAGAGTTCCCTATTAGCTTCCATAGAACTTCTCAAACTATAAACTCATGACATGATATCAAAGCTATTCCTGCCCATTTAGAGCACATTTGTCACTCGGTTGCTGTCAGTCATTTATATGCACTAAAGTTCAGTTAGATAAAAATACCCAAAATTAGTGGGATCAAATGCTGTTTCTTGATCCCAGGGAATTAGAGCACCTGGATAATTCTGAATTCTCTGTTCTGTAAAAATCATACATTACCCTTGCATTTTATTTAAAACAGACTGGCCAGAAATTGCATAGAGTTGTTCATAATAAAAGTCCTTCATGTTCACAGTGATTTGTGATTAGTTTGGCTAGAATGATTCAATATGCTATGAGCACTGTGAAAGGGATCCAGGCTGTGTCATGCTTAAAATCTCCCTCTTTACTTAGGCAACAGTGGGTAAAAACTGGCTTAGAGCCTTGGAGATAAAGGAGAATTATCAAATATACCTTCACTGATCATAAAAGTATCGTATCCAATTATGTAACGCAACCCGGTGGAAGTTTGAAGATAATACATAGATTTCAGGTAGTTTATTTAGGGAACAATTTAGGGAGATTCCTCTTAACAAGAAAGTAACCATGTCTCAGGCTACATAGGCATTCAGCCCAGATCCACAAAGGTACTCAGACACCTAAGTTCTAGTTTTAGGCATTGTGATCCACAAAATTACTGCTCAGCTGCCACCAAACTCTGTAGTGTTTGAACTCCAGAGATACCTAAACTCGCAGGAGAGGTCGCTAACCACTGAGCTATGGGATATTCTGATGTGGATTCCTCTCAGTCTCACCTGTTGAAAGCTGTTCCACTGTGTTTTAATGCTTAAATAGTCATAAGGTCAGAGACCGTGTCAGAGAATGACTCTGTAGTCCAGTGGTTAGGTCACCCAGCTGGGAAGTAGGTGACCCAGGGTCCATTTCCCCCTCCTCAGATGACTCTTAATTAGTTATAATAATCATCCCTGTCCTAGCCTGATTCTTCCCCACCCCCGGTGCCTCATCTCAGTCCCATTCTCCTCACTTAGCCAGTCCCAGTCTTTGTTTCTCATCCCAGTCCATTTCTTTGCCCAGCTGGTTCTCATCTCATCTCTCTGGACTCTTTAACCCAATCTACACACACACACACACCGCAGGCCCAGTCTCCTTGACAAGTCATTCCCAGTCTTCCCACCTCAATGACTTGTCCCAGTCTCCTTTCCCAGCTAGTTACAGTTCTTCATTTGATTTCATTTTCTCCTCCACCCCCCATCCATGTTCCCTATCCCCACTGGCTCACTGTCCCATACTCCAGTCCAGTCTTCTCATCCGATCGTAGTGTCTCTCCCCACCCCGCAGCTCCTCGTCCAAGTGTCTTTGCTCAGGAATCCCAGTTTTACCCCCACATCCCAGCTCTGTCTTCCCCCCACAATCAGTTCTCAGTCCCAATCTCCTTGCTCAGAGAGCCCAGGCCCATGTTCGCTCCTACACTGCTGGCTTCTAGTACCAGCTCCTTGTCCCAATCTACTCCTCCTGCACCCCTTCCCCCTTGTCCTCTTTGCATTCAAAATCAGTTTCCTCCTTTATGCTGCCTAGGCCCAGCAGGGAGGTCATTGGGTGCACAGGAGAATCAGTGTTCCTGCTCTCAAGTCAGGTGCCTCTGTGCCGACCTGGGCCTAGTATATCCCAGAGCTGCAATGGCAGGGAAAGCCCTGCTCATCCCCAGCAGGAGCATGCTCAGTGCACATGCGATCTTCAGGGAATTTACCTGCTAAAAATCTATTGAGCATGTGTAAACTGCCATTTTTCAAAGTCTTATAACTTGGCCAAATTTGGGTGGATTTTCACGGGGACAGCAAAAGGTACATCCCTGACACACAGGTCACTCCCCTGTCAAACTTCTAATTTTTAAGCAACTGGAAACCGAATTTTACAGTGGGATTGGGCAACTTTAATGGGTGGGACCACCACCCCTACTTATAACAGCTCTATGCATGAAATTCTCTATTTTTTATAGTGAGTAGTTTTGCATCAAGAACATGGTTCCTTAGTTCAATAGTCTATTGTGATGGGCAGCCAGACACTTTTGTAGAAAACATTCTGACTTTACAAACTAATCTTGTTATAAAGCTTGTCGGTTTCCTTTGATTCTGTTGATTTCTGTACTGACATATTGTATCTTCACTTACGCTTTTCTTTTGTCTCATAGTTGCTGCAAACTTAAATGCCAGTTTAACCAAAATGTGTAAAAGAATGTCACAAATTAATCATTGTAATCTCACTGCTGATAATTAAACACACGCGAAAGTTACATTTCTGCTGCTGACTTTAACAAAATTGAGATCCGTCAACACAACTCCAGACCCAGCCTGCACCCTGAGAGTAAAATCCTGGCTCCAATGAAATCAATGGCAAAACTCCCATTGTCTCAAGTGGGGCCAGGATTTCATGTAGAGTGCCTGTTTGCTTCAGTGGGAGTTCAGAATTATGTTGCTGGCTCAGTTTAATAGCATAACTGAGCATAACAAGAAGCAGTTGAATCTATCAGGCAAAGCAACAGGAAGTGAATTATTACCAGATCTTCATATTTTAAGCTGCCCTATTTAGAGAACTCACAGGCATCATACCTAATAACCCAGGGGTGGATGTAGATGCCCAACTCAATGGGTGCACTACACTGAGGGGGGCACCAACCACCTGCAGCAGCACCCTACAACCCAGCACCCATAAGGGGCAACTGAGGGACACTGTGACACCATGCACCTGGCTGCAAGGCTTGGAAGCAGGGAACCCGGCCCACTCCCAGACCCATAGGACAAGAGCTGCTGCTGCAGGATGAATACAGGAGGGTGTCTTTCTTCAACTCCCCTGCCTCTCCTCTGAGCCACTGTATGTTTGTCTGGTTTTGCCCCCTTGGTTCCATGACTTCTGTGGGTGCAACTGAAACAATGAACATGTGTCATGGCATGGGGTTTATACACCCCCTGCTGGTTTGGCAACTAAAGAGTTAGCTCAGTCAGAGCTGATTGACAGCCCCAGAGCTGCTGTGAGAATAAAAGGGCTGGAGGGCAGGATGGCTGCAAGAGAGGCAGAGAGATTCTGGAGAGAAGATCCTGCCAACAAATGGTGAGAAGCCACCAGAGAAACCAACACTCCAGAGAGAGAAATGGAACAAACGGCTGGAAAGCCTCCAGAGATAGGAAGCAGCTCAGGTAACAGCAGGTGACTTGAGAAGGGTTAACTTTGGCCTCTCTTGAATGTGAGCCCTGAACTGGGAACCAGTGGAGTGGATGGGCCTGGGTTTCCCTATTTCTTGCTCAGACTAAGAAGGGAGAAGGAAAATGGTCAAAGACTCTAAGAAGGCTAGGAGAGAGAATATGAGACAGTTGGACTTGGAGTTCTGTAATTTTGGACTTTTCTGTTACTCATAAGTAACGGGAGAGCTAGGCAATATATGATGACAGACTGTTATGAGGCCAGAAGGACTGGAGGGAACACTAGACTAAAAGGACTCCTGCCCACATGAGGCAAGCGCATGATCCTACCCCATACTAAAGCCAGCCCTGTACTCAACACCAAGACACAATACATTCTTGTAATTTGAGGTTTACTTCTAATCCTATCTATAGCCTGACATATTGAATGCAATTAAAACTGTACTGGAAACATCAACGTAGAATTTAACTAAGGGAAATATTTTAAGAATTTTTGTTTTGTTCCAGAGACAGGGACATTAATATTTAACACGCAAACATACTGTTCCTCGTATAGCAGTTACATTTAGCATTCTTCCCTCAACAATCCCTGGCCCCATCAAGGAGATAATTAAAAGTCGGAAGGGACTAAATTACTGCACTGGTAAAATTTAATCCAGGAATCAACTTGTCCTAAAATGAACTTCTTGAGGGAAAGAAAAGCTGTGTTTACTTTCTCTACAGAAATTTAAAAAACAAAATACCAGTAAATCCTTTGCCACCATTATTCTCCACTCTGGCCAGAATAATCTGAAATATTCAAGATCTGGTTGCTCTGAATGCAGTTTCTTGGCTGATCTAGCAAGATCGTGGCATAAAACATGTTTCTCTTATTTTTATATCTTCAATCTAATAAGGCATAACAGGCTCTTATTATTTTAGATACCCAAATTGAAAGATGAAAATCAGGCAAACATCTTATATTTTTCAGTACACTTTTTACAATACTGTCAAAAACCAAAAATTGTTTATCAGTCATTGAAGTTTCAAGCTCCACTTCTCCATTTGGGAAGAAATGCACCCCTACGGAGAGGACCAGCAAAAGCCATACCAATGCTTAAATCCACTTTCTATTCTATTGACCTTCTGCTGCATTTCTGTTTAAGGGTGATGTCACCCTTAGAGAACTAGATTGCCTTTTTGTCCATGCATATTTGGGAAAAGAGCTAAATTAATTCCACAATTTGACAGTTGACGCCATAAACAGAATGGTCATTGACTTTGTTAAACTGACCCATTTATTAGGAGCTTTAAAAACGTCCTTGCAATGACTTTAATAATTATTTCTTTTTCAATGTATAAACGTCTATCCCAGAGTCTAGAAGCCCTTGTCAGATCATTAAAAATACAGTCCCACTGAGTCAAAATCTGTAGCAACCAACCACCTTTCTCTGGATAAAGAAGCTACTTCACAAAACCTACTTGAAGATAGACTTTTAATTGAAGGGGGATTTATTCCAGCAATCAGAGTAGTGGCATAAAGGTTGAAATCTACTGTCTTTGCCAACCAAATGTTAAAACTGGACTCAGAATGCATGGACAAAAAGGCTTTGTACAACCACAAAAATTCTGCCTGCTAGCTTCCTAAGATCCTCAGCTACTTTTAAATCTCTAAAATGCCTGGAATACCTCATTTTAATACTTTTTATAAGAAAATGATAATCACTGACACCATAGATAACTATGTCGTTCATAATTAAAACAAGGTGCAAGTGTCTATTGATAGTTCATTTGTATAAACCCTGCGATGCATCTGGATTTACTATGTTAAGTAGATTCCCTTATTAAAGTTCTAGACACTACCATGTATAGGCTGGGCATCATATCCAACAGTGACCATCACAGCTTCATGTGTGTTCTCCTGTGGCTCTATAGTCCAATCCTTCAGTAGCAAGGCGATAAGCATGGTGAACATATGTCACATAGGAATGTGCAAGCTCGCAGTTAGGGTGACCAGGCGTCCCGATTTTATCGGGACTGTCCCGATATTTCCTTGTTTGTCCCTCACGGGACAAACAAGGAAATGCCCCGGAGCCTGGAGCCCGGAAGTGCTCGCACCACCCCGACTCCGCCCCCTCCTCCCCCGATTGGCTCCATCCCCGAATCCCCGCCTCTTCCCCGGGCTCACCATTCCCCCTCCCTCCGCAAGCGCTGGAGGGAGGCCCGGGAGACTCAGAGGGAGCGCGGGGCTGGGGTGAGTAAGAGTCCGGCCTGGCCCAGTGCAGGCAGGACTCAGTTGGGTGGTTGGGAGAGGAGGGGGGCAGCCCATGGGGCCAGGCGGCGGCTGTTGTTGTCCCCCCAGGCAGCGGGACTCGGGAGCAGCCGCTGCTGCAGCTCCCACTGCCGCGGGGGAGGAAGCGGCCATGGCGCTCCGCGGCTGCGGCGCCTCCGAACCCCCCGAACCGGGGCCTGCTGCAGGGACCCAGCAGCGCGTACGCTGGGCCCAGCCCCTGGCCAGTCGCGTCTGGGCTGCTGCCCAGCTGGTGCTATCCTGCGGCGGCCCCGGAGTGGGGGCATTGGCAGCCCAGTCCCGTTCGTTCCCCTGCAGGACCCGAGCAGGACGGGGGGGCTGGGGCCTGCTGCCCCCGCTCCGGGGCCGCTGCGGGATTGCACCAGCTGGGCAGCAGCCCAGACGCGACTGGCCAGGGGCTGGGCCCAGCGTGCGCGCTGCTGGGTCCCCACAACAGGCCCCGGCTCGGGAGGTTCGGGGGCGCCAGAGCTGCAGCCGCAGAGCGCCATGGCCGCTTCCTCCCCCCGCGGCAGTGGGAGCTGCAGCAGCGGCTGCTCCCGAGTCCCGCTGGCCGGGGGTGAGAACAGCCGCCGCCTGGCCCCGCGGGCCGCCCCCCTCCTCGCCCTACCACCCAACTGAGTCCTGCCTGCTCGGGGCCAGGCCGGACTCTTACTCACCCCGGCCCCGCGCTTCCCCTGAGTCTCCCGGGCCTCCCTCCAGCGCTTGCGGAGGAAGGGTTTGGGGTTTTTTTTGGCCCCCCTCCCCCCCCCCGCTTCACCCCGCGTCCCGATATTTGTCTTGGGTGATCTGGTCACCCTACTCGCAGTGAAGACTTGGCATGACTCTTGGCACTTTTTTCAATCGGTTTTTCTCATCTGTCTTCCTCAAAGTATTGACAATCGTTATCGATAGTTGCTCTCCATTTAGGTCTATCCTTGGAAATGTCTTCAAAGTTATCAATATTTATACCACATGAGGTGAGATTCTGCTTAATGGTATCGTTAAAGTGTTCAAGTTGATCACCCTTCCTGTGCTTTCCAAGTTTCAGCTCACTATAGAGGACTCTTAACAGATCTGTCAACTCAAGGGGAAGGAAGAGATTAGGACTTCAAACTATTTTAGGACAGTAGCCCAGCCTGTCCATGGCTTCCTTGGGTGGCAGTGACATGTGGAATCCCCACAGCACTATTCACTGTGGTCCCAGGTCCAACATGCAGCCTATTCCATGGCTAGAGCAGAAAGACTTCTTCCCTGGTTTGATCTGAGGTGCTAAGTGTCTTGTACAAGCCTCTCCATGTCTTCAGACAGAAGCAGAGCTGGTTGGAAATTTTAACAAAAGGAAATCTGGATGGAAAGTGAAATTGTGACTTTTGCTTTTTTCTCCATTTTTCTGACCAACTCTAATTAGAAGCAACCATACTGACACAGTAGGAGAAAGGCTGTCATCAGATAGTACAATGGTATAAAATGTATTACATGAATTTTCAATGCAGCCAAAAAGTGGTTGCACTATAAATTATTAGACATACACTTTTTCCCCTCCTCAATTCCTTTTTCAGGGAAAAGACATTCTGATATGTCGAGAAAAGCATCCCAAAGTTTGAACGTTCTTAGGTAAGCACCCAAAGGTTTAAATATGTTCAAATAAGTAGTCTTTCAAATGCTCACCTGAATCTTTGTACTCTTCAAACCAGAACTTGAAAAGCTTTGGTTGGCAAGTAAGTGGAGACAATACTATATGACTGTGAACAATCACACACCATAAATAGCAAATAAAGAGACATAACTGAAGCCAATAGCTTGCAAAAAAATCCATAGGCTGAAATGTTTGTATGAAGTGTTTGTCAAAAAAATGAATAACGTACATTCCTAAATATCAAGATAATAATTCACAAAGGGCTAGTAGTTATGTTGGGTTACAGCCTGAATATTGGAGAGCAATTATATCTCCCCTCAGCCTTCGTTTGGTTAAGCTAAACAAGTCAAGCATCCTGAATCTCCTCTTGTAAGGTAAGTTTTCCATTTCTCTGATCATCCTACTAGCCCTTCTCTGCACCTGTTCTAACTGGAATTCATCTTTCTTAAACATGGGAGATCAGAATTGCACACAGCATTCCAGATGAGATCTCACCAGTGCCTTGTGTAAAGGCAATAACGCTTGCCTATCTCTACTGGAAATACCTCGCTTGATGCATCCTTAGATTGTATTAGCCTTTTTCATGACCACATCACATTGGAAGCTCATAGTCATCCTGTGATCAATCAATACACCCAGATCTTTCTCCTCCTCTGTCGCTTTTAACTGATAAGTCCTCAGTTTATAGCAAAAAATCTTGTTGTTAGTCCCTAAATGTATGACCTTATACTTCGCATTATTAAGTTTACTCCCATTTCTACTACTCCAGTTTTTGAGGTCATGCAGATCTTCTTGTAGGATATTCTGGTCCTCCTCCATATTGACAATACCTCCCAATTTTGTGTCATCCACATTCCCACTTGTTGTGCCAAGGTCATTAATAAAGATGTTAAATAAGATTGGTCCGAAGACCGATCCCTGAAGAACTCCACTAGTAACCGTCTTCCAGCCTGACACATCATCTTTCAGTATGACCTGTTGTTGTCTTCCCTTTAACCAGCAGTTTGTTATCCACCTTTCAATTCTCATATTAATCCCCATCTTCTCCATCTTAATTAATTTCCCATGTGGAATTACATCAAATACATTACTGAAATCTAGTAGGTTAGGTCTACTGCATTTCCTTTGTCTAAAAAATCAGTTATCTTCTCAAAGAGCAGGTTGGTCTGGCGTGATCTATCTTTAGTAAAACTATGTTGCATTTTATCCCAATTACCATTTACCTCTATGTCCTTAACTACTTTCTCTTGCAAAATTGTATTCAAGGTCTTGAAACAACTTGAGATCAAACTAACAGGCCTTTAGTTTGCCGAATCACTTTTTCCCCTCTTTCTTAAAAATAGGTACTTGATTAGCAAGTCTCCAGTCATAGGGTACCACCCCTGAGTTTAGGGAGTCATTAAAAATCCTTGCTATTGGCTTTGCAATATCATGTGCCAGTTCCTTTAATATTCTTAGATGGAGATTATCAAAGTGCCTTGATTTGGTCCCATTAATCTGTTTGAGTTTGACTTCCTCCTTAGATGTGGTAATTTCTACTTCCATATCCTCATTTCCATTAGCCATCCTACTCCTATGCTCCTCATTACCCTTATTAGAAACTGAGACAAAGTAGTGGTTTAGGTGTTGGACCATAGCTAAATTATCTTTAATCTCCACGCCATCCTCAATGCTTAGCAGTCCTACTTCTTCTTTTCTTGTTTTCTTTTTATTTACATAGCTATAGAACCTTTTACTATTGGTTTTAATTTCTTTTGCAAGATCCAACTCTGCTTGGCTTTTGGCAGTTCTCACTCTTTCCCTATACTTTTTGACCTCCAAGAGAGAGCTTTCCTTGATGATCCTCCCCATCTTCAATTCCTTGTAGGCTTTCTGCTTTCTCTTAATAAACTATTTAAGAATCTTGCTCATCCAGTGTCTGCAACCGTTCCTTATGAATTTTTTTCCCCTTGTTGGGATGTGGGCTTCTGATAGCTTCTGCATCTTTGACTTAAAGGAATTGCAAGCCTCCTCCACATTCAAATCCTGGAGTTCTTCAGTCCAGTCCAATTTCCCAACTAATTCCATTAATTTTTTTTAAGTTTGTCCTCTTGAAATCAAGGACCCTAGTTGCAGACCTATTTTTATTTTATCCTTAAGTCCAGTATTCTGTTTCTGATGGTGGTCAATAGCAGGTGCTACAGAGGACGGTGCAAGAAGTCTTTCAATGGAATAGCTAGCTAATAGGCAAAGTTTCTTAGTATGTGGAAATTGAGCTGAAGCACATCTGAGCTGAGGGAAGGAATCTTCAGTCCTAACATGTGGCATCTAACCCATGCCATCAGCTAATTCAGAGCACAAGAAGGGGATCAGTGGAAGCAGATCATTGCATCTCTCCAAAGTGGGTTTTTGCTATTGTGGATTTAAATTGTGCATTAACTCACATGCCACAGCCCCTCACTCCATGTCACAGTACACAGAGCCACTGCAGGTCTGTCCCTTTATATGTGCAGTTAAGGTAGAGAGTCCCTCTTTCCTACAGCACCATGGAAACATGGTATTTCTGCTGTGTTTGGGCCTTACATAGGCCCAAAACACAACCAGGGATGATTCAGGCTCATGAGGTGATGTTGAAAAGCCAACATCTCTATTTTGAGAGGCTACCTTTTTAAGATGTTGAACTATGTAATGCCAAATACATCAGACTAGGATCTGTGTTAGTGTGGTGACTACATTGTTTTTATGCTATGCCATCTGTTAAATGGATGTACCAAAAATATTAATTCGGTCTGAAATGTGCTTTAGCCAGCTCAGTTTCTTACAGGAACACTTAAGCCCCTTAATCCTTCATGTCTGATTTTTGCTTGTTTTTTTCCCCTCACATTTTCAATTATCTTTAAATCTATATGCTTGATCACCTTATACTCCTGCCTCGGTAAACAGCTGATTGATACGTGCCATATGTTGTTTAACTTACTTGTAATATTGCTTTGTTTGAAATATTTCTGCTGCTTGTTTACTATTTTTTGTCACCTCTTTTCATTAGGTTATTTGGTTAGATTGCTTCTCATTGATCCTGTTCATCATTTGAAGCCTTCTATTAAGGTCATGATGTTATATGGCTAATTGCTATTGTAAAAAGGATCTAATACCTTTCTTTCCAATCTCGCACAGTAGTCATTTTGGCTGCTTTACACATTCCCTCCTTAGGATCATTTTTATCCAGAGCACAGTGATGACAGTTGGCAGACCTGGAGAAGATGTATCACCAGGTGCTCATAGTAATACCACATTTTTTATCCCTCTAGCGATATAACCATTCATTCAATTTTCCATCTTCATTTCACTTGATTCAAAGCTTTTGGGATGTTACTGCATTTCAGATCTCTTTTTGCCCAACATACTGCAGCACATTGTCATTTAGAGGGGTTTCCTCTCTTTATTCTTTAAAAATACCAATTGATTGTCATGGTAGCATTCTCTTAACATTTCCCTACAGTGAGCTACTATGGAAATATTGATTCAGAAACTGTGTGCTTGCATGCAATGAGCCTTTATTAGATTTGTTCTTCAGGGCTTAATATTCTCAATATACAGATGGTTTCACCTTTATGCTTCATCACTCTGCCTCCCTCTTAATCATACATGTACATTCTATACTGCTAGAAAACCAGTAAATAACTACTTTCATTTATGTAATACTTTTAATCCAACAATGTTATGTATGTGGCAGACATACAGAAGTTAGATAAAAATATCCCGTACTCTTGGTGGAAGATCGCAATGCACCTCTACTTTATCTCTTAGAATACAGAACCCTAACACAAGAACCCAAAAACAGAGAGCGAAAAAGCAGGCTGCTCCATAAAACAGGCACAATTCAACCCTACCTTGCTCTAGCCTGGCTTTCTGCAACCTGACTTCAGTGCTGAGTAGAGCCCTGATCACTCCATAGCTGACTCAGTTCTCATCCTCAAAGGAAACCTGCAGAACACCTTAAAAAGATGAGCCTGAGATCTTAAATTCATAACTTTGCTAGCCACAAAAAATCATCTCATTACAACAATCTGTAACCCACTAACCTTCCTTTGTTCTGTGATTGCAGGGGAGTTTATAGCCCACTTCATCTTAAATGATCTTTTGCAATATGTAAACTCCTTTAAGCTTAACAATCTATTCTACCTTATATTTAACTGTGGCACTCTGAGTACCACAATACTGGTAGCAAACAGGAGCACCTAACAGAGTTTTGTGAGGGAGTTTAAAGAGGGAGTGTGAGAGACAGGTACTCTAAACTTAGGCAAATAACCTATTCCCCCGCTCCAAAAAAAAAAAAAAAAAAAAAAAAAAAAAAAAACCCTGCAAGAGTAAAAGTATTGCAGGCCAAAATCCAGCAGCAGAGTGGGAGCTATCCAGTTTTTGGACTGAATGTAGCATGTATGATCATCTGCCTTGTGGGCAGTGGAGTATGTGTGCATCTGGTGCAAATAACTCCTGGCCTTTAGAGATCAAGTGCAGGCTCTTGTGACCAAAGTGATTAAACTGGAGATGCTAAGGGAGACAGAAGTAGAGAGAGGAGACTTTCAGGGACACGTAGAGTGGTTTCACCCCACCCTCCATTCTGACAGCCTCTGTGCTGTTGAGGAGGATGAAAGTCTTGGGGAAGGAGAATATCAACATGGAGCAGAGAGAAACAATCTCATAATTCAAGTATCAGAGGGGTAGCCGTGTTAGTCTGGATCTGTAAAAAGCAACAGAGAGTCCTGTGGCACCTTTAAGACTAACAGATGTATTGGAGCATAAGCTTTCGTGGGTGAATGCCCACTTTGTCGGATGCATGTAATGGAAATTTCCAGGGGCAGGTATAAATATGCTGGCAAGAATCAGTCTGGGGATAATGAGGTTAGTTCAATCAGGGAGGGTGAGGTCCTCTGCTAGCAGTTGAAGTGTGAACACCAAGGGAGGAGAAACTGCTTCTGTAGTTGGCTAGCCATTCACAGTCTTTGTTTAATCCTGATCTGATGGTGTCAAATTTGCAAATGAACTGAAGTTCAGCAGTTTCTCTTTGGAGTCTGGTCCTGAAGTTTTTTTGTTGTAAGATGGCTACCTTTACATCTGCTATTGTTTGTCCAGGGAAGTTGAAGTGTTCTCCTACAGGTTTTAGTATATTGCCATGCCTGATATCTGACTTGTGTCCATTGATCCTTTTATGTAGTGACTGTCCAGTTTGGCCAATGTACATAGTAGAGGGGCATTGCTGGCACATGATGGCATATATAACATTGGTGGACGTGCAGGTGAATGAACCGGTGATGTTGTAGCTGATCTGGTTAGGTCCTGTGATGGTGTTGTTGGTGTAGATATGTGGGCAGAGTTGGCATCGAGGTTTGTTGCATGGATTGGTTCCTGAGTTAGAGTTGTTATGGTGCGGTGTGTGGTTGCTGGTGAGAATATGCTTAAGGTTGGCAGGTTGTCTGTGGGTGAGGACTGGCCTGCCTCCCAAGGTCATTGTCCAGGATGGGTTGTAGATCACTGATGATGCGTTGGAGAGGTTTAAGCTGAGGACTGTAGGTGATGGCCAGTGGAGTTCTGTTGGTTTCTTTCTTGGGCTTGTCTTGTAGCAGGAGGCTTCAGGGTACACGTCTGGCTCTGTTGATTTGTTTCCTTATTTCCTTGTGCGAGTATTGTAGTTTTGAGACTGCTTGGTGAAGATCTTGTAGGTGTTGGTCTCTGTCTGAGGGGTGGAGCAGATGCGGTTGTACTTCAGTGCTTGGCTGTAGACGATGGATCGTGTGGTGTGTCCAGGGTGGAAGCTGGAGGCATGAAGGTAGGCATAGCGGTCGGTGGGTTTTTGGTATAGGGTGGTGTTAACGTGGCCATCACTTATTTGTACTGTGGTGTCTAGGAAGTGGACCTCCCGTGTAGATTGGTCCAGGCTGAGGTTGATGGTGGGGTGGAAGCTGTTGAAATTGTGGTGGAATTCTTCCCGAGTCTCCTTCCCATGAGTCCAGATGATGAAGATGTCGTCAATGTAGCGCAGGTAGAGGAGGTGTGTGAGTGGACGAGAGCTGAGGAAGCGTTGTTCCAGGTTAGCCATAAAAATGTTGGCATGTTGTGGGGCCATGCGGGTGCCCATGGCAGTGCCACTGGTCTGGAGGTATATATTGTCACCAAATTTGAAATAGTTGTGTGTGAGAATAAAGTCACAGAGCTCAGCAACCAGTTGTGTTGTGTCATCATCAAGGATACTGTTCCTGACAGTTTGTATTCCATCTGTGTGTGGGATGTTTGTGTAGAGAGCCTCCACATCCATGGTGGCTAGGATGGTGTTTTCTGGGAGATCACCAATGCATTGTAGTTTTCTCAGGAAATCAGTGGTGTCACGGAGATAGCTGGGAGTGCTGGTGGCATAGGGTCTGAGCAGAGAGTCTACATATCCGGATAGTCCTTCAGTGAGAGTGCCAATTCCAGAGATGATGGGGCGTCCAGGATTTCCAGGTTTGTGGATCTTGGGTAGTAGATACCCTTGGAATCCCGACCGGGGTTATTCTATGTTGAATTGTTCCTGTGTTAGTGTAGGGAGTTTTCTGAGTAGATGGTGCAGTTTCTTAGTATATTCCTCAGTGGGATCTGAGGAAAGTGACCTGTAGAATTTGGTATTGGAGAGTTGTCTGGCAGCCTCCTTCTGGTAGTCAGACCTGTCTCATAATTATGACCCTCCTCTCACATGATGTCATTATATCCTCTCACACTGAGGATACTCCTTCGGGGGAGGGGACAACAGTTATTAGAAAGAGACAGGTAACTATAATGGGGTATTCGATAACTAAAATATAAATAGTTGAGTTTGTGATTACTGGGAGAACCACATGGTGAATTGCTGCCGGGTGCAAAAGTTGCGGATCTGTCGAGACATGTAGACAGACTTATGTGCCGTGCTGGGGAGGAGCTCTTGGTCATGGTACATGTAGATATCAGTGACATAGGGAAAGGTAGGAGAGAGGTCCTGGAGGCCAAATTTATGCTGCGAGGTAAGAGATTGAGGTCCAGGTTCTCCATGGTAGCATTCTCTGAAATGCTTCCAGTTCCACATACAGGGCCAGTTAGACAGGCAGAACTGCAGGGTTTCAATGCATGGATGAGACAATGGTTTTATGAGGAGGAATTTGGGTTTAGTTAAAACAGGGATACCTTTTGGGAAAGGAGCAGTCTCTGTAAGAAGGATGAGCTTCACCTAAACCAAAATGGAACCAGATTGCTGGCATATAAAATTAACTATATTGTAGACAAGTTTTACAGTTAAGCGCTGGGGGAAAGCTGCAGGTGTGGAGGAGCACATGGTTTGTATAGACACATACCATAGGGGAGGATTTGTTGAAGCAATACTCTATATCTTAGTAACAAGGAGAGGATAGAAGTTGATAAAGTACAGGCAGGAACTGAAGAGAAACAGTCAAATGAAAAAAACCTCATTCAGTTACATCACTTGGGGAGGGATAGCTCAGTGGTTTGAGCAGTGGCATGCTAAACCCAGGGTTGTGAGTTCACTCCTTGAGTGGGCCACTTAGGGGGTCTGAGGCAAAATCAGTATTTAGTCCTGCTAGTGAAGGCAGGGGGCTGGACTCCATGACCTTCCAAGGTCTCTTCCAGTTCTAGGAGATAGGATATCTCCATTAATTTATTTATAACTATTATAATTAGGGCTCTCAATTAATCGCACTTAACTCACGTGATTAAAAAAATTAATCTCAATTAAAAAAATAATTGTGATTAATTGCAGTTTTAATCCCACTGTTGAACAATAGAATGCCAATGGAAATTTATTAAATCATCACCACCAGTGGCCATCATCCAGGCACCTCCCAAGGGCTACATCTCTCTCCCCTACTGTCCACAGGCTGGGTTACAACTTTTATAATATGTTACGCTAACGCCACTATATCTAATGCATATTCAGTCGGGATTTCTCCCCTCTTCTTTATTTGTATTTCTTCATCATACTAACGTTGGGATGCCCTTCTCCTATAGGTTAGCACAATAGTGATCTCAACTTATTATCATGTACGTTACTTTGCTGCCATGGGACTCTTGTGGTCAGGCATCTGCAGATGTTCCCATCCTAAAATATCAAAAAGTTGGTGTTAATTCATGTTCTTATGGTTGGCTGGTGTTGTTATGGACAAACTTCCCCCTTAAACACTCTATTCTCAGTTCCCCAAAACTTAAGGATGACCTTTGGCACAGATAAATGGCCTAAAGTGCATAGGCCTCAAGCCTTAGGCTAACTGCCGAAGACAATGTCTTACATGATACAGGCCTATATGCTCCTTGCATTACTGCTGAATAATGCTCCAGGAGGAAGTCCAGGATACACACCTTAACACACTCGAAACCATCTTCATAAAATGAGGACGCTCCACCAGAGAAGTAGATCGCATCATGGAATGATCCACCTAAATACCGAATACCCCAAGAGAACCATGTTCAATATTGGGGGGGGGAAACCACTACGGGCATGCTGCTGTCACCTACCCATACTAGAACCCATATGGAGTGTCATTAAACAATTACAACCCATACTTGATGGGACCACCTCCTGAAAGAAATCTTTCCTGTACCACCTTTTCTGGCCTTCATACAACCCCCAACCTTGCCAAAGTCATCATCCGAAGCAAGCTCCCCACAGACCAGGACACACCAACTCAAATTGGCACCAGATCTTACCATAATGGATGCAAAATCTGTAGATGTATCTCCACTACTATGATGATCAATACCCCCTGTAACACACCTTTCAAGAGGTATGCGTAGGACCTATGGATATCACAACATGTGGTGTACTTCACCCAGTGCATCAAATGTCCCAACAACAACTAGGTGAGTGGAACCAGGCAATCACTATGCTCTCCAATAAACTCACACCGAAAAATGATAAAAGACACTTATTTTACAAAATAATCCCTCCATACCTGACTCTCAGTCCGTAAAGGAAAGCCGCATAACACTTTTAAAAGATGAACCTGGAATCTTAAATTCCTAACTTTGGTAGACATTAAAAATCATGGACTCAAGAGAGACACTGGATTTATGTGTAGCTCAAAAGCTTGTCTCAGTTGTCCCAGTAAAAGATGATATCTCACCCACCTTGTCTCACCCCTTAGGAGGGTTCAGCGCACACGCCTTTCTATGGCTGAACAGTTCCATTGGTTAGTGTGGATCATGGCGCTGAGGTAAACTGGTGCCCATTGCATGGCTTACAAAAAGCTACAGCTGTGGCTGTCTCTTGCATTAGAGAAGACTCCTTGAACTCTCCCACATGGGCCTACCACAATATGTTTCTAACAGACTTGGCCAAGCTCATAGTTAGCAATTGCCTCCCCTATATCATAGTAAAACTGTTTGCTGTCTAGACAGTGAAAATTTAAATGAATGACATTCCTCCTTTTCTGCTGCATCAGACAGCACTACCCTGTCCAAAAGAGAAGTATAGATATACTAAGGAGTCACACCTCAGATCCACAATTCTTGTTCCAGTCAGTTTCCCTCTGAATGTTTTAATTTAGCCATTTGTTCTCATCACATTTACCAACCCTTTCCCCTATATTGTCACATGACAGCTTGCATCACGGAGTCATTTTTCTTAGTTTTTATTTGTGTTCATACTTAATTTTGCAACATCACATCCAGGAGAATGGCTTGCCTCCTGAGAAGTTAACAAACTTTACAAAAATAAAGTGAGCATGAGAATAATATTAGTGGAACTTACTGTTTGTGTCCAGTTGCATATTTAACTAATGCAAAACATACCTTTAGTAGGAAATCACAAAACCTAGGGATCATATTGATACAGACTTAGAGGATTGGATGTTTGCTTGGAACATACAGCAGAAAAAACTGGGCTTGCTAATTTAAAATAAAACTCTGCTCAGTTTATTCCAGCACAGTCCTGAGAGCTCTCATGATGACTGTTAAGCATAACTTCTAATGAGCACACTCTGAACTGTATTTTAAAATTACTCTTAGAATTACCAGTAGCAACCTTGAGCCTCCTTATCTGAAGAAGTGGGTTTTTTACCCACGAAAGCTTATACCCAAATAAATCTGTTCGTCTTTAAGGTGCCACCGGACTCCTCGTTGTTTTTGTGGATTCAGACTAACACGGCTACCCCTTGATACTTGACCTCCTTATCTAGGTTATTCTAAGACAGTGAGAAGAAAGCATTATTTTTATTTTCTATACATCTACTGCTGTAGAGATTCATGGTTCTGCTTAACCTCCTATTTATCAATGAAGTTATATCAATTTTTATTCTTGACTTTTTGAAAAATGAAATTATATCTTGTATATTAAATTTAACTGAATGTGATACACAACATTATAAATCAATTATAATTGGTGCATTATGCTGTACAAGAAGTGACAAGATAGTCCTTCAACTGCAGAAAAGAAAATGTGATTGATGGCAGAAATTAATATTGAGCAGTGTGGTTGACTATGCACCACACACAATGAACAGAGCAACTTCAGAAAAGGCTCGACAGGGCTAATAAATGGGAAGTGTCTTTCCATAACTCTTGCTTGCAAAGCACATACACAAATAAAAAAATCCAGTGCACATGTAGGCCAAACACATCCGGACCACAATAAGCCCTCTTTTTTAATGTAAAGCCAATGTCCTTAGTACGATAAACAAAAATCACAAAGAAGAAAAATCCTCCATCCTCAGCTCTAATATACAATAGTCATAGAAGTATAGGACTGGAAGGGACTTCAACGGGTCACCTATACCAGTCCCCTGCACTCAAGGCAGGACTAAGTAATAACTAAACCATTCCTGACAGGTGTTTTTTCTAACCTGTTTTTAAAAACCTCCAATTACAGAGATTCCACAACATCCCTAGGGAATTTGTTCCAATGCTTAACTACCCTGACAGGAAGCTTTTCCTAATGTCCAACGTAAACCACCCTTGCTGCAATTTAAGCTCATTGCTTCTTGTCCTATCCTCAGAGGTTAAGGAGAACAATTTTTCACCCTCCTCCTTGTAACAATGTTTTATTTATTTGAAAACTGTTATATCCCCTCAGTCTTCTCTTCTCCAATCTGAAAAAATTGGGTTTGTTTAATCTTTCCTCATATGTCATGTTTTCTAGACCTTGAATATTGTTTGTTGCTCTTCTCCAGAATTTCTCCAATTTGTCCACATCCTTCCTGAAATGTGGTGCCCAGAACTGGACACAATACTTCAGCTGAGGCCTTATCAGAGCAGAGTAAAGTGGAAGAACTATTTCTCGTGTCTTGCTTATAACAGTCCTGCAGATACATCCCAGAATGATGTTTGCTTTTTTTGCAACAGTATTACACTGACTCATATTAAGCTTGTGATCCACTATGACCCCCCAGATCCCTTTCTGCAGTACTCCTTCCTAGGCAGTCATTTCCCATTTTGTATGTGTGCAACTGATTGTTCCTTCCTAAGTGGAGTACTTCACATTTGTCCATATTGAATTTCATCCTATTTACTTCAGACCATTTCTCCAGTTTGTTCAGATGCTTGCAAGTCCTCCCAGTTTGGTATTACAAGCTTTATAAGTGTACTGTCTATGCCATTATCTAAATCATTTATGAAGATCTTGAACAGAGCTTGACCCAGGACCGATCCCTGCAGAACCCCATATGATATGTCCTTCCAGCTTGACTGTGAACCACTGAGAATTACTCTGTTATGCAACCATCTTATAGTAGCTCCATCTAGGCTATATTTCACTAGTTTGTTTACGAGAAAGTCATGCAAGACAATATCAAAAGCCTTGCTAAAGTCAAGATATACCACATATACCACTTCCTCCATCCACAAGGCTTGTTACCCTGTCAAAGAAAACTATTAGGTTGGTTTGACATGACTTATTCTTGACAAATTCATGTTGACTGTTACTTATCACCTTATTATCTTCTAGGTATTTGCAAACTGATTGCTTGATTATTTGCTCCATTTTCTTTCCGAGTACTGAAGTTAAGATGACTGATCTGTGATTCCCCAGATTGTCCTTATTCCTCTTTTGATAGATTGGTACTATATTTGCTCTCTTCCAGTCCTTTGGAATCTGTCCTGTCTTCCATGAGTTTTCAAAGATAATCACTAATTGCTCAGATATCTCCTCAGACAGCTGCTTGAGTATTCTAGGATGCATTTCATCAGGCCCTGCCAATCTGAAGATATCTAACTTGTCTACATAATTTTTAACTTGTTCTTCCCCTATTTTAGCCTCAGATCCTAATGCATTTTTACTGATGTTCATTATGTTAGACGTCTAATCACTACTAACCTTTCTGATGAAAATTGAAACAAAAAAGTCATTTAGCACGTCTGTCATTTCCACATTTTATGTTATTGTCTTTCCGCCCTCATTGAGTAACGGGCCTACCATGTCCTTGGACTTCCTCTTGCTTCTAATGTATTTGTAGAATAATAGATACGAGTTTCACTCTTCTAGGGCTCACAGCATAATATAGCAAAGAGGGACATGGGAATGAATTTCCAAATTTGAACTGATACTGAGATTTCTATGAGGTTTTAAAAATATGGATAACTTTTTCAAAGTGAGGTTTTCCTGCTTATGTGCACTTCTTTGTTTCAAATGAGCCCTGGGAGGTGGCTGGCTGGGTTCAGGCCATGGTACTATCCCAAAAGCACAGGCTACAATGTGCGTGCCTTCCCCTATTGTAGGCAGCTATGACAACTACCTCCTTCTCTTCCCCCTCCCACTCCCAGGTAGAAAACAATCTACCTTTGTGTGTAGATCTAGTAAGTAGGTGGGACAGATGGATGGGTATAGTTAAGTAGCACCAGTGAGATTCATTGTTCAGATATTCTCCTCTTCAGGACCAGTGCTTAGAAAAGTTTACTGGTCATCAAAACATCTTTTCCAGTCTTCCTAAAGTGTTTCTCTCCCATTAGGCAGCAATTTTTTTTAAAGTCCCTGTTAAAAAAATAAAATCAGATCATACCTGAATTTCTCCTCCATTTTCTCAGAAATGGCTTTTTTTGAGGTAAAATTTGGGTTTGTCATGGCTGCAAAATAAAACTGTAAATTGTTTCACTCTTTAAGAAATAGGCAAACATATAATTTCCCTCCCCATCCTCACACCTCAGCAGGGATACAAATGTTTATTCACTGTTCTCCTGCTGCCCACTCCTGCATTCTGTATTCACTCCACGCTCTATGCACCAATTTGGTGTGCAAAATCATGCAGGATTAAGGCTCTTAATAAAGCAAAGTCATTTCAGCAGTGGCAACCAACAATAAATCTCCCCTAACCATGCAGATGTCTTACACACATCGGTTTGCGCTTACCTGCTCTGTACATTTATGACACTATGGAAATAATAAACAGCATGTGAAACCCATTTGCCATTTTAGAATAAAGTAATTCCATCAGGTGAAACAAGAAAGGTAGAGAGCCTGGGCCAAAATCAAAGGGGCTTCAATGGCCTTTGGATAAGGTCCTTTATGTGTGTTTTCACACAGATATTTTGAAAATACTAGCTTTAAACTAGCTTTAAACTTAGAAATATGTAAGTATGTTCCTTTTACACCCTTTGCTAAGATAACAAACCTTTGCCTATAGAAATACATACAAAGCAAACAACATTAGTGGAAAAATTAAGCTGGTGTGAAAAAAATACATTTTCCCAACCAAATACATATTATAACTACTAGTGCTTATTTTTGGAGATTATTCAAAGCACACCACTTGTCTGAAGGCTCATTAGACGTTTCAGAGTAGCAGCCGTGTTAGTCTGTATCCGCAAAAAGAAGAACAGGAGTACTTGTGGCACCTTAGAGACTAACAAATTTATTAGAGCAGAAGAAGTGGGCTGTAGTCCACGAAAGCTTATGCTCTAATAAATTTGTTAGTCTCTAAGGTGCCACAAGTACTCCTGTTCTTCTTTCATTAGACTTTGTTAGGAATAGGGTATAAAATAGTCATCCAGGAATTGTCACCACTGAGAACCAGGAAAAAAGCCATGCTGTACTTTCTTCATTGAATTAGCAGCCACGGCATGGCAAAATAGGGTCCTTTTGTAAATAAATCATTTTCCCTGTTTTGTGCCTTGTTAGAGGTGTAACCCTTCTTCCAAGTGGTATTGGCAGCAACACGGGTGGGATTCAGTATGCAGGTCGTTTCTTTTAACATTGCAAAACAGAACCAGTTTGAGCCCTCACCCAGAAATCTGGGAAAACTGAACACCTCCCCTAGGTACCTCTAAGACTCAATGCTTCCCCACTTGAAAGCACTGAGTCTCTGTACGACAAAAGAAAACTTTTATTAAAAGGCAGAGGGAATGCTGCATTGCCTGGGGAAAACACTGCAACAATGATTCAAAAGTATGGAAACAATAAGTAATATTGTACTTTGCAGAGTACAACCCCACCGTATCTTGGGTAGTGTCCTTTGCCATGTGAAAATCCAACTCCCTTTAACATGCCACTCCCCTTTTCCCTCTGCTGCACACCACTCCTGGTTGATTGTCCGAGTTAAGTGAAGTCCCAGAATCCAGGGGAGCATTCAAGTGGTTCACCTCTGACCTGTTGAAGGGGGTGCGGTTGAGCAATGTCTCTACCGCTGCTGCCACTGCTCACCATGGCTTGCCAATGTTGCTGCCTCTGCCTTGAGCTGCAATGCCGTGTTCTGAGGTTCTACCACATATCCCAGTTCACAGGGATTTGACTGGGAAGTGGGGACCCTCACTACTGCTCCCTCTTCTGCATTCCCTTTCACCACAACACTGTCATCATATGATGTCTAAGTTTCAGCTCTCTAGACCAGCTTCTCAGTGAGTTCAGCTCTTGTGATCACTGAGAAGAAATAAGGACTCTCAATTGTCATCAGCTCTCTCTCTAAATACTGGAGGGAGAGGATCAAAGGGTATCTAGAACTCTTTAAACATCATCTATCCCAGCAAGTAGGAACACATATTCCCACCCCCTCTGACTTTCAGTTGGATTGAACATCACCATCAGAGAAAATTAGGGTTGGAAGAGACCTCAGGAGGTCATCTAGTCCAACTCCCTAGTCCACACCTCCTACTCCCCCCGTTTAGCCAGTGAGATTACAATTAGAGTGATCCCCACTCAATTAGGGCATGTTAATTCTGCTGCCCTTTAGTCATACAATAAGGATAACAACATTTCATTACCCTTGTATCCAAGACTGAAGTGAATTTTAACCCAAAACAGCCAAAATTGATCACTTTGGCAAAGCAGGTCTGGCTTCTGATCACCTAAGCAAAATAGGTGTGTCTATTCAAATATAGTCTGCTCCTGAGGTCTTTCCCCCTAGTTCATCACTAGATGGCAGGAGAGAGCTCATTCAGACCAAAGATGAGCTTTATTTTTTTAATTGAAATCAGAGACATGTCAAAAAATACATTGCCTATGAAGAAATTTGTCTTTGATTTTTGCAGAGGGATTAAAGTTCCACATTTTGAGAGGTGCAACTTGGTGAATATTATCATAATCTGAATTTTTTTTAAAAAAAATCACATAATAAAGTTGGCACGTAGTTGGAGGTCAAAGTTTGAATTCAGTTTTCAATATGTACAGAGTGTACCCAATAGCCATGCTAAATAAGGATATCCAGGTTATTATTTATCTAATATCCAATCCTGCCATAACCAGCTGGCTCATTGTTCTGATGTGACCCACGTGTGCACACGTGCATCATGCTGCGCTATCATGTTACCACAGAAACCTGCTGAAACTTGGAGCCACGCCAGCCCATAGGGGATCAAGTGCAGTCCAATAAGTCCTGATTTCAATATATTACCTCTTTTCCTTTCAAAGTTGATTTTTAAAATTATGCTCCCAAAATAAGCTGTAACGAAAATTTAAATGTTACTATCTACTGACTTTATAGGACATGAGACATATACAGGCATTCAGGACCTGATTCAGAAAAGCATCCCTATTCAGGACATAACTTAAACGTGTATTTAAGACCCATCAAACTCAATTAGATTTAAAGTAAAGCCCCTGTATCAAGGCCCTACATACAGACGGAATGGAATTTTCCAAGTATTGAACAGAATGACAGGTATGGCTGATGTTGAAGTAAAGCCTTTTTGTAGCGAATGCATTAGAGAAATTGTTCAGGAACATTTCATCCTTTGGTAAATATCATAATGACTGAAGTAGATGTTTTCAACTTACTGTTCATAAGATCTGAGACTCTAACAGGTGCTGAGATTAGCAACTAAATTTTCATTTTGTATTCAGCAGCACATGAACTTTGTTTCTTAATGATCACTGTCACAGTCTAATATACCATTGTAAATTAGACAGCATGTAATTATTGTCTGGACTGTTATTGTATTATTACCAACACTGGGATATTGCTATCTCTCTATTATAAAAGTATTTTTAATAAATTGCTCTTCAAAGATCCATATTATTTTGGAAGACATCTAAATTTTCCATGACTACAAAATAAAATCAGAAGTTTCTCAAAGTGTAAGTAGGGAAAAAAATCCAAAGAACAATAAGTAAATAAGTGCCCCCATCTCATTTATATTCAACATGTTCCACAACAGCATACTGAACTAATACTTCCATGATAGGGTAACACACTGGCCAAGTGTGTCTTATTCCTTGCTCATGGATGCTGTACTAAAGGGTAACAGTCTAAACCACTTATTAGCTAATGAAGTTTCTCCTTTGCTCAAATATTAAGTCTCTGTGCTTTGATAATGAAAGTCCTAGGTTGAAACCCTTGTAGTCACTATGGAAGGCCATTACTATACTTAGGATTTAGTGAGACTGCTAAGAAAGGGCATGAACATACAAAGGATCTTTCATCCTCAGTAGAGCTGTTTTCAGAAACCAAGACCAGAAAGAGAACATATCTTAATTCCACTGGCCTCTCCATCTTTTTAAATAATTCTTTCTTTTCATTTTACTCCTCTGCCTTTCTGGTTGCCTATTCCTCTCTGCTTATTTCTCTTTTACATGTCCTTCGTCTTTCTTCTTCCTGTAATTTTCTTACCTACCACTATTGTCTGCCACCTCTCTGCTCTTCTCTCCTACTTTGAACAAAACAGCAGAGTGTTGGATAGGCGATTAACTATGATCTGGACCTTGGAGTGTAGTGTATGCCCTTTTTCTGCTGCCAGTCCTGTGTGTCTCAGAAAGGCTCCCCCCCAGCATAAGGGTGATCCTGCAGTTGTTTAAAGCCAATATAGAGGCTTATCTTCTGGCTATTGACACATTGAGGGAAGGGGGTGCCACGATCATTACTCTGATTCATGACATGGTTTTGTGGTACCGCGGAGGTCTTACAGGCTAACGCAACTTAGAGCAGCCTATGGGCTGCTGTAACACAGCACAGTGATAGAAATCACTCAAGCATCAGGATAGTGCAAGGGAGAACTTTTCAACAGCTCTGCAAACCATCCCCTGATTTGTCTGTGCATCATGGGAACACTCAATCCTGACCCCAAATCCCCACTTTAAATAGTAAAAAGGCCTTTTGAAAAACAAACATACAAGAGTATAAACATTTGCAGAAGGAGTTAAGTGGAGAAACTGTACAAAGAAACTTCACCCTATATAAGCAAAAAGAATGGGTAGAACACTTTAACGGGAAACAAAAGGTTCACTTTGATCCAAAGTTCTATCCAAAAAGATTTTCATTATATGGGATTTGGGCAAAGAAGAGAAAATTTCTTATTTTTAAATTGAATTTAGTAGTTCATTGTGTCAGAGTCCACATAGTGCCCAATAGCCAATTTTGCATCTGTAAGACATGAAAAGAACAGGAAGGGAAGAACAAGAGAGGATTAAAGAAGAGAAAATTGAAATAGAAAAGGGAGAAAATGTGAGAGGAGAACGAGGTAGAAGGAGAAGGCCCCACACATCATTGTGAGATGTGGATTTACAATGAGAGGTGAGCAGAAAAGAGCATTTATGGCTTGTTATGTTATCTTCCAGGAATGGGAAACAAGTTGCCTCTCCTAGACTGGCGTTATTGAAGGCTCTCTTCTGACACCCAAAATCATACTGAGCAGTTCTCACTTGCATGAGTAGCCCTCTGGGACTACACTTGTGAATACATACTGCTCAATATAAGGGTAGCACAACTGAGAGTTCTAACTTAACTTCTCTGGGGAGTCTATGTAGACTGCAGCTCTGCCTCCTACAATGATTAAATAGCACATTGCCTGCTTATGCTTCAGAGATGTCACGATGTGCAAAATCTATTCTCTCTCTCCACCACCTTTTGGGAAGTACAGTACTCCACCGCATCCCTTTGCTTTCTCTGTGGGTATTAGATCCAATGTGAGCAAAAGCACCTTGATAACTAGTAGGCCAGCCTCAGCAAGAACAGTGTGGAGCAGAAAGAAAAATGAAAAGATAAACAGGAAATTGTGTCTTAATTTTGCTCATCATTTAGGTGGGAGTGCCCTAGAGGATGATCTGCTGTTTCACTTGTACTTTCTTCTCATTTTTAAATCACTCTTGGCATATGCAATGTAAAGTTAGATTCTGATGATTATGATGTGAATATTACCATTTGGCTTTATCCATCTGGACAGAGACTATTTGCCATCTGAGCAGCGCTATCTTACTCTGAAGTTGTTTTAGACAGAGGGTCTGCTGAACAGCCAAAGTAATCAGCATGCCATCTCATGAGAAATTCATCTCAATAAAATAAGAACTTGGTAGCTCTTATCCCTCAGATCAGCAATGCTGGCGTTTTCTTTGATTTCCATATATCACTGTCTTCTCATATGAGGCAGTAACAAATCCCTGTCAACATAATTTGTTTAATCTCACAAAATTCACATATTAGTGCCTGCTGCTATGATTCCGGTTAACTCTTCCGGCATTTCTCAACAAGATCATTCTTTAAACATTTTAAGTGGTCTTCCCTTTTCATCTATCCCATATTTGAAGTCTACTCAACATTTTTTCATATTTATGAATTTTCCCCAATTTTTGAAGTTCTCGGTTTTTTTCTTTAGGGTTAGCTTTTGACACCGTATACAAATTAAGTAGTATCTTCCTCCAGTAGAGAGGTCCCACTGAAACCAATGGTATTATTTGGGCAATATCATACTATTCAATTTGAGTAAGCCTATCAGAATCTAGTTCTTATTTAGACAACTACACTGGCTCCTCTGCACCTGAACATTGGGTTTAAAGTTCATACTTCAAGCACTCTAGCTTATGCTGAAGTTCACATTTTGTTTTCTGTATTTGTTTCATTATTACTATCTCGTATGCACTTTCTCCTACATATTGAAGACCATGCTTTAGCACAATTTTCACATGGCTGGTGCAACTATCCACACAAGTTGTTATCACTATAAAAGTTCTTTTTAAATGTTGCCTAGTCATGTTATTGATAGAGGTTATTGCATCATTTTCACTTTTCAAGGTTGCAGCAAACACTGGGTACAGACGTTTTCTTTGGTTTTAATCACTATTACTTCAAACTGCCCCTGTCCCATCCAGACCAATTTTGCTTAGAATGTTACGTGTGAGCAAATCCTAAACTAGATCACAACTGAGTTTTGCCTAATTCTACATTGAAAGCATGAGTTTCAAATGAGTCTGCTGCAAAATGATAAATTGGTATCATTTGTATTACGTTAACATCTCCAGGTCCCAATCAGGATTATTTATTAGCTCATGTTCCATCCAAATTCCCCTGCCTCCAAAAAAAATCTTCCAAATCTATCCATTCATAGGGGCCCCTGACACATCCATATCACAAAACCCAGCATCAATGCCGGTCCGTCGCAGGGCTGCGGCCCGGCTCCCATACTGGCCTAGGGCCCCCATGGCTGGAGGAGCAGCGGACCCCAGGGAGCCTGGCTTGGGGCAGCCTCAGCAACACCCCAGAGTCCTGGGTGGTCACCCTGCAACATGGCCGGGGACAGAGCCAGCCGGGCGGGGGGCACCGCCTGTAGCTCTCACGCGGAGCGAGCTGGGGCGTCTGCGGGGTTTGGCTGCCGGGGCCCGGGGCAGAGTAGCCGGCGGCTGGTGATCGCAGGGCAGCATGCCCGGGCCTCCCGCTCCCCAGGACCCCTGCGAGCCGGCCATGGGCTCGGCCTGCGCAGCGGCACAAGTTTGGCTCAGCCCGGGCTGCCACTCCCCTCCTCACCCCTCCCCGGGCAGGAGGTGGTGCAGGGGGGACGAGGAGGAGGAGGCGGGGACAAGCTGAGGAGGAGCCCGCAGTCAGCGCTGGAGAAGCAGCCCACCCGGGTGCCATGTTCCGCCGCCACCCTCTGTGCTCCATGACCGGGGCAGGGCGGTGCTACCGGCTCCTGCCTGAGAGGGGCTGGCCACTGCCCGTGGGAGAGCGGCAGGGACACACTCCCCACTGAGCCAGCTCCCCCTGCCCCGCTGCACAGCCCCATCGGCACCCGGTCAGAGAACAAGGCTGTCAGGATCCAGCTCAGGACACTGCCTCAGGTCAGAGCTGGGGCCCCAGCATTATGCCGCCCCTGGTAATTTGCCGCCCCAAGCACCTGCTTGCTTTGCTGGTGCCTAGAGCCGCCCCTGGCACTGATGTTGGCTATGCCAGTGATTTGAGGACTTCAGTAACTCAGCCAGAGATTAGGGGTCTATTACAGGAGTGAGTGGGTGAGGTTCTGTAGCCTGCAATGTGCAGGAGGTCAGACTAGATGATCAAGAACCTTTAAGTCTATGAGTCAAAATAAATAGGGCTCCAATTCTGCAATGAGGTCTGCATGGGCAGACCCCTGCACTTGTGGTGGAGTCCTACTGAATTCAATGGGTCTCGATGCAGAGTTCATTGCTGGATCAGGGTGTAGAGTTGGAATAATAAGATTACCTGGTTACTTACATATGTAGGCTGATTTATTAGAGTGGGCCTGGCTCACTGAAGCATTACTCTAGTTTTCAACCAGTGTTACTTCATGGCCCCCAGGAGCGTTGCCCAGGTGGAAAGCCAGCGTGATACCGTATGAATCAGGCCCTGAAAATGTACCTCTAGATCATTGTAAATTGACAATATGGATTTAAAAGAATGCATCAGGGAGACCAAACTCTCCATTCAAAAGAGATTACCTTACAGCTGCACATCAGCTTCCTCTCAACTTATATTTGAGCAGTCTACTTTGAAAGAAGATGGAGATATGCACAGGGAAATGAGAGAGAACCAGAAGAAACCGCATATTGCCATGACTATCATCTAATCTACTACAGGTCCAACTGAGAAAAGAAACAGGCCATGTGATAAACATTCTAATTAACCCTGTGGTAAGGAATCTTATGCATTAACTCCTCACTCAGTCCATCTCCCCACTGCTGGTTCTTTCACATGACCATTGAGGCAGGAAATGATGGGAAAGAAAGGTTGTTTGGCAGCACCTATCTATGGGTGGTGGGAATAGAGCTAACATGGCGCTGGAGCAGGTCAGCTCTGATAAGCAAGCCACTATTTGTGGGAATAGTGGTAAGAATAGGGAGTCAGTTGGGTTGATCTGCATTCGGAGAGCCTGAATAGCTTGAATAAGGCACAGATGAGAATTGAGGCTTTTAGGTGCTTTCCCAAATCGAACCCCTAATACTCATAAAGTTCACTTGTCCCTTAATTACACTGGTCTACAATTTTCGAGAAGTCGTCTGCTTCAGAGATAAAATGTGCTATTTATTATGTATTTTGATGTGCTGAATTCAAATATGACAATTAAAACAACTGATTGGCTACTGTTTCTAAGATATTTAAGTTTTTACATTTTATGTCTATGTATATTGTGTAGATAGTAGAGTTTTAATCATAAATTATAAACCTAGGTCTTTTCATGTGTTTATGGTTGCTTTACATGATAATATTTCACTTGTCCTGTTTATGTAACACTTTAAAAATCAGCAAAAGGGTTATATAAATAAAATTTATTATGAAACAAAAGGCAAAAAACTATTATGTACATAGTTTAGTCCTATTCAGTGTCTACTCGGCTCCTCTTGGCTTGTCTCTTGTATTCATTAAATGGAGCATCTCTTGTCACTGTCCAGCAATAGTCTGCAAGCATTGATGGGCTCCATTTGCCCTGATAGCATTTCTCCATTGTTGCAATGTCCTGGTGAAATCGCTCGCTGTGCTCGTCGCTCACGGCTCCGCAGTTCGGTGGAAAAAAATCTAGATGAGAGTGCAAAAAATGTATCTTTAGTGACATGTTGCAACCAAAGTTTTTGTATGCCTTGAGGAGGTTTTCCACCAACAACCTGTAGTTGTCTGCCTTGTTGTTTTCAAGAAAATTTATTGCCACTAACTGGAAGGCTTTCCATGCCGTCTTTTCCTTGCCACACAGTGCATGGTCAAATGCATCATCTCGAAGAAACCAACAAAGACACCTTCCTTTATCTTAGCTTCACTTAACCTTGGAAATTTTCCATGGAAGTACTTGAAAGCTGCTTGTGTTTTGTTAATGGCCTTGACAAAGTTCTTCATCAGACCCAGCTTGATGTGTAAGGGCGGTAACAAAATCTTCCTTGATTCAACAAGTGGTGGATGCTGAACACTTTTCCTCCCAGGCTCCAATGACTGTCAGAGTGGCCAATCTTTCTTGATGTAGTGGGAATCTCTTGCACGACTATCCCATTCGCAGAGAAAACAGCAGTACTTTGCGTATCCAGTCTGCAGACCAAGCAAGAGAGCAACAACCTTCAAATCGCCACAAAGCTGCCACTGATGTTGGTCATAGTTTATGCACCTCAAAAGTTGTTTCATATTGTCATAGGTTTCCTTCATATGGACTGCATGACCAACTGGAATTGATGGCAAAACATTGCCATTATGCAGTAAAACAGCTTTAAGACTCGTCTTCGATGAATCAATGAACAGTCTCCACTCATCTGGATCGTGAACGATGTTGAGGGCTGCCATCACACCATCGATGTTGTTGCAGGCTACAAGATCACCTTCCACGAAGAAGAATGGGACAAGATCCTTTTGACGGTCACGGAACATGGAAACCCTAACATCACGTGCCAGGAGATTCCACTCCTGTAGTCTGGAGTCCAACAGCTCTGCCTTACTCTTGGGTAGTTCCAAATCCCTGACAAGGTCATTTGGTTCACCTTGTGTTATGAGGAGTGGTTCAGAGGAGGAGGATGGGAGAAAATGTGGGTCCTGTGACATTGATGGTTCAGGACCAGAAGTTTCATCTTCTTCCTCTTCCTCATCTGACTCAAGTGAGAATGATTCTGGTGCATCAGGAACTGGCAGTCCTTCTCCGTGGGGTATTGGGCGTATAGCTGATGGAATGTTTGGATAATGCACAGTTCACTTTTTCTTCTTTGACACACCTTTCCCAACTGGAGGAACCATGCAGAAGTAACAATTGCTGGTATGATCTGTTGGCTCTCTCCAAATCATTGGCACTTCAAAATTCATAGATTTCCTTTTCCTGTTCAACCACTGGCACAAGTGTTGCAGCATATGTGTGGGGCCCACCTCTTGTCCTGATCTCCAATTTTGCAGCCAAAATAAAGGTGATAGGCTTTCTTAACCATAGTGGTTATACTGTGCTTGTGTAATGCAAAAGTCACTTCACCACAAACATAGCAGAATTATCTTAGAGGAGAGGAAAGTGATCAGGAACAGTCAGCATGGATTCACGAAGGGGAAGTCGTGCCTGACTAACCTAATTGCCTTCTATGATGAGATAACTCGCTCTGTGGATGAGGGGAAAGCAGTGGATGTGTTATTCCTTGACTTTAGCAAAGCTTTTGATATGGTCTCGCACAGTATTCTTGCCGCCAAGTTAAAGAAGTATGGGCTGGATGAATGGACTGTAAGGTGGATAGAAAGCTGGCTAGATCGTCGGGCTCAATGGGTAGTGATCAATGGCTCCATGTCTAGTTGGCAGTCAGTTTCAAGCGGAGTGCCCCAAGGGTCAGTCCTTGGGCCGGTTTTGTTTAATATCTTTATTAATGATCTGGAGGATGGTGTGGACTGCACTCTTAGCAAGTTGGCAGATGACACTAAACTAGGAGGCGTGGTAGATACACTAGAGGGTAGGGATCGGATACAGAGGGACCTAGACAAATTAGAGGATTGGGCCAAAAAAAACCTGATGAGGTTCAACAAGGACAAGTGCAGAGTCCTGCACTTAGGACGGAAGAATCCCATGCACTGCTACAGACTAGGGACTGAATGGCTAGGTAGCAGTTCTGCAGAAAAGGACCTACAGGTCACAGTGGATGAGAAGCTGGATATGAGTCAACAGTGTGCTCTTGTTGCCAAGAAGGCTAACGGCATTTTGGACTGTATAAGTAGGGGCATTGCCAGCAGATCGAGGAACGTGATCGTTCCCCTTTATTCGACATTGGTGAGGCCTCATCTGGAATACTGTGTCCAGTTTTGGGCACCACACTACAAGAAGGATGTGGAAAAATTGGAAAGAGTCCAACGGAGGGCAACAAAAATGATTAGGGGTCTGGAGCACATGACTTATGAGGAGTGGCTGAGGGAACTGGGATTGTTTAGTCTCCAGAAGAGAAGAATGAGGGGGGGATTTGATAGCAGCCTTCAACTACCTGAAGGGGGGTTCCAAAGAGGATGGAGCTCGGCTGTTCTCAGTGGTGGCAGATGACAGAACAAGGAGCAATGGTCTCAAGTTGCAGTGGGGGAGGTCCAGGTTGGATATTAGGAAAAACTATTTCACTAGGAGGGTGGTGAAACACTGGAATGCGTTACCTAGGGAGGTGGTGGAGTCTCCTTCTGTCATAACTATAAAGGGAAGGGTAACCGCTGTCCTGTGTACAGTACTATAAAATCCCTCCTGGCCAGAGACTCCAAAATCCTTTTCCCTGTAAAGGGTTAAGAAGCTCAGGTAACCTGGCTGGCATCTGACCTAAAGGACCAATAAGGGGACAAAATACTTTCAAATCTTGGGGGGCGGGCGGGAAGGTTTTTGTTTGTGTTCTTTGTTTGGGAGTGCGTTCGCTCTCGGGACTGAGAGGGACCAGACATCAATCCAGGTTCTCCACATCTTTCAAAACAAGTCTCTCCGATTTCAAACTTGTAAGTAAATAGCCAGGCAAGGCGTGTTAGTTTTCCATTGTTTTCTCAACTTGTAAATGTACCTTTTACTAGAGTGTTTATCTTTGTTTGCTGTACTTTGAACCTAAGACTAGAGGGGAGTCCTCTGAGCTCTTTAAGTTTGATTACCCTGTAAGGTTAATTTCCATACTGATTTTAAAGAGATGATTTTTACCTTTTTTCTTTAATTAAAAGCCTTCTTTTTAAGAACCTGATTGATTTTTCCTTGTTTTAAGATCCAAGGGGTTTGGATCTTGATTCACCAGGAGTTGGTGGGAGGAAGGAGGGGGGATGGTTAATTTCTCCTTGTTTTAAGATCCAAGGGGTTTGGATCTGTATTCACCAGGGAATTGGTGAAGGTTTCTCAAGGCTTCTCAGGCATGGGAATTCTGGGGATGGTGGCAGCGGACCAGAGCTAAGCTGGTAGTTAAGCTTAGAAGTTTTCATGCAGGCCCCTACATTTGTACCCTAAAGTTCAAAGTGGGGATACAGCCCTGACATGGTGGCAGAGCGGTCGGATCATTTTAAACCCAAAAGCCAGTGAGATTTTTTTTTCCTTCTAGCTGCTTGAAAAGCAGAGCTGAAGGTAGATGCATATCTTATCTCTCCTTGCCTGAAGGCAGAGGTGTTAAGTTTTTTTAACAAGGTCCTTTGTTAAGAGAAGTGTTCAAATGAGCAAACAAACGACTGGTAAAAGGAATTTACAAGCTGAATTGTTTTTTATTCTTTTTACATCCTCGGGAGTAGCTAGTTAGAAAGTCTCTTTTAACTCAGCAGCAGCCAGAGCTGAGAGCTTCCCAGTTTCAGTCAACTGCAGAGGGGGTGACTCAGCACAAGAAAACAGGAAAATGACTACAGAAGAAGAAAAAGCCAAAGAGGAGGCCCACAAGAGAGCTATGGAGCTGAAAGAAAAAGAGATAGAGCTGAGAGACAGAGAAGAGAAAGCCAAAGAGGAGGCCCACAAGAGAGAGATGGAGCTGAAAGAAAAAGAGATGGAGGAGAGAGAAAAAGAAAGGAAGCCTGAACTCGAAGTAGCAAAGACTAAGCCGGATACAACAGCCAATCCTAACAACCCCCCTCCAGGTACCACTTCCAATCCCAGAAAATTCCCCACCTACAAGGCAGGCGATGATACTGAGGCCTTCTTAGAAAATTTTGAAAGGGCCTGCCTTGGATACAGCATCATTCCAGACCAGTACATGGTAGAGCTGAGGCCGCAGCTCAGTGGACCCTTAGCAGAGGTGGCGGCTGAAATGCCTAAGGAACACATGAACAGTTATGAACTTTTTAAAAACAAGGCCAGAATCAGAAGGGGGCTAACACCTGAGCATGCCTGTCGGCGGTTCAGAGCCCTAAAGTGGAAACCCGATGTGTCATTTACTCGACATGCCTACCACATTGGGAAAAATTGGGATGCCTGGATATCAGGAGCAAATGTTAAATCTACGGAAGAGTTGCCCTTCCTAATGCAAATGGAGCAGTTTTTAGAGGGTGTTCCTGAGGAAACAGAAAGGTACATCCTAGATAGGAAGCCCAAAACTGTAACCGAGGCGGGGGAGATTGGAGCCAAATGGGTGGAGGTGGCAGAAAAGAAAAAAACTAGTACCAGTTGGAGCGAATATCAGAAGGGGCAAGCCGAAACAAAACCTTACCACCGGGGACAACCCAAGGCCCCACCCACATCCCAAGGGAAACCCCAGACGCCTTCTCACCCCACCACACCAGTCTCCACCAACCAACATCGCCCCGGTGATACCTTAGCAGGGCGATGTTTTAAATGTAATGAACTGGGACATATAAAGGCTCACTGCCCCAAGAACCCCAACCGATTACAGTTCATTACACCCCAATCACACCAAAGATCCCAGGACCCAGATGCCTCTCTCATACCCTCAGAGCGAAGGGAAACCTTGAGAGTGGGCGGAAAGACGGTTATTGCTTGGAGGGACACTGGGGCACAAGTGTCAACTATCCACCAATCCCTAGTGGACCCCAAACTCATCAACCCGGAGGCTACAGTGACAATTCAACCCTTCGTGTCACAGTCTGTAACCTTGCCTACAGCCAAGTTGCATGTCCAGTACAAAGGCTGGTCAGGAATGTGGACTTTTGCAGTCTATGGCAATTATCCCATTCCCATGCTGCTGGGGGAAGACTTGGCCAACCATATGAAGCTAGCCAAAAGGGTGGGAATAGTCACCCGCAACCAGGCTAAGCAAGCCTCCACCCCCATCCCTGTTCCTGAGCCGTCCACCAGGGCCCCGTCTGTGTTACCAGAGACCCAAACAAAGGTAGTGGAACCGGATCCCCTGCCAACGACTGCAACAGCCGTAGTGGATCCAATCCCAGAGACCCAGCCAAAGCCAGTCCCAGAACCAGAACTGGCAATGCAACCAGCACCAGAACCATTGCCAGCACTGAGTCCAGCGCTTGCAAACCCGTCTACAACTCCAATGCCAGAGGGCACCAGCGAGCCTGACCTGGCAGAAGCAGCAGATAACCCTACCCAAGAGGCTCAGCCAGAGCCTGAGATACCACATAGTGCACCAGTGGACAGCGGTTCACAGTCAATGGAAACAGCCCCAGCACCTGCATCGCTTCCAGAGGGACCAAGCCCCAGTCCACAGTCCAAGGAGGAACTGATGTCTCCAGCATCAAGGGAACAGTTCCAGGCCGAGCAGGAAGCAGATGACAGCCTTCAGAAAGCTTGGGCGGCGGCGCGGAGCACCCCACCGCCTCTCAGCTCTTCTAACCAATCCCAGTTTGTTGTAGAACAAGGACTTTTATACAAGGAGACTCTTTCTGGTGGGGACCAGGAAGACTGGCATCCTCAAAGACAGTTGTTAGTTCCCACTAAGTATTGGGTAAAGCTCTTGCGCTTAGCCCATGATCATCCCAGTGGCCATTCTGGGGTGAACAGAACCAAAGACCGGTTGGGGAAGTCCTTCCACTGGGAGGGAATGGGCAAGGACGTTGCTAATTATGTCCGGTCTTGTGAGGTGTGCCAATGAGTGGGAAAGCCCCAAAACCAGGTTAAAGCCCCTCTCCAGCCACTACCCATAATTGAGGTCCCATTTCAGCGAGTAGCTGTGGATATTCTGGGTCCTTTCCCAAAGAAGACACCCAGAGGAAAGCAGTATGTACTGACTTTCATGGATTTTGCTACCCGATGGCCGGAAGCAGTACCCTTAAGCAACACCAGGGCTAAAAGTGTGTGCCAGGCATTAACAGACATTTTTGCTAGGGTAGGTTGGCCCTCCGACATCCTTACAGATTCGGGAACTAATTTCCTGGCAGGGACCATGGAAAACCTGTGGGAAGCTCATGGGGTGAATCACTTGGTTGCCACCCCTTACCACCATGAAACCAATGGCCTGGTGGAGAGGTTTAATGGAACTTTGGGGGCCATGATACGTAAATTCGTAAATGAACACTCCAATGATTGGGACCTAGTGTTGCAGCAGTTGTTTTTCGCCTACAGGGCTGTACCACATCCCAGTATAGGGTTTTCACCATTTGAACTTGTGTATGGCCACGAGGTTAAGGGGCCATTACAGTTGGTGAAGCAGCAATGGGAGGGGTTTACGCCTTCTCCAGGAACTAACATTCTAGACTTTGTAAGCAACCTACAAAGCACCCTCCGACACTCTTTAGCCCTTGCTAAAGAAAACCTAAAGAATGCTCAGGAAGAGCAAAAGGCCTGGTATGATAAACATTCCAGAGAACGGTCCTTCAAAGTAGGAGACCAAGTCATGGTCTTAAAGGCGTTCCAGGCCCATAAAATGGAAGCGTAGTGGGAAGGACCATTCACAGTCCAGGAGCGCCTAGGAGCTGTTAACTATCTCATAGCCTCCCCCACCTCCAACATAAAGCCTAAGGTATACCATGTTAACTCTTTTAAGCCCTTTTATTCCAGAGAATTACACATTTGCCAGTTTACAGCCCAGGAAACAGATGATGCGGAGTGGCCTGAAGGTGTCTACTATGAAGGAAAAAAGGATGGTGGTGTAGAAGAGGTGAACCTCTCCACGACCCTTGGACGTCTGCAGCGACAGCAGATCAAGGAGCTGTGCACAAGCTTTGCACCCATTTTCTCAGCCACTCCAGGATGGACCGAACGGGCATACCACTCCATTGACACAGTTAATGCTCACCCAATTAGAACCCCACCCTACCAGGAGTCACCTCATGCCAAAACTGCTATACAAAGGGAGATCCAGGACATGCTACAGATGGGTATAATCCGCCCCTCTAATAGTGCATGGGCATCTCCAGTGGTTCTAGTTCCCAAACCAGATGGGGAAATATGCTTTTGCGTGGACTACCGTAAGCTAAATGCTGTAACTCGTCCTGACAACTATCCAATGCCACGCACAGATGAGCTATTGGAGAAATTGGGACATGCCCAATTCATCTCTACTTTAGACTTAACCAAGGGGTACTGGCAAGTACCACTAGATGAACCCGCTAAGAAAAGGTCAGCCTTCGTCACCCAGGCAGGGGTGTATGAATTCAATGTACTCCCTTTCGGGTTGCGAAATGCACCCGCCACCTTCCAAAGACTTGTAGATGGTCTTCTAGCGGGATTGGGAGAATCTGCAGTTGCCTACCTCGATGATGTGGCCATTTTTTCTGATTCATCGGCAGAGCACCTGGAAAAAGTTTTCGAGCACATCCAGCAGGCAGGACTAACTGTTAAGGCTAACAAGTGTCAAATAGGCCAAAACAGAGTGACTTACCTGGGGCACCAGGTGGGTCGAGGAACTATAAATCCCCTACAGGCCAAAGTGGATGCTATCCAAAAGTGGCCGGTTCCAAAGTCTAAGAAACAGATCCAATCCTTCTTAGGCTTGGCTGGATATTATAGGCGATTTGTACCCCACTACAGCCAAATCGCCGCCCCGCTGACAGACCTAACCAGAAAGAAACAGCCAAATGCAGTTCAGTGGACTGATGAGTGTCAAAAGGCCTTTAACCAGCTTAAGGCAACACTCATGTCTGACCCTGTGCTAAGGGCCCCAGACTTTGACAAACCGTTCCTAGTAACCACAGATGCGTCCGAGTGAGGCATGGGAGCAGTTTTAATGCAGGAAGGACCGGATCAAGAATTCCATCCTGTCGTGTTTCTCAGCAAGAAACTGTCTGAGAGGGAAAGCCACTGGTCAATCAGCGAAAAGGAATGCTACGCCATTGTGTATGCACTGGAAAAGCTATGCCCATATGTTTGGGGACGGCGTTTCCAACTACAAACAAACCATGCTGCGCTACAGTGGCTTCATACCGCCAAGGGAAATAACAAAAAAACTTCTTCGGTGGAGTTTAGCTCTCCAAGATTTTGATTTTGAAATACATCACATTTCGGGAGTTTCTAACGAAGTGGCTGATGCACTCTCCCTGGAAAGTTTCCCAGAGTTAACTGGTTATCAATTGCTCTTGGAATGAAACATATTGTTAGTTTTTATATAATCAGTAGTATGTCTAAAGGTACATGTGTCTTATTAACTCTGTTTTCTCCTAGAACTCCAGGAAGAAATCACAGCCAGTGTAGAACCGAATGTCCAACACTATCTGTGATTTGGGGGGCGTGTCATAACTATAAAGGGAAGGGTAACAGCTATCCTGTGTACAGTACTATAAAATCCCTCCTGGCCAGAGACTCCAAAATCCTTTTCCCTGTAAAGGGTTAAGAAGCTCAGGTAACCTGGCTGGCATCTGACCTAAAGGACCAATAAGGGGACAAAATACTTTCAAATCTTGGGGGGCGGGGGAGGTTTTTGTTTGTGTTCTTTGTTTGGGAGTGCGTTCGCTCTCAGGACTGAGAGGGACCAGACATCAATCCAGGTTCTCCACATCTTTCTAAACAAGTCTCTCCTATTTCAAACTTGTAAGTAAATAGCCAGGCAAGGCGTGTTAGTTTTCCTTTGTTTTCTCAACTTGTAAATGTACCTTTTACTAGTGTGTTTATCTTTGTTTGCTGTACTTTGAACCTAAGACTAGAGGGGAGTCCTCTGAGCTCTTTAAGTTTGATTACCCTGTAAGGTTAATTTCCATACTGATTTTACAGAGATGATTTTTACCTTTTTCTTTAATTAAAAGCCTTCTTTTTAAGAACCTGATTGATTTTTCCTTGTTTTAAGATCCAAGGGGTTTGGATCTTGATTCACCAGGAGTTGGTGGGAGGAAGGAGGGGGGATGGTTAATTTCTCCTTGTTTTAAGATCCAAGGGGTTTGGATCTGTATTCACCAGGGAATTGGTGAAGGTTTCTCAAGGCTTCCCAGGCATGGGAATTCTGGGGATGGTGGCAGCGGACCAGAGCTAAGCTGGTAGTTAAGCTTAGAAGTTTTCATGCAGGCCCCTACATTTGTACCCTAAATTTCAAAGTGGGGATACAGCCCTGACACCTTCCTTGGAGGTTTTTAAGGCCCGGCTTGACAAAGCACTGGCTGGGATGATTTAGTTGGGAATTGGTCCTGCTTTGAGCAGGGGGTTGGACTAGATAACCTCTTGAGGTCCCTTCCAACCCTGATATTCTATGATTCTATCTGCACTGCTCACACAAGTACGAGGCACCTCTGCTCACTTTGGCTAAACAGAAATGTGTTCCTTTGCAAAATCAAACACTGACAAATAAGAGAGCACGACACTGTATGATTTCTAGAGCTGATATAGGGCAATTTGTTCAGCAGAGTGATGTAAGCTTCGTTATGATTGCATCATCCATGACTTCTAGGAATAACGTGATGCAATTCATATCATGTATGATGCAATACCAGCTTCAGATTGCATCATTCATTGTTTTGCCTAAAAAGCAAGTACTGTGCAAACCCAGTCATAGATTTATTCATAGATCCAGTCAAAGATGTATTTTAGTCATTTCTGGTTTAAATTGAGATCCCTTCCCTTTATAACTCACTTATCCTCCGCCATTCCCAAGTCAAGGGTCGTATATACTGACCCAATAGCATATCTTGAAAACTAGAGCCAATCCACAATTTTAAGCATCATTTTCGTTCTCAGTGACCCAGAATTAGTAAAATTTGACTACATTTATTTCAGAAGCATTTTGGCTGTAGAGCAGTGTTATAAGAGGAGTTTCAAGATGTTTCTGTTTTCCTCCATCTGCTCTTGTTTCCCAGGGAATTTGTTTTACTGAAAGAAAATGTTAGTCTTTTTGCTTTCTACAAGTACCATAAAAAGCATCACTATGGAAACGGGAGGTTCAACATTTTAATGTTAGAACTTAAGGAAAAACCATGATCAACATGCAGGTACAGTCAGGCCTTTTCAGATTTATTTGCATCACATTTATTTCTTTTCCACTTACTGCTGACTCTGATTAACTGCATTTTTCTTCTGTATCATTGCTATTTTTCAAAGTTGGCCCTTTTGCAACATAATGCATCAAAATGACATGTTGGTTTTTTTTCTATGTGACAGAAATGATGTGTTTATCTACCTGCATCAAAATTACTTTACCCAAGAGCTACTTGTGCAGATAAACACATACACATATGGTCAAGATTTTCAAAAGTGATTAGTGATTTTATTGCCTTAATTTTCAGGTGCCCAGTTTGAGAGACTTAAAGGGACCTAATTTTCAGAGGATGAGTGCTCAGTGTATTCTGAAAAGCATGCTCCTTTAGGCATCTCAAGGTGCTCAGTGCTGACTGTGATCTCAATGCACTCCCCTCCTGCAGCTAATGTCAAAAGAGGGAGAGCACAGGCCCATTCCACTAGCTTGACCAGACAGCACCTGCTCTGGAAACAACCTGGCCCCAGCTTACCCTCTATGTACACAGAGCAACATCAGGGGATGTTCTTTAAAAGATCCCTGCCTCCTCACCTTTTCCAGAAACCCTCTACAACTGGCATGACCTGTCTGCTGAGACTAGAGGTAGAAAACTTTCATCACCTCTGCTTCCTCACATGAGGAGCCCTAAACACTTTAGAACTTTTCAACCGGATATCAGTATCTGCCTCTGTCACCAGTCCATTCTGCCTAGCCTCACAGTTTCCAGGCTTCCATGCCTCTTTCAAGACAGGGACCATATTCACCATTACTCTGCACCTCATGTGGTCAATACATTTTCCACCAGCTCTCAAGCGCACTCCTCAAGACCATGCCTCTCCCAGTCAACAAAATACCAGAGTCTGCCACAATTATGTTTAGAGTCCAGAATCTCATGAACCATGTGTTCTCTGTGGCCCTGGACCAGTACGCATGGAGAAGGTGGCTGGGTCCTGTGAGGGAAAGGCTTTTCTGTATAGGGTTTCAAAAGCAATGCATGGAACAGCAGGGTAGTTAAAGTTCAAAACTGACTGGGTTAATCTGTTGCAGGATCCTAAAAAGACTAAGGAACCAAAAGTCCATCTTGAAAGCAGCTCTGTCTGTATGTAGATGTTTCATGTAGAAACATAGCTTCTGTCTCACTGAATAGGTGGAGCCTTGCTGTTGATGTTGGTTCATGTATCATTTATAGTCCGTTCTTGCTTTTTTCAGGTGTTCTTTCACTTCTTCTTGGGCCTAATGAATCTGCTGCACTTGATCTGAGTTTGCTGGGTTGGGAGAGGATGTGGGTAATTGCAGGTGGAATCAGGGTTGGTACCCAGAGTAGATTAAAAAAGGGGCTTTGACCTGTGGATGCATGCTCTGTGTTGTTCTCTGCAAACTCTGCATAAGGGAGAAGTGAAGACCAGTCATCCTGATTATGATTGATGTAGTATCACAGATACTATTTGAGGATTTGGTTGGTCATTTCACCATTAGACTGGGAATAATAAGCAGAGAAAGCACATGTGTGGACCCCCAGCAGGCTCAGGGCCTTCCGCCAAAACTAAGCTGTGAACTGAGACCTCTAGTTGGAGGTGATGCGCTCTGGAAGGCTATGGGGGCAGACTACATGGCTAGTTCACAGCTGTGCTGTCTCTTCAGCAGAGGGGAGGCCTGTGCAGGGGATAAGTGGGCCATTTTGGTAAAGTGATCTGCTACAGTCAAAATTGTTGTAAATGTTCTGGACTTTGGTAACTCTTCAATAAAGTCTATGGCAAAGGCCACCCTGGGTTAAAATGGGGTATCCAAAGGCTGGAGAAGACTACAGGGCTTGTGGTATAGGTTCTTGGCATGGGCACAAACACTGCAGGAGGCAATAAATGATTGTATTGTGGAAAGGGAAAGTCATATTATAGTTGCAGGACTGCAACTCTTCTGGGTCATGGGGAACATACATGCAGTCCCTTAAGTATGTGATCCCTTCCCAGGAGTCATGGAGATGCTTGTTAATATCTTGTTGGTGAGGCAGAATTCCTGAGGCGGAGGTAAATATATCCTGGTAATGAGCTGTGCTAATAAAGTTACAGGACTTGAGAAGAAGGGTCAGTTCCTGGCTGGGGCCTCATGGGTTGGTACATATCTTTGGGACAGGGCATTAGCCTTGCCATTTTTAGATCAGTGAAGATATGTGATGATGAAATCAAATTGTGAGGAAAAATAGAGCCGACCAAAACTCCTGTTAGTTTAAGGCTTTTACTCCAATTTTTATGATCAGTGAATACCTGCGTGGTGATCTCCTTCTAGGTAGTGCTACCATTCAGCAAAGGCAGTTTTTATCACCAGGAATTCCTTATCCAGTATTTCATAATTTAGTTCTGTAGGGATGAGCTTCCTTGAGTAATAAGCACCTGGGTGTAATACTTGTTTGGGACCAAGTTGTTGGGAGAGGACATCCCCAATCACCATACTGGAGATGTCAACTTCTACAATGAAGGCTTGCATGACATCTGAATGAGGAAATATGGGTGTAGTAGTGAAGGCGAGTATCAGTTGATGGAATGCATGCTGGGCCTCAGAAGACCATCTGAATTAGGTATTTTTCCAGAGGAGAGCAGTGAGGGGCTTGATTTTTTTTTTTTTAATTCAGAAGGAATCATCAATAAAAATTGGCAAGCTCCAGGAAGCATTACAGGTCATGTCCTGAGAGGGAAGTCAGCCATTTTTACACAAGTCCATATGGATCCTTTCTGGGAATATAAAATGAAGCCCAAGAACTCAGTGGAGGCCTGATCAAAGACACACTTCTTGAGCATGGCATAAAGGTCATGCAGCCAGAAGCATTCCAGGACCGTTGAGATGTGAGCAGCGTGCTATTTGGGGTACTCAGAGAAGACCCATACGTCATTTGGTAAATTCTATGTACTGGTCCAATATGTCTCAGAACACATCATTTATAAAATGTTGGAAGGTGTCCCAGGCATTGGTCAGCTCAAATGTCATTACAAGATATTCATAGTGGCCATACCCACTTCAGAAGGTGGTCTTCCTCTCATCCCCTTCGCTGATTTGCACAAGGCTGTACGCCTGTCGGAGGTCCAACATAGTGAATACATGGTCAGCTCCCATGCGATCCAGCAACTCAGGAATCAGGATTATTGGGTAATGATTCCTGATAATTATCTGATTCAATGCGTGATAGTCAATAGAGTCATAGGCTACCATCTTTCTTCTTGATGAAAAGGACTGGTGTGCCAGCCAGCGAGGTCAGCTTGTGGATAAACCTTTGGCCCAGATTTTCCTGGAGGTATTCTCAGAGTGCTGTCAGCTTGGGTTCTGACATGGCATAAATTTGTCCAAATGGTATATTTGCTCTTGGCTGCAGCTGTATTGGATAGTCATAGTCCCAGTGCAGAGACACGGTTTCCACATTCCCTTTTTCAGGAACATTGGCATAGTCTTGGTATCGTGAGGGGAGTTCTGCTGTAGTTTCAACAGAAAGTTCTGCCTGGATAGCTGGCCCTGGCTGAGCCTCTCTGGGTTTGGAAGTGGGGACTGGTAGACAATACTGCTGACAAAACTCTTTGATGGAAAACAGACTTCCTGTGCTTGCCAACAAATAAGCAGATTGTGGAACGCCAGCCAGGAGATACTGAGAATCAAGGGAAAGTGTGGAGAATGGATCATGTTGAATTGTAGCATTTCTCAGTGCCCCTGAATCCAGGACTCTAGGGCAGCTGTTTCCTCCCTTCCTGGCCCAGAAGACAAAGAATCAATAGTCTCTGTGATGTTGGGAGTGGCCTTGTATTTCAGGAGAATCTTGAGGATCTGGGCTGCCACTGCATCTATGAAACAGTTGTCTGCACCTGAATCAATGAGGGCCAGTAGGACAGGAATTCATAGGGGCATTCCATGTATGTGCAACGGGACCAGCATCTGCAAGAGGGGAGCCCAAACAAAGATGGAGTGACCTCAGTCATCACAGTAGAAGCAGAGATGGTGCTGGCATTGTTGTTCTTTTTCTATGGGAGAGAGCCATTGACAGCCCACATCCACCTGCGTTGGTTAGTGGGAGTCATTGATGAAAAGGTAACAATACATAGATAGGAGAGTTGCAAGACATCCTCCTGCTTTTCTTCCTCCCTGTGTTTTCAGAACCAATTGTCTATATGGATGAAGAGATACATGAGGGCATCCAGACTCATGGGCATCTTCACACTGGCTAATTCATCTTTAATTTCTTCTCTCTGGCTCCACCGAAATTGGTACAGCTGCACGGCCTCTTTCCACTCTGTATCATCTGTATCAGATGTGAGGTGGCAGAATTGTGCTACATAGGAGGCAATGGTGCTCTGACCCTGTCAGAGCTTTTTTAGGGCAATTTCCACTGTTGAAGCTCGTTGGGGATTGTCAAAACTGGGTGAAAGACCTCCCAGTTTGATAGTACTGGGCTGTTGCATTCCTAGAAGGGGGAGACCCCATCTAATGCCTCCTATACAGCAGGCTGATAACCAGTCTCAACTTTGCATGGTCAGTCATGCAGGACTGAGGAAGCATCAGGAACAGGAGGCAGCCTTGGTGAATAAAACCCCAGAATCGCTGGTGGTTACTGTCAAACCATTCCAGACGATGTATTGGGGAACAGGGCTCGGTGAGCTGTGTCAGGAGTGTAGCATTCTCAGCATGCAACTGTATGACTTGCTCCTGCAATAGCTGGTTCTCTGAGGTCAGCTGAATGTCTCAGGCCTGCAGGACTTGGTTGTCCACCTGATGGGGCAGCCCACTGAAACATGTCTGGTGCTTCCAAAAGGATAACCAGGTTCATTCCACCAGCACTGGGCCCACTCCTGTGGCCTAAGTAGTCCATGCAAACTGTCGTGACTGGAACAGGGGTGGTCTGACCTAAAACAGGAGTCAGGAGCCAATCTTGGTCAGGAGATCGGAGTCTGAGACAGGCCAATGACAAACTGGGAGTCAACTGTGAAGAGGCAGGCAGGGTCAGGTTACCAGGAGATCAGAGTCAGGCAGTAGAAGCAGGTAGTTTAAGGGAAACAGTCCTAAGCAGGTGAAACCCAGGTGCATGGACAACTTCCTGTTCCTATGCTTGGCTTAAATAGAAGCAGGGAACCAGTCAGAATCTCCAATGTTCTGTCAATCAAATGCTCAGACTAGAGTTCTCTGTTGGAGCTGAGCTTCTAGTTCTAGTAATTAAGAGGTTACTGGGTGGCAGGTCACTGTGTGGACCAGAGTTTGAGACTGTGGTCCCTGATCGCTGCCTACCCACAATTCCTCTAGTAAAACTTGGAGGTCACCCTAACAAAACATAATGGGGGAAGGGGCTGGTGGCCTCCCAGAGAAGCTCAGGGTGGGGACAGAACTCTTACCTGGTGGTAAAACACATTTTTAAGCTATTAGGCCTCTGCTCAGAGTCCTGAGTGCCTTTGGCTCCCCTCCCATGAGGACTTCATTGTGAGAGATGAAGCAGAGGGCAGCAGTAGAGCTGAGTAGACTTGTTTGTACACAGTCCCAGAGTGCTCACAAGTGGAAAGTTCTGCCTGTTAAGGGTGCCCAGAGAGATTGTGATTAGTTTTCCCAAGTTTCTGGGTGCGGGCTTGAGCTAGTTCCTTTATTTATAAAGAGGACCTCTAGATGTATTGAACCCAGCCCTCATTGATGTCATTAACCACCCGTCAGAAGGGTTATACCAATAACAGCCTGTGTCACCACCATACAACAATTTAGGACAGAAAGGGAACATTACAGTCTTTTTTTTTAAGTGAATTGCAAGTAGCATAAAATTAAGGAAATAATTTCAAAATAGTAAATAAACAGCCTATAAATTATCCACTGAAAAATATAAATGATGAAATGAAGATTCATTATCAGAACAGAAGTTCTTCATTTCTTTTAGGTAGTATGATATGATATAAGGTTCTAACTCTTTAAAATATGTATTGTTCTTTGATTTATATATAATACATACTTTCTGAAGAAAGATGACCAGTACTAGTAGCAACATACTGTTATGTAAAACATTACTCAAAAGTGTCATTTGTTGTTTAGAATAATAGACTCAGAGCAGCAATTGTAAAAAGTAATCTAGGTTTCAATAAATTATTTAGATTAAAGAATGCATGCTTGAGGGCAACCGAATGATTTTGTTTTCTTTTAAATCTAATTTTCATCAGTGACTGGAGGTTAAGTTAAAAGGGGGTCCTTTGCTACAGCCCTGTGAAGTGGTTGAACCGAAGAAGTTTGCTTCCATGCTGATAAGCTTTATAATGTGATTCAGTAAATGGCACTGATTCTACACACCTAATAATGAATCCCCAAATGAAAGGAACAGTGTGTATCAGGACAGCAGATTTCTGAATCCCACAATGAGATTATGGTCTCCGTACTGAGACAACTAGTTATTCGGAGGGAAGTAAAATGGAGATTAATAATTTGTTCTGTTTCAGACTGATACTGTTGAAACAGAAAGAGTCATGATGGTAGCAATTTAGCAAGTGTCAAGTCCTAACCCCCGTACATTAGGAAGAGCTACAGTGCACAATGGAAAGCTCTCTTATCGAAAGCACATGAAGATATACAAACAAACAGCAACTAATAATGCATTAAAGCAATTCATGATTAAAATCCATCAAATGAGATGTGAAAATGACTCCAAGTACATTTCAAATATTGGAAAGAAAATTGTATTAGCACTGGGAAATAAATAATGACTTCAGTGTTTATAAAAGGTAAGGATTGCAAACGGATGCTTTCTTTAGCTCTCTTGTTTCTTTGGGTCTCATTATAATAATGATAATTATTAGAATCACTGCTGTTTTGAAAATCTAGCAATTTATTTCTGCAGACTGCTTTACAGGGAAACTAACATGAGAAATGATGTGATGAACATGTAACAGTTTCTTAATTTACTGTTGATACGTTGCCAGTTCATTCTATTTCTACCAGCCATAATAAAACTGGAATAAAATCCAGATGGTTAGCATCTATTCTAAAAATCATTCACTGGACTCTCTGATTTCCTTGATATGTGAGTTAACATCAATTAGAGTTATGCATGTATATCAAGAAGAGAAGATAGAATCTTGGGCCCAGGTGTTCCAAATTACCTAGCTGCACTGACAGCCCCTCTGTTTTTTGGACTTGCTCCATCTTTTTTCAGCTGCCAGCAGCTTACAGGAGCTGTTCTGGCAGCCAGGAATCTGCTTCAAATATGCATCTCCATTCCCAGACAAGCCACCTGTGCAGAGTAAAAGAGGAGAAGATGTTAAGATCTAGCCCAGTTTTCCAACAGTGGCCAGAGCCAAACGCTTCAGAGGGAATAAACAGAACAGGGCAATTATTTAGTGATCCATCCCCTGTCCTCCAATCTCAGCTTCTGGAATTCAGAGGCTTAGGGACACCTGGAGCATGGGGTTCCATCCCTGTCCATTTTGGGCTAGTAGCCATTGATGGACCTATCCTCCATGAACTTATCTATTTCTTTTCTGAACCCAATTATACTTTTGGCCTTCACAACATCCCCTGGCAAAGAGTTCCACAGGTTGACTGAGTATTATGTGAAGAAGTACTTCCTTTTGTTTGTTTTAAATTTGTTGCCTATTAATTTCATTGGGTGACCCCTGGTTCTTGTGTTATGTGAAGGTGTAAATAACACTTCCTTAGTCACTTTCTCTCCGCCATTCATGATTTCATAGACCAGTATCAGCTCCCTCCTTAGTCCTCTCTTTTCTAATCTGAACAGTCCCAGTCTTTTTAATCTCTCCACTTATGGAAGTTGTTCCATACCCCTAATCATTTTTGCTGCCCTTCTCTGTACATTTTCCAATTCTAATAAATCTTTTTTTTAAGATTGGGTGATGAGAACTGCATGCAGCATTCAAGGTGTGGGCATACCATGGATTTATATAGTGGTATTTTGATATTTTCTGTATTATTGTGTATCTCATTCCTAATGGTTCCTAACTTCTGCTGCTGAACATTGAGCAGCTGTTTTCAGAGAACTATTCATGATGACTCCAAGACTTCTTTCTTAAATGTTAACAGCTGATTTAGACCCCATCATTTTGTACATATAATTGGGATCATTTTTTTTCCAATGTCAATTACTTATCCACATAGAATTTTCATCTGCTGTTTTGTTGCCCAGTCACCCAGTAGTGTAAGATCCCTTTGTAATTTTTCACAGTCAGCTTTGGACTTAACTATCTTCAGTAACTGTGTATTGTTTGCAGACTTTGCCGCCTCACTCTTTTCTCCACTTTTCCAAATCATTTATGAGTATGTTGAACAGCACAAGTCCCAGTACAAATCTTTGGGGGACTGTGGCAGGGCGACGACTCACCGGCGCGGCACCTCCTGCTGGTTGTCCTGGGAATTCGCTCTTTCCAGCCCAGAGAACCCTCTTCAGGCCTGTGTCTCACCTGCCACTGGCCCCCGTGTCCCTCCCAGACCCCGGTGCCACTCTACATCAGGGTTATGTCCCCAGCAGTAACCCACGATCTGGGTCTCCCCACCCAGGGGAACCCCCAACCCTCTATCCCCACCTTGCCTCAGTGGCTACTGCCAGTCTCCATCTAGCCCCCGCTCACTGGGTCTGTAAACCACTCATCATCGGCAACGGGGGTTGGACCAGCTGCCTCTGCCTATTCCTGGGCTGCCCCTCTGCAGCCCTAGTACCCTTTCGTGGGCCCTTAACTTGGCCTGCAGCCTGGGGCTTTGTTACGCTGGAGCTCCCCAGCTCCCTCTGCCCTTCCCCAGCACTTCTCCAACCTAGGTACCCTTGTCAGCTCCCAGGCAGCCAGGTCCTTCTCTCTCAAGAAGCTAGAGAGAGAATGTCTCAGCCTCTGGCCCTCAGTCCTCTTATAGGGCCAGCTGTGGCCGGATTGGTGCGTGGCCCCAGCTACGGCTGCTTTCCCCAATCAGACTAGCTTTTTCCAGCCACAGCCCTCTCCAGGGCTGCTTTAACCCCTTCAGGGCCGGAGCGGAGTGACTACCCCACTACAGGGACCCTGCTATTTACCGCCTTCCATAGTGAAAATTGGCCATTTATTCCTACCCTTTGTTTCCTATCTTTTAAACAGATACTGATCCAGGAGAAGATCTTAACCCATGACTGCTTATTTTGCTTAAGAGCCTTTGGTGTGGGATCTTGTAAAAGGCTTTCTGAAAGTCCAGGTACACAAGATCAACTTTATCACTCTTGTCTATGTGCTTGTTGACATCCTCAGAATTTCTAATAGATTGGTGAGGCATGATTTTCATTTTCAAAAGCCATGTTGACTCTTCCCCAAAATATCACGTTTATCTATGTGTCTGATAATTCTGTTCTTTACTTTAGTTTCAACCAATTTCCATTGTACTGAAGTTAGGTTTACCAGCCTGTAATTACCAGGTTACATTAGCTATTCTCCAGTCATCTGATACAGAGGCTTATTTAAGCGATAGTAGTTCTACAGTTTCATATTTGAGTTCCTTCAGAACTCTTGGGTGAATAACATCTGGTCCTGGTGACTTATTACTGTTTAATTTACCAATTTGTTCCCAAACCTCCTCTATTAACATATATAAATTGGAAGCCAAGTCCTACAGACTTCACTCAGAAAACATCTGCATTAAAATCAACAGAAGTTTTGCCTCATTCAGATGTCCTTACTCTTCCAGCCCTCATTTTCCAGTACCCTAACCAAATACTACAATTGAAGTAAGTGGGATAATGAGTTCTCGGAAAGCGGGGGTGGGAGGAGGGAGGGAGTGAGAGAGAGAGACTACAATAGCCAAAGGCATTGATTACCAAGGTACTGTGGGGGAATAGGCCTGGCTGTCCTCCCTTGCACCGATCAGAACATCGGCGAAGACTCATCATATAGGCCCGCCCTGCAGGCCACAAGCCTGAACTAGGCTAAGTGACACAGCCTCCTGCCAAACTCGGTCAAGGGTCATGACCAGAGGAGGGAGGGGGGGCCAAGGAAGGAAAGAATAAAAAGCCCCAGCAGCAGCACTAATGAAATATGTTCATGGATGTTGAAATATAATAACTGCTTGTGTGAAGCAATAAGTAACTTTAGCTAGATCGAGTCTCTCTTTTGGGTGCTCTGTGTCCTCTCCCCGGCCATACTAGCATGCGCCCTGCCAAAAATTCACCCTAACTGGTGCCAAGTACTGCCCATATCGGAAACCACCAAAAGCCCTCCACCTAATATGCACCCAATTCTCGGAAAATAATAAAAAAGTGCCGGGAAAGGAAGCAAGCCCTAACTCTTTATTTTTCATAAATGACGTGTAACTTGTAATATGTTTGTGGCTTGTAAGAATAAAGAGGAACCTGTGAGCTCTGTTCAGGGGTGTAGTTTCTGACTGCAACCCCCAACGCGTTGGTATGTATTGCAATAAACTGGCCTCGGGCTTGAGTCTGTGAACTAAAATCAATGCGTGGGTGATTTTTTCCACGACAGTACAGTACATAAAGATGGAAAATTTGATGCTGTGTGATGTTCTATGCCCATTATGTATGCATCCCAAGGTGCAGGCCTTTTGTATATTGTACTAAGGTTGGAAATAAAATAAGGCATTAGGCAATGCTGTTTTTTAATTGTTGATGGATGGATCTTAATTTTTTCAAAACTGCTGGTAACAAAGGTAACACACCTGGTATGATCATATACCCAAGAGTGTAAGCTCCATATTCTCAGCTGGTCTTACCAATTACCGTCCTCTGATCACATGCACCATCAGAGAGAGAGAGAGAATAACTAACAGAGGAAGAAAAAGTAAAGTTTGGTGCTTAAGCTCTGTCTCATTAAGCCAGAAGGAGGGAAGGGAGTGTCCAGTGGAACCCACATTACCTAAGCTTGCCTTCTAGATTCTAGGAGCTGGGGCCAGTGTAGGAAGGTTTGGGAGAAATTCACATACATTCATGTTTTACTGTGCATTACAGTGGGAAATGATAACACTAATCACAGCCAGGCCTAAGCTTCCACCCTAGAGTTGGGTATATAATGCAAAAAAATGTCCATTACTGTTCACTGGAATGAGCTTTGACGATATTTGCACCTCTTTTGTATTCACTTTCCTTCAGTAGTCTAGCCTAATGAGCCTACAGGCAGGAATGTTTGCCCAAAGGCCACATTTTAAGAGAGTATCACAGAATGTTCACAGAAAGCAAATTTAAAATGTGCCCTAGTGAGTATGAAGGCTAGAAATTAGATTTTAAAAATTACACTTATCGAGTCAGGGAGTTGCACTGCTAGGGAGTCAGGCATGGGGAATCCTGACAGGAGCCAGAACTTATGTGGAGACATGAGCCTCCACATAGATACCTTGGCTTCCTGTGTATCCTCTAGGCTCTGTGTGGCTCCCAGCAGATGTACTAGGTTTGAAAGTGAACTTCATGGCCTTTTAAATTAAATCCTAGGTTTCCTCCTCACCAGCTATGAAATGCTATGAGGGTGACCTTCGAAAGGCTTTACTAGGTGAGGATATGATCTGGCCATATGCTAAGCCTCTGAGAAAGGGTATGTGAACTAGATATTTCTGGAAGCCTGAGCAGGCTCCAACTCATCTGAGTGGCCACACAGTAACCACAAATGTTGTGTCTTTGTGACTGACAGTGCTCCTGAGTGCTCCTTAAACATACAGGGACCTCCAAGAAGATTGCTTCTAAGCGTATGGGGACACTGCAAAGACAGACCCGATCCCCAAAAGTCCACACTCTGGAGAAGGTAAAGTGCCAGTACATTAACTAAGATACATTTACCTGAATATTAAATAAAGTGTACATTCTCATGGAGGGCCTTTTGAAACCACAAAGCTATGGACTTTCTTCATAACCATACATCCCGAGCTGATGATTGCTGATATGAATCATCATATGTGGAAGGTGTGTTTAACATCATTTATAGCAGGTGTTATCCTGAAAGTTAGCCCATGCGTTGTAACACACAGAGTCTCTGTGTTTACAATTTAAATACACTTCAGTGAGTAACACAGAATGCTGGGTGATCTTAAGGCCAAAGTAGTTCATGGACTTGGTGTGACTAGGAATTATGAGAAGGAGGAACCTGAGGGAGCCTGATTTATATTAATCAGAAGGCCACTCCAAGCTTATGGAGAGGTATAAAAATTCTACAGCAGGCGAGCAATACATTTTAAAGTATCTAAATATAAATAATAAAATAGTGTACACAATCTGAGGGATTATGAAAACCAAGTTGGTTCCTCCTGTCTACACTGTGTGAAATGCATGACTATTTGCACTAAAACTCAAATCAATTCATTTGAGAGACTTCAGAACCCTGCATCTCCTTGCTTAATCTTTCTAAAGACTCCTTTTTAATTAAAAATGTATTGTTTTGCAATAAAAGCCACTGAGATTTAGGCTGAAGATTGTATTCCTAGTGCTCAGTGTCATGTTGATATACCACCAGAATGACATTGCTATATTAATATGGCATCAGCTTTCCCAAACCCTGCCTGAAATTTAAAGTCCTATAAAGTTCATTTGTAGTACAGTAGTTCTTATTTTAAAATAAAAGCTGTTTCCTTTTCAAATGCCAAACTCCGGGAGCTGTTGTTTCAGGAATGACTTTGTCTTAGCTGCTGCTGTCTACTACACTAAAGAAAGATAATGCAGTATAGCACAGAATGTTATTTCAGGGCCAAAAGGTCTGTTTTAGGGTTTTAACACTTCATTTGAAAAAAGGAAAAGTAAAGTTCTTTTTCTGGGGGGCAGAGTGCTATACAGTACCTTTATTCACACTGAGTAGTAGCTTGCTCCACAAGTATTCTCACTGATTGCAATAAAACCTACTCGTGGAATAAGGTATGATTCACCATGAGGAAGGATATAAATTTTTTTAAAATACGTGACTCCTAAGTATAAACTCTTGCAACTTTTCACAGAAAATACACTTTTAAATTATGCAAAATTATTCATATCATTCTAAAAAAAGAAACATATTTCTGCATGTCAGGTCTCTGCAGTTAATTATGCATGTATAATTATTATTACACCTCTACCCCGATATAACGCTGTCCTCGGGAGCCAAAAAATCTTACTGCATTATAGGTGAAACGGCTTATATCGAACTTGCTTTGATCCGCCAGAGTGCACAGCCTCGCCCCCCCCGGAGCGCTGCTTTACCGCGTTATATTCGAATTCGTGTTATATCTGGTCGCGTTATATTGGGGTAGTGGTGTATTTATTATTAATAACTAATACAATGTCTTGGAAATCCCAGCTTCTCTTGAAGGACCCTTTTCTGCATGTCTGAAAATGGATATCTAAATAGCCATAAATTGTAACTACTTTTCTCTTAAATGAGCTGTCATTTTATTTGTTGATATTGTACCCCAGATTGCAGAAACTATCTTCATTCAGCTATTAACAAAACAAAGGTTATATCCCAATATAGAAACCTGATCCTGCAGTCTCCCTTGGGCACACTCCTATAGATTTCAACCAAGGGTAACTCCACCACCACCAAGAACATGCAGTACATCCAATTTAATAGCAACACGATGTTAATTTACATACAGTCCTTCAACATAAACCAGAACTGATCGGTGAGAGCTACCATTATATACTATAGGCCAGTGCTTGCTTCATATCCCCTGAAAGAGCAGCCAAGTGATGGGTTCTCCAGCTATTCTGCTTGTGTAGTGCAGGCACTGAGAGAATTGCTCAGGGAATCCTGGAAGAAGTAGAATCAGTGGTGCTCGCTACTGCTGCTGCTTTAGAAATGAGTGGGCAGACTGCCCGCATTAGTCTGCTACTGAAGCAGAGGGTGGGAATCTGGCCATCACCCTATGATTGTGGTATATTGCCAGAAGTGCTTACTGGCTCCACCCCTCCATCTCCTATCCACATTGGTCCACGAGCACTAGGGGTTGTGTTCTGTCTATATATGTTGAGGCCTATGTCACAATAATACTTAAGTATATTCTGCCTGATTCTTGTGTAAGAAGATAAGAGGTTTCCTGCATCCCCTTCCCTGCAGTGCACCTAAAAGAAAGTCACCAGAATTTACTCCTTTCTATGAAAAGGAGATCTCTGTTATATCTAGCTGACTCCAAAAAGAGTAATTATTTGAATCCCTAGAATGTCATTTGACAGGAGTCACATAGCACTACGCACAATTTTCCTTTGAGCTCCCTTAATTGATGCTGCAATTGAACAGCTTGAAAAAATAATAAGTCCAACTGCAATTCCAGTCTATGTCACTCAAATTCTGGTTCAAGTTTTCATTGTTTTCTCTTTCACCTTCAGAGTCATAAGTACTTTATATGCTTTTTAAAGCTTTACTTTTCTCATCTCTCTCTCTCTCTCTCTCTCTCAAATAATTCTTGTATAGTTTTCTCATATTGTCCCCAAATTTGCAGTTTAGTCAATGAAAAAAGCACATTAAAAAGCTTGGGAAACTGAAACTGCAACAGTCTCCGTTTTTTCTCTGTACTTGCTGCAGAGATTAAAAGCCTTCTGCTTTAAAATAAGTTAGAGAAAATAATTTATTCTCCCAGTTCCATGAAATGTATAAATTTTTTAAAATAATAAAAATAATAGTTAGATGTAGATGATTCATAGACTTTTTTAAGGCCAGCAGGGATCACTGTGATCATCTAATCTGACTTCTTGCATAACACAGGTCATGAAATTTCATAGAATTTCATATTAATTCTTTCATTAAGCTCGATAATTTTTGATTGAGTTAGAGCATATTTTTAGGAAGGCATCTAATCTTAAACTAAAGATTTCAAATGATGGAGAATATACCACATCCCTTGGTAAACTGTTCCAATGGTTAATTAAACTCATAGTTAAAAATGTTGCATCTTATTCACAGGTTGAATTTTTCTAAATTAAGTTTTCAGCCATTTAATTTAAATCAGCCCCTTATCAAGTTCTATTTTAATACATTATAAGTCAGATTCTGCCCCCCCCCCCCATATGGTATAATAATACAAGAGTAACCTGCTAGATTAAATACTGCTGTAGTATCAGATATATCCTCCATGTGTAGATAGTTATAGATCATAACCCTCAAGCCACCGTCTAAGTTTCTCTTCAATAAGGTATATTAATTGAGCTTCTTAAGTCTCTCATAGTAAGATATGTTTTCCAGATCTCAAATCATTCTTGTAGTTCCTTTCTGAATCCTGTACAATTTTTAACATACTTTTTCGACAATTCTACAGCTACAATTTGTTATTTCACTTAGTCTTCTGTGATAAAGGTAATAGAATTATTACCTCCATAATATACTTAGACCTTTGTAAGCCATTTGACTTCATACCACATGATATTTTGATTAAAAAACTAAAGGGATATAAAAATAATGTGGTACGTATTAAATAGATTAAAAACCGACTAACTGATAGGTCTCAAAATGTAATCGCAAATGCGGAATCATCATCAAGAGGGTGTGCTCCTAGTGGGTCCTGCAGGGATTGGTTCTTGGTCTAACACTACTTAACATCTTTATCAATTACTTGGAAGAAAACATAAAATCATCACCGATAAAGTTGGCAGATGACATAAAAATTAGAAGAGTGGTAAATAATGAAGAGGCCAGATCACAGTTAGTGATCTGGATCACTTGGCAAGCTGGGCACAAGCAAACAATATGCATTTTAATACAGCTAAACGTAAATGTGGACATCTAGGAACAAAGAATGTAAGCCATACTTACAGGATGCTGGACTCTAACCTGGGAAGCAGTAACTCTGAAAAAGATTTGAGGGTTATGATGGATAATCAGCTGAAAATGAGCTCCCAGTATGGTATTATGGTTAAAAGGGCTAATGTGATCATTGGATGCATAAACAGAGGAATTTTGAGTAGGAGTGAAGAGGTTGTTTTGTCTTTGTGTTTAGTACTCGTGTGACCACTACTGGAATACTGTGTCCACTTCTGGTGTCCACAGTTCAAAAAGGACATTGATAAATTGGAGTACAGAAAAGAGCCACAAGAATGATTAAAGGATGAGCAAATCAGTCATGTAGTGATAGAACCAAAGAGCTCAGTTTATTCAGTTTAACAAAGAGAAGCTTAAGGGGTGACTTGATTACAGTCTATCAGCACCTACGGGGGAACAAATATTTAAAAATGGGCTCTTGAGTCAAGCAGACAAAGGTATAACACAATCCAGTGTCTGGAAGTTGAAGCTAGACAAATTCAGACTAGAAATAAGTTGTAAACAGTGAGAGTAATAAACCACTGAAACAACTTAGTAAGGGTCATGGTGGATTCTCCATCACTGAAAAAATTTAAATCAAGATTGGAGGTTTTTCTAAAAAATATATTCTAGGATTTTTTCAGGGAAGTTTTATGACCTGTGTTATACCAGAGGTCAGACTAGATGATCATAATGGTCCCTTCTGTCCTGGGAAACCCATGAAGTTCTATGAAGAAATTCATGTATTGAGAGGAAAAGGTGACATCATTGTCTAGTTGGTTTGGTGGGGGGTCAGAGTTGCTTCACATCAGTTTGAGGTGGAGCTAAGTGTTTGTCTGTTCTGTGACCACAAATAAGTAGAGAAAAATATGCATTAAGGACCACTTGCAATTGGTAAACCCTTGTAGGAAGCATCCACTTTAAAGTATCCCAAAAGTTTCCTGTACAATTTTGTTGGTACTTTTGTTATAGAGCACCTCTATTAAGCAACCTATATCTGCCAGTCACTTGGATGACTGCTCAACAAAGGTAAGCATGGTGGTGCCCATGAAGCATGGTCTTGTTGTTAAAGTACTGGATTGTGACTTAGAAGATCTAGGTTCAGTTTCCTGCTCTGATACAGGTTTTCTCTATGATGTTGGGTAAATCACCTACGCCCCAATTGCTGTCTGAACAGCATTATACGTGGTGGCTGCAGGTGGCAAGTTATGGCTGCCTGATTCTTGCCTGCCCAGTCCCAGCAGAAGTTAGATCATTACAGGGCCTACTCTAATTTCAGTCCTTGATGTAATCTCCATAGCAGCATTCATGCCAGCAGAGGATCAGACATACATAGTCAAGCTCAGCTCTACCACATCCCAGCCAGTCCCTGCTATGCACTCTCTTCACGCTTATGCCAGGGAGGATGGCAGTTGACAAAGGAGGAAGGTGCAAAGCAAATTTGGCGGAGCAGAGATTCTGACCCTATTTCTTTCTGTGCCTCATTTCTCCATCTCTGAAATGGGGATAATAATACTACCTTACTCTCACTTTGTATTGTCTATTTAGATTGTAAATGTTGGGGTGTAGGAATTGCCCTGTTGAGACTTTTGCACTGTGGAGCTATAAACAATAATAAGTAAAAATTAGAAGAGAAGTGATAAGAATGAGAGGAAAAAAGAGGGACTGTTCCCAGAGATTTAGCAGTATGTGGCAATTCTGTCAAAAACATTTGGATAAGTATCATCATTATAACTGATCATTTCTCCAAAGTTACCAGCAGCTGAGCGTTTAGCAAATAAGGGAAAGAGCTCTGCAGTGGAAATTAAGCAAATGGTCTGAAATGCAACATCCTCCCAGTACCTTTACAGAATTAACATTTCTATATTTGTTTATTTTGTCAGTATAAATACTGTCACTAGTCATATAATTATAAACAGAAACCCCGGTATTAGTGAAAAAGAAGATACAGCTATTGTCAAAATAATCCAGGATTTCTTGATCATGTCAGACTCACTTGGTAAGGAACCATTTTCATGCTCATGGAAAGGGGTTCTTTGCTGTCACACTTTTTAATAGTTCATCATGAAGATTTGTGGTTAAAGTCCCAATAGAAAAACATCATGGCTCAGAAACTGGGTACTTCAATACAGGCAGTGAAAACAAAGTCTATATAATTATCCCACATTTTCCTTAATGATAAAACTATTATAAGTGTGAAAATGCATCTGAACAGACAGAACATATATTAGCAGACTAATGTACACATCTAAAAATCATAAATATTCTTCAAAAGTTAGATATCTTTTCTGATTTTGGGGCTTTTCCATAAAACAATACTGGAGTGATCTGGTAGCTTGATGGTTTAGTGGATCAGCAATAGAATACAGACCCATGGCTTGATTCTGTCTCTCTCCAATACCATTCAAGAGTTTCAGAGTTTGGTCGTTTCTGTTAGTAGCCAGGTAGCCTGAGTATTATGGTCCCAGACAATCTCTAATCAGAATAATAGAAGGGCAAGAAAGAGTTTGGGTTTGATTTAGAAACACATTCAAAAGTTGTGATAAATAAATTATTGTATTCTAATCAAAACACTTGGGATGAAGTCTTTACCCCTGTTGAAATCAATGGCAAAATTCTCATTTACTTCAGTGGCATCAGGATTTCACCCTTAATCTGAACACTACCTGAATACTGGAAGGAATCCAGATTCAGCTGCAAATATGATGGTTGCCACCTAACTCTGAAACCAAAACCAACTTTGTGGTTTGGGCCCACTTTTCTCCAGATCTGTTGGATTGGATGGCTTGTAAGAACAGATACTGCTAAAATATTCCATAACTTCTGCTTCTAGACCCAGCTCTTTGTCATTTGTTGGCTACTCTGACGTTTATTCAGATTTTCAATATGGGTTCAGTTCAAATCCATTTCTGAAAATAGTAGGTGACGTTTCAGGGCTCGGTGTTGGGGGGTTCATTTTATCTAAACTTGTTAACTAATCCCTTACAGCTAATCAGTCTGAAAACTGCTTCTTTATAAAAATTAAATATACCTGAGTTTCAAATGCAATAATGTATGGTGCAGAGACTTAAACTTGGAAATTCATTTAGGCATTGGCAAATTGCACCTCTTTTTAAACAGAATGTTATTTTCCGAATAAAAATGGAGTGTAACATTGTTTTAAAGGATGTGCTATGAAGCGTAAGGTTAATCACTTTTCAAGAAAATAGGCCTGGTTCTCCACTGAATTGTTCCAGTTTCTTGTCAGTTTAACTCCATTATAACTCCATTGAAAACTGAAGTCACACAGTGGTGATTCAGGCCTGAAAAGTTTAAGAAAATAAGAAATTGAAGTGTGGTGGGAGGTTTATTTTCCTCCTACAATATTTCAGAATTGAAACCACATAAAATGCTTCTTTGAACTGAAACAAAACCTAGTGTGTCTTGTGGAGCAGTATGCAAAATAGAAGTGCTACCTTTTAACAATTCTTTGCAAAAGTCCCCATTTTACATTATACTATATTTTTTGCTTGATGGGATTTTCTTTACAATTGCATTATGTTTTTTAGATGTACTGTTGCAACAGTGAAAAGTATATACACAAAACACTGAGACACAACTGACTGACTGAGCACACACAGTTTTTTAATTGAAAAAACCCCAAACAATCAGACCCCTGGTTTACTGAAGGACTGTACGACATATATAAACTCCTCTCAGTCCCCTAAAATTAAATTGAAACAATGCTGTTCTAAACACTGGAATTAAATGCATTTCTAAGTACTGCAGTTCTGTACACTGGGAATTAGAACCATGTTGTGATATAAAAAGCAAAGTCTCTGCTGTTTTTCAGATTCTTTAAAACTTGTGATTAAAACCTGTGGTTTGAATTACTGGCTTTTGCTGCTTATTGCTTTTCTTTCCTAATCCTATCCATTATGACCAATGTTTTATATATGACAATGACATGGGAAATAAATAGTCTGCACTAAAGTTAGCAATTTCTATCAAACTGTCAACTTATCATTTTCCCTAGAGATTAGCATAAGTCTTCTGACACATTAGCCTTGGCTTCCACATATGTCAAATGAAGATCACACTGGGAAGATTAGTATACCAATCCTTTTAGTTCAAAAGAAATTATTTTATACTTTAATAGATCTACTCTGTATTATTTAGAGATTTATATCTTCTGCACATTTCCCAGACATTGTGCTGAATAATGCTCTAAAAAGGTACTGATTTCTCTGCTGCATTGTTAAGTTTTCCCATCTTGGTAAGAAGGAACACACAATGAAACTGGGGGGAAATGCTGTCTAATAGATTTAATTCTGCAGAATTAAGTTCCTTAAATCTGCCCTCAGATGCAGAAGCATAGCTCCATCTAATTCTGTGAGACAGAGAGACTCACACATCTGAGGGCAGAAATCAGCACTTGCTACTTAAAATCACCACAAATCTGTTTATTGCTGAAACAGTTATTTTGCTGGCAGGGTGACACAGCCATCCCCCAATCTAAAGAGGACTCCTGGCTCAGGAAGTACTTCTGAGATCTGTTTGAGAGTGTGTGAAGGTGACGGCAATACAGCAGCAGAAAGGTGGCTGTCTGTGCCCTGCTTTTCAGCATTAAAAGACTTGTTCCTTTCCTGAATGACCTTGTCCTTGCTCTCATTTTTCTAGAATCTGTGCCTGCTTGTGCTAGTTCACCAATAAACTTACTATGACATTGCATAAGACCACAGAGATACAATACCAGGTACTACTAATATTTTTAAATGTTATGAGTTCCTTGATCTTTGCTTTATCCTCCCATAGACTGTTCAACTGAATTCCAAAATAAGCTTTTTATAAAAAATTCCTAAAATAGATATAATGCCATGTATACTGTATACAGTACCAGAAACATGACCTGAATAACCCTATCCATATTTTGGCATTTAAAAGGTCTCCAAGCAGCCCTGCTCAAAGAAAAAGAGGAAGATTGAATAATCAGAGAGCTAATGGTGTGGAAATATATTATCCCTCCTATATTTTTTTCTTTCTTAGCAATGTGTTAGTGTAACCCATTTGCCTAATAGGGAGAGATCTCTTTAAGAGACCCACAGTGGGGGTCAGCAGGGCTGGTGCTACCATTTAGGCCAAGTAGGTGGTTGCCTAGGGCGCCAAGATTTGGGGCGCCAAAAAGCGGCGCTCCCAATTTTTTTTTTTTTTTTTTTTACAGCGGCCGCTGCGCTGGGAGGGAGAGGGAGTCTGAGCCACTGGCTGGCCGCCCAGGGGTTCCCCGGGTCAGCACACCGCCGGCAGCCCAGGGGAACCCCTGGGTCAGAGCTGCTGCATGGATCCCCGGGCCGGGGGGTGGGGAGCTGCCGCGGGGGGGTGCCTCATGGTGCGGGGGAAGTTGCCACATAGCTCCCCGGCCGGGGGGGGGGGGGGGAGCTGCCGCGGGGGGGTGCCTCAGGGCGGAGAGGGGGCAGGGAGCTGCCACCGGGCTGGGGGGGGCACAAGGTGGAATTTTTGCCTAGGGCGCGAATCTTCCTCGCACCGGCCCTGGGGGTCAGGAGGAGGAGTGAGTTGTGTCTGGGTCATTGTTGCTAGGCAGATTTAGCACTCCACATCCAGAAGCTTCTGGATGTTGGGTGTGGGAGTTTTGGGTATGCTCCCATAGGTTCCCAGTTGCTGAGGTCAGACTCCATGAGGACAATAAGTCAGAGTAACTGCTTTACAAAGGGCCATGTGCCCTGTGTGAGTTGGGAGAAGTTGAGCTCAGGAGCAGAAAGCAGGCTGGTGTCCCTAACTCTGAAGGATTTTGCAGTATATTAGTGGTATTGTTAACCCTCTAACAGGGAAGCATTGGCAATGCTAATTATAGCAAGGGGAAATTGGGAGGGGGAAATAATTTGTTCTATTTTAATTGTATACTTTCTTTTTAGCCAAACTGTTTGTTATATTATCTCAACTAGTATGAATCCCCAACTTTTCTTTGAATCTAGTAATGGGGAAAGGGTCATTTATATTTTGCTATTCCCGGTTTTGTATTTTCTTGATTGGCTAACAGTGATTTCAGCAGAGGAAGAGTCTGCATGGATTCCAATGGAAGATTCCCACAAGCAAGTGGAGGGAAGATGTTGTTTTTGGCTCAGAAGACTATATAGATTTGGTGATCAAAAATTCTAACTGAGACTCAGGTGAACTCAGCCTAAGCTTTTGGGAATTCTCAGTTCCTTCTCACTGCGTTTCTGTGGGGATTGGCCTGTTTAGGTTTAGTTTGTTTTCTTCATTTATGTTTGTGTAACTGTATAATGTAAGTGGATTATAAAATAGTCATGTTGTACACATTGGTATTACTATTATTGTTCCTTTATTCTAAGATTTGATCAAGTTGTTAATTAATTAAATTCATTTCTTTAGTTCCTTCTGGGACTTGAATGTGGGGAGATTGACCCTGTGCAATCCTTGCTGAAAATCCTTAGAGACTGAATTCTGGGTCTCCAGCTACTTTTCTATAGGAGTTGGGGGGGGGGGGTCTTTGGCACTGGAGAAGGGCAATGAAGAAAACTCTAGCCCACCAAAAGGTTACATTAGGAAAGCCATTTTTTAACAAGTTTACTTTGATGAAGTTTCATCTCCTAATCTGTTGCCATAGGGTGCTGCAGCTGAATGAGAATGTAAAAAATCACCAGGAAACCTAACTTTAATGAAAAAGTCTTTTAGAATGTAATAGGGATGAATCCATTAAGGCTGATGAATAAAAAGGATGTCTTTTCAACCATGTTAGCTCATTTGAGTTAGTGTAACATGATTGAAAAACCCTGTCAATATGCAGGCTAATGTATCGAAGGCATATTTATAGCTCTTATTGTAGCCTAGGATGATAGCCCAGGCTACAACACAGTCAGATAATATGGCCTCAGACTAGTTAACCTACATCTTAATGGGTTTTTCAGTCATGTTAAATGAGCTCAATTGAACTAACATGATTGAAAAAAACACAATCATTTTGTCCATCGTGACACTATGGCTCTAGAAAAAATGTAAAAGATTTCTCTATAAAATAACTTGAAAACCCACAGAATGTCCATTCTAAGGAATATTTAAACCATTTTATGGAATTTAAATAGGAATTATACCAGGGGTCGGCAACGTTCGGCACGCGGCTCGCCAGGGTAAGCACCCTGGCAGGCCAGGCCAGTTTTATTTACCTGCTGACGCGACAGGTTCGGCCAATCGCGGCCCCCACTGGCCGCGGTTTGCTGTCCCGGGCCAATGGGGGCAGTGAGAAGCGGCGCGAGCGAGCGATGTGCTGGCAGAGATTTTTCTGACAACCATTGGTGACTGAATACATGTAGGCATCCTTTTAGCAAGGGTATATCACATGTTTCCCTAAAAAAAAAAAACAATCTCCATTTACGTTGGTTCTGGAAACTGTGCTAACAAGAACACAATTTGTTGCTAATGTGGGGCCTAATCCAAACCCTATTGAAGTTAATGGAAATAACTCCCCTTGATGTCCCCCTATAAAAGTGGAAAGATGCCTGTTGATTTTAATGAAAGCTGGATGAAGCTCATGTTTTCCACCACCATGTTGATAGAGCTAAAAGGGAGAATGCTACTGCCACCTCAGTTGCTGCCCTCACACCTGTCACTGACTCCTGCCATTAGAAAGAGATCTCCTGATAACAGTGCACTGATGTGTTCAGTTTCAGCTTGAGAGGAAAAAACAATCATAGCTCATAACTGACAGCTTTTTCCTTCCTAAACCGACTGATTTGACTTAGCAGACAGAGCTGCAGTAGACATAAAAAGAAATATTTCAAAAAAACCTTACGCCATGACATGCTGGCCCAGTTCCAGTTCAGTGTCACACCAGAAAAATGGCCAGAACGTATGTATTCTTGTGTCTAGTGCCTCTGCCCTAAGGTACTTAATCAGCTCAGTTTATAGTGACTGGCTGATGCCACCGTAGAAGTCCTCTGCATGCATTTTTAGTGAATAAAGATATCTCCTCCCTATCCATCACATGTCAACTTTCCATGCACAATGGCTGCTTAAACAGGTCAACAGTAGTTGGCTGAAATGAGAATTCACTACTAACTCCAAGCTTTCCCTAACTAAGCCTCTAGAACGGGGATTCTCAAACTGGGGGTTGGGACCCCTCAGGGGGTTGTGAGCTTATTACATGGAGGGTTGTGAGTTGTCAACCTCCACCCCAAACCCCTCTTTGCCTCCAGCATTTATAATGGTGTTAAATTAAAAACACTTTTTTATATATTTATAAGGGGGGTCACACTCACAGGCTTGCTATATGAAAGGGGTCACCAGTAAAAAAGTTTGAGAACCACTGCTCTAGAAGAATGGCTGTTTGGACACTCCTCTGTTACCATGGAGACCTGGAGAAGTCAACATACTCGAAGTCAGTGTTTCTCAACTGCGACCACTAGGGGCTTTTCTTGTGGCCACAGCCTCCTGGGCTGTGATTTGGGAGGGGGGAAGCAATAGCCCCTCTCCCAGGGCCACCAGCAGGGATTGGGCCCTGTCCCCTTCTGGAAACACAAAAGCTGGAGGTGCAGGCAGCTGGTGAATTTCCCACTTTCGTGGGGGGTAGGCTTTGGCCGTGGGGTTTCAGGCTCCGTACATGCGGTAGAAGGCTCTGGTTCCAGGCTCTGATCCTAGGCTCACCATCGACACCAACGTCCCTGGACCCTGTGGCCTCCTTGCCCACCTCCCCATCCAGGGCTTAATTTCTCCCAAGGCTTGCCGAGGCTGAGTAAATCTGCTGTGAAAAGTGATATTAACAAACATACAAATATCACTTTTCACAGTAGCAGACTTACTATCTAGCAAGTTTTTTTTAAAAAAAGCAACCAAAAAAGCAAAAGAAACAACAACAAAAAGACAAAAACATGCAAAGCACCTTATCTGTGTTTGTATTCTTTAGTGGACCTAAACAGAATAGAGACCATTGTAAATTATTTTTATTACTGAGTCTGAAAAAAACCCTACATAAATAATGTACAATGATTTGGACGTGTATATATGCATATTTATTTGTTTTTTCCTAAAATTAATTAAGTATTTTAGAAAAAATTTGTCAGCATGGCCACCAGCAAGAGTTGATGGCCGCACTCTGAGGCCACCAACAAATTTGTTGTGAGAACCTCTGCTCTAAGTCACACTGTAGTGTACATGACAGTTCTGCATCACCATAGTAACAGAGGAGCTTCTAAATCCACCCTCCCCATCGCTGCGTGAAAGAGAAGTGTTTGAGAATAGAACTGCAAACAGGCCAGATGAGGAGAGTGGCTCAGCAGAGTGGAGTCAGATTACATAAAATTAGAATAAATAATAAGAGGTATTTTAGTTATATAAAAGAATAAGGAAGAATGAGGTTGAGTCACTATGTGCCATGGATGGGGAGGAGATTAATGATACTCTAGTATGGCCCAAAAATAAATGAATGCTTTGCCTCAATTTTCAGTAAGGATGATAATATGGGCATAAAGGTAGGGTGGCTAATGAAAAAAGTGTATAGAAATGGAAATTACCACATCTGAAGTAAAAGGGAAACTTAAATAGCTTAATGTGTTCAAACCAGGGGGACCAGAAAATTTCCACCTAAAAATACCAAAAGAACTGAAATATAAAATTGTTAGTCCAGTAGCAAGGATTTTTCAAGCACAGTACCATATGACTGGAGAATAGCTAACATCATACCCAAATTAAAGAAAGGGGGAAAAGTAATTCAAACAATTGCAGACCTGTTATTCTGACCTTAGTAGTATGCAAGGCTTTAGAACAAATAGTGAAGGAATGAATAATTAAATTCATGGAGGTAAAAGGAAAAGGGGATGTAATGCAACATGGGATTAACAAAGATATATCGTGCCAGACTAACCTGATTTTCTTCTTTGAGAAAATACCTCATTTTTTTAAATAAGGGAAATATGGTATATCCAATATACTTGGACTTCAGAAAAGCATTTGACATGGTACCACATGTGAAATTACTAGTTTAAATCAGAGAAGACAGGGATTAGTACAAGAATTTTAAGGTGGAAAAGGAACTGGCCATGGGGAGAAGGCAGTAGGTTGTGCTGAAAGGTGAACTATCAGACTGAAGAGAGGTTACTAGTGAAGTTCCTCAAGGATCGGTCTTGAGACCAATCTTATTCAATATTTTTATTAATGGCCTTGGCACAAAAAGCGGAAGCAGGCTAATGAAATTTGATGGTGATAAATTCAATGGGCGGCATCTTCAATACAGGAGGAGGATTGGAATATTATATAGGAAGATCTGGATGACCTTGAAGACTGGAGTGACAGAAATGGGATGAAATTCCATAGTACAAAGTGCAAGGTCATGACTTAGGGTCTAATAATAAGAATTTCTACAAGCTGGGGGCTCATCAGCTGGAAGTGACGTAGGAGGAGAGAGATCTGAGTGTGTGGGTCAATCACACGATGACTGTGAGCCACCAATGTTGTGCAGCTATGGAAAAGGCAAATATGTTGCTAGGATGTGTCAGGTGAGGCCTTTTCGGTACAGCTGGAGAAGTATTGGTGCCATTGTACAAGACACTGGTACGAGCTCATGTGGAATACTGTGTATAATTCTAGTCACCCATGTTCAAGAACAATGAATTCAAACTGGAACTGGTGTGGAGAAGAGCTATGCAGATGATTAGGGAAATAGAGGGCCTGTCCTATCAGGGGAAACTGGAGGAGATTGGTGTGCTTAGCCTAGCAAAATGAAGTTCAGAGGGTATATGATTGGTATGTATAAATACATCAGGGGGTAAATACCAGAGAGGGTGAAGAACTCAAATAGGCAACATTGGCACAAGAACAAATGAGTATAAACTGGTCATGAACGAGTTCAGGCTGGAAATTAGAAAGTCTCTAACCCAATAAGAGCTGTGAGGGCAAACAACTTAATTAGTTTTTAGTGAGAACTGGACACATTTATTTGTGAGATTGTCTGATGAGGTTGCTTCTGCTGGTAGGGCCTTATCATGGTAGGGCTCAGGTGCCTTGGGAGTCCCTTGAACTTTAGGTCTTATGTTTCTAAAATCTCATGCTTCAGGGGTCAGATGGTCACCTGAAGAGGTCAGGAAGGAATTCCCCACACCTCTAATATATTATTTTGTTGTTGTTGTTGTTTTTCCTGAGATGGGGAAATGGATAGGATGGGCCAGTGCTCTGAGGTAGTACCGAGCAATCTCTGTCTCAAGTGTTTGGCTGGTGGATCTTGCTAACATACTCAGGGGTTCCTGACCGTAGTGGTTGCATGACCCCATTTTGAGATTTTACTGTTTTCTGTGAGCTCTGACAACAAAGGAACATAACAACCAAGGAATTTACGCATTAAGTATGTTATGTAATGCTCTCTAATGTGATATATGGGCTTGTGTGTTGCAACACAGCTTCTCTAAGTCCAGGGATGTGGTAGAAATTGCACATCTAATCTCCAGTGTCACATCAATAGTAGATCTTGATGGACACCAATTGAGCTGAATCCAGCTTCACACAAATACATGCTCACAAAAGGCACTATCAGTTTCAAGGTATGTGTTAAGGATGCAGGCTATTCATTCTTGACAATGAACCAGAACTCGGGGACATAAAGTTCGGCATATGTGCCTCACAAGAATCGGTCCCAGGAAAATTCGATAAGCTGTTTGATTTCATGGCAAATTCATGGCATCAGGTTTGCACCGAAAGTGTGTTTTTCATCCAACCATACTTTGTCGTGTTCAAGTTGGGGAAAAAGGATCAAAACTGTTGTCCCCGTCCCCAACTGGCAGAAATGCTCAGCCATCACCTGTGTGGTAGGCTGAAAAATTTCATTGTCAGTCAGGAACTTGCAAAGCTTTGGGAAGGATTCATAGTTTGTTTCTGGAAGAATAATCTATTGAAGACCATATTCTTCATGACAGGTTTCAGAGTAGCAGCTGTGTTAGTCTGTATCCGCAAAAAGAACAGGAGTACTTGTGGCACCTTAGAGACTAACAAATTTATTAGAGCATAAGCTTTCATGGACTACAGCCCACTTCTTCGGATGCATATATCATCTGAAGAAGTGGGCTGTAGTCCATGAAAGCTTATGCTCTAATAAATTTGTTAGTCTCTAAGGTGCCACAAGTACTCCTGTTCTTTTTGCGGATACAGACTAACACAGCTGCTACTCTGAAACCTGTCATTAAGAATATGGTCTTCAATAGATTATTCTTCCAGAAACATACTTTGTCGTGTTCAAGTTGGGGAAAAAGGATCAAAACTGTTGTCCCCGTCCCCAACTGGCAGAAATGCTCAGCCATCACCTGTGTGGTAGGCTGAAAAATTTCATTGTCAGTCAGGAACTTGCAAAGCTTTGGGAAGGATTCATAGTTTGTTTCTGGAAGAATAATCTATTGAAGACCATATTCTTCATGACAGGTTTCAGAGTAGCAGCTGTGTTAGTCTGTATCCGCAAAAAGAACAGGAGTACTTGTGGCACCTTAGAGACTAACAAATTTATTAGAGCATAAGCTTTCATGGACTACAGCCCACTTCTTCAGATGATATATGCATCCGAAGAAGTGGGCTGTAGTCCATGAAAGCTTATGCTCTAATAAATTTGTTAGTCTCTAAGGTGCCACAAGTACTCCTGTTCTTTTTGCATATTCTTCATGAATCCTGTGATTCAGTCAATCAGCTGAAAGATGTGGGTGTTCTTTCCTTGCAGATCTGTATTCAATTCATTCCATTTCCCAAATATGTCTGTGACATAGGCAAGAAGGCACATCTTTATTTGGTCACATAGAAAACCAAAGAAATCACTGTTTTTGCAGTCCATTGCATAGGCATGCAGCTTGTCTCTCAATTCAAAAAATCATCCCAGTACTTTTCCTCTCGAGAGTCAATGAATTTCAGTGTGGAACAACAATATGTCATGATCAAACCCCATTTCTTCACACAGTTTTGCAAACAGATGTGTGTGAAGAGACACAGTACTGCTGTAGTTCGTAATAGATGAGACCTGCTAAAAAACTTTACCTAGCTCTGGGCTCAGAGCTTTAGATGCCAGTTGTTCTCTGTGATTCATTCAGTGAGTCCACACAGCAGATGGAGCAACTTTCTTCACCAAGGCATGCAGACCTGCTTTGCGGCTTGCCATAGACAGAGCTCCATCTGTACAAAAGCCCACCACGCAATCACATGGTATATTTTTGTCTTGCATGTAGCCATGTGGCACATCGAACATTCCATATGCCGTCTCATATACGGGAAGAAGGAGACAGAACAGAATGTCTTCAAGAATTTCACCCTCCCATGTGTATTTCACAAAAGCCAAAAAATGTTCATCACGATCCTCCGTGCTCACATCAACTTGAAGAGCAAAAGGATCCATGTTTTTCAAATGCTCCACCAGTGTGTTTTCCTCATCTGCTGCTATCACTTCAGCCCTTCACTTCACTGTGTTGTTGGAGAGTGGTTTGGCTTTGAGTGTGTTTGCATCAGTTTCTTCTCACATTACAACAGAGGGTCTTGTGGCACCTTTAAGACTAACAAAAGTATTGGGAGCATAAGCTTTCGTGGGTAAGAACCTTACTTCTTCAGATGCAAGAAGTGAGGTTTTTACCCACGAAAGCTTATGCTCCCAATACTTCTTTTGGCCCAAACTTGAGAAGCACCAAGTGATGCAATTCACCTTACCAATGCTAGGAGCCTGGGTGACAAACAAGAGGAATTGAAATTGCTCATTTATGAGCATAAATTTGATCTAATTAGTATTATTGAAACCTGGTGGGATGATTCGCACAATTAAAATGTTAAAAGCAATGGTTTAACCTATCTAGCAAGGATCGAGTGGGCAAAAGGGGAGGAGGGAGTGGCACTCTCCTATGTTAAAAATGGCATTACCTGAGTCACTGATAACTCAGAAGAAAATGATCTTGAATGCTTATAATTTTACTAATAAAACACAAGATGGGATATTAGTTGGTGTCTGCTACAGATTGCCAAATCACAACCAGGAACAAAATGACCATCTCCTTATGCACCTAGTCAATTTGATTGACTTTGATTGACATATGCTGGAGATCTCCTGCTGCCAGTACTAAAATGCCCTTGGATTTATAAACATTATACATGACAGTTTTCTAATTCAAAAAGAGTTACAGCCAACACAGGAATTCTTTATTAGACCTTGTATCCTAACAGACAAATAGGAACTGATCACTAAAAATTAATGGTAGCTTCACTACAAGAAATCATGAACTGATCACATTTATAATGTGCAAGTGGAATAATGTCCGGACCAGTAATGTAATATACTTGGTGTTTTAATGGGGCCAATTTCACAAAGCTGAAAACAATTAGGAGTCAAGTCAGCTGGGAGGGAATAATTCAATTAGGAAAATATGAATGATCATTGGGAATAATTTAAGAACACCTTACTAGATGCCCAAAATTGAGGAAGAAGGCTGAGCTAGCTTTAAAAGACAACCTGGCTTAGAGGGGAAGTTAGGAATTGTAGAAAATTGATAAGGAAAGCAAAGGGACACAAGGAGAAATCTATGCCCAGCAGAATTAAGGATAGTAAAAAGGAGTTTTTTTAAATAATTAGGAACAAAACGTATCCTGAAAATGATATTGGTCCGTCACTAGATGGGAATGGTAGAATTACCAATAACGATGCAGAAAAGGAAGAAAGATTTAATAAATATTTCTGTTCTGTATTTGGGGTAAAAACAGATGATGTAGTCTTATCATATGGTGATGTTAATACTCAATCCATTCCACTAGTATCTCTGGAGGATGCTAAAGTTAGACATTTTAAAACTCTTGGATCTGCTGATTTAAAAAGTGGTTGTGGCACTTACTGGACCATTAATGTTGATTTTCAATAAGACTTGGAATCCTGGGGAAGTTCCAGAAGACTGGAAGAAAGCTAATGTGCCAATTTTTAAAAAGCGTAAATGGGATATCCCAGGTAATTATAGGCCTGTCAGGGGGTGGGCCACTTAATAATTGCTCTGTTCTATTCATTCCCTCTTAAGTATCTGGCATTGGCCACTGTTGAAAGACAAGACACTGGGCAAGATGGATCATTGGTCTGACCCAGTTTGGCTGCTCTTATGTTCTTCTTTTTAATAGTGAGGGTGATTAACCATTCAAACAGTTTACCAAGGTTCATGGTGGATCACTGATCATTTTAAAATCAAGATTGCATGTTTTTTTCTAAAAGATCTGCTCTAGGAATTATTTTGGGGAAGGTCTATAGCAAGGGTAGGCAACCTAGGCCAAAGGCGGCACGCGAGCAGATTTTCAGTGTCACTCACACTGCCCAGGTCCTGGCCACCGGTCCAGGGGGCTCTGCATTTTAATTTAATTTTAAATAAAGCTTCTTAAACATTTTAAAAACCTTATTTACTTTACATACAGCAATAGTTTAGTTATATATTATAGACTTATAGGAAGAGACCTTCTAAAAATGTAAAATTGTATTACTGTCACACGAAACCTTAGAGTGAATAAATGAAAACTCAGCACACCACTTCTGAAAGGTTGCCGACCTCTGGTCTATAGCCTGTGTAATACAGGATGTCAGATTAGATTTCATAATGGTCCCTTCTGGCCTTGGAATCAATTAATCTGCTCCAAAGGAACACAAAATTTCCATTCCTAGTACAGTTCTGAACATCGATACAAAGCCAGAAAAAAATACTATTGAATACAAAATGAAAAGAAAGAAGGCAATTACCGGCCAAGTTCTGAACTCAGTTGAAGAGCTTACATGGAAGTTCTGCCTGAGGAAGAATGCAGTGCAGGATCAGGCCCAGAGTTTACAAAAAAGAAAAATCTAAATAATGGACAAACATGAGAGTTTGGCTTTGCATAAATCCTTTGATAACCTTTTTAACTCATAGAGACCTGTATGTTTTTATGATGATGATAAAGTGTCTAGAGCACTATTTTCAATCCAATTATTTTGAAACTTGATGAAGAAATGTTAGATTAACTTATCAAATATTTGCATGATTTAGTTAATCATATTAACTAAGACTCGGATGCCAGTTACCACATAGGGGCATACTTCTGGAGCCTTCCCCAGTTGTGCTTTGCGGGGTATAGCAACCTTCCACTTGGAGCACTTGGATACATGAAAGGGCACATCATCAGTGCTGCAGCATTAATAGCAATAATCAGGGCCTTCGGTGGAGTCAGAGGAAAGGAGTGCGTAGGGGTGGGGAAGGGAACAGCGACTGAGTACATTACCCATACGTACACAGACTGTCTCTCTCTATCCCCCTCTAGCGGCTGGACTACAGAAGTTTATAATTCTGCTACTGCCTCTGCTCACAAACCTGTGCCTTTTAGCACAGACAGTAGAGGCTCATGCTTTAGATCCAGAAGCATCACACTGCAGTTGTGTGTAGACCCATTTCCCCCTTTTCTTCTGACAAAAATTGCACCAGTTGGTAAAAGTCTTCCAAACCTCCATGAGATTTTTTTTCAAAAGGATGGTCTCGGCCTGAATAAAGCTTGGCAGACTGGGACTTTCTCTACATTAACTCTGAATAGAAGGACCCAGCACTGACTGCACAAAACATTAAGGGGGAAAAAAATCTTGAAAAGGTCCTGAATGAATCTTTGAACAGCTGCTCACTGTTTATGCAAAGATATGCTTTGTAATTGTATATGGAGCGTGGAAACAAACAGGACTGTAACAATGAGTTGAATATCATTCAAATATGTCAAGTGAAACAGTAAAGCAAATCAAAGTGCCAGAGGGTAGAGCTGAAGCTCAGTAATGGGCAATTAAAAGAGAAAATCAGACAGAGTGACAGAAAAACAGGACAAAAGTGACAAAAACAGAGTGACAAAAACATAACAGGAAGCAAACCAACTTCATACCCAAAGGCAATACATTGTTCAGTGCTTTCATTGTTGGCTTTTGAGTTGTGAAGGCCTGATCCATCACCAAGGGGATTTTGGTAACAGATGTTCTGATAATACATTCAGTAAGGGGAAAGGGAAACTAGAAGCAGAACAGGCGTGGTTTTTCAGCAAGTTCAAGGTGGGGACCTTTTAGCTATGTCAAGATAACTGTAAAAAAGGTAAAGGTGCTGCAGTATGTAAAAGGTTAACAGGTCCCAGCTGATCACATAGCTGCAGGGGCCGAGTATAATAGGAAAGGGAAGCTGGACTGACGATGGAACACAAGTCTGAGCATTATTGTTGAGTGTTTTTCAGTTGATTTGTGACCCCTTACTGGATAATAACACAACACTGAGAAAAAGGCCTTAAAAGGACTGAAGCTTGGAGCTTTATTTCCCTTCCCTGGCTGGTAACACTTCCCACCAGCTAACAGTAACCCAGAAAAGTTTATAGAGAACACAGGGTAATGATTAAAATGGTGCACTGTTTGTGTAACCTTGGGATACAATGCTCTGCTTTGTTATAGTACCTTTTGAGCTAGATGGCTGCTTGTAGAATTACATATAACACAGTTGCATACAGGGTTTGATCTGCTTCTGTGCAAGTCCAGAGAAGGAGTTTTACCATTTCATGCCCACAAGGAACAAAACTGAACCCACATACATTAGAGATGGAAAAGACCATAGTTTATCTGGTTAAATTATTACTATTGATTTCATGCTGTGTTTTGTATAAGGCACAGACATAAAGGCAGTCCCTGCCACAGAGAATTGTAATAATTGGGCCTACAAATTTACCCTAATTGTAAGCTTAATTGTAAAAGATATATGAACATTTATAAAATATTACAATAAGCTATAATAACAAATGTTGATGGAAAGTAGGTCACGTTGCTTTTAATAATGAATGTTATGAACAGTGCAAAGAGAATCAGAGACAAAATTACCCCAAACCGGAAAAAAAGCAACAATACTATAATTCAAGGACTATGTTAAAATCATACTTGGTAAAAACAAAAGATGTGAAACCAAAAATTAAACAAAATCGGCATGTTGAACATAGGCCTAACTGTTGAACAAAATATTAGGGTGACCAGATGTCCCGATTTTATAGGGACAATCCCAATTTTGGGGTCTTTTTCTTATATAGGCTCCTATTACCCCCCACCCTCTGGTCCCGATTTTCACACTTGCTATCTGGTCACCCTAACAAAATAATGACAGGATGGTCCATTCTTCTCATCATTCCCTTTGCAGGTCCTTAAAGAAAGAAACTGTGGGGGGAGAATAAGGCAGAAAAGATGGAGGCTACTGAAGCGAGCTTCTCCATCCTGGCTGCCACCCCCAGCATCACCTGGGATCCCAGACTTTATTTGTTCTAATCCTAAGAAATGTCCTGACCAGACTGGGCCAAAGAGTGGGACCCAAATAACATCGCCACTTCTACTGGCTCCAGCTGAATCCCAAACACCACCAGGGATGAAATGGGATCAGACTTTGACAGCAGCAGCAATAACAACAGGTCCGGCCCATCTCAATAAACTCCTTCCCCGAAAGAACAGTTTCAGGCTTTAACAACAACAACAGTAACAGCTCCAGCTTATCTCAACTAACTTCTCTTTTTTTACGTGAAAGGACAATTACCATCTTTAATACCATCTGAGAGACTGTCAAACAAGGAGGTTTTCCTTTTAAAAGCTCTCTCCAGCTACAGGGAAAGGGAACAAGAAATATCATTAAAATGAAAGCCTTACTTAACACTTTACATTTCAAATGCTTTAACTCTTTTTCCTTCTCTCTATCTTTAATAAAAAGTTAAAAGTATTTTAATGGTGTGTTTGCCATGGTACTAAGAAGGTCTCTGTCTACCAAAACCTCAACTTGTTTAATATTGGATAGTAACTGGGTTATGATAATACCATTAACCCATACATTCCATCTAAATTAACACAACAGAGCTTGCAGTCTAAAGGATAAACACAGAAAGCTAAAATAATCTGGGAGATTGAGTGAGTTACTTTAGATCAATCTCATGCATCAGGCCTTAAATTTCTCTCTACCTGTTAGGGATTAAGAGTAACTCCCCTGTTGGGCAGATTACCCTATATCAGTTTACTGGCAGATTCTTGAACCTTCTTTTTAAGCATCTGGTACTGGCCACTGTCAGATAAGAACTGCCATAGTTGATCAGACTCATGGTCTATCTAGTCCAGTATCCTATGTTCCTAAATGTGATTGTCATTTCTTTCACGCAGGAAAGAGATTTGTCTTTAGGAAAGACTGGATAGCACAGTGACACTCAGACTGAGGATCGCGAGCCAAAAGTGGGTCTTTAGTGTGTCTCCTGCGTCTCTTTGCAGCACATGATATTAAAACACTGTGTGATTTAATTATTAACCAATCAGGATGTTTTTACTATGTTATTAACCAATAGTAATAGTTAATAAAATATTAATACTTGGCCAGTCATTTGGATGAATTCACACTACTGTGGCTCTTTGGAATAATGTTGATTGCTAATTTGGCTCCTGAACCACTCAGGTCTGAGGATCACTGAAATAGCATGTTTGGACTATGGCATTTTGGGATTGGGATCGGATCTCCATGACACTCCATGGCAGGAATGCTCCATATTGCACATTTAGTAGGGTTAAGTCACATTTTAATAGTCCAAACTGGACAAAACACTAAAGCAGGGGTAGACAACCTATGGAACGCGTGCTGAAGGTGGCACGTGAGCTGATTTTCAGTGGCACTCACACTGCCTGGGTCCTGGCCACCGGTCTGGGGACTCTGCATTTTAATTTAATTTCAAATGAAGCTTCTTAAACATTTTTAAAACTTTATTTACTTGACATACAACAATAGTTTAGTTATATATTATAGACTTATAGAAAGAGACCTTCTAAAAACGTTAAAATGTATTACTGGCATACGAAACCTTAAATTAGAGTGAATAAATGAAGACTTGGCACACCACTTATGAAAGGTTGCCGACCCCTGCACTAGAGTATGTGCCACGAGCATGCATCAGCAGAGGAACTGACTATAAGACTATAGAAGGTCTTTTCTATTCCTAACATCTGTGGGACTGCTCCTGCTCCTATGGAAATGAACTGTAAAGTTTCTCTTGACTTTTATAGAGTAAGGATTAAGTCTGAAATCTTCTTCTAAACTTCCTCTCCACCTTTATAAAACATGTAAGTATTGAACCATTAATGGTCCAGATCACAGTAGTAAGATCGTTAGGGCCACTTGTGTAGGAATCTTATAGGATAATGTTTAATGTTAGTACCCCATTCCACTGCACTGTATATCATGCCATCAAAGCAGCACAGCTCACTTGCCCCTCTGGAAAAGATGCAGCCATCATCCCCATCACAATCATACCTCCAATTCATAGTGGAAAGAACCAGCCATTTTCATTTTAAGGTTTCACCTTTTCTCCTCCCTATATAAACCTTTCCAGCCTAGTTGAACCTTTTCATTTACATTTTATCAGACTTTAAAACTTTGTTCCAAATCTCACTCTTTCCCAACTTTTAAAATAAAATAAATAATAATAATCAAACCTTGTGCTTTGATGTTAGATAATGTTTCTTAAAGGTTAATTTTCTATTAAAAATCTTCCTCCTTATTCCTCTTCTTTCAGCTTTCTGTGCTATTAGCCACAATATGTTCCTCTTTTTTTCAGCTCCCCAAGCTCTCAACCTCCTGTTTTTCTTCCCTGGTTTCTAACAGAGTTCTTTTCACTCTATGACTTAACTTGGTTGATCTCCCATTTCTATTCTTTGGCAATATGTGTTTCATTATAATTTCTATAATCCATTTAGGTACTCAAAGCTGTTATCTTATTTATCTCAGAAACACTCCTAATTCCAAACACGTAGTATTATATGCAGTGAAAGCTCAGCTCTTTGTTCTTGTCAATAATGGTAACATATTATGCTCTCTTTGCCTTCTAAGTATAAAATACGGCTCAAATGATGTGTTAATTAATACAATGCCTCTTTGAAGATCTGAAAATTGTCTACTTTCTCTGAAATTCTGGTTTGCGGTGCCAGAGACCCTTTCCTGAAAACTCTTATGAATATGCTTAACTTTACACATGTCAGTAGTCCAAACTGAAGTCAAAGGAATCTATATTTGTTATTCATTTGTTTGAAGTCAAAGGGGACAAATGATGTGGGTAAAGTTAGGCATGTAGGTAAGTGTTTGCATGACTGGGCCTTATTCTATGGACTTGTGTGATTAAAGTAAGGCATCCAATACATGATTTTTCTATTTATCCCCATCCTCCATTCTAAACTATCTCTCTGTTCTTATATAGAGCTCATGACTGTGATATCTGAGCACTGACTATGGCTCTGATCCTGCATTGGGATATGCCAATGTCAACTTCTGCAATCATATGAAGTACCACTGAAGTCAGTGAGATGTCTGCCTGGACACATATTTCTGCACTAGTGGATTTGATGTAGGATGAGGGCCTATGTTAAGTAGTCACAGAGTTTAAGGCCAGAAGGGTCTACCAGATCATACAGTCTTATGTTCTATATATCATAAGTCCCCACACACTAAACCCAACAACAAAAATTAGACCAAAGTCTTATGGCCCAAAGGAGACTGTAGTTGCTGCAATCTGTTGGAAACCCACGTGGTTTCCTGCCAGCTCTTCCAACTTCCTTAGCTTAACTCTTCCTTAGCAGTGCAGGGCCAACTCACCAGGTAGACTGTTCCAGAGCAAGCTTCCAGGGTCCTGGCTCACAGGTTTCCCGATCTGCCTGGCTCTCAACCTGAGCTTCCAGGTCTCTGGGCAACTTCAGGAGACATTTCAAAAAAGTCAAAATGAAATGTCATTTTGGCTTTTTCAAAACAAACATTTGGAATTACTGTTCAGTGGGAAATTACAACATTTCATTTTTTGTTCCATTCCAGAATAATTTATTTTTATTTTTGAATTTCCTATAGAATGGGAATTTACACATCTGGTCAGCTCTCCTGAGAAATGTTCAGGTATTTTTCCTACACTGATACTTTGGAGCATTTCTTACCCCTACCTATATAAGACCATGTCATCTGAATCTTAGGTCACAATCATTTGAAATGTTTATTGCTGTTTCCAAAGTGACACCAAAAGATGTCCATGACCTTGTCTTCCCTGCTAAAAGTGCTAGGGAAGGGAAGGACACCACCATCATATGACGGATGTTTTCTGAATCACTTCTTAGCTTCTGCTTAATTGTGTAGCTCCTAAAGACCTTCTAGTCAACAACTCCAAGGCTTAGTTTCTATAGCAACAGTTAATCCATGTTCTGCTATTTGGTGTCTTTAATGCAAATACATATTTTGCATATAGAAGCCTTGTTTTATGTTAATTTTTGGCCTGCAACAAGGATTTTATCTAGAAATGTCACAATTCTTAAACAGGCAGAACAGAAAAGAGGTAAAATAACTACCATTCAGGTTTTGCCTCTAAAGACCAAGTTGGAGTGGCTCTGATAAAAACTGGATTTCACTTCTTGCTGTCTGCCTTTGCTATTTTTTTCCTTGTATAATAAATACAAGACATCAATACTAGAACCTTGTCTAGTGAAGAGCTATTCTCTGACATTGTAACATAGCACAAAACAATCATCCCATAATGTTCATATTCTCTGTCCACCACAGTTTTGAAACCCCCCAAAGATTTATTTTCATTATTCACCAGTCAGTGTCATCCACACTGGTGCCCATCTTTGTCAATCCTCCTGTTTCAAGAAGTTTTTCTCATTAGTACAATGTAATCTATTGTAAATTCTTTGGGGGCAGAAAACATGTCTCATCTATGGAGTAGAATCTTCCACCCTTACTCAAATTGTATAGTGCTTTACTCCTAAAATAGTCCTATTCCTTTTAAAGAAGACATTTGTAGAGAAAAATAGTGCTCACCGTGAGTAAGAGTGTCAGAATGTAGTTCAAAGAGCCAGATCTTACTCACATTAAGTAGTACTTTACTACATGAGTGGTCCCAGTGATTTCAATGAGACTACTCCTGTGAAATAGTATTAAATAATACACTGAACAGAGATAAGTGAAAAATAATTATTTTTTGAACACTGTCATTAAGCTGCAATCATGACCATTGTGGAGCAGGGATAGCTCAATGGTTTGAGCACTGGCTTGCTAAACCTAGGGTTGTGAGCTCAATCCTTGAGGGAGCCACTTAGGGATCTAGGGTAAAAATCTGTCTACGTATTGGTCCTGCTTTGAGCGGGGGGTTGGACTAGATGACTTCTTGAGGTCCCTTCCAACCCTGATATTCTATGATTGACACTTAGAGATAAGGTAGTAGTCCTGGAAAGCTCAGTGATCAGTATAGAGATTTAGTGATGACACATGGCTACATTCAGGTTTACAAGGAGTTATAGAAGAGATTGAGGAGGAGGAGGATCAATTGAGAGAGTTATAGAATGAATTCATTAGGGGCACAGAAGAAAAAAGAGGGTGATGTGAAAAGCAATGACTAAGTAACTGTGAAGTAAAGAGCATTTGCTTGCAAAGCAACTTTCACTGAAATCTGGGTGTTGTACATGAAAATGAAGGCAGATAGAATGTTTAATGCTACCAAAAGAGATCATGTCAATTTCTAATTTCACAAACATTTGTACTTTTAATATAAGTAAGGCTTCTATCCTGCATGTAGCAACTTTATGAATATCAATGGAACTAGCCAGCATTTAAAGTTAAGCAGATGCATCTTTGCAGGAATGGGGCATAAAACATCAGTAATTTTTCATTAGAGCTGAGTGAAATTTGGAATTTCTGTGCTGAGGAAAATTCTAACATTTCAAAACTTGTTTTAAAAGTTGAGATTTTATTGGAATGGAAATTGGAAACAGATTTTGATTTGGAAATTTCTAAACATTTCATTTTGATATTTTTCAATCGAAATGAAACATTTTGACATTTTCCAAATAAAAATGTTTTGCTTCAGTTTGTTGAAATGATCCAGAACAGTTCCTTTAGAGTCATTTCAATATTAAAGTGCATTTTCCTATGGCACATTGCCTTATGAGAATTGTATTTCTCGCCCTCATTCTCTCCTTGCCAGACTATATCTCCCACATGTACTCAAAGTCATGTGACTCCCATGATGCCCCACACAGAGAGAAATCTATTTGCATTATAGAAGATGTAGTCCTCTAGGGAGTTTGGCCCATAGAAGAGAATGAGGGTTGGAACCCCCTTTAAGGCAATGTGACACTAGGGAATGCAATTTAACTGTTGTTAATTGATTTGAAATTAAACATGATAGGCTAGTTCAAAAATGAAATATTCCAATTTGGGTCAAACTGACCCCAAATTAAATATTTCAATTTGATTTTTCCAGTGGAAAATGAAGAATTTGGGGCAAAATCAAAATTTTACCATGGCAAAGTTTGATTCTGCAGAAGCTGCATTTTCCATTGGAAAATTGTTCTAAAGGAAAATTCCCAACCAGCTGTACTCTTCCAGCCTTTGACAGACCTCAGGTAGAGATACACCAAAACGGCAGAGTTTGGATTTGAAATTTTCTATATAATAGGGTGGGGATGTTCAATCCAGCATTTTAGTTTAAGACCATCACTTGTTTCAGGAATTGTATGTTACTTACAATGGTTCAAATGAGACTTGTTAATACAAACATAGTGAGTAATGCCTTGTCTAGAGCTAGTCAAAACTTGGAATTTCTATTTCATGGAAAAATTGGACACTTTGAAATTTGTTTTTGTTTCGAATTAGAACAAAAGCAAATATTCTTTTGAAATTTCCCACAAAACATAAATTCAAACAAAACTGTTTGAAAATTCTATTTCAAAACAAATTTTTCATTTCAAATTTGTCTTTTCATTCTTATATTTTTTTTAATATATCAAAGGATCTCCTGTTTGTGTTGTAATGAAACAGTTTTAGAATTTGAAAATTTGAATAAGAAAAGAAGATAAGCACTCAGTGTAGCTATTAGAGGAGTAGCTGTTTAATATCCTTGTATTTGCCTGGAATAATTTTTCTAGGCTACTGACAACAGCTGCTCTTCTAATTAGTTCACTGAGTATTTACCTTCTATTCTTGTTCAAAGTATTCAAATAGGAGACACTTTTATTTAGAAAATAAGATGCATGGAAGGATTTTAAAAACACAGAATTTTTCAACTCATCATAGTATGACATCATAAAACAATGTAAAAATAAAAAGTAATATGAAAGCAAAAATAAATTTCAAAATTTTTCTGAAACAAAATTTTCCATTTTTTTAAATTTCAAGGCCCTGGACTGGGACCCAGTGGAGTAGGAAGGGCCCAGGTACTCATACACTGGCCCCCACCCCTTTGGATGGTGGCCCACCCCCCTCTGGCTGATAGGGTGGAGAGCCCCGCTAAAGAGGATAGCCAAATTGACTCTGGCCGCTAGGCCACACAGCCTTGCGAGGGAGCGTGGTCAGGTGGACATAGCCATGGAGCTACATCACTCTTGCCCTGCCCCCAGAAGAGGGATGGGATGTACTCGCCCCGGGACAGGACTCATTTGGCATCACCTGAATTCAGTGTCCTTTGGTATTTTAGGCAACAACAAAAATGATTTGTTAAGCATTGCAGCCACTGCATCTTATAACCTGTGTTTTGGGAAGGGTTGTCTGAGAGTAATTCACTTTCACAGCAATATAAAAACAATTTACATCATCAGAGATTCATTTACGAATTGCTAATTATGGAATATTGACATAGTAATTAAATTAGTTGCAACCACAGTGTAATTTTAAATCAATTTAATATGTTTTTCTTCAATGTTTTCCTCAGTACTGTAACACAGTCTTTGTAATGTGAAAAATGAATTTCTTGGCCTTTAAAATCCCTTGGGTCCTGGTGGAGGAATTCTTCTGAATGACAACAGACTTCCTGTAAAAGAAACAAGGAATATTAGAGTAAAGAACTTGCATAGCCAAACTTTGCCCTCAAACATGAAATCATCTGTAGTCAATGAGTGTCAGGGACCAGGGCGTGAGCGGTCTGATCTAGTGTTTAGCGCCAGAGGCTTGCCCACAGATTAGAGCTGGGGTCTGGCATAATGGTTGGAGCCAGAAACAGGAAGTCAGAGCAAAGCAGTCAGGAACCAGGAAACAAGCCAAGGGTCAGAACTGGAGTCAGGAACTGGACAAGGGTGCAGAGCTGAAGCAGCCTGGAACCAGACAGGGGCAAGGCTGGGAACAAGGCTGACATCATAGCCGCAGGAGTAAGTGTTGCTCACCCAGCAACCTGCCACTGCTGCTGAGCTTAAATGCAGACCTGTAGGCTCCTTGCAATCAACTGGGTGAGCTGGCCAATGAGATCAGTGGTGACCAATTGGTTGATCGCGATCGACTGGTCGATCCCGGAGACTCTCCCAGTCGATCGCGATCTCGAGCTGCTAAAAGTCTGGCAGTGCAGTGAGTAAAAGTCTGGCTGCCACTAAGGCAGGCTTCCTACCTGCCCCAGCCCCACACCTCTCCCAAAAGCGGCCAGCACACCCCCTGTGCCCCTGGGGGAGAGGTATGTAGGGGTGTCCCTCCATGGGCTGCTCCTGCCTGCAAGCACTGCCCTCGTAGTTCCCATTGGCCAGGAATGGGCAACTGTGGCCAATGGGAGCTGTGGGGGTGATGCCTGCAGAGGGGCAGCGCGTGAAGTGACGTGCCCCTCCTCCCCCCCCCTGCGGCCACAGGGGTGTGTTGGCCCCTTCCGGGAGCGGTGTGGGGCCAGAACAGACAGGGAGCCTGCCTTAGCCCCGCTGCGCTGCCGACCAGGAGCGGCCCGAGGTAAGTGCTGCCCAGTGGGAGCCCACACCCCAACCCCCAGCCCTGAGCCCCCTCCAGGAGCCAGCACCCCGTACCCCCTCCTGCACCCCAACACTCTTCCCCAGCCCAGAGTCCCCTCCTGCACCCAAACAACCTCCAAGAGCCTGCACCCCTCACCCCCTCCTGCACCCCAACCCCCTGCCCCAGGATCAGCCCGGAGCCCCCTCCCACACTCTGAACTCCTCGGCTCCAACCCAGAGTCCGTACCCTCTCCCGAATCCCACCCCCCTGCCCCAGCCTGGTGAAAGTGAGTGAGGGTGGGGGAGAGTGAGCGAAGTACAAATGGGGGATGGAGTGAGCAAGGCGTGGCTTTGGGGAAGGGGCGGGGACTTGGGGAAGCATTGGGGTAGATCCTGGGTTGCACATAAATTCAAAATGTGATTTTGTGCGTAAAAAGTTTGGAGACCATTGAATTAGGTGATCTTGCCGCAGTGTGGCTGAGTTTATTAACTGGTCCGAGGGCTGATATGGTTAGCCCCAGGTTCAGATAAGGGAATTAAAGCCCATTGTTTCTGACAATGGGAGTTGCATATATATAATGGGAGTTGCATATATATTTCTGAGGATAGAATTTGGTCCATTATATTTGCATGTTACATTGTAGACATTCTTAAACATAGGAGTATGTGGTTAGGCACCAAAGCAGGAGTAAACAGCAGAGGAGAGGAGGCTGGTAGTGGAGAATCTAGATGAAATGTATTTTCAAAAGAGGGAGAAGTTTTGCCTGTAAGTCAAAGCTTTCTGGGAGTGTGTGGGGTGATATCTGTGTTGTGTTGTGGTTCTATAATAAAAGAAAAACCACACTAGAGTTCCAAGAGCTCTTTCTACAGGCACACTGGAATTACACATTCTGCAAGTGTGAGACATGGAATATGCCTTCATTTTCAGAATGAGAATTCCCTTAGAATAACATATTGGAGAAATTATTTCCTTTTGGCTTTTTGCCACAAGACTTCTACACTTTCATGCTTTCATCCAGCCTAAAGGAAATGTTATATACTCTTCATTTAAAACAATCACAAACCAAAACACCTGTCTTGAACCTTGGCTACTGTAACTGATGTAGCTACATGAAATCAATAAAGCTAGGCCAATTTACATTAGTTGAGGTTCTGGCCTTCTGGAGCCAAACATTCTTGAACTTTTGGGAAATTTGGATATGAATTTGAATTCAGCGGACATCCATCTCTATCATTGGCCAAAAAATAAATATAAAACCTCGGCTTCTTCTACCAGTCCTTCAAATTTCAGGAAAGTTTGGATCCAGAGGCAGACTTTTACAATCAGATCCATCTCTACTTTTCACATTAACTGCAATGTGAAACAGAGTTTTACTGCCTCTGTGTGTGGAAGTTCCCTACACTTAATAAAAAATCAGTTAATTCTAATACATCTTCTCTGCCAAAAGAGCGGGGAGGGGTAGCTCAGTGGTTTGATCATTGGCCTACTAAACCCAGGATTGTGAGTTCCATCCTTGAGGGAGCCACTTATGGACCTGGGGCAAAAATCAGTATTTGGTCCTGCTAGTGAAGACAGGGGGCTGGACTCAATGACCTTTCAGAGTCCCTTCTAGTTCTATGAGATAGGTATATCTCTATATACACCTCTACCCTGATATAACTGTCCTCAGAAGCCAAAAAATCTAACTGTGTTATATCAAACTTGTTTTGATCCACCGGAGTCCCCAGGCCCCCCAGGAGCACTGCCTTGCTGCATTATATCCAAATTCATGTTATATCAGGGTAGAGGTGTATGTTTTGGGGAGGGATAGCTCAGTGGTTTGAGCACTGAAAGCTAGAAGCTAGAAGCCTCTGTTAATTGGCTGAGCCTTAGTCAGTGGGCAGGGCTATCAAGAAGGCCAGGGCTTTTTAAAGCAGTGTGCAAGCAATCAGGGAGCTTTGTGACCAGGGGCTGCTAACAGGGAGTTTTGCAAGGGAGTTCTCCAGGTGAAGGAGGAGGAAATACAGCACCCTTGGGGTAAGTGGCTGTCTGTAGTGTGTGTTTGTGTTTGGGGGTTACTTGCTGTGTGCTGAGCTTGTGTTTGTCCATCTGTTTGGTTCCTTGTTTGAAGGACTGTGTGCTGTGGCTGGCAGTTGGAAGCTGTGAGCTTCAAAGTAAGGTTTGAAAGCTAGAAGCCTCTGTTAATTGGCTGAGCCTTAGTCAGTGGGTGGGGCTATCAAGAAGGCCAGGGCTTTATAAAGCAGTGTGCAAGTGACCAGGGGCTGCTAACAGGGAGTTTCGCAAGGGAGTTTGGAAGGGGAGTGGAAAGGGGGCAAGGTTCACTTGCTGTTCTTTAAAACCTGTAAACTAAACTACATTCAAAACTTCTTGATTTAAACAAAACCCCTTCATTAACTAGGTAGCTGCAGGAGACAATACAGGCAGAAGCCCAGCAGCAGAGTGGGGGCTATCCAGTTTATTGCACTGAGTGCAGCATGTATGATTACCTCCCCTGTGGGCGGGTGGCATATGTGTGCATTCAGTGCAAGGAGCTCCTGGCCCTCAGAGACCGCATATAAGCTTTGGAGGCCAGGGTGGCGGACCTGGAGGAGCTAAGTGAGGCAGAGAGGTATGTTGATGAGGCTTTCCAGGACACTGTAGAATTGTCCCACCTCTGGTCAGACAGCCACTGCGCTGTTGAGGAGGATGAAAGGGCCAGGGAAGCAGAGCAGTCAACTGGAGAAGAGGGAAACCTTCCCATAGGTGGGACCCTCTTTCCAGATAATGTTAGGGTATCCTCTTGCACTGAGGTTACCTCTCCAGGGGAGGGAACTCCAGTCACTAGGAAAAGGCAGGTGTTAGTAATGGGAGATTCGATCATTAGAAACCTAGATAGCTGGGTTTGTGATGACTGGGAGAACCGTATGGTGACTTGCCTGCCTGGTGCAAAGGTTGTGGATCTCTCGAGGTATCTGGATAGACCTATGTGTAGGGTTGCGGAGGAGGCCGGTGGTTGTGGTACAATGACATAGGGAAGGGTAGGAGAGACATCCTGGAGGCCAAATTTAGGCTGCTAGGGAAGAGACTGAAATCCAGGACCTCTATGGTGGCATTCTCAGAAATGCTCCTAGTTCCACACGCAGGGCCAGGTAGGCAGGCAGAGCTTCAGAGTCTCAATGTGTGGATGAGATGATGGTGTAGAGAGGAGGGGTTTAGATTCATTAGGAACTGGGGAAACTTTTGGGATGGGGGGAGCCTATACAGGAGAAATGGACTCCACCTAAACCAAAGTGGAATCAGACTGCTGGCACTTAACATTAAAAAGGTTGCAGAGCAGTTTTTAAACTAGGAGATGGGGGAAAGCAGACTGCTGCAGAGGAGCATATGGATCAGACAGAGACTTCTCTTAGAGGAGAGTCTATTGATAGAGATTCTCTAGGTTATAGTCAGGAGCAGAGGCGGGAAAAGGATAATGTAAGGGCCAGATCACATAAAGAATCGGACACATCAGAAAAGGGCAGACAGATAAACAGTGACAAGTTTTTAAAGTGCTTGTACACAAATGCTAGAAGTCTAAATAATAAGATGGGTGAACTAGAGTGCCGCGTGATAAAGGAGAATATTGATATAATAGGCATCACAGAAACCTGGTGGACTGAGGACAATCAATGGGACACAATCATTCTGGGGTACAAAATATATCGGAAGGACAGAACAGGTCATGCGGGGGAGGAGGGGAGTGGCACTATATGTGAAAGAAAATGTAGAATCAAATGAAGTAAAAATCTTAAGTGAATCCACATGTTCCATAAAATCTCTGTTTAATTTCATGCTCTAATAAGAATATAACATTAGGGATCTATTATAGACCACCTGACCAGGACAGTGATAGTGATGATGAAATGCTAAGGGAAATTAGAGAGGCTGTCAAAATTAAAAACTCAATAATAATGGGGGATTTCAGTTATCCCCATATTGACTGGGAACACGTCACCCCAGGAAGAAATGCAGAGACAAAATTTCTTGATACTTTAAATGACTGCTTCTTGGAGCAGCCGGTACAGGAACCCACAAAGGGAGAGGCAACACTCGATTTAGTCCTGAGTGGAGCGCAGGAACTGGTCCAAAAGGTAAGTATAACAGGACCGCTTGGAAATAGTGACCATAATATAATAACATTTAACATCCCTGTGGTGGGAAGAACATCTCAACAGCCCAACACTGTGGTATTTAATTTCAAAAAGGGGAACTATGCAAAAATGAGGGGGTTAGCTAAACAGAAAGTACAGTGGCTAAAGTGAAATCCCTGCAAACTGCATGGACGCTTTTTAAAGACACCATACTAGAGGCCCAACTTAAATATATATCCCAAATTAAGAAACACAGTAAAAACTAAAAAAGAGCCACTGTGGCTTAACAACCATGTAAAAGAAGCAGTGAGAGATAAAAAGGCATCTTTTAAAAAGTGGAAGTCAAATCCTAGTGAGGTAAATAGAAAGGAGCATAAATACTGCCAAATTAAGTGTAAAAATGTAATAAGAAAAGCCAAAGAGGAGTTTGAAGAATGGCTAGCCAAAAACTCCAAAGGTAGTAATAAAATGTTTAACTACATCAGAAGCAGGAAACCTGCTAAACAATCAGTGGGGCCCCTGGATGATTGAGATACAAAAGGAGCGCTTAAAGACAATAAAGTCATTGCAGAGAAACTAAATAAATTCTTTGCTTTAGTCTTCACGGCTGAGGATGTTAGGGAGATTCCCAAACCTGAGCCGGCTTTTGTAGGTGACAAATTTGAGGAACTGTCACAGATTGAAGTGTCACTAGAGGTGGTTTTGGAATTAATTGATAAACTTAACATTAACAAGTCACTGGGACCAGATGGCATTCACCCAAGAGTTCTGAAAGAACTCAAATGTGAAGTTGCGGAACTATTAACTAAGGTTTGTAACCTGTCCTTTAGCTATCTTCCAGTCTTGGGTACAGACGCAGATTTAATGTAATGCCAATATTTAAAAAGGGCTCTAGAGGTGATCCCGTCAATTACAGACTGGTAAGTCTAACGTCAGTACTGGCAAATTAGTTGAAACAATAGTAAAGAATAAAATTGTCAGACACCTAGAAGAACGTAAATTGTTGGGCAAAAGTCAACATGGTTTCTGTAAAGCGAAATCATGTCTTACTAATCTATTGGAGTTCTTTGAAGGTGTCAACAAACATGTGGAAAGTGGGGATCCAGTGGACATAGTGTACTTAGATTTCCAGAAAGCCTTTGACAAGGTCCCTCACCAAAGGCTCTTACATAAATTAAGTTGTCATGGGATAAAAGAGAAGGTCCTTTCATGGACTGAGAACTGGTTAAAAGACAGGGAACAAAGGGTAGGAATAAATGGTAAATTCTCAGAATGGAGAGGGGTAACTAGTGGTGTTCCCCAAGGGTCAGTCCTAGGACCAGTCCTATTCAACTTATTCATAAATGATCTGGAGAAAGGGGTAAAAAGTGAGGTGGCAACGTTTTCAGACAATACTAAACTGCTCAAGATAGTTAAGACCAAAGTAGACTGTGAAGAACTTCAAAAAGATTTCACAAAATTAAGTGATTGGGCAACAAAATGGCAAATGAAATGTAATGTGGATAAATGTGTAAAGTAATGTACATTGGAAAAAATAACCTCAACTGTACATACAATATAATGGGGGCTAATTTAGCTACAACGAATCAGGAAAAAGATCTTGGAGTCATCGTGGATAGTTCTCTGAAGATGTCCACGTAGTGTGCAGGGGCAGTCAAAAAAGCAAACAGGATGTTAGGAATCATTAAAAAGGGGATAGAGAATAAGACAGAGAATATATTATTGCCCTAATGTAAATTGATGGTATGCCCACATCTTGAATACTGCGTACTGATGTGGTCTCCTCATCTCAAAAAGGATATACTGGCACTAGAAAAGGTTCAGAGAAAGGCAACTAAAATGATTAGGGGTTTGGAACGGGTCCGATATGAGGAGAGATTAAAGAGGCTAGGACTTTTCAGCTTGGAAAAGGAGACTAAGGGGGGATATGATAGAGGTATATAAAATCTGAGTGATGTGGAGAAAGTAGATAAAGAAAAGTTATTTACTTATTCCCATAATACAATAAATTAATGGGCAGCAGGTTTAAAACAAATAAAAGGAAGTTCTTCTTCACACAACACACAGTCAACTTGTAGAACTCCTTGCCTGAGGAGGTTGTGAAGCCTAGGACTATAACAGCATTTAAAAGAGAACTGGATAAATGCATGGAGGTTAAATCCATTAATGGCTATTAGCCAGGATGGGTAAGGAATGGTGTCCCTAGCCTCTGTCAGAGGGTGGAGATGGATGGCAGGAGAGAGATCACTTAATCATTACCTGTTAGGTTCACTCCCTCTGGCATTGGCCACTGTCGGCAGACAGGATACTGGGCTAGATGGACTTTTGGTCTGACTCAGTATGGCCGTTTTTATGTTCTTATGAATACCAGCAAGAGGAAGAGAGCTGCATGAGCTCTCTAAATGAATATTGAGTTATTTTTATATTTTACTGTGGTGCTGCGAGAAGGATATTATAAATTTGGGGTATGCACAGATAAATGTAAGAAAAGGAAATAATTCCATTTTGTAACTTGTAGTTTCATGGGATTTTTTTTATTACTGTCATTGCTCAATAGACTTGAATGTTTTGGTTTGCATACCACATTAACACTGAGTCTGTCACTTAAGGGTGAATTACAAGTCAAGGGGTTAGAAGCATTGAGCCATGTGAAGGATTTACTGTTATAGTATAAGCTGGAGAAGCAGAAATGATACAACTAATTTCAGTGCTCAGCTAATATATACATAACAACATGTACCTGAAATATGTGACAGCTGTTTTGTAAGTGCCTGGTTGTAGTCTACTATTATATGAAGAAGACCATCTTCGGAGCCCATCACTTACTGGGTTCAATTTATAAATACTTAGCTTTATTGAATAATAATGATTTTGGGCTATTTATTATGGCCCCACCTAGCAGCCAAGGCCCCATTGTTCTGGGCACTGCACAAAGATGATGTCGTACAATTTCATGATCTCCTTTTTCATGCATTTGCACCTATAAGCAGTCAGAGTACTCAGAATAATGACACAAGCATGAGCTTGGTAAAAGCAGAACCACATCTGTTTATTACCAGAGGAGGGGACAGAGGCAGTTCCTCTCCTGCTGATGATGTTGCATACAAAACCAGTTTTGTTTTCTGGCCAAAGCAGGGTCCAGACACGTCGCTGAACTTCTGTATGGTCAGTGCAGACAGCAACTCCACCAGTAGATGGTGCTGTATCTTAGCGTGAAGTTGTTTTGTTTGGACAAATATTTCTGATGGGAGGTGTTTGAAGGAAGTTCAGGCCTGCCTGTGCATGCTAGGTTTGGAAACCCTCCAGTTTTGTCCTGAATTTCCAGGAATTAATCTTTAATTAAAGATTATGTCATGTTATGAAACTTCCAGGAATACATCCAAGTAAAATTGGCAACCCTAGCGTATGCTGGAGTTGTTAGTTGCAGTGTCCAAATAAATCTTGCAATTTCTATAGTGAGTATTACATGCCATTTCAGAATTGGGTCTGCCCTTCTGGGATGAGCCACACCCTCTAGGGGCTGTGTGTGAGTATGTACCAAGAAGCACTCCCACACCTAAAAAAAGAACAGGAGTACTTGTGGCATCTTAGAGACTAACAAATTTATTAGAGCATAAGCTTTCATGGACTACAGCCCACTTCCTCGGATGCATATAGAATGGAATAAATATTGAGGAGATATATATACACACATACAGAGAGCATAAACAGGTGGGAGTTGTCTTACCAACTCTGAGAGGCCAATTAAGTAAGAGGAAAAAAAACTTTTGAAGTGATAATCAAGATAGCCCAGTACAGACAGTTTGATAAGAAATGTGAGAATACTTACAAGGGGGGATAGATTCAACGTTTGTAATGGCTCAGCCATTCCCAGTCCTTACTCAATCCTGAGTTGATTGTGTCTAGTTTGCATATCAATTCCAGCTCAGCAGTCTCTCGTTGGAGTCTGTTTTTGAAGTTTTTCTGTTGTAAGATAGCCACCCGCAGGTCTGACATTGAATGACCAGACAGGTTAAAGTGTTCTCCCACTGGTTTTTGAGTATTATGATTCCTGATGTCAGATTTGTGTCCATTAATTCTTTTGCGGAGAGACTGTCTGGTTTGGCCAATGTACATGGCAGAGGGGCATTGCTGGCACATGATGGCATATATCACATTGGTAGATGTGCAGGTGAACGAGCCCCTGATGGTATGGCTGATGTGATTAGGTCCTATGATGATGTCACTTGAATAGATATGTGGACAGAGTTGGCATTGGGCTTTGTTACAAGGATAGGTTTCTGGGTCAGTGGTTTTGTTCAGTGATGTGTGGTTGCTGGTGAGTATTTGCTTTAGGTTGGGGGGTTGTCTGTAAGCAAGGACAGGTCTGTCTCCCAAGATCTGTGAGAGTAAGGGATCATCTTACAGGATAGGTTGTAGATCTCTGATAATGCGCTGGAGAGGTTTTAGTTGGGGGCTGAAGGTGACAGCTAGTGGTGTTCTGTTATTTTCTTTGTTGGGCCTGTCTTGTAGGAAGTGACTTCTGGGTACTCGTCTGGCTCTGTCAATCTGTTTTTTCACTTCAGCACGTGGGTATTGTAGTTTTAAGAATGCTTGATAGAGATCTTGTAGGTGCTTGTCTCTATCTGAGGGATTGGAGCAAATGCGGTTATATCTTAGAGCTTGGCTATAGACAATGGATCGTGTGGTGTGTCCTGGATGGAAGCTGGAGGCATGTAGGTAAGTGTAGTGGTCAGTAGGTTTCCAGTATAGGGTGGTATTTATGTGACCATCGCTAATTAGCACAGTAGTGTCCAGGAAATGGACCGCTTGTGTGGATTGATCTAGGCTGAGGTTGATGGTGGGATGGAAATTATTGAAATCATGGTGAAATTCCTCAAGGGCTTCTTTTCCATGGGTCCAGATGATGAAGATGTCATCAATGTAGCGCAAGTAGAGTAGGGGCATTAGGGGACGAGAGCTAAGCAAGCATTGTTCTAAGTCAGACATAAAAATGTGGGCATATTGTGGGGCCATGCGGGTACGGTCCATTTCCTGGACACTACTGTGCTAATAAGCGATGGTCACATAAATACCACCCTATACCAGAAATCTACTGACCGCTACACTTACCTACATGCCTATATGCATCTGAGGAAGTGGGCTGTGGTCCACGAAAGCTTATGCTCTAATAAATTTGTTAGTCTCTAAGGTGCCACAAGTACTCATGTTCTTTTTGCGGATACAGACTAACAGTAGATACTGCTACTCTGAATCCCACACCTAACTAGCCCAGTAATTGTCAGCAGAGGGGAAAGACTTTTCCAAGTGAAAGCTGTAAACCGCAATCTGCTTGTGTGTAGTCCGGTCATTCGATGATGACATTTTCATGCTCTCTCTTTTTGTGGCTTCTTGAGTGACTCTGAAGTCCAAAACGTGACACATCCTCATGAGCAGATTGGACAAAGTCATTGGTGAGCGTCTTGGTAGCTATTGCAATAGTATAACACTTTTTCCTTGCAGCTAACAATCAGTATTTCTGTCCTCTTCAAAGGCTTGGAAAGCTCTGAGTGTTGTGTGTTGCCATGCTGATCTATTTAACACAGCCTTCTCAAGACCATTCAGTTTTATTGCACCAAAGTGTATGCTATTTTTGATGCTGTCCTTGTGGCGCTTTCTGGGACGACCTTGATTCTGGTGTCCTTGTGCCAATTCTCCATAGAAAATTTTTCTGGGGAGTCAATATTCAGGCATCCTAATGATGTCTCCAACCCAGCATAGTTGGGCTTTTATCAGCATGACCTCGATGCTTGTGGCATTTGACTTTTGGAGAACCACCAGGCTGGTAATTTTGTCCTGCCAGCGGATCCCCATAATGGCACGCAGAGACCACATATGGAAGGCCTCTAGCTGTTTGATATGCCATTTGTATGGTGTCCAGGTCTCACAGCTATAGAGGAGAGATGTGAGCACAAAAGAATTATAAAGTTTTATTTTTGTTGAGAGGGTTATGTTGTGGGATTTCAGGACTTTGTTACGGAACTTTCCTAATGACTGAGAAGCTTCTGTCCTGTTCGTGATCTCTTTGTCAAGACAGTCCACAGGCATAGCCACCTGCAGCTCCCAGTGGCCGCAGTTCGCTGTTCCTGGCCAATGGGAGCTGTGGGAAGTGGCGCAGGCCACAGGGACGTGCTGTCCGCCCCTTTCTGCAGCTACCATTGGCTGGGAACAGTGAACCACAGCCACTGGGAGGTGTGGGTGGCCATGCCTGCAGACGGTCAATATAAACAAACTATCTCTCGGCCCACCAGCAGATTACCCACGTGGCCCACCACTGTCTTTGTGCCTCCTTCAATTTTCATCTCACCTGTCACTGCAAACTGAGCAGATGTCCAAGGAAGAAGTTTCTCTTTCTATCATGGAATATCTCTATATAGCGGATACAGAAGGATAAATGCATCCAGATTAATCCCACACCTTCTTAGGAAGGGAGACATCTCAGCCTGATGGATCCAAGTTTCAGATCAAACCATTCTCTAGCAACAATTTTTGGAGGGTGGAGAGAAAAATTCAACTTCTCGAACATTCAAGGAAAGGCAGGAAATGAAACATTAGCTAGATATGTGCTGTCCATACCAGCTTTGGATGCTGTCCCAGTTAAAATTTGAGGTTTGGACTTCTATCTTGGTATTGTCAGCAGTCCCCAGTCCAATGCTTGATCTGGCATCAGAAATGAAGTGGCACGTTTCCCATCTCCCTATCTCCACATTCACTTGGCCCCTTACTTCATCCATTCCCGGTTCCCCAGCAGCTTCCACTTATTGTTGCTGTCTTGTGGGAAATGGCCCATAAGTTCCACCCCTGGCTCTTGGGCTTTCCAGAGAGATGTCAACTTCAGAATTGTCAAGTCAGTCTTTCTTCTGCCCCCAGGCCCACAATCCAGTTGGAAGCATCTTCAAGGTACAGTAGTTGGCCCAATGTTGTCTGCCGTACACCTGCGCGCAACACAAGGGAAAGGCACGATCTGGTACAAGCTGCTGGCAAACCCTACCAGGACCAAAACAAACCCCCAAATGCACTTGTGTGATTCGTTGCTTTTGAATCTTGAAGCCAAAACTAACATTAGGTATTATGCTACTGGTAGATGTAATAGAGATAGCTTTAACACATGAGATAAATAAGGATTCAGAGTTTGGAGGTGTTCAGATCTAGCGTTTCTATTTGGATGTTTTTCTAGAATCAACTTGTGGAGACCACACAGAAGGAAATCAAAAAGAGCCTTTATTTGATAATAAAGTAAAAGCTGCAAATTCTGGGGGAGTGGAAGATAGGAACTGAGCTGCCACAACATTAATCGAAGCCAGAGAAGCATGCCCGCTACAGCTCATTATGAGGTATTATGCCTACACGTGATTTGTATTCACTGTAAATTAATGTAACCACAAATGTTGACACTGAGATTATGGAAAACATTATGCACTCGCAGTGTACTTGGCTTAAAAAAAAAATGAACTACTTAGGAGCCAGTATAAATAAAGGATTGAAAAATTAGGCCACAGATATTTGAAGACTAGACAATTCCAAAATTTTCTGAAGGATCAGTGAAATGGGGACAGCTAAATTCAAATCTATGGGCAGGGTTCATGTTATAAAGATGGTAACCACGCCATAATTTATTTAATACTTGTTCCTAAATGCTGCCAATGGTTTCTTTGTAAATATTGAAAGCAAACTCTCATCCTATTTGTAACAAAATAAAAAAGCCCAGATTAAAATTAATCAAGTTATGTGATGCTTTAAACAATAAAAGTTGAAACTGACAAATATAACATTATATCAAATAGCTTTTACTGCAGCAGAGATAAATACTTTACAATTACAAGATGGAACATGAAAGTCCTTTGGCAGAATAGAATAGACATGCAGGAGTCTGCTTAGTTAAATCATGTAAGGATTACACTCCAATAATCTAAGGGTCTAATTCTCCTCTCATTTATGATAGTTCAATCAGGAGAAACTCCGCATACTTCAGTTCAGTTACTCCTATGAAAAACTGATGTGAGAGGAGAGTTGGATCCCATATGGGGAAAACTTACAGATGTTATGTTGATGGGTTCTATTATAAGAATTTAGATAAAATAAGATAGAAGTAGACCGAAGAACAAAATTACCGCATGGGGAACTCAGTCATATATGTCATAAGTGAGGCTGGTGGCGCTGCCTATTATTAAAGTTGTTTGGACATAATAATATTTATTATTATGCTGCATGTTTCATCTTTTTATTTGAAATATCATAGGTCATTGTCCAGGGTCAGACCATCTTTGACAACCTCTATCTGGTCCAGGATCTATTCAATCTAGTGTGTAGGATGGGTCTGTCACTTGCCCACCTGTCCCTGGATCAGGTGAAGATGTTTGATAGGATGGATTACAGGTATTTCATGAGCACTCTGTGGCATTCAGCTTCAGGCTACATTTTGTGGGGTTTCTGCAGATTCTGTATGCCTCTGCGGAGTGTCTGATCAAGCTCAACTGGGACTTGACCCCACCTGTCACTTTCAGTGAAGACTGCCCCCAGTTTGGCCAGCTCTATCCCATCACTATCTAGCCCTTCCTCTTCTCCTCCACAAGAGGATGATGAGGTTGGTCCTTCATGATCTGGACTTGTGGATGGTCCTGTCAGTGCCAATGATGTGTTCCTCATAGCCCAGTACTTGGGAGACCGGGCAGGAGTGGAGGCTTGTCAAGCTCTGTTTGGTGGCTTCTCACAGACCAACTGGGTCAAGAGCTCTGGTCTGATGATCGGGGACGGGTGGCATGTGGGTTCCCTCCCACCCACATTCTGTGCCATCTGGTGGGGTACAGATCTGCTCCTTTATCTGGGCATGTGCATTTCTACCACCAATATCTCCTCTCTTGAGAACTGGAGCAATCTAGAGGCTAGGGTTTCTGACCAGTTGTGGAGGTGGATGGGGCAGCTTTGGTACTTTTTCCTTTAGAGAAGGGTGCTGGTGCTCAACCAACTGGTCCTGTCCATGCTCTGGCATCAATTCAACACTTTAGCCCACCCCCCAGGAAGCCTGACCAGCCTCAAGAAAAAGATCCTGGAGGGCTGCACTAGGTCTCTGTGGGTGTCCTGAGCCTACCCCTAGGGGAGGGCAGACAGAACCTGGTCCATATCCACAGCCAGATCCATGCCTTCCTCCTCCAACCCTGCAGAAGTTCCTTTATACTACAGGTAGTCTGGCATGGAGTGTGTTGGCTCATGCCTTCTCCTGCTGCCTTTGATACAACCAGCAGCAAAGCTGTGAGTCCTCATCAACCTCCTCCTGGCACTGGCCAAGATGGCCACCCATCACATCAGGAAGAGGAAGCTGGACAGGGGGTGCTCTGCGACTGTGGGACCTATCTCTGGTCCCTTGTTAAGTCATGCATCCAAGTAGAGTTCCTCTGGATGGTGTCTTCTGACTCCTTAGATGCCTTTGAGGAGCAGTGGGCACAGCCGGAGCCCTTTGCTCAATGTCCTCTTTCATTTTCCTAAATTTTACCCTTTGAACTTCACTCCCATCCTTGTTTTTTCATTTGTTGTCCCCAGTAGTTAGTTGTGGCCTGACTTCAGTGACCTCTCCCACTCAGTTGAGTGGCGGGATCTTTAGCTATGGGTGGGCGTAGGCCTGCTGTCTCCACAATAGTACACACCTTTCAACCTCTGCAATGAATGAGGCAGAAGTCCAACCGATAGCAGCTTCCTTCACAACCCTGCTTCTCTGACAGCAGAGTAATGCAGAGATTCAGTAATGCTGGGGCCAGTTAGAATCCTCGCATTCAGAAACCTTTCCTGATCATTTTTCTATTATTAAGGAATCTCATCTTTGCTGCCAATGGATGAATGTACTATATATCTAGAAACCTGGCAAAGCATTATATTAAGATTTGAAGGTGAAACGGTGTTATTGGTAGGTGCATCAGGAAGTTGAACTAGGGAAGTAAATCCTGGTTTTCTCTGCTGCCAGATGATGGTTTTGTGTTTTTAGTTATTTTTCATTGACCTATGTTATTTAAAATAAAAAGATGAAACATGCAGCATAATAATAAATACTAGAGAATCCCTTAAAATATCCAATGTCATGATCTGCCCAGTAGGAAACTAAGGGTTTGTCTACGCTGACTTTTAAAACCCACTGCAGTGAGTCTCAGAGTCTGTGTAGACAGCATGGGGCTCACAGGGCTTATGCTATCACACTAAAAACAGCTGTGTGAATGTTGCAGCTTGGGCTCTGACTTCCCTGAGCTTCAGAACCTGAGCTCCAGCCCAAGCCTGAACATCTATACAACTGTTTTTTAGCACCGTAGTGTGAGCCCCAATCTATAGACCCAGGCTATAGGCAGATGGTAGACCTCTCATACCCAAAAAGGGTTTTGGTTTATTCCCATTGAAATATGTCAACAGGACAAGAATCAGACGCAAAATGCCTTAACTGAGTTTTAACCCCAATTGTGAAAAGATTAATGACAGAATCTAATGTTGGGGGTGGGAGGAGAAAAATTCTATCTAGAGTTTCTATTTGACAAACTCTAATGAACCAATTTTCCCTATTTGAAGGCTCAGAGAATAAAACAATTATATCTCTTAGTTACAGCATTACAGGATGAAGATTTAGATGTCCACTTGCACTAGAGAATTATAAGATACAGCCGTCATATTGTATAATGGGACAGTAGTACAGGCTTTGAGATTCTATAGATTTTAACTGATTAGTAAGCTCACTTGATCCACTCCATCCTCTCTGCATTCTTAATAGCATCCCAGTCTAGACAAAAAATATCAGAGGAAAATTAAACAGGAAGAGGCAACTGAGAGATCAAACCATTGTCCAACCATCAGCCCAAATCCAATTTTGCCTCTGAAGATCATGAAGCTCCCATATTTATTCTATTTTTTTCTCCAGCCGTGGCAGATTCATGAAGATTTCAATGTTCAGAATTTGAAATTCTGGGTTAAGTGAAGCAATCCATCCTTAAAGAACCATGGAACAGCTGAGAAGCCCAACTTCTTTAGTATGTTTCAGGCCATGTCATTGCCCATTGGGACTGCTTTCTGCTACTAATCCTTGCATCATTCAGTGAGAAATCAATGGGAATAAGGTGTCTAGGTACTTCTGAAAATCCCACTAGGCACCAACCTGCATCTTTAGGCACCTAAGTACTTTTGAACATCTGGCTCTGAGTGACTTAGGGAGCTTAGCTAGGCCCCTTTGAAAGTCAATAGTACTTAGACGCTTTTGAAAGTTTTACCCAAAATGAGGAGTGAGGAGGCGTGTAAGTTACATGTTGGTAAATGGGTGCGAGTCTAAGAAATCAAGTAGTTTAGTCTCCTTTGAGCTATAAGAGTTTGGTTGTTGGGTTTAGTGTGCATGTGCTGGGTAGTGTTGGTGGCTCGTGATATATAGGAAATCAGACTAGATGATCCAGTGGTCCCTTCTGGCCTAAATCTCTGACTCGAAATTGAGGGAGCCTACCCTGGTGTAACATACGCATTGAGGAGGATCAGAAGAAAGTGTAAATTGCACTGGTTTAGACTCTTCTGAATTTGGCCCATAGATTCTAAATTGTAAAATCTCTCAACGTACACAGCTATAAACTATATACATGCATCTTAATATAGGAAAATTAAGAAGAGTGCCTAATCCTGACAGTGGAATTTTTGCTACTAATATGAATGGGATTAGGATTTGAGTGTATTATTTTTTTGTTTAGGTACCCCAACAAAATAGAATCATAGAAATGTAGGACTAGAAGGATCCTTGAGGTCATCAAGTCCTAGGCTTTGTAAAGTGCTCTTTAAGGAGAATGGCTATAAACAAAATAAAAATTGCCAAGCTCTTGATAATAATCTTGACAAGGCAGAAGCTGGGATTTCACCTATGCCCTCAGACAATAAGAAGTGGCTTACAATGTCTTGCTGTTATGCAGAAGCTTATCATAAATCATTGGAGATTCTGATTATTCCACAGAAAAAGAGTCTCTTGACCATGGAAAAAAGTAGTCTTGAATTGATAATGCTGAAGTTAACAATGTTTTTCTGTTGCTAGGCTTAGGCACTTGAAAATCTATATTCAAATAAGCTAGAATTTTAAAGGGCAGTGAAGTTTACATATGAAGCTTTACAGAAGGCTTATAAATCAGAAAGTTGAAAACAAAGTACCGAGTCTAATAGCTGCAGCAGAATACAGAAGATAAAGTAGAACCAGAAGCTATGCAATATTATTACTGATGCCTTTCAATGGAAAGGGTCTTATCGCGAGGCAAACTTTCTCTTTGAATGATTAGAACTGCTTTTTCATTCCTCTTCCTGGAATCTATATAGCTTCAAATTTATAGACCAAGATTTTCAAAAGTGATTAGTAATTTTGGGTGCTTCAACTTTTGGGTGCCCAGCTCAAAGGGGGCCTGCTTTTTCAGAAAGTACTGAGCACCCACATTCCTGAGGATCAGAGCCCTCTTTGGTGTCTCAAGTTGGGCACCCAAAATGTTGGAACATGAAATCACTAGTCACTTTTGAAAATTTAGGAATGGTCTGTTGAGATTGTTTTTGTGTTTTGGGCTTCATTCTTAATACTGATCTTTAAATTCTTAAAATCAGGGTGATCTTGGGTCACAGAAATATTCATACACAAGTAATGTGACATCATTGTATGGAAGCTGAGAAAGAAATGACGGGAAGGGGATGCAATGCATGACAGTTCGTTAGCAAGAGTTAGGCTAACTGTAACCCTAATAACGTGAGATTTGTAGAAGCGAGGAATGTGTGAGGCGAGTGGGAAAGAACTGTATGAGAAGTTGTTGTGACCTTGTGTGATAATGTGTAGATAATATGGAATGTAGACGAAGAGTCTACATTAGTGAGCAAAACAAGATATCAGAATGACCTATGTATAAACAAAATGCAGCTGTTGCTCATTATTGTCTGTAACAAAAGGTATAAATGCTTGCTGTAATTGTTTACCTGTTGAGAGACCTGTTTAGCTCTCTCCCTCTAAGCAATTGTTAGAGAAAATGAAGTATCTGATTTGCTGTACCCAAACAAAAAGTGAGAACTCTGTTATTCTCTGACAATTTGGGGGCTCGTCTGGGATGGCAACGCCCGCAGAGGTACTGGCAGTTGTTACGGATCGTTCCCCTTCGATAGAGGTAGGAGACCTTTTGAAATCTCTATGGGGGTGTCGGAGGAGGACTGTCCGTGGGGCCGTCTGTCCCTGTTGGGCTCACGCCATCCGAACTTATTGACTGTGCAGCAAGGTCAGATGCAGAGCGGTTCTGGGGAAGTGTTTTGCCACCCCTAATAACGTAGTTGTATGTGGTTCTGGGGACCTGTTAGTTTGGCCGCCCCCATATATGCATATGAGAGATGCATGGGGATGCACCGGTGCTGAGGGGTTGTTACCGCCTCATAGTGTAGATGCATCGTGGTACTTGGGAATAGTACCTGGAAATAGAGGCCTTGGGGTGTGTGTGTGTGTACACCAGTATGAATTGAGAGTTACCGGAAGACGCCCAGAGTACTCTGCGAAGTCTTTTGGCTCGTGACCAGAACTACTCTAACACAAGCCCGGTAACTAGAGGATCTTTTAGGAGATCCGATCCACGGTGGGCTAACTCGGCCTGGCATCGTCCGGTGAGGAGGCTACCTGGGTCTAGGAGTGTGTGAACCCATCTTCCCTCCCCTTTTCCTCTCTGTGTGAGCCACTGACAGTCTGATCATCTCACTGGATGCAACGAGAATAAGCGGTGCCATCTCTCTGAGACTAGCCGACGCTCTTTGCTGAAGGGAGGTGTAGGAGGGTCGTGGCCATCCTCGTTAGCCTCTCCTATGTGAGTACCCTGTAGGGAGAGATCCTTAGTTTATGTGCCGCTAGAGCGGACAGGGCATCCTACCCCAGCTTATTTCATGTACATACATTATGGTCCTAAAACCTGCAGGTATTTAGAGAATTGGAATCATTACACACGTGAAAATTCATCTAAACAATGCCCACTAGAAGGTACCTTCAATCTAGATAAGATCATACATCTCAGAGGAGCTTTTAATTACCAAAAAGCCTCTGACACACAATGGGAGCAATTTGTCTATTGAGGAAAGGAACAGGTTAATTTGAAATTCAGCTTGGTCCAGAGATAAAGAGAAAGTTAATCTGTGTTCAAGGGCAAGAATCAATGCAGACCAGGCTAAGTACAAAGAAAAACTGCTTTCGGCCCCAGCTGGCTGTGGAAAAAATATAGACATAGTCAAACCAAAGGCAATACAAGTTACAGTGCTGAGATTACATTTGCAAAGCTTAACTGTCCAGTGAGATCCAACAGTCTTCCTTTGCGACCCTGGAGCCGGCGTGGTTTGGGGATGCTGAAGAAGCCACAGGTAGCCGGCCTGGACTGGAATCAGTGAAAAGACGCCCCAGGAGACCTCAGGGTGTAAAAGAACTGCCCTCCCAAGAGAGGAAGCAAGTTGAAGATCGCACAGCACCTTCTCTGAACGTTATACATAGACGTGGCCAGTCTGGACATACGTGTGTGAGTATGAAAGTGTGCCTACTCTCAGCCGCAGTAAGTCTGAGAACCGGAGAGGGATTTAGCATTCCTCTCTCCACCCCAGTTGACCGAGAAGGGTGTCAGGAGGATCTACCCCAGTCATAGCAGGACTGGGCAATAGAGAAGTTGGAGAAAAGGGAAGGGTTGTGTACTTGATAACTAGAATTAAGCAATTAAGAGCATAGATCATGAACCAGGCAGCAACTCAAACCTATGCCCAGGGCAATTGGCAAGCCTCATGAGGGAGGACTCGGGTAGCCTTGTGAGTAAGAATGTTTAAGAGAAGAGACCAGGAAGGGTGGGGGCTAGTTGAGAAGCCCACCCTCCTATTTAAATTGGTAGTGAAAAAGCCGGTGCCCATGGAAGGGAGGGTTCAGCGAGAAAAGCAGGATCGGGCCCAAGCGGGCAGGCAACAGATAGAGATTGGAAAACAGGTTGGAAACTTTGAGGGCATAGTGGAAGGAAAGGAGTAAGTAATTATAAGCATGGGGATTTCAAATCCCCAGGATAATAATTGGAATGGTAAAATATGTGTAAGACAGAGTCTTTGTACCAAGGTGCAAGGCTCTCCTTTCTTCCGCAGAATAAAGCAACTCTTCCTTATCCCTGTCTGGCTGTTATTGGCTCTCAGCTAGGTGGACCCGATATTTTGGTGACAGTTACTGGCGACTCTGGGTTAATGAATTTCTGTCTTATACATTTGGGCGTTAGGTGTGTGGACGGAACTGAGCCTCTCATTCGTAATTCCTCAGAGTCGAAGCCATTGCGTGCGATGAAGCTCTGAGGTCGAACTGGGATCCTTCTGTCCCGTCCCCTGTAGCGGTCAGTATTAATAGAAATTCCTGTAATAGGATCCTATTGGGCCATAATTCCCTCTGTTGTCTGTGTAATTCTCCGTTAGAGTGTCAGCAGGCAGATGGGTGGGTCTCTGGTAAAACCCTCCCAGGATAGCCCTTTGAATTATATCTTTAAGTAAATGGCCTTTACCCGGTGTTCAGAAAAGAATGTCGAAGAGACGCTTGTTGCAGCTTTGCACCCAGGATTGGCCAGCCCTGGGCACTGATTGGCTCGAAGCCGGATCTTTTGACATTCAGACTTACTTAACTCCCTTGCGCCTGGTACTGGAAAACCAGGCACCGGGACAAATAGATTATTGGTTTTTGTGGGATCTGTGTTTTATAAGTTTGAGATGAATTGGTATTGTTGAAAGTTGAAAAAAAAAAAAAAAAAAAAACCGAGAACACTTTTGCCAGACACAGGAAATTAGTGTTGTTTAAGATGGTATTTAGCATTTAATCCTTAAGGTGACTTAATGTTTTACAAGATTTAAAATGTTTTAACTAAAGACCAAAGGTTGTGGCTGCAGCAGGATAGTCAAAGCCAGGAGAATAAAAGATTTGAATTTGGTTTTGGGCAACAAAATAGCAGATAAAAGATCTGGTAAAAAGAGAGAGAAGGACAGTGCCCCTGGCTCTATGTGGTCAAGCTGTCACTTTACTAAGGGTGCATGGAGATTTTGTAAGCACAAAAGAAACAATTACACCTTATGTAGAAATTGATGTGGCTAGTGTTGTGGAAATTTGAATTGTGGATAGGATGTGCATTTTCCCCAGAACATGTGCAGTGTATATTGTAGCAGAGGTAAAAGAAATGCAAACCTACCAATATAGATTGTATTGTCTCTTTCAGATCACTGGGTGTTTGAAAACAGGAGTTAGAAGTAAAAGGCAATCAAAAGTCTGGGAAAGTTAATTGTGTCCTTTTTTTTTTTTTTTTTAAAGTAAGAATCTTTAAGCCGTGGATAGCTTTGGATCTGGAAGCAAGCCAGAAAGCATCTGTATTAAAGCAATTTTCTAACTAATAAGGTAGAAGCCACTGAAACCTGGGCTGCCTATGAAACAAATACAAGGAAATATGGGTAATTCCTCTGTTTTGCCTAAAATCAACAAGAGTATGGGTATATAAAGGAAATATTTTAAGCAATGACTGACTACCCAGAAGGGGTAGACCTCTGTTCTTTTGTCTTTCAGATCATCAGAGAAAATGGATGCCATCTGAACAGCATTCAACGTACCATGCATTTACTGGTACAATAGGAATTATTTTTGTGTTCTAGGTCCTGTCTTGTGGCCAGAATTGTTGGGTTTAATATTTTCATAAGACAGTCTAGTTCAAAATCAAATAGAAGGGTTAAATCAAAAAGCAGATACTTGTTTTCTTCAACTTGGAATACAAAGTGTTTAGTATATCACATTTTCCTGATGTATCCAAAGTCGAATACATTTGCTTAAGTAAGAAAAAGAAACTTCACTGGCCAGATTTTTTTAAATGAAAAAAAATTGTTGTTAAAATTTGCATACCAACAGTCTTTGGAAGCAAGGACATGGAAGGTTAACCCACTCCCCATATTGCCCATGGGATCCTTCTGGCTACCTCAGATTTCTAGCCAGAAGGTGTGGAGGGAGGAAAGGTATTGGACACCAGAGGTTGTACCGAGTGGACTCCTCAAAAGTGGGAGTGCTTGTCCTGGTTTGTTGCTCCAAAGCTCTGTAATAAAGTTATTTTACTGGAAGGGTGTACATGGCATACATTGAATAATAAGACTAATGTACTGTATAATGGCAATGTGTATGTGTTCATTGTTGGGAAAAGGTGTATGAGTGAAGAGTGGAAGTTTCCTTTGTAGGTTAAAAGAAGCCAAGAAGGGGAGAAGGAAAAAGAACAGAACAAGTTAACTGGAAAAAATAGCTAGCAAGCTCAGTCCAAAGATAAGATGCTGGCCCCATCCAAAGACACTGCCCACAGCTAAGAAAAGGGGCGCCTGAATGTGCTCAAGCAACTATGAGATCTGCAAAACACTGCCAGACATTAATGAAATGTGTTAGGTTTCTTTTCTCACAGATAAAAGAAGTGCTACCCAAAGACCCTAGCAGCTCTGCCATTCATTGAAACAAGGAGACTGTCTACGTAAAGTCCACCAACGAAAGACTGCTTTGGCTCTATCGTGGAAAGGCCCTTTCCAAGTCCTGTTAACCACCAACACCGCTGTGAAGTGCCAACGACTACCTGCCTGGACCCAGGCTTCTCACTGTAAAAAAAAACCCTCCAACTCGGGAGGACTCTCCGACTGATGATAAGCCTATTTCTAGCTCTGCTGTGCCTTCTGGACAGCAGGAAAAAGAAAAAAAAGACGTGCTACTGTCCACCCCCTTGTCCACTGACAGACCTACTGTGCCTTTGGATTTTTCTAGAAGAAACAAAACCATTACAGGGTGATGTGCTAGTAACCTCTCCCCTGTATGAGGCTAAACCACACTGTTTCAGGAAAAGAGAAGGAACACTTGCTCCATTGAAACCACCAAAGTCCAGGGATTCCTGACTACAAGAGACATTAAGAACTGATCCTGGTGAAGAAACAAAGAATTATACACTGACAGGAAGAAACTTGTGGGACCCATGCTTGGGAACGTGGTATTGATTGGATTTTGGGGTTTATTCTACAGGCTGCGCCCTGTGTTTTGGATAAGTCCTTCAGCATGTATTGCCCTCCCTAATTGGATTTTAAATGACAAGTACCAAAGGCACCTTGTTGCCATTGCCCCGCCATCTCCTCCATTACACTATTACCCCTGTAACATAACACATCCAAATATAGACAATGCCATATATTTGATAAAACCAATGACTAAGGCCTTCACACTAGTGATTTATTTAAATATTGTTTGAAAAAAAATATTTTTAAGGTTCAGGATATCCCATATAAGCGAACAATTGAATGGAAAAGAATGGATCAGTGGAGATAAAAGTATATGATATCACTACCAGTGAACCCCAAGAATCTGTAATTGCAATTGATGGGTTCTATAGTGAAGTAGATATGATGGCTGTTCCTGGAATTTGCACTGTGTTAAATGAGAGATGCCCTTATTGTTATTTGGTCACCCACTTAGTGAACAGTTTGGAATATTTTTAAGAACCAAGAACATGATGAGAAAGTGGGGCACAGCTAGCCTAGGTACAGGCTGGAGTTGGTGAGTTACATGTTATTTCCACCCTTGTTCTATGACCCAGAAGTTGCTGACAGAGATGGTATTGAATATCTCTGAGGCTGGGAAGGCATTGCAGTGGCATCTAGCATGTTCAGAAATTCAGGATTTCCTGAATGACCAGCTAATGGCCATTCAGAATGATCTAGAGCATCAGGCTTGGCCCAATGCCCTTACAGACACATCAGGAGTACCATCTGATCTGTGGCCATGGAGACATACTTGGAGACTTTCTGGGTGGAAGTGCGGATGTTCTCAGTGCTCCTTCCAAGCATATGGACCGGTTGGGGGGGTGTGGGCTCCCACATACCGAATCCTGCCGGGTCCATGGGGAGGATGCATGTGGGATTGGGTAATTCACCGAGACATCTGGGAAATTAGACCTTCTGGTATGCCCAATCGATTTTTAGTTAGTGCTCCTGGGATTACATCTGACATTTGGATGGGGTTAGGAAGTCAATGGACATTAGAACCCCCACAGCCTCAGTGTATCTGTAAACTGAAGCCAGGAGAAGTTGTTACTCTTCATGACTATGTTTGCTGGGAGAGTAGGGGACAAGGAACTACCCTAACAGGACACTTACTTTTTTCAAGCTAATGATAGCTGTGTGTATGTTAAAGATACCACATTGCAAAACATAAATTTTAATCTCATTGCCTGCAGTGGTAATCATATTATTTACTGGCCTGCAAATAGAATTTTGCAAGTAGTCCTTAGGTTCCAGATACCCTTTAAATGGACTAGTTTAGTACCTGATCGATTTCAAAATTTGCTTTCACTGTTACCAGAGGTTCAGAAAATCTCTGAAGTACAAGGGCAAATTCACATGCTTCAAAATATATATCAAGTTGAAAAGTATGCCTTTCAGATAGCTTATAGAGTATCCACCTTATGTACTAAGTATGATGTATTGTGTTATATGACTAAGATTGTACAACAACCCCATCATATTATCGCTATGGGAATGTTATTGCTTGTGGTGTTGTTAGCTAGTGTAGGAGTATGTTGTTGTTGTTGTAAAGGATGTAATAATAGTAGTACCTTTCATGTCCATGCTCATCATGAATTGTCATTGCATCCAATCAAAACCCCTAAGGTTGAAGCATCTGATGTAGAATCTGAATTCCGAGATTTAATGCAAATAGAGATTTGAAAATGTTTGTTATACTAGTAGTACAAAAGGGGGGAGGGGTTGTGGAAGCAGAGAAAGAACTGACAGGAAGGGGATGCAATTCATGACAGTTCGTTAGCAAGAGTTAGGCTAACTGTAACTCCAATAACGTGAGATTTGTAGAAGCGAGGAATGTGTGAGGCGAGTGGGAAAGAACTGCGTGAGAAGTTGTTGCGACCTTGTGTAGATAATATGGAATGTAGACTAAGAGTCTACATTAGTGAGCAAAACAAGATATCAGAATGACCTATGTATAAACAAAATGCAGCTGTTGCTCATTGTCTGTAACAAAAGGTATAAATGCTTGCTGTAATCGTTTACCTGTTGAGAGACCTGTTTAGCTCTCTCCCTCTAAGCAATTGTTAGAGAAAATAAAGTATCTGATTTGCTGTACCCAAACAAAAAGTGAGAACTCTGTTATTCTCCGACAATTGTATTGGGGTTTTGCCTGATCTTGGTTTTGAACATATAGCATTTTGGAAATGCAATTTTTGTTTGTTTGTTTTTTGTTTTTGCAGTGCAGAGGTAAGTTTCAGGTCACCATATTTTATCAAAACATTTAGCTCATCTCAAAGTTCTTTAGACCTGACAAGACACTCTTGTGGGAATAAAATTATTATTGGAAATCTGAATTCTCCTTTGGCTTTAACATATTCCTAGAAATGACCAGGCCTTATATCAAAAGGAAAAGACCCCTGTTCCAATAATTTCTCCCTTTTAAGCAGAGTTGAACCTAGGTGTCTTTCATCCCCGCTGAGTGCTCTAACCACTTGAATAAAAATTATAAGGTGGGCACCATCACCACCCCCTTCCACATTTTGAATGAGACCCAATTCAGTAGGTGGCTGTCACATTCCAGCATGCAATCCAGACCAGTGAGGGATTGTCACCACCTGCCCTGCAATCTTGGGTGCCTCACTAAACTTTGCTGATGTAGACCCCAAAACTGGGATACTAACAAACAGGCAGGTCACACCTTGAGTGTCTGCATATATTTATAGTCCTGGTCCAGCACTCTGACCCCAGCAGCCTGTCAGCAATATACCAGCCACACTCTGGCTTCCAGCAGCCTTGGTTACTACTTGCAGGGTCACTCCAACACACTCCCAGTCTCCTGGACAGTTTAAATATTATATGTCCATTGCCCCGGTAAGGGATCAATATATAAGAGCCTCCTACTTTAACTACAAAGGGAGAGAATTTAAGTGAGTTCAAGCATAAGGCATTAATGACAGAAATGGTTACAAGAGAAAAAGAATATTTTCTAGTAGCTAAAACTTAATAAACTAGACTTGGTTCTAGGTAAAATCCTTACCACGTGTTCTCAGCAACAGGGCTGACCAAATTTTCAGGTCAGAACTCCTCCCAAAATCCAAAGGCTGGTTCCTTTGTCTTCTTAGGTGAAAAAGAGAGAGAGAGAGAGAGAGAGAGATCCTGGGATATTTTTGCCCCTCTCTTTTAGTCCAGCACCCTCTTAAATGCATTTTCATGAGAGTTACTTCTAGAAAAAGTTCCTTCCCAGGATGAGGAGGGAGACATGGCATCTCATGGTGAAAGACATTCCATGCTGTTTACTAACATGCAGATTGATCTGTTCCAGCATCTCTTCATTGTCAAAGAATGGCCACTTGATGGGTGATTGCCAATCAACTTTGATGACACCTGGATAGAGACATTAGCTTGTCCTTTGTCTTTCAGGAACAGATTTACCCCCTCCCCAGGCTTATCTGGTAAACACATTTCAGTTTATGTTCTTAACTTTACATATGTTGTTGCTACATACCTTTTACTAGGATATTATTGACCAGAAAGTTATTAGTTTTCAAATGATCTCTCACAAGACATATTTTGTACAGAATTTCTTACAATTATGTGTGGAGTCTGAATACAAGTGGTACATTCAATCAGAGGCTTCATAACTTACCTACTGAATCAGGCCCCACGTGTGAGTTAGGTGGGTGAATACCTGAGTTCCCCCAGTTCACAGATAGCTCTGAGGCTTAGGTGGGAGACCAATGCCCAGGTACCTTGAGTGATGCAGCAGTTCACATGCAAGAAGCAGAAACATAAGCACTGAGTGAGTTTAGGCACCTCCAGGATTAGATGGGAATTTTGTGGATCACAGTGGATCCTAAAACTGAGCCTTTAGGTGCTTCACTCTGAGGTTTCAGTGCCTAAGTATCTTTGTGGACCTGGGTCCCTGTATAACAGAGATAATAACACTTTCCTCCATCACAAGGATGCTACGAGGATAAATGTATTAATGACTGTGCCATGTAAGTACCTAAGATTGATAGGGGATGGGGAGATGCCACTGGCTTTTAACCATTCCAAAATTTGAAGGAAAGGAGATCAGCTACAGCCCATCTTTCATTTGTGTTCTGCTGGAACCACGTGCAAATCTAGTGTAAGGAAATGCAATTCTGCTGGCTTCAACCAAATTTCATGCACTTACTCCAGCTCTTTGAAGCACATTGGACTTAGCCTTGCTACAGCGTGCAGTCACGGAACACATCCCATCACGTTGTGTGGGGGCAGGTGGATGATGAGAGAGGCAGAAATGTAGCTCCATTGCCTGAGACATTTAAAACTGTTGTGTATATGGACAAAGGAAAACAAATCCTATGTCTAAACACACAATAGAGATTTGACTGCTCCTTTGGACATGTGTCAGTACAGACGGTCAGGTGGGTGGGGAGAAATTCCAGCCAAATTATCAACATTTGAAGATTATTTTGTTTTTTCGGGTTTTCATCCTGGACCAATCACTTATTTTCTCTCTCTTTTTTGGGAAATTCTTAATTCTCTAAAACAATTTTTCCAATTTCAAAATAGAAAATGTTAGTTTTTGAAAAAAGAATTTAAGAAATTCCAGCATGTGATTAAGCTCACCAATCAAAATTGAAAAGGAAAAAATTGGAGGGACCTAAACAGTGAAAACAAAAATAAGGTTTAGTCAAAAAACTGAAAATTTTGAGAGTCAAAATAATGTTTCAAACATTATTGTGTCTACCATTTTGGAATAATGGCCAAATTTCATCATATTTTCAAACACAAACGTTTCAGACAACTCTAAATCCATGTCTTTCTGACATTTATGTACAGAGCATAGATAAAATGACAAAATGCTTTAGAAATGCAAGCAACTGATGTGATGTGACATACGATACACATAATATCTCAGCTTTCATATAATGCGTAGAGTGGATATTGTGGGGATCTTGTTGGTAAGGTTTTTCCATTTCTAATGTCTGAATCTCTGCATTTATAATCGCGAGAAAAACAATGAAGTCTCTGTTTGTTAAAATTCAGTCATTTTTCCCCTTGCGAGTTTTTTACTCTACAGAATGATTGATTAAAAAATAAACATTTTATTTCACCTTGGGAAAACTGTATGTAGTGGGTTGTTTTGGCTTGGCCAGGGCTAGTCTGTAAAATATTTCCTACTTTGATCATTTCACTTTACCTCTGAGTACAATGTGGCTTTTTTGATTAGTGTCTTTATGATGGGTTCCTAGTATTGGGTAGCGGTTTGTATTACTTGGAGATAGTCTTCTAAAGAGCCTCTGGGACAGATAATTCAGTGCCCGATAAGCAAAGGCTTAAAAACATTAAACGATCTTTAATAAAGTCCCAAGATTTATCTGCTCTGTAGGTCACTCTGCAGTCTGTACATTTCCTCTGTACAATTCTGACTACTTAGTCTTTTATGATACACTTTCAGTTCAGGGACTTCTTTCACTATGGAAGAGCATCAAAGAACAAAATCACTAAGTATTTTATTATTCCAGTCTGCTGCTGTGACCCCTATCAAAACTGGCAGTGAGCTTATTGGGTAAATACTCAAGTTTTTCATCATTTCTACAGTTCATTTTAAAACAGTATCCATGCCATTGTAGAACATTATATTTCCCTTAAAACAGCACAAAAACTGTGTAAGTCAGCAGTAACCTCATGATTGCAAGCCACGTATGTCTCTTGAGTCTAAGTATCATAAATCTTTTCTATCTTTCTTTGTCTAATACCAACTTTGAGAAACAGAATGTTATTTTACAGAGTTAACATGTAAACTTTGATAGTACTGTATAACTTTCATTCTCTTGACTGCAACTTCTACTCCTGCTTGAAACTGTGTGAAGTCTTGGGGTGAGGTGGGTTCTAGAAAATATTTCTTTCTTTCAGTTTGAGAGATGAGAGAAAAACTTTTGTTTCACTAGTTTGATTAATCCTTCCCATCTCTCTATCTTCCCATTCCATCAGCTGATACAGTATAATATAGAATGTTAGGATATAGATATTCAGGCCTGTCTGCAAAGGTCTATACTTTAAGAATGTAGGTGTATTCTTGTCACTTGGCTAGTTACAGAGGTATAAAAGAAAGAAAGAGAATCAAAATCACTGTCTGCTGGTATAAGGGCCTTCTCTTACTGTGACAGTCTGAGGCCCTGTTCTTAGGCTAAGGCCTTTGGCTAAGCAGCAGAGGCAGCCATAAGCTGGGAAGCGAACGGTCACATCCTCACATTCCAAACTAGTCACATTGAAATAAGGCCATCTGGGGCTGTTAGACAGGTGATCAGATCTATCACCTCCAGAGAAAGGGAAGAGCCTAGAAGATGTAAAAGGAAACTTAGTTTGATAGCATCCTGTCTGGCAAGAACTCACTTATCAATAGCTGGGATGTGAAATCCTCATTTCTGTATTGTTCTATCACTGTAGTCCTCATTTTTTTTTTTTTTTTTTTTTTTAAAAGAGATATCCTATCTCCTAGAACTGGAAGGGACCTTGAAAGATCATCGACTCCAGCCCCCTGCCTTCACTAGCAGGACCAAGTACTGATTTTGCCCCAGATCCCTAAGTGGCCCCCTCAAGGATTGAACTCACAACCCTGGGTTTAGCAGGCTAATGCTCAAACCACTGAGCTATCCCTCCTGGTTTGTCTGTATAATCTCTGTCTGGTTCTGTGATTGTTTCTGTCTGATGTATAATTAATTTTGTTGGGTGTAAACAAATTAAAGTGGTGGGATATAATTGGCTAAATAATTGTTAGGATTGGTTAGTTAAATTTCAGTAAAATGATTGGTTAAGGTATAGCTAAGCAGAACTCAAGTTTTACTATATAGTCTGCAGTCAATCAGGAAGTAAGGGGGGAGGGGGAAATGGGAACAGGGAATGGGGTGGGGGAATTGGAATCAGGGACACAGGAATTGGAATCATGTTTTGCTAAGGGGGGGAAATGGGAACAGGGACACAGGCAAGGCTCTGTGGTGTCAGAGCTGGGAAGGGGGACACTGAGGAAGGAAACTGGAATCATGCTTGTCGGAAGTTCACCCCAATAAACATCGAATTGTTTGCACCTTTGGACTTCGGGTATTGTTGCTCTCTGTTCATGCGAGAAGGACCAGGGAAGTGAGCGGTGAAGGAATAAGCCCTCTAACATAGACCAGTGGTGGGCAACCTGCAACCCACAGGCCGCACATGGCCCACCAAGGTAATCTGCTTGTGGGCCGCAAGACAGTTTGTTTACATTGACCATCCACGGATTACCCTGATGGGCCACATGCAGCCCATGGGCCCACCACTGGTATAAAACACTGTCATTCTGTCTGTTAGAACTGTTAATAGCAGCATTTAAAGTTCATCATGCCTTAGTTCCCATTGTGACAAAGCTCCGAGCCTGTATTGGTGGGTCCTGCGCTTCCTGGCAGATACAGTGGCCTCAGAAGCTCGCTAAGGCCCTCAGTAGGACCTCCTTTTCTTGGTATGGCGGCAAAGGTTATAGCTTATTGAGCTACTTTCATCACAGGCCGGTATGGGAGATGGGAAGGTGGAATACCCACAGTCTCTGTTGCTCCTTAGAGCTCCATAGGCACAGTTTGGTCTCCTGCCTATACCAAAGTCTGATTCCCTTCTCCAAGGGATCTCTGTAGATCATGGGGGTGAGGGGCGGGGAGAAAGGAGGGAACCCAGGCCCACCCTCTACTCCAGGTTCCATCCCAGGAACCCTAATGATAACAGCTGTTGGTGGCTTCCCTCCTCCACTGATGCTGCTTCGACTCCCTGGGCCACTTCCCCGTGGTCCCCTTTTCCAAGCTTTACCCTCACCTCACAGTTCAGTACTGCTTCCTCTCCTCCGGCTCCTCTCAAGAGAGCTGGAAAGGAGAGCTTTTAAAGCAGTATAAGCGGGACCTTAATTGGTTCCAGCTGTCTCTATTAGCCTAACAGCCTTTGTCAGTTAATTGAGGTCAGGTGCCAGCATTAGCCTAACAACCTTAACTGGTTAAATTGGCGTCAGGTGTCTTGATTGGCCTGGAATAGCCCTTGTTTGGCTATTCAGGGAACAGGGACATGCTCATTCTGAGACTCTATACCTACCTTCCATTACCCTCTTAAAGCTCGCCCACGTCCCAGTACTCAAAAGGATTACTCTCTTATATCCTTCTGGCCTGAGTCTCTCACACCATATAATATCTTAGTTCACATGACAAGCTGCCTGGAGTGGCCACCCTCGGGGCAGACTGTTTAAAGCAGGGCACAAACCCCAAATTGGTTGTGTGTGCTATACTTAGATTTCACCAACCAAATATCAAGTGTGAGCTCCTCAAGCACTATAACAGCTTTAGCATGGCATCACAGACAGTCCCCTTGCATACTCTGGTCTATCGTACCACCCAGGCAAGCCTGTCTTTGTAATAGATGGTCGCTTACACCAATAGTCACAACAATATTCAGGTTACTCCCAGTTCCAAAGGACCAGTCACTTACCCAGATCAGTTGCATCCTAGATCTCTCATCAAAGACAATGATTGTAGCCAATCCTGTAATAAACTTGCTAAAGATTTGTTTATTAGGAAAAAGAAATGGGAGCTATTTACAAGGTTAAAGCAGGTAAACAGACACACACACAAATGACTTTCAGTCTCAGATTCCAAGAGATAATAGAAGCTGCTGTAATATTCAAGCTCTTTGGCCTGGGTTAGCCCAAGAGGTCTTAATCAGCTGGGGATCTCTTGTTTAAGAATCTTTGCCCTTTAGACTTCAAGCAACATGGAGGTACAGTTCCTTCTTTTCAAGGATTTTTATTCTCTTACCCCAGTGTTCAAGCTGATAGGACGAGCCCACCTGCACGTGTGGGTGTGCAGGGAGGAGCAATCAACACAGTCTTTGTTCTTGATGTTTCATAATGGCTCATTTGGTTCTTTTTGGTATGCAAAACCTAACACCACCTTAGGAAGCCAGCATTTCTACATTAATTAATGCTCCTCTCCTGTTTGATGACTTACAGGGTATGTATACACTTCACTTAGACACGTGCCACTGGCCTGTGTCAACTGACTTGAGCTAAGGAGTTGTCTCATTGCAATGTAGACTACCGGGCTTGGGCTGGAGTTTGGGATCTAGGACCCTGCGAGGTGGGAGGGTTCCAGAGCTCAGGCTGCAGCCTGAGACTGAGAAGTCTACACTGCAATGAATCAGCCCTGCAGCCCAAGCCACCTGGCACAGGCCAGCCACTGTTTTTTATTTGCAGTGTAGCTCTACCCACACAATTACAGAGGCTTACAATGCAAACACTTGATATAACCTTATAACATGGGGTACAGATGTTATAAGTAAGATTAATACATGCAACATCCTACATGCAGTTCACAAAGTCTAAACCCTAACACATTCTTCTTAAAATCTATTTTAACAATGGTAACACATAGATGAGTCAAACTCCAGCTATGCATTTGTCATGAGCTGGCATCTGGTCTGCCAGCATCACATCACATATATAATATTTATTATATGTGTTGTATACCCCATCCTCCCTGTAACAGAGTCAGGCAGCCTCTCTAAAGGTAGTTTAGGAATTGGGAAGGTCATGTGACTGAAGGGGGGAAGGGTCAAATGACCAACCAAGACTCTATACGAAGAAGCCAGGGCCTCAGGAAAGGAAAAGTCCTGAGTAGAGAGGCAAAGGCTTGTGCTAGGTAGTAAAGATCTCCAGGAAACAGACAGGCAAACTAGTTAGTGGAAGCTGAGAGAGTTCTGCAGAAAGTAGGGCTTGAGAGAGAACCTGGGAAGGGTTGGAGTATCCATAGAAAGCCCAGGAAAGAGGTCTTAGGAAGGTGGGCATTGAGCAAGAGGGCAAATGAATGCACCTGCCCAGCTGAGGGAACGTCCAAGATTGGAAGGAGTCCAGACAGGTGAAGCAAGGGGTCTGTGTATTTGGATATTTTCTTCTTGCTACAGTGTCCCTGACCTGGAATCTAGAGTAGAGGGAGCATTTGGGTTTCTGTACAATGTTACCGGGAAGCGTGGTGTGGAAAGTCTCCATAGTACAGCTCTGCTTCCTAGGGGAGGATAAGCTGATACCTTGTGGGAAAGGACTTTACCACCCCAGATGAGCCCTAGGAAAGGATGAACAATCTGAACAGCCCAAGGATGGCAAACCTGATCTAACAGGATGAAGAATTGAGTTTGTTTGTGAGCTTCTTCTGTTAACTCTGGGAGGGGTGGACATTTATGATGGGCAAAGGGCTAAGTCACCTCACATGTGCTGGCAGATGGAGGACCACCACAGGAGGAAACAGGGAATCTACCATGTCAGGGGAAACGGAGGCAGACCTATGACTAGAAGCCAGGAGAGGTAAGTCCATCTTAACACTCCTGTCACCTTCATCAGCAGTATCTGAATGCCTTGCAGAGATTTAAATAATCTTCCTATTCCTCATGGAGAAATAGCTTGAGTAGTTTATAGTTTGTGTGTGTTTTCTGTGTTTGTCTGAAGAATTTACGAATCCTAAATCAAAGAGATGAGTTTATATTTAGTAATGAACAGAGATTTGGTGGTCAGTCTTTTCTGGCACTGAGCTCCATTGCTTTGGTCTGGCTTCAGTGACCTTTGTCATCTTTACTCATGTGCCTTTCCCTAGTAGATGGCAGTTTCATGTTCCTCTGGAATGTAGTTGTTGTGGGAGAGAGATCTCTTTGCTAGGTAGGGCAAGTCCCATGGTAGCGAAGGTCAGGACACAATATCAGCACTGAGACTTTGAACTGCATTGTATAGTCAGTAGAGCAGCAAGGGTCCAGCATGATCTCTTTGCCTAAACCAGTGGGTCTCAAACGTTTTTACTGGCGACCCCTTTCACATCGCAAGCCTCTGAGTGCGACCCCCCCCCAATAAATTAACCACCCTTTTAAATATATTTAACATCATTATAAATGCTGGAGGCAAGGGGAGTTTGGGGTGGAGATTGACAGCTCGCGACCCCCTGACGGGTCCCAACCCCCAGTTTGAGAACTCCTGGCCTAAACAAATGAGCTGCTGCATTTTTTTTTTATTAGCTTGAGCTGCTTCTGTGTGTGATTTCAAGATGAGCTACGATAATCGAGCCTGGAGGCCATAACAGAATGGCAAACTGTGGCTGGATCTGTTTTGGATAGGATAAGTAAGATGCAGACAGAAACAGGCAGTTTGTACCATCATAGCTATTTGGACAATACTGACAAGTCGAAAAGGATTTAGTAACTGTGGACTGATCTAATCTGAGGGCAGCCAGAAGGGAGCATGAGATGCCCTCTGTTGGATGTCATACAAGAGACAAGCGCTTTGACACACTTCCTTCTTCCTATCAGCATCACCTTAGTCCTCTCTGAGAGCTTGTCTAGATTAGGGAAATTTGCAGTGGTGTATCTCCATTTATGTAACACTTCGTAATCTAGACAAGCCAGAATTCAGTTTTAGGCAGCAGCTCATCAGCCAGACCCTGTTTTCAGCTCGGCACTACGAAAACTGAGTGTTTACTGTTACATGAAGTTGAGGCAGACATGGGTGAGTGCCATGTCTGTACTGCTAGCACTTGTGCCAGCATTGTCTCACCAGCTCTCACAACCGCTTCTTAGAGCTGTTGAAGAATATATGGCGGAGGACTGAGTGTGTGATATCCACACCCTATTTACACACACAAGGCCTATTTATACACACACTGCAGTCCTTGTGTTGGGGAGCACTTAGTCTTGTTGACGTCAATAAAATTACTTGTGTGTGCTACGCAACACAAGTAAAAGATGCAAAACTGGCTCCAATTTTTGTCCACTTTGAACCAGCCTGGCTTCAGCCTGCGCCATCATACCTAGAAAAGCAGATGCTCAAGCAACCTACTGTTCAGTGTGTTACACACCGCCTCTGCCTTGCACAGTCAGTTTGAATGCTGTAGTTAAACCAAACCAGTCTTGTAGGACTCAGGCTATAAAAACTCAAATACTAAACAACAACATCCCTGATAGCCAAGTAGTACAGGCTGCACACCAGAGTGCACAGCAGAGAGCAGAGTCCTCTGGAAGCGGGTGCAGACCAGTGGAGAGAGGGACCCTTGAGTGAGGCCAGCAAGGAATGGGAGCCAAGAAGGGGGAGATGGTGTCAGGAAAGCAGAGGCCGGGATGTGCTGGTGGGAAGGACTCTTGATGTAGGAGCATGGTCTCATTGGGGGGGATGACTTGTGTGTAGTGGGGACCTGGGCATAAGGGTGAAATAATAACTGGAGCCTGAGTGGGGTCACGTTGGGGTCAGAGTATGGAGCCTGTGTAGAGATGCTTCAGTGTGTCAGGGCGGAGGAGAGAGGTTCTGGAGCCTCAGAATGGCAGGTGCCTGAAGGGATCAGAGGATAACAGCGCAGCAGCAGGGTGAGAAGAAGAGGAAGTAGCTGTATAGAGGTAGCAAGGCCAGTGCAGACTGTCCCTGCCTGTAGTCTGTTGTGTGAAAGGGTTTACAGCAGCACTACTACTCCTGTAGTCTGTGTAAACCCTTCAGTCTGTGAGAACTTGCAGTAACCTGGTGTCTTCTCCACCCTACAGCAACCTCAGGGGGCTAGATTCACAAAAAGGACTTAAGCATCTAACCTGACACTTTAGGTGCTTAAATCCCAGAATCAGACCCCACTGGGATTCATAAAACCCCCTCTCAGCTGCCACTGATGCCTAATCTCTCCCAGGAGCTAGGTGTCTGCCTCTGAGTGTGCACACTGTTGCCCACTCCAGGTGCCCAGCTGCTTAAGTCCCAGTGCAATGCATGAACCAGAGGATGATAGGCATTCCTCTGCCTAGCTCGCCTACAGGGCCTAATTCAGTAAGCAGGCTGAGTGCACACCTACCAGATCAGGGCCCCATAGGTGAGCTCACAAAATGTCTGTGGGGGAGGAGGATGACCTCCCTCCTAATTACGAACCAAGTGGCTAGGGCACTTGGGATGTGGGTGACCCTTGGTTCAAGACACCCCCTGCCACCACCTGAAGGAGAAAAGGGATTTAAACAGGGATCTGTCACCTTTTAGGTGCGTGCCCTAACCACAGGACTATAGAATATTCTGATGTACCATTCCCTCAGCCTCTCCTGTTAAAGCTGTTCCACTGTGAATTAATAATTTAACATTGCATTGGAGCAGAGGGACTGGATCCTGAGTCTCCCACCATTACCGCTCTAACTACCAGACTACAGAGTAATTTTCATGCTTGTGCTATTTCTCTCTCTGGCCCAATAAGACTTTCATTATGTATTCACAGTGGAACAGGAGAGACTGAAAAAGCCCCACCTGAGAATATTCCATAGCCCAGTGGTTAGGGTGCTTACCTTGGAGGTGACAGTGTGGTTCAAATCCCTTCTCCCCCTCCAGGCAGTGGGGAACTTGAACTAGGGTTATCCCATCTCCCAGGTGAGTGCCCTAACCACTGGGATGAAAGTTATGAGTGGAGTGGTGGTGCTGTTGCTGCTGCTGCTGCAAAAATGTCATAGGCACCTAACCCAAAAAGAGGGTTTGCAACTGAAAATCCCAAGCAGAGGGAGGTGCCTTCCGCCAACCTAGATTTAGGAACTGAACTCCCTAAGAGGGGGAAGGCTTAGGCCACACCCCTGAGCTTGGCACCTCCCACTGGGGGGGGGAGCCACATAGCAGGCCAGCTTTTATGAATTGCATTCAGAGGTGCCTATCTCTATCCCTCTCCCTTCTTTGAATAGGTGCCTAGGTACCTACCTCAGGCCTTGTGAATCCGAGTGACTTTCTCAGTGCCTGAAAGGTGTGGTGACGCTCAACATCACCATGCCTAAGTTCTTTTGTGAATCTTCTAGGCCAGGGTGCTGTGCTCTGGCAGGAAGGGCTAGCACCCTGCAGCTGTACATCTTGACTCTCTCTCTGCTACTGTTTCCCAGTTACTGAACAGCGCATCCAGAAACGAGCCTGCCACTGAGCTGGGGCAGCACCACAAAGGGTACATTTATACTGCATGTGTCTTTTGACGGTGTGTAGAGTACATGCTCACATATCCCCCTTCATATGGCTATGCATAGCAGTGCAGCCAGTGATAAATAGCATAAGAAACTAAAGACACACCTGATGGGTGTGAGTATGTATGTGAGTAAATATGGTACACTCTTTAGTTACCCAAGCCATACCACCCTGTCTCACCCTGCCTCCCTGCTGCTGGAGCATCTCTCTCTCTCTCTCTCTCTTCTGCAGAAAAAAACTCCCCCAGCACAGAAAGGTTTTGGCAATGCGGGAGGCAGCCAGGGTAAAGCTGTCAGCTCCCCACTGCCAGAGCCTTTCCTCACCCACGGGAAAAGACTCTGGCAATGGGGAAAGGCTATGGCGGGGGGAGGCAGCAGGGAAAGTCGGAGCTTTCCAGAGCCTTTCCTTGCCTCTGAGCCTTTCCCTTTGCAGATCCTTTCTCTGACACCTGTAGCTACACACCTCAGTGTGGACACAGGATGCTTTTTAATGCAGCTTGTAGCTATGCATATGCTACACACTGCTGCCAGTGGTGTGTGGTGTAGACATATCCTAAAGCAACAGGAGGCCTTGCCATGGAGAGACAGGAAGGAAATGGATCCCACCACCCTAACCCTAGCCTCACTTGGGAATTCTCTGTAATTGATCACCTTCTCCCATTCACTCATGATATAACTGTAAGCACTATACAATACCCTGCCCTTCTAAGTAGAATGTAGTGTGCTAGATCATCAACTTGTATAAATTGTCCTAGTTCATTTGAAGTCATTTGAACTATGACAACCTATGGCAGCTGAGGATCTGGCTGCATGTGTTACATAAGCTCAGAGGCTTGGTACTCTGGCTTCTTATCACTGTGGTTTCTATTAGGGCTTATCTACACACTCTCTTTGTACCACTATAACTGTATTGGTTTAGAAACCAGTATGGCTAAAGAAGTACAACTCCTTAGTATGGGAATAATTATACCTATATGAAGGTGTTATATTGGTATAACTTATTCCCATGAATTAAAACTGATAGTTAGAAGTACAACAACTGATTGTAGACTAACTGTTATTCTATGTTTAATATGTGTGAAATTATTATTTATATTTCTGACTGAAATCCATACTAAATATTTTTAATATGATGCAAAAACCTGGGTTTTATAATATATAAATATATATTCACCATAAAGAGAATAGGTATTAGATGCAAATGATATGTTGTTCTAGGACATCTAAATATGTAATAAGGTTTGCTTGTTGCTCATAAAAGAGCAATAATGTTCTTTAAAATATTTACTGAATATATTAGAACTTTCAGGTTCTCTGCAAGTTTTTACTGAAGCTGAATGGTATAGAAGACAGGAGTTATAACTTTTCAGAATACTAGAAAAAGTGACTTAAGTGGAGAAGAAAGTGAGGTTTAAAGGGCTGGCTAGTCAGGGAGCATGAAGATAGTTGAAAGTTCATTCTAAGAACTAGCAAATCCTTACATTCTGAGATTACTGGGAGGGGGCGCCTGAAAACCAGACTCTCAACATTGAAAGTTGTGAGTTCAATGGAGTTTAACCAGGGATGAATTTGACCTGTTCAATACAGTATGTGCTTTCTGACCTACTCTATTGTAACTGATATTGACTATCTAAGAGAACACAAGTAAGATCATTATAACCATTGGGTAGATTCTTACAATCTAAATGAACCAAATTCCCTCAATTGCCTTGTTTGGATGCAGCCTGCTACAAAGGAGACATGCACGCTCCTGGACACCTTGCTCTGTTCATTCTCATTATACTCAATTTAAAATACAGATTATTTTGGCTGAAAGTATATGGCTCCAGTTTATGTCTGGAAATAAATGTAGCATTTCCTGAGCAGAAGTGGGGCACTGGCTCTTGTCTCTATTTCAACAGAAATGACAAAACACATGAGCAGTTTTATGTAATACTAGGAATTACTTGACAAGAAATAGTATTAAATATCAGACAGATACAATTAGACAATTGCCACATAATTATTCGTTCAACTATTCGTTTTTCTGAGACATTTATAACCACTTGGGTGCTTAGCAAAGAGAGGTGTTTGCATGCAGAAGAAAAGGAAGTCTGATGAATCTCTAAAGGACATTTTACTCTTGAAAAAATATGCTTGCTTTTCTAAGTAGTTGATGGCTTTTTAGGGTCAGGCAGAGCAAGGGACCTGGTTTTGAGTCACACAAAGTATAATAAATGGGCTCTGAGCATATTGTACCTTTACTTGTCTGTTTGGCATACCCACTTTCAGATGTCACCAGCCTCTGCTGTTTCTAAGGTAAAGAGTGAAAAAATTCCATTCCAATATGTTAGACACATTGTTCGTAACCTTAAGTATATACTGTAATTTAAAAAGTAAAGATTAAAGAGAAGACAAAGCAATGCTAAGTTTTCTGAGTGGCGCATATTTATTAGCCTTACTAACACATTAGGTATAGAAAAATAGACAAGTTTTTAGCACTATAAATTGCTATATTGTCAACTATATATAAGAGACTAAGTAATTTATGTTGGGAATACCACGTTTCTTATAATAAATTTGTTTTTCTCTTAAGGTGGGAGGCAAAAATAGTTAGAGCCCAGAAACAAAGAATTAAAATGAATCAGTGGTAGCTGTTTTCTCTAACCTTTAGCAGGGTCAGATTAGCTAACTGCTAGGAGCAAGGAGCAAATTAAGTAATGAGGATTGGACACGGGTAACTGCAAAGCCGTTATATCCTGATAGCCTAGACACAACCAGACACAAAAAATCTGCTGTCTTGCAAAATACCTGTTTTAAAGAAGTTTGACGGGCAAATACTACTGAGATTTATTATAATAAAGGTTAAAGAATAGAGAAACAATGTGACTCCGTGTTTCCCACGTGAAGTGGTTTGAATTCCTCACAATCCTTATGGAGGGCCAAATTTCTGTTGTCTACTTATGAAGTAAGGAATTGCTCTTTGCCAACCTTCCTCACAGAATCTGGCCAATTTGCAGCTTTTGCAATGTGTTGCTCTACCAGTCAGTGCCACAACCAAAGCTATTGCAGGGGTAATGTTCTGGCTGGGAGTCCTCCAGAGAGCAGCTACATTAGTTGGTGTGAGTGATGCAGTAGATGGAACTCTTCCCTGCAAGCCAGTACCTCAGCACAATGCAGAGACACTAATCTGTTAGATTATTTGTGCTCATATGTAAACCCCAGGTCATTGCTGTTGGTTTAAAAATTAAGAACAGTTGGTGGTTACTTATTTTGTTCTCAAAGGCAGAATTGAATCTCTTATGGACATGGCATTTTTAAAGAGCAGTTGTATTAACTCCAGTAACTTGTGCATATTACAGCTCAATACTTCCATTTTACCTATCTGAATTCCAACTGCAGGGTCTATTGTCTATGGTAGTGAACTTTCATCTAGATACTTATAGAATCCACATCATCAGTATCTGAGTGCCTGTTGTGTAGCACTTAAAACGGCCACATTCCACCCTGTAAGAGGCTGGATTTCAGTTGCTAGTGAAGCTAGTCCTGTATAGATTCATGGAAGATAGGTCCATCAATGGCTATTAGCCAGGATGGACAGAAATGGTGTCCCTAGCCTCTGTTTGCCAGAAGTTGGGATTGGGTGACCGGGAATTGATCACTTGATGATAACCTGTTTGTTCATTCCCTTTGGGGCACCTGCCATTGGCTACTGTCAGAGGACAGGATACTGGGCTTGATGGATCTTTGGTCTGACCAAGTATGGCCGTTCTTATGTTCTTATATTTATAACTGGCAGCATGCTTTGGGATCCTTTCAAGATTGAAGGTTGCGTGTAAGTGCAGTTTCCCACTGCTGTTTTTTGTGGGACTGAAAAAAATGAATATAAGATGGTGCTAAGCTTTTATACTCAGTCAGATTTGGTCAATTGAAATAAAAGCAAAATGCATCCTAAGCTGTTCTTAACACTTTCAATGCCCTTACAAACTTAGATGCTTCTCACCATAGGCTGGCTGGTTGCTCGTCAGTCAGGCTCTCCTCTTTGATCAGCACTTCAGTCACTTGGTGGTGGTGGTGGTGGTGGTGTCTGCAGATATAGGTGGAAGAGGGAGGAAGAGCATGGTAAATGTCTCTTCCTTTTATCATGTCCTTTCCTCCCTCTTGGCTTCCCCCTTCAGAGTCAGGTGAGCATTACTGAGTATTTCCAAGCAAGATTGAGCAATTCCCCTGGTGTGGCCTCATGTAGATGAGTCATTGCATTGTAGCTCCCTTGCTGAACAATGGCTGTTGATTGGTTGTTTGACACACACACACACACACACACACACACACACACACACACACACACACACACACACCCCGCGCCCAGGCATTGGTTACTTTTATTGCTGTTGCTTCTGGGGAGCTAATATCTGGCTGATTCCCCAACTTACAGCATGTTTTAGTGACAACCATACTACACAATTCTCATAACTTCATATGCATTAATGATTTACATATATGGATAGAGAAATGACTTTCAGCAGATCATAACCTTTTCCCTGATACCTTACAAGGTATGCTTTATACGTAAGATTACCATTATATGGAAATGAGGAATATGGGGGTTACAGTACGCTCCCCCAAGGTATAGAATGTCACAGTGATCTTCTTTTCTGACTTGAGAAATCACTGGAGTTTTATATCTTCTTCTTGCCTTCAAGAGTGAGGCACCTCTTGTGGTCTCATAAATAACAAATACTAGGACCTGATTTTTCTCAAAGTTACATCAGTCTCACAGCAAACTGCATTGAGTTCAGAGGCTTTACTTTTAACTCTGAAAGTAAGAAGAGAATCAGACACCCATTTACTAGCCATGACACCAGGCACCAAGACAGAGGCTGATATGTTGGGCAAGGAGGCTGGGAGAAGTGTGCAGTTGCTGAAATTGTAAAAGTGACAAGAGAAAAGAAGCTGAAGGAATATTATATACGTTGGGCCAGATTCTGCTCTCATTTGCATTGAACTATTGTTTTTTATTTGTAATGGTATGGGGCCTTTATTCATTTTACAAAATATGCCTTTCTGATATTTATGGCATATATGTTTGACTTACACACATATGCATAAAATAAGTTTCTCTATTTGTTTCTAAACATAAGGCCACATCCTTAACTGGTGTGAATTGCCACATTTCATTTGAAGTCAATGCAGCTACACAGTTAACACCAGCTGGACATCTACTCCATAGTCTCTCAAGAACACTTTATCAGAATAAATACAGACCTATTAAATACTATGTAGTGTTGACCTTTAGTTTCATGCCTTATACATTTTTGATAAATCTTCAATCTGTCAGATAAGAATCTGGCATCAAATATTGAAATAGTTCTTTATAGCTGATTGCTTTTGATCTATATGACAGCTCCTCACTCATATGCAGGTATGACCATGCAATCCTATTAAACAAAGTTGAAGTGTTCTTAGCCTTTATTACAATTAATGCCTCTCTCCATTCAGTAAGTTATCATTAGCTAGGGCATGTGGTGTGGTGTGGTCATGGGTGTAAAGTAGAGATAGATCCAAGCTGCAAAATTCAGATCCAACTCCAATGTTCTGGAATGTGTGGGTCAGAGTTCTGATGTGACTTGCGAAAAAAACCCAGATGTAGATGATCCAAAGTTTCCCAGAGTTCAAAGGTGTTTGGGTCCAGGATGTGTTTAGAATAATTTCTAGTCTAAACCAAGGAAAACAAGGATAGGAATCCTTGGGGCTACAAGACACATACATACACCCGGGCTCCCCAACAGAAACTTTCAGTGCCTCCTTTAAGGAGGGCAGGCTGCTTGCTCCTCTCAAAGAAGCCCTGGTACAGCCTATGGTCAAGAAACAATCCCTTGACATTGACTACCCTGCCCATTGTTGGAATTAATTGACCTGAGGGCACACTGCAGGGCTCATCATCTTATGGAGGAACCTTCTGGGAGGGAAATGTGGTGGTAGTTAGGGAGGGTTGAGTTTTTCCGTTTATCCATGTGGTACAGTTTATAGCTTTGTGGGATTGATGTGGTTCTCTTAATTTACATAGATTTTGTTTTTAATTATTTAGGATGTCTTAAAATGTGAGGCACCTGTTGTGATCTTATAAATAACAAATACTATATTTTAGTATCCTAAACATACACTGTGTTAAAATGTTACATACAGTATGTGGAAAAAATCCTATTTTGGAAGCTGCAGCAACAAACCGTACTCTGGCTTAATTCCAGGCCTTTCAGTTCTGATTTTATTGCAGCAGGCAGTAGTGCCAACACACAAAAGAATGTGCTAAGCTGGTGATGATGCACTTATAACATGCTCCCACAGTACTTACACCTCTTTATCACTGACTTCCTCCAGGAGAGCTGGAACAGAGAAATTGTGTTCGATGTGGCTCATCTACAGTGTGGGCATTTTCCTGTCTGTCACAGACACTGAAACCATCTCACTAGAGATGAATTGCTTACTGAGACTTGCGCAAGTCTAGCTGCAAGAGAAATTTTTGAGTACAGACGCTCCCCGACTTATGCAAGAGTTCCATTCCAGAACGCCTTGTGTAAGTCGAATTTTGCATAAGTCGGGAACGTGTACCCGACAATTACGCGCAAAGAAAAAAAAATGTATGGAACTTACGGAACTTTTTCCGTAAGTGTGGATTTCCGTACGTCGGGTTTGTGTAACCCGGGGAGCATCTGTATATAATGGTGGTGCCCTTCAGGCTCCTATATGCTCAGCATATACATTGTATTCAGGGGGCTGGCTATTAAAGTATGCTTGACCAGAAACAGGTTAAAGAAGATCAGGTGTGTACATGTACCCTTACACATATATTTTGATTTGACAAATTAAAAAAGTCTTAGCAAACTGAAAACAATGGGCGACACATTCTCTCCTAGTAATACTTGGCATTCTACAACCTTTTTTCCAGTTAGCCAGCTCAAAAGCACTATTTAGCAAGTAAATGAAATGGAGAAAATGGAGGCACAAATTAAAGCCAGCTACAATCATTAGGCACCCAAATCAATATTTGCCTACCAAAAGGGATGTTCATTTCAGATATGCTTGAGCACTCCCAGTTTCCATTGACTAAAATTGAGGCAACTTTTATTTAGGAGTTCAAATGTGGATTTAGGTGTTCAACCCTCAGCTCCCAGTCCGTTGTTTAGACTACTAGAGATCTTTCCTTCTTTTTGCCTACTTATAACTTAGAGGATAGAACCAGCCTTTAGTATAATGTTTACTGGTAAAAATAACTTAAATACAGCTAAAATGCACTGCTTTAGTGTTTTGGCATCTGCATGGAAAAACAAAGTGAAGATTATTGCAAGGCTTATGAAAAGTCTCCTAACTGCTGGTCGGTATCTCCTCCCTGATATCAGTAATAGACTGAAGTGAAGATCACGAGGCTGCTATGAATTATTGTCAAAACTACAAGATGCTAGTTCTGGGAAAGAGGTCCAAGCTCTTTCCAATCAGCGCAGGTACTGATATGGATAGTTTATTTCTGAAAATCCTACAACAGTAAGTATCTATTTCTCTTTGACTGGCTAAAATGCTTATGTACACAAGTACTCCAATCAAAACAATGGGGGCTGACCCCATCAAATCCACTTCTTCCCCATCTTGAGGTCCAAATCCTCTACAGAAGAATGCACAAAAGTGCTCAGAGGGTGGGGGTAACAAAAGCTGCTTTGAAAAAAAGAGAGAAAACACTTGAAACAAGCACATTAGCTCAAGCACCTCAGTTCCTATGTCATGAACAGCTGGTGCAGAGCTACTGCACTGATGCTCAAAAAACAATTACCTGTCAGTGCTTCACAGAATCATTGGACTGGAAGGGACCTCAAGAGGTCCTCTAGTCCAGTCCCCTGCACTCATGGCAGGACTAGGTATTATCTAGACCATCCCTGATAGATATTTATCTAACCTAGTCTTAAGTATCTCCAGAGATGGAGATTCCACAACCTCTCTAGGCAATTTATTCCAGTGCTTAACCACCCAGACAGTTAGGAAGTTTTTCCTAATGTCCAACCTAAACCTCCCTTGCTGTAATTTAAACCCATTGCTTGTTGTCCTATCCTCACAGGTTAAGAACAATTCTTCTCCCTCCTCCTTGTAATAACCTTTTAGATACTTGAAAACTGTTATTATGTCTCCTCTTAGTCTTCTCTTTTCCAGACTAAATAAGCCCATTTTTTTCAATCTTCCCTCATAGGTCATGTTTTCTAGACCTTTAATCATTTTTGTTGCTCTTCTCTGGACTTTCTCCAATTTGTCCACATCTTTCCTGAAATGTGGCACCCAGAACTGGACACAATACTCCAGTTGAGGTCTAAACAGCTCAGAGTAGAGCAGAAGAACTACTTCTTGTGTCTTGCTTACAACATTCCTGTTAAAACATCCCAGAATGATGTTTGCTTTTTTTGCAACAGTGTTACACTGTTGACTCATATTTAGTTTGTGGTCCACTATGATCCCCAGATCCCTTTCCGCAGTACTCCTTCCTAGGCAGTCATTTCCCATTCCGTATGTGTGCAACAGATTGTTCCTTCCTAAATGGAGTAGTTTGCACTTGTCCTTATTGAATTTCATCCTATTTACTTCAGACCATTTCTCCAGTTTGTCCAGATCATTTTGAATTTTAATCCTATCCTCAAAGCACTTGCAACCCCTCCCAATGTGGTATCATCCGCAAACTTTATAAGAACAACAAGGAGTCTGGTGGCACCTTAAAGACATCATATGGACCCATGGAAAGGAGGCCCTTGAAGAATTCCACCTGGACTTCAACAATTTCCACCCCACCATCAACCTTAGCCTGGACCAGTCCACACAACAGATCCACTTCCTGGACACTACAGTGCAAATAAGTGATGGTCACATAAACACCACCCTATATCGGAAACCTACTGACCGCTATACGTACCTACATGCCTCCAGCTTCCATCCAAGACACATCACATGATCCATTGTCTACAGCCAAGCCCTAAGATACAACCGAATTTGCTCCAACCCCTCAGACAGAGACAAACACCTACAAGATCTTTATCAAGCATTCGTAAAACTACAATACCCACCTGGGGAAGTGAGGAAACAGATTGACAGAGCAAGACGGGTACTCAGAAATCACCTACTAGAGGACAGGCCCAACAAGGACAATAACAGAACACCACTGGCCATCACATACAGCCCCCAGCTAAAACCTCTCCGGCGCATTATCCACGATCTACAACCTATCCTGGAAAATGATCCCTCACTCTCACAGACCTTGGGAGGCAGGCCAGTCCTCGCTTACAGACAACCCCCCAACCTGAAGCAAATACTCACCAGCAACTACACACCACATCACAGAAACACCAATCCAGGAACCAATCCCTGTAGCAAACCTCATTGCCTACTCTGTCCCCATATCTACTCTGGCGACACCATCAGAGGACCCAACCACATCAGCCACACCATTAAGGGCTCATTCACCTGCACATCCACTAATGTTATATATGCCATCATGTGCCAGCAATGCCCCTCTGCCGTGTACATTGGCCAAACCGGACAGTCCCTCTGCAAAAGCATAAATGGACACAAATCGGACATCAGGAAGGGTAACATACATAAGCCAGTAAGTGAACACTTCAATCTCCCTGGTCATTCTATTACAGATTTAAAAGTCACTATCATTGAACAAAAAAACTTCAGAAACAGACTTCAAAGAGAAACAGCAGAACTAAAATTCATTTGAAAATTTAACACCATTAATCTGGGCTTGAATAGGGACTGGGAGTGGCTGGCTCATTACAGAAGCAGTTTTTCCTCTCCTGGAATTGACACCTCCTTATCTATTATTGGGAGTGGACTACATCCACCCTGATTGAATTGGCCCTGTCAACACTGGTTCTCCACTTGCGAAGTAATTCCCTGCTCTCCATGTGTCAGTATACAATGCCTGCATCTGTAACTTTCACTCTATGCATCTGAAGAAGTGAGGTTTTTACCCACGAAAGCTTATGCCCAAATAAATCTGTTAGTCTTTAAGGTGCCACCAGACTCCTTGTTGTTTTTGTAGATACAGACTAACACGGCCACCCCCTGAAACTTAAAACTTTATAAGTGTACTCTCTATGCCATTATCTAAATCATTAATGAAGATATTGAATAGAACTGGACCCTGAACTTATCCCTGCAGGACCCCACTCATTATGCCCTTCCAGCATGACTGTGAACCACTGATAACTGCTCTCTGGGAATGGTTTTCCAACCAGTTTTGCACACACCTTATAGTAGCTCCATCTAGGTTGCATTTCCCTAGTTTGTTTATGAGAAGGTCATGCGAGACAGTATCAAAAGCTTTACTAAAGTCAAGATGGGTTGTCCTTATTTCCCTTTTTATAGATTGGCTCTATATTTGCCCTTTTCCAGTCTTCTAGAATCTCTCCCATCTTCCATGACTTGTCAAAGATAATCACTAATGGCTCAGATATCTCCTCAGCCAACTCCTTGAGTATTCTAGGATGTATTTCATCAGGCCCTGGCGACTTGAAGACATCTAGTTTGTCTACATAATTTTTTACTTGTTCCTTTCCTATTTTAGCCTCTGATCGTACCTCATTTTCACTGGCATTCCCTATATTGGACATTCAATCACCACCAACCTTCTTGGTGAAAACTGAAACAAAGAAGTCATTAAGCACCTTTGCCATTTCCACATTTTCTGTTATTATTTTTTCTCCCTCATTGAGTAACTGGCCTATTCTGTCATTGGTCTTCTCTTGCTTCTAATGTATTTGTAGAATGTTTTCTTGTTACCCTTTATGACTCTAGCTAGTTTGATCGCATTTTATGCCTTGGCAGCTGGTGCAGAGTTACTGAACTGACGCTCAAAAAAACAATTACCCATCAGTGTTTCTCGCAGGCCTACTCCAAATCCATTGTTCTGAAAAACATTAAAAAGACTGTACTCATCAGTGCTTTGCACATTGCATTTCTACTCAGATCAGATACCTTCATTTGGTCTCACTACATTTCTGCCTTGGCAGTTGGCCTGTCAAAGCTGGAAGCCTTTGCTTCTTCATTATTCAAAAGGACAATTATAGGATTACAAGATCTTTCTTCTTATTAAATCTGCTTTGCTCCTTCCCACCTGAGTTCTGGTCCTGATGCTTGTCTGGGAGACCCAGAAAGTTTCTTTTGGGGTGCTACTCTCTGATATGATTTGATATAGTAGGATTTTTCACAGTAGCCATCTATGATGTCCCCTGCAGAGGATAATGATTTCAAGGAGGCAATGAACAGGGAAAAGCACATAGGATTTTAAGAAATAAGTATCCTGTTTTTAAGTTGGTTGTTTTACAATAAGCTCGTGATTTTTTGCTGGGCCGTTCCTGTATCTAAAAGAATGAGAGAAATAAAACAAGTTAAAAGCAATAATAGGCTTCCAAATTAGCATTCCCTTTCCTGAGTAGTGATAGTGGAGCTAAACATTTTAAATGTCTTTCTCACTGCAGTTTTATATGTTTTTGCATCTTTAAATTTTAATAAAGAACATTTTTAAAAAAATGTAGCTATTTTGTTCCAGCTTTTTAGTATATTTTTGAAAAGCTACTAAACAATCCTCATAATCTGGAGTGTCTACTGTGATTTGGAAGGCATAGTATAGGCTAATTTGGAAGCAATATGGTCTGAAGGGACAAATGTAGGTTTAGAAGTTGGGAAGTAGCAAGTTCTGACCCCAGCTGTGCCACAGACATAGTCCTTTAAGCCAAGATTTTCAAGTATGACTTCGATTTTTGAACTTGAGATACCTTGAGCCTAACTTCAGAAGTGCTAAGGTGCTCCAACTGACTTCAGATGGATCCTTAGTCCCTCTGAGAATCAGACTCTGTATATCTGGACATGGGCACCTAAGTGTCTACTCTGCAATTAAAAAACCGTAGCTGGTCCATACCAACTGACTTAGGCTCCCAGGGCTTGGGCTGTGGGGCTGTTTCATTTCAGTGTAGACATCCAGGCTCAGGGTGGAGCCCAGGCTCTAGGACCCTGCGAGGCGGTAGGATCCCAGAGCTCAAGCTGCAGCCCGATCCCGGAAGTCTACACTGCAATGAAGCAGCCTGATGAGCCCGAATCAGCTAGTTGCAGGTTTTTAATTGCAGTGTAGACATATCCTAAAGTTTGAGACACCAAAGTCTAGATTCCACTTCTTAAAATCTGGACCACAACCTCTCATCAGTTTTCCCATTTGTAAAGTGTGTGTGTGTGTGTGTGTGTGTGTTGGGGGGGGGGGGAGAAATAATACCTACTTACTGCAAAAAGACTGTTAGAATTAACTAATGTTTATATTGAACTTTGCAAATGTAATGCTCTAGTATAAGTATTTTAATTCAAATATATGTATTGAAAATGACTTTTTTTAAATGAAGCTTTTGGAATAGGACTGTGCTTTCCTTTGTGTTCAGAAAGTGCCCAGCACATTCCAGGCACTACCAAAACCCACACCATACATGCTAATAAGAAAATGAGTATATCAGGGCTCAATCCTGCCTATTGAATTTAATAGAAATTTGGCCATTGATTTCAATTGCCCACAAAGAATGAATATAACTGTTATAACGAGGCTTGGAAAGATTAGAATTTCATTGGTAAATGTAGGCAAGTGTTGATTTTACTGAACACACACAAATGACAAATGTTTCCATCAATAATAACCAAAATTTACGGATAGGCAAAGTAAGGAAAATGCTGCTTGAAAACTATTCTGGTTTGATTTAAGGATATTTATTTTGTATGTTTTGACATGTGATGTTGACAATTTGTTTGTTAATGGTTATAAAGATTTAACTTTTCAAACCTCAGTGTGTCATTAAATAATTATCTGACCTTCTCGTTTTCTGATGCCCACCGTAATTTCCCACAACGATGATAATTTAAATCATTCCTTTTTTTACAAAAAAGCTTAAATATTGATATTGTCCATTGAAATTATTTAAAAAAATCAGATTATGTCAAGCCTAATTATAACCCAAGCAGTGTATGAAATCTTCCTTAAGGTAAGATAAGGAAAACAATGAAACAAGTCAAGCTGTAGAGTTATGCTTTCTTAAGACCCTCAATATAACTAGTTATATGTTATTGCTGGCACTCTTTCAAGTACATAAATTGACGTTACTGTGCTCAGCTTTATTCTGAAGTTTAACAATGAGGAAATCATTGCAACAGGTAAGGACTGATTTAGAGGAAATGGGAAATAAGATCAACTAATTTCTTTGTGTTATGCCCACACATGCCTAGTCAGGCTGTCAATTAACAAAGATTGAGGAAAGAGCAGAATTGTTTCAATGTCAAACTTGTATTTATTTTTTAATTTTCTGTGCGGCATCAGGTTATCTTTAACATACACTTTCCTCAGTCTTAGCACTAATCCTCTCCTTATTTGTTTTCAATTCATAAAAGATGCTTACCACCTTAAAGTTCAGAATTTTCCTTCCTTGCATTTTCTTCCCAAAGTCCTTTGTCCATCTTCCCCCCTCCCAGCCCCTCAAGCTGCCCATATTGTGCTGTATTCAGCTCTCAAGCTGCAGCCAGAGGGAGATCTTGTACAGTGCTGGAGGAAGACCGAAGGCTGAAGTACCTCAGAATGCACTGAAGGAGTTCATAAGCTAAAGAGTGTGGCTTAGAGGCTGAAGTAAACATAGGGTTGCCAACCCTCCAAGATTGTCCTGGAGTCTCCAGGAATTAATGATTAACCTTTAATTAAAGATTATATCAGGTGATGAAACTTCCAGGAATACGTACAACCAAAATTGGCAACCCTAAGTAAACAGTAGATGTTCAGCACTTTGCAAGATTGAATTTACAGTATATAAAGGGCTGTGTGATCCTTCCAAATATTGGGCCCAATCCTCTGTTGTGGCTGGGGAGTGCTTGAGGCAACAAAGGAGAGAAAGGGATCAGAGGTGGCTTGGAGCTGCCTTTGAACAGACTTGCTTACCAATCCTGAGGTTCAAGTCAGTGCAGCCTGATGGTGCCAAGTTGCAATGGCAAGTGATAGCTCTGGCAGCTGAAGATAGTGCTCACAATGCTCCCTAACTGTAGGAAGGGATGGATGATGGCATAGGAGCAGTTATCCAAGGATCCCCATACACAGGGGAGATCCTCTATCTTCTGAGAGAGTGGGAGTTAGGGCAGATTTATGTAGCATATTGAACTCAAGGATTTGGAGCTTAGTCCAAGAGTCATTCTGGGTAACAAGACTGCATGCAAGAGTGGAGTTCTGGCAAAAGAATCTTCTGCTAGTTAGTAGAAAAAGCACTTACAAGTTGTATGCCAACTCTCAACAATACATACTGTAGTAATTATGTTCATATTTGTACTCCTCTTTTGCCCAGTCCTCAGATCTGTACTGAGATGAACAGTGCTTGACATCCAGAATTGGGGGGTTGCTGGACTTATAGGCCCCAATCTTGCAAACACTTACACATGTGCTTAAGAGTTTGTAGAATCAGGGCCTTTGATTGTAGGCTTCTGAAGATGGGGTCTTGTCTTCCAGTTTTTATCTGTAAAGCAGTATGTGTGCCTATCGTGCTATGCAAACAGTACATGAGAATGCTGGGTATGAGAGAAATGGTCGCAGATGTTTAATAAGGTACTGATGGAAAGAAGGTGGTTTTGCCCACCAGTGCCACGTGTACTTCCAAGAGCAGCTGAGGAACTAAGAGTTGCTTTGTGAGAACCTTCATCTATGCAGCATTTTGGAATCCTCTGATAAAACTTACCATATCAGTGCAAAGTTAAATTATCACTTTGTCATCCTTTGAAGTCCTTCTCCCTCATATTTGTATTCAGTTTCAATCTGCAGGTTAAAACTTTCCTAGTTTAACAAATGGCATTTTCTTCTGATCATGCTTTTAGTGCCTTCCAGCAATCAACTTGCACAGAGGAAGGAGAAGGTCAGGTGAAAGCTTACATGCTGATGTTCTTCCCCCACTCTGAGTTTCAGAGAAAGAATGAGGTCCTTAGTGCCTGGAGCCTTATTTTATATTCCTTTATCCTAGAGGCTAACCTTATTACCTCGAACTTCAAAAAAATCCTGCATAGATCACGTCTCCTAGAAGATGAAGATCTAAGAACCACAGAGCTTTTTTGTTTTGAATTATTTTCCAGCCAAAGCACTATCAGCTTGCATTATTTATTTATGAAATGTAATTTCATATGAAATATTGTACATGTGAAAGCTTTTAAAACTCATGCCTTAAAGACTGGAACTTAACAAGTACATAGCTACTTGCATGGTCCTCGGATGTTGCTCACATCTCAGTAGGGTCTCTAATGGATCTTCCACATCATTTAGGGTCTCGCAAAATATCTGAACACACCAATTCGTTTTTCAAAGGCAATTAAGCTGAAGTTATGTTTTAGGGAAGCTGCCTGCCAATTCACTGTTTTGGGGTTTTTTTTATTTTTCAGTGCCTAACCTTCACAAAGGGGGGCTAATGCAAAAACACTAGGAGACAAACTTTTGTCATGATCTGAAGATATTTTGCAACCTAGCTCCCTCTAACATTAGTGAAAACTAAATCCTCTTCAGTTGACAGCTTACCTCCAGAACTACAGTGAAATCATTATCCTAGAACATTATATACACTCTGCATATGAGCATGCAAAATCACCAGACTGTCTCACACCCTACTCTAGTGAAGACTATCTCAAATCCCATGTCAGGCCTCTTTTCGGTTTTTCATAACTCCCTAATTCCTTCTTGGCTCGAACTTCTCATGCTTTCCCTGATGCTCGAGTTGAAATAGTTTGTTGAAGATAAATGGAAATCAGTTCACCATTTTTACTTTGTGGGTGTAAAACAAACACATGTACTGATCAGAAACTTTGCAAGCCTTGTGTATATAGAGGTAGAGCTCAGAGGTCTCAGTCAGGGTCAGGACCTCAAATACAATGTAAGAAACAGTCCCTGCCCTGAGGAGCTTACAAGCTTATAAAATACTGTAGCTCAACAACAACTGAAGGCAGAAATATCAGACTTCACTTGTTTTGTAGATCTCATTGTATCTTACACCAGCCTGAAATTCAGATGGTTTTGGATATATGGTTCTGGTTTTAGCCCATCATTAGTTAAACGACTTAGCAGCATGTACTAGGATCTGTGGAAAGCAATTTATCAAAGGAAAATATAGACTGAAGATTTGGGGGTGGGAAAGAATGACTAATTATTGTAGAGCTATTATATGGTGCAATAATCTCCAAAGAGATTAAATGAAAGCTGTATTTCTCACCTACTATAAACCTTAACTGAACCAAATACTGGAGAATATACTGTTGAGAACTCTCCTGAACGGTGATAGGATGATCCAGATGACCTCAGAGGTCTTTTTCCACCTGTGATATGTGAATCAATACATGTGTGCAACTTAAAATGAAACTCTTTTCTTCTCCCTGTGAAGTCAGCTCACTTCTACAAAAGTGCTGCTTCACATGAAAATCCCACTCATGTCAAAGCAGAAACTGCATTTAAATTTTACTTTTCCCTAAAAGAAGTTACACCCCCAGGTAAAGTGCCATGAATCTGATTCTTATCTATGCACACTTTATCCTATAAACAAATTAATAGATCACAAGTACTGATTACAGATACCATAAGACATCCTCCAGTGGGCTGTGTCTGGGAATGGGGAAAATCAACTGGGGAAGGAGCACAAACAGCCATAGCTAGAGAACGTGACCCTGGGCCAGGGGTGAAAGTAACTTAAGGGGCTTACCGGTACGCAGGGCGTACAGGGTACTTAGCAAGGTGGGGGCGGGGGCTCAACCGGAAGGGAAGGGGTCTCTGGCGGAAGGGGCGGGGCTGGAGCCAGACTCCCCCAGACAGCCCTTCAGCACTGCCCGGACCTGTGGCGATTTAAAGAGCCCAGGGCTCCCAGCCACCATCGGCGCCGCTAGCGCTACCCCGAGGCTCCAGCTGTGATTTAAAGGGCCAGAGCCCCAGGGTAGCGCTAGTGGCATTGGCAGCTGGGAGCCCCAGGCCCTTTAAATCACCGCCGGAGTCCCATGATAGTGGTAGTAGCGGCGGTGGCCGGGAACACTGGGGCTCCAGCAGCGATTTTAAGGGCCAGGGGCTCCAGCCACTGCTGCAAGCCATGGGCTCTTTTAAATTGCTGGGCCCCAGGGAAGCTGCCCCTTTTGGCCTCCCTCAGCAGCAGCCCTGCCGGTACGGTCAGCTGTGTACCAGCCTTACCGCTACGGTGTACTGGACTGGACTGGCTTACTTTCACCTCTGCCCTGGGCACATGACTAGGAGCAAACATGACTAATAGGAAGCTAGTTAAAAGGCCTCCTGATTCTTAAGTAGGGACAGGAGAGACAGTGAAGCCCTGGGTCCCTCCTGTATAGCCAGGAAGGCATACTAAAAAGGAAGTCTATGTCATCTCACCTTCAACTGGTTGAAGTTGGTAAGGCGTCGGCAGGGGTGAAAGTGAGCTGCTACTGGCCAGTATGGTGTACTGGTTAAGAAGATGGTACCGGCCTGCACACAAATGGCAGGGTACCGGCAGGGCTGCCAACGAGGGAGGCGAAAGGGGCAATGATTTTCAAGCGCTTTAACATCATTGCTCCTTTTGGCCCCTCCCGGGCTGCCGACAGGGGTGGTGGTAAAAGGGGCAGATGCCCTGGGGCAGGCGATTTAAAAAGGCCTGGGGCTCCTTGCCCGCCGCTACTGCGCCAGTGACTGGCGCCCCAGACCCTTTTAAATCGCCAATGGCCCCGCCCCTTCTACCGGAGACCACGCCCCTTCTTCCCAACACCACGCCTCTTCTGTGGGCCAGAGCTGGCCCCCATACCAGTAAGAATTTAATATTACTTTCACCCCCGGGCCTCGGGTGGTTAGTACTGTGTAGTTTCAGTTAATTTGCTCTGGTCTTGCATTTATGTTTTGGAGATGAACCAAGCCCAGAAAAAAGGGATGTGAAGAGACTATTTTTCCATCCCCAGCCGGTGAGTCAGCACCCTGGCCTACAGTAAGCTGGAGTTCCATTTCCAAAAGCACTATCTTGACGACACTGACCCTTAAGGAGTGGAGGATCAATCTATCTAAGTCTGAGCCATTTATGGCTGGCATCACATCTCTCCTTGACTGTATTGCCAAACAAGACCTATTTTTTGCTCAGTACACTCTCTCTCGTTAACAGGATTGTACCTCATATTGATATTTTTTTTCCATTCAAGCTGATCATACCAGAACTTTGCTCCTTATTTTAATAGGAACAAGTGACGTTACTTCAATCAAAGCCTCAACCAAAGGTTTTACAGCTTTAAAATGTGTAACCAGGTTTGAAGAGTAGTCTTTAATAATGGCCCAGCATCAGCCTATTGCTTCATGATTCAAATATGTTGTTTGTGTTTAGAATACACTAAAATCTCTTCCATTTTTCAGGTGGAAGGAATAAAATAAATAACTCAAAGTTTACAATGGCTGGTTATAAGTTTAAGAGTATCTTTATGACATATTAAAACACCAGAATTAAATGATTAGAGGACTTAAGGTTTTTTTTATTATAAGAGGAGAAGTCTTGGTAGAATACAACGGAGAGCTTAGGGTGACCAGAGGTCCCGATATTATCGGGACAGTCCCGATTTTAGGGGACTTGTCCCGTGTCCCGACCTTACATTGGTCGGGATGTCTGGTCACCCTATATGAGGGAGACCGCGGCAAGCGGGTGCTGCTGGCGCCACTCACCTTTCCTCCCTGGGCCCTGGGGCAGCGCACAGCTGAGCTCCCGGAGCGGTGGCGCCAGCCCACGGGGCCCACCGCCTGGCCAGTAGGAGCCTGCAGAGCACAGCCCTGCCCCTGCCCCGGCACACAGAGAGGCAGCGAGGAGGTCTCACTCACCTGCGTGCTGCAGCGGGGTGGGGCTTGTAGACTCCGGCAGCAGGCAGCGGTCGCCGGGCAAAGAGCCCCCCCACCCCCCACCCTCGACCCGACCCTAGGAAGGGGCTAGAGGGACTGGGAGGGACCTGCCTGCTGGATGCTTCCTGGGAGCCGCTCCAGGTAAGCACTGCTGGACTCACCTGGCCCCCTGGCAGGTCCCTCTGGGGGGGGGGGCTCCCCTCAGCCCCACTGCCCTCAGCCCCCACCCTGACCCTGTTCCCTCAGCCTACCCCGCAGTCCTCCCTGTGCCCCCCACCCTCAATCCACTGCCCTTAGCCCCCATCCTGACCCTGTTCCCTCTGCCTCCCCCACAGTCCCTCCCCTCCCCCATCATCTCACCCGACCCACTGCCCTCAGCCCCAACCCTGACCCTGTTCCCTCAGCCTCCCCCGCAGTCCCTCCTGTACCTCCCACCCCAAACCCACTGCCCTCAGTCCCTGCCCCACCCCAAATCTCTTCTTCAGCCTCTCCTGTCATCCCAGCCCCATCGCTCCCCCTGCTGTCCCACCCCCTCAACTTCCCCCCATTCCAGTCCTGCTCCCCTGTCTCATCCCCTCCAGACCCTGTCCCTCTCCCCAACCCTGCCCAGCCCCATTGTCTCCCCCGCCCCGCCCCACGCTACACAGCTCTCTACCCTGTCCCATTCATGCTCCCCTCAGCCCCTACCCTGCTCCCCCCATCCCAGTCCTGTCCCATCCCCCTCAGCCCCCCTGACTCTCCCAGTCCTGTCCCCCTCAGTTCCTCCACCCTGCTTCCCCTGGTCCATCCCCACACACCCACCTACTTCCTCAACCTCCCTCCCCCCAATCCCACTGCCTGGACTCACCCCCGTCCCACTCAGGACATGCAGGAAAAAGAAGCAATGGCCTTAAATTGTAGCAAGGGAGATTTAGGTTAGACATTAGGAAAAACTTCCTAACTGTAAAGGTAGTTAAGCACTGGACAAATTACCTAGAGAGGTTATGGAATAGCAGTCATTGGAGTTTTTTAAGAGGTTAGACAAACACCTGTCAAGGATGGTCCAGTGTTGTTATTACTCAGTCCTGCCTCAGTGCAGGGGTTTGACTAGATGACCTGTTTATGTCCCTTCCAGTCCTACATTTCTGTGATTCACACTGAATTGCCTTGTGCCACTGTCTAGTAGTAGTGGCACACAGTTCTCTGACATGCAGGTTTATAAAATTGTAGTTAATATACAGTTTAGAGCATAGCAGTTTTAAAGCTCTGCATGTTCAGACCAACTGAGCTGAAAATTGTGATCTATAGTATTCAAAACTATTAAGATGTAGGCTGAAATAAAATCAGCATGAATTGCTCAACATATCAATGGAATCAGTATTGCGCTGCTATATATTGTAAAACATTACAGTGAAATCTTGCAAGTATTACATAGCACGCCGCCTTGCCCAAGTGGTAACTAAGCATAACATCTTCCTGTTTCAACATTCTTAACTTGTATCCCATAGCTCCTAAAAGTTGTTGTTTTTTTCAAACACTAAATATTGCTAAGTTATGAGTTTTAACAGTTTTTTTTTCTTTTAAACCATGCACTGAATGTTATTCTAAAATTGTTTTCCAAATATTCTTAAACTCCCAGTTTATCCCCCGCTGATGTTTATTGTGAAAAGTATTGCAGGTCTAATAATAATATTTGGCACTTTTGTAATTCACTGTCCAACATGTGTTTTGTGCCCTCCTATGGTGGATTTTTAGAGGATAACCGTATAGCTACCAGCTCAGGGAGTTATATCTTGAACTCAAGTAGTAGAAGCTCATGCTTCTAAGTCTGGATGGCTCAGGTTCAATCTTTGGTGACTGCTATGATGGAGGTTGCTACACTTATAATCCCTTTAATCAGAGGTTCTGAATATGCTTTGTTGTAGGCAGAGCTAGCCTATAGTTAAGCAACCGAAAATTTAGAATGGGAAGTGTTGAAATGTTGGGAAGCCTTATAATTTTGCCAGTCTGGAACGAACTTCCCATCTGAGGGATGGGGGCGGGGAGAGAGGAGAGTGAGACAGGACCAGGAAACTGGGACAAGGAATCCAGAGTGGTAGTGGGGGGCAGTTGAAATCAGATGAGGAGCTGGGGCGGGTTAGACAGCAATAGGATAGACATAGACTGGAGGGGACGGGGAAGAAGGGTCTTTGACTACTAGAGACCACTCCATTCAGGAGCCTGGAATAGACCCAGGATTCCTGAGTTTCACAGTTCCTCTTCTATCAGCAGATATCTGTGAAACCCAGTGGCAAAAAAAGTGTCTCATCCCCCTATAGAGCTGATCTATCACATATAGGATGACAACCTACTGCCTCTGCTATCACTCACTCCATTAGCTCAAGTGGCAGAAGTCTGTGCAGTGGATCTAAAGGTTCATCAGCAGGGTTGGAGCCATGCGAGTTTCACAATGATTCCACATGCCAGAATTTCTGGGGCAGTTCAGTTTTGATTTTTACAAAAAAATGAGGGGAAATGCATACAGAAATAGGGTAACCAGATGCCTAAATAGGGGAATCTCAAGCAGGAGTAGAGAGGTTATTTTATCTCTGTATTTGGCACTGGTGCAACCACTGCTGGAATACTGTGTCCAGTTCTGGTGTGCACAATTTAAGAAGGATATTGATAAATTGGAGAGTGTTCAGAGAAGAGTCACAAGACTGATTAAAGGATTATAAAACATGCCTTATAGTGATCGACTCAAGGACCTCAATCTATTTAGCTTAACAAAAAGAAGGTTAAGAGGTGACTTGGTTATAGACTGTAAGTATCTACATGGGGAACAAATAGTTAATAATGGGCACTTCAGTCTAGCAGAGAAAGGTAGAGCATGAGCCAACGGTTGGAAGTTGCAGCTAGACAAATTCAGACTGGGTATAAGGCATACCTTTTCAATGGTAAGAGTAATTAATGATTAACAATATACTAAGGGTTATGGTGTTTTTCTAAAAGCTTTTTCTAAAAGCTATCCTCTAGGAATTATTTTGGGAAAGTTCTATGTCTGTGCTATACAGGCGGTGAGACCAGGTGATCACCGGATCCCTTCTGGCTTTATAATCTCAGAACTAGGTACATCAATGCACATGCAAAATTCTCATTGAATTCAATAGGTGTCCTTGCCCTGTGGCTTGTGGTGCCGGCTGCAGCAGGGACCGTACAACCCCTCTCGCAGCTTCCTAGGGCCCCCTCGCATGGCTCTGTGCACCTGTGTCTGTCATTGTCGTCCTCTCCCCGCCCCCCTCCCCGCTCGCCCAATGTGTCCTGATATTTCACTCTTGTGATCTGGTCACCCTAAGAGAGCTGGGAAACTATATCCTAAACTATATCCTATATCCTCTGCAGCACTATGATCCTCACAACGACAGTATTTCTAGCTTCACTGAATTTTAAAATTGTAGATAGAAAATGTGAGTTCAAGTTCATGAAAGTAAACACAGTGAAGTCCTACCATTGCTACGCCCCCAAGGAAAGAGGATAAACATGATTTACCTCTAACTGGGGCTGGCCTTGAAAAAATGAGGCTAGATTCCCTTCTGCCAGAGCTCTGTTTAGGATTTGAGAGTGGAGGCATGGGTGCCAGGGAGCTAGTTTTGTCTCCTTGATTCCCCACCTCTAGTACCACTTTGAGCTGCTGCAGGGCAGCTCTAAAATGCCCCAATGTGACATATGGTCCTTAATGGACCCTATATCATTAAAAGATTGGCATGGAAAAATGGTACTCTGCTGTGCCCTCTGTTTCCCAGCCAGCCCCTGACATGTCCCCTATGCCAGGAGGCAGTGCTAGGTCTGGTGGCAGCATACTTGTGCAGGCAAGGAGTTCCCCTCCAAGAAGAGAACTCTGCTGGCCATTTGCACCCCCTTTGCACTACTTGAGTTATGCAATGAGGCTGGATCTCAGAAGAGAATCCAGCCCAGAAACTTTAATCTATTAAAATACATGATGTCTAGCACCTGCTCCTCTGGTTAGGAAGAATTAACATCATGTGGTTATAAGATGCAATATAAATGTCACCAACAAATTCATAATTGACACAACAAGGTCACTGAAATGCTGCACATTGTATTTACTTGAGAAAGGCACAGATTCTCTTGTGCTGTTTATAGAAACCAGGGTTTCTACTGTTCAGAAATCACTCATTTTGGAGCATTCTGTGTTTATACCAGGTCAGAAGGATACAATGAATGCTATAAATGGGGGACAATGGATCAGCATTCATGATGTGTCCCCGGTAATTACCCAGATGCAGCTTGTCTCCAGTCTGGAGAAACGGATGATCCGAATAGCAGACCGAATTCAAGGATTATCACGAATCTCAGTCAACCGCTTTGCATATGCCAAGTAATAAATGCCGTGAATGAGACAGGAGGCTCTCTCCTCCCTGCAAGGTACTGTTAAGAGCCAGGGAATGCACAGAAACACGGGATTTGAGATAGGATGTTTTGCTTGTCTGCAAAAGTAAATCATGGGAAATCCTGGCTTTGGAGAACATCTAAAATCCTCTTGAAGAGGAATTTGACACCTGACATGCTATGCTACCAGAAATACACATCACCTTATCATCAAAGCTACATGCATCTCCGTGGAGACCTGTATTACCTGTAATATGCTTTAAAAATATAGTGTGTCCAATTTTATTTAAGCATGTGGAGAGGGAGCAGAATTGACAGTCCCATGCATCTTATTCTGGATGTGTAAGTAGAGGATCTTTTCCTTTTTTGGTCCCCATATCTTTTTGCTTCAAAGGGAAGGCACATAACTTCAGCTGTGCCTAGCTGCTTACTTCGTTATCTGACATTATGTAGTTAAATGATTAGAGCTAGACAATTTTTTCCAGACAATAGTTTATTTGCCAAAAAATGCCATTTCGGTCAACTCAAAACTATTTACAAATTTGTCATGACTTTGCCAAATAGTTTCAGCCACTAATATTCGGAGAGGGAGTGCAAGCTAGAGTCACAAGGGGCCCTATTCACAAAACAACAACTGGAGTTGGTGCTTGCCTATAACCTTTAACCCAGTGGTTAGGGCACTCACATGGGATATGCGAGACGTTGGTTTGAATCCCTGCTCTGGGAAAGGGAATTGCACCTAGGTCTCACCCATCCCAGGTGTGTGTCCTAACCACTGAGCTAAATGTTACAAGCAAAACATTATTGCTACATCCTCATCCTCCAGCCACTCTGTGGATTTAGCCTTTAATTTTCTTTTTAAAATGCCCAAGAACAAAACATTTCATAAGCCCTAATACAAAATTTGTATCAACTTTTTTGATTTGCTGAAATTTTTCAGAATTTACGGTAGCTGTTTGGCCCCAAACAGTTTGGGTTTTCTATTTTATTTTTGGGACTGCTGGCACACTGAAAAATCAGTTATTTGCCCAGCTCTATAAATGATACCAACTGGAAATAACCTAGATATGTGAAACCATTGTTACACTAGTAGAAGGAAATCAGAAGGATATCTGGTGTAATAGATCAATGTATAAACAAATGAGTGTGCGTGCACACTAATGAGTCAATCTATAAATAAATAGGTCCCAATCCTGCAGGTTTCATTTAGGAAAAATCCCGTTCCATTCAATGGAATTTGAATACAACTTTTTCAAAAAGAAAATTCCCAGTCATGAGAGAATTTCTGCTTTAACATTGACTATTTTGGAAAGTGCTGAGTGTATGAAAAAGGAAGCCATAGCAGAAATTGTTTTACAACCTTAACTACAGTGGTTATTGGTGCCTTCTGTAATAGGACTATCCAAGATGGGGTGCAAGTCATTGGCTAGGTTCATCTGGGTATATCTCACCGAATCAATTCCCTGCCATTACAGAAGCCTCAAGTATTGGTGCAACTCAGTCCCTCCTGTTCTCTACCTCTGGCACATGACGGTTTAGTCTCCTGAGGGCTGTAATACTTTGGCCTAATTCTAGTTGTTGGCTTGGTGTGGGGTGGCTGGGTGATTTGTGGCCTGCGATATACAGGAGGCCAGACTAGATGGATCTGGTAGTCCCTTCTGGCCTTCAACTCTATGATTCTGTTGATTAAAGTGAGATGGGATACTTCTTTTCATGGGCCTCCTATGATTGGTCCTTTATAAAGCTAAGTTTTAGTCTAGTTGGCATCTTGCTTCAGAACATCCTTGAGATAGCTCTGGGAAATGTTTCCAACAGTGTTTTATTATCTAGCTTTTTACCTGTGCTCAGAGGAATAAAGAAAAAAGAAATTTTGAAATAGATATCACATGAAAGTGGAGGTTTCCCAACACACTGCATTCATTGCAATTACTTTTTGATGTTTCTATCTATGAGAAATTGGTTTCCTAATATAGGCAGACAGTAGAGTGTTGGGGTTTTTTGTTTGTTTTTGAGTGCCATTGACTTTCAATGGGATTTAAAAGCTGAAGTCACTGGCACTCTTGATAATTTTACCTATGATATCAAATACATATTGAATAGAAGAGGTGGCAGGAAAGAACCTTGCAGCACCCCTCATGAGAAGACCTTCAGGGGCAGAAGTGCAGTTTCCCAATACTACGGTAGGGGACCACCCTCAGAAAAACAACCAATTACGTAAAGGGCCACTCTGCAATACTTTGTGGCCAAACAGTATCAAAGACAGACGATGGATCTAAAAGAATCAGGAAGATGCCCGATCTGTGTGAGGGACTAACAGGAAACCATCAGTTATCTCCACACCATGGTGAGATCTAAAACAAGATTGAATAAGAACATAAGAATGGCCATACTGGGTCAGATCAATGGTCCTTCTAGCCCTGTCTTCCAGTGGCCAATGCCAGGTGCCCCAGACAGAATGAAAGGAACAGGGCAATTATCCATCCCCTATCATCAACTCCCAGCTTCTGACAGTCAGAGGCTAGGGACACCCAGAGCATGGGATTGCGTCCCTGCCCATCTTGGCTCATAGCTATTGATGGACCTATCCTCCATGACCTTATCTAATTCTTTTTCGAATCCAGTTATATGTTTGGCCTTCACAACATTCCCTGACAATGAGTTCCACTGTGTGAAGAAGTACTTCTTTATGTTTGTTTTAAACCTGCTGCCTATTAATTTAATTGGTTCTTGTGTTCTATGAATCAGAAGATATCAGTTACTGCCAGAGTTGCTTCACCATAACCTCAGTAATCCTCCTCAAAACAGGAAGATTAGATAGAGGCAGCATGTTAACTGCTCAGGTGATCCCCACCAAGGCATGACTTCTAGAACAAAGGAGTAACAGTTCCTTGTTTTAAGTAATGTTGGCACCTTTGCGCCTCCTGGGGGAGATACCGACTCTCTCCACCAGTAGTGGGCCTATAGTGGATTTTATCACTGTGAGGGACAGTGATACAAATTGCAAGTTATGGGACCATAATTCCTAAAATCACCCCATGGATTGTCTACAAAATCCTGTTGTTACCACTGGTTCATTATTATTTTTTTTAAATACAAATAAACCAGTAAGTTTAAATGCAACCCCCCAGCATCCATGCAATGTTAAAATTAATAAATTAAGCATGTAGGAAATTATGAAAATAGTAATTAAAAAGAGTTTGCTCCCACAATGGCCCACATGACATATTTTTGTCTTCTTACATGTAAATCATACCATTGTTACCTTTTATGATTAAATATATAGGATGTACAATGAAGTCAAGTTGAAGGAAACTTTGGGCCCAATGCTACAACTGGATGACGATGGACACAGGGGTCCAGTTGCAAGATTGCAACCTTAATCTCTAGTGTTTCTTGTTTTCTGAGACCTCCATTTTCAACCTTAAATAATGCACTAGATTTTTCCCAATTTGTCCATATATTCATGTTTTCCTTTCGAACCATGCTTTGTCATAAGATTATTTGAACTCGTGTCAACATTTGTAAACTCACAAATGAACTGAAGTGTTTTCATTTTAATTTCTAAAATAACTGCAAACTAAATTACTGCATCTTTTAGCTAGTTTGGAACTTTTTCAGGTAGACAAATCATCACTTCATTATGAAAACAATTTTAAATAGAGCTCTAGAAAAGTTGAAATGAGTGATCAGAGGAAGTTTAGCACAACAAACTGTGTGCTCTCAGCTAGGGCTAGTTATATTCTGTATTGTGGTATTATTTGAGCCCTTTCTATCCTTATTTTCTTTCACTTATTCAGAAAAGTAACCCAGCTACAAAATCAAATATTATTCATAAGAAATATTTCTTTTTCAATTCACCTTAGTAGAGGGGCTCAAAACATAAAAACTGGATCAAGATTTTGAACCCCAAATTTGAGATGTACTCAAATCCAGGATTGAAGTTCAAACCGCTATAAAAATCTGGGTTCAGAAGCCCAATGCCCCAATTCATCTAAATTAAGAGCTTCAGATAAGAGGATTTGATTTGCCTCCATGGTAATATGATCAGGGCAAACAGTACAGTTTTCCTCTGGATTGGTGGATGTCATCTACATTTAAAAAACTGTTCGCACACTAGGGGCTCTCACAGTACTCAGGTGTACAGCAGCACTCAGGGTACTTCAGGAAGGGAAAAAAGGTTGCTTCACACCACCTTCCCCTTCCTCTTTTGGATCCTGGAGCCAGGCAGAGGATAGTCTGGCGCTCAGCAAAATTTAAAATGGCCACAGGGTTCGTACATTAATGATTTTGTACCTATTCTTGAGATACTATAGTCATGCATTCCAGGCAATATCTACAAATATCAGTAGCAACTTGAATGTCTTTTTCAGGGAGGCACTATTTATTTTCTCCCAGAAAAGGACGGTGTATTCCATGTGCAGTATGTTGTTTATTAAACATTTACATTCTGTGATTTTAGAATCTTTTTCTCCTTCCAATCTTCCAGTCATTTTGTTTGAACAGGATGAATGCAGTAGCTGAGGTAGTTTACTGCAGGTTGTTTGAAAGAGAGATTGTCTTTGACTCACTCCAGAAAGCAGAGCATTGGAATAGTGCAGAATTTTTATAAATCTAGGCAATAACCAACAGAACTCTCTGCTGTGTACGTACTATGTGTTGAAATGTAACAGTAAGAATCCACTCATGCATCTAAACTTGAACATTTCAAACTTGTTTAATTTAACAAATTTAGAACATTAAAAAAAATCCATTTTAGGTTCTCCCAACACATCCAGGGTCTTTCATTCCCTCGCTCTCCCCCTCCCCTGTTCCCAAAGCACAATGTGGGCTGGAGCCCCCATGGTGTTCCCAGGGCGACTGACCCATTAAGAAGACCCTAGGATCCTTTAGAAAGAAGTAGTGCAGCAGCACCCACTGAGACATTAGGAGCCACCTGATGTCACATATATCCAGCCTCTGCACAGCCAGGACTCTAGAGATACGTAGCACTGGCAGCTCCCCTTGACTCCTCCCTATCAGCTCAAGAAGACTGTTACATTTAGGAACTCCAACGATGTCAGAAGTTCCAGACTCCATGAGCAGCTTCATGGGCCTGGGAGATTGAGTGTTGGGTGGGGAAGTGGGCTACCGGATAGTCAGACATCAGCTGCACCTTCACAGCCCCAGACTACATTAACATCAGATCATATCCTTTCTAACTGCTCAGTGCATTTTCTGTCCTCTGCCTTCTGTGGGGACTTGCACCTGCTCTTTGGGGAAGCAGCAGAGGGAGTGAGATGACCGTTAGCCTTCCTACTCCACGTGAGGCTGGCATCCCAAGGGAAAGAGGCCTTATATAGAGGGAGAAGGCCCATCATAAGAAGGAGTTGTGTGGACAGTGTAAATTGCTTTTAAAGAAGGCACTAATAATGCTGGATAAAGGGGTAATTGGGGATTGTCTGTACAGAAGGGGGATAATACATAAAATAGTGTGGAAAAGCAAGAGGAGCAAATGTAAAGAGAGGTCATGGGCCTCATGGGTTTGTTTATCCTTCTAAAAATTCCCTAGTTAAAATGTTACCTCATGTAAGTGCTGAATCTTAGCTCCTATTCTTCTCCTCTTCCCCCCTGTTCTGCTGTCCCTTGTCTTTAGAGTGTAAGCTAAAGGCGCAAGGGACTGAGTCTTTCTGTGGATGTGTGTAACACCTAGCACAACTGGGCTTCAATTCCTGATTTTTTCGGGGGTTACTAAAATATTAAGCAATTTCCCTCATATGTTGGGTCCCAATCCTAGAAAGAATTAGGCATGTTATTAACTGGATGTGCTATGAGCAGCCCCATTGAAATTATTGGGACTACTCAGAGTGCATAAAGTAAAATAACCATGCTCAAGTCTTGGGAGGACCTGGGCCTCACTCAAGAGGAGTGCTTTTCTAGGCAACATTTGCATCCTTGTAAATTTAACTCATATTCTTTCTCTATCCAATAAACACCAAACTTCAAAAGAAGTTATGGCCACATATTAAGGCCAGAGCTGACTCATTTCGGAACTACATGCTTCACCAAGGATGTCATTCTAAACAATGGAAATTTTTAAATGTTAAGAAGAGGCAGGTTATATCGTTCCACAATTGAAAGTTTCAGCTTAATATAAAAATAAATAAATAAATAAATACATAAAAATCCACTTTCAGATAGGGGAAATTATTTCTGAGTGTAGGAGTTGGTAGAAAAATAAGGGTAGCACTTAAGATTAAGCAAGGTGTAGGAGGAAATGTCTGTAGAGGAGAAAGTGGAATTTAATATCCTTAAGAAACAAAGTTAAACCAAAAGGAAGCTAAAGTTACTCTATCCATCAGAAATAATACCAGTAAAAAGAGAATGCAAAGGTATAGAGCATTCTTTGTTACATTTGCTACTTGGTCTAGGTTACTTGGCTATTATGCTTTAAATACCTCAGTAACATAATTAAAAAGTGATTCATGAACATCTATACCCTGGAACTGGGTGCTGGTTGATCTCATTCATACCTCCACTTAAGTCTGACTGTGTACTTGTTGCAAGCATAGATATTAGATTTGAAAATGGTCCTCAGAGCACTTGCCTGGTGGTCTCTGGAGAGCTGGGAAGTCCCAGGGTGCTGGCTCCTCCCCCTTGTTTCCAGCTAAAACAAATGGAACAGATGGGAGTGAATGGAGAGCAAAGGCAGACAATGGGTGAAGTCCTGGCCCCAGTGAAGTCAGTTGTAAAACTCCCACTGACTTCAGGGGGGGAGGGGGCAGGATTTCACCCATTGTCTAATTGTATTTAAAAAAAGGATGAACATTCAAGACATAAACACTTTCCTCTTCTTACTTTCTCCAGCTAAGCAATTGCTTCAGTTCCAGGGATGTTGTGCAGTTGTGAAGGAAGGAAATGGTCTGTGCAATGGCAAATCAGTGGGAGAGTGGTGCACATCACAGTCGCTCTAAGACATCATACTGCACACTATGAACAAACTTGTGAATCCCTTTATTAGTTGTTTATGTAAATTCCAATCCCCATACTAGTGTAGAATTGTTTCCTGCAGCATAATGTATCTTCTGCTTAGTCTAGTCTATATTTAAATCTCCTCATCACCACTCCTCCACAATCTAATCTGAGTCCCAGGAACTCTGTCCGCCTATTCAACTGAAAAATTCCCAAACTTAATTTCATGCCATGACTCTAGGTAGAGGACTCATACTACTAGGGTTACCATTCGTCTGGATTTACCCAGACATGTCCTCCTTTTGTGTGCTAAAAATAGCGTCCGGGGGGAATTTGTAAAGCACTCACAATGTCCGGGATTTCCCCCTCCCCCGGCAGAGCGAGCGGCTGGGAGGGCTGCAGGAAAGTCCCGGGCTGGACTCCGGAGCAGCTTCCTCCTCCCACCCCCCCCCCCTGCATTCTGAGCCGGCCGGCAGCTCCTCCTCCTGCAGCCCGCTCCGGCAGCCCTGTGCAGGGCCAGGGACCGGGTTTTGTGTTGTGCAGGGGAGCTCAGCCATGTGTCCGGCTGGCACAGAGCCCAACACCCTGTTCTGAGCAGCAGGGTAAGGGGGGGCAGGAGAAGGGACAGGGAGGTTCTGGAGGGGGCAGTCAAGAAACGGGGGGGGGGGGGG